>NC_070593.1:11971544-13171544 GCF_027409825.1 Scomber japonicus | reverse complement strand
TGTTTGTTCAAACCATTCATTACGTGGTGGCTGCTGGACGAGCTGTGCCCCTGGCCGGTGTATTTATCACCGAGCTAGAGCGCGCTCTGGCTGACAGTAGGCAATTGATGACCGGGTCTAGGCCTGAGAGGCTGAGGAAGCCTTAATACAATGTAAATGACCCACTCCCATTTCCAATCTAGGCTGCTCCTCTCCCCACAACTCCACACCACATCATCTTTAGGCACATCTCTATTTGTGTGTTTGTCTCTGCATGTGTGTATATGTTTGTGTTGTGTGTGTATATATATAAAGAAGTGGGAGGAAGTATGTGTAGCCTATTGTTATATTTGCCAGCATGTTTTGATCGTGACCGAGGTCATAGCTAATGTGAAATCGCTAAGGAAGCCCAGGAGTGGAAAGGGGGAGGGAAAGAGGCTGCACTCTTATTATATGTTGTTCAAAACAGTCAAACACGAACACACACATACACACACACACACACACAGGGATGCAGAAATGTGTATCTGTTTTTTGGGCATACTATGTGCATACTGTGTATGTTCTTGTATGTTTACACACACATACACACACGCACACAGTAACTCATAGAAATTGCTCTGTCTTCCCAAGCCAAGGAAATGTCAACACCTGGCAATCAAAAAATGTATTTCCATGCAAGCATTATCATCTTTCCTTTGTTAATGATTTTAGCATATTAAAAAGGACTACGTACACAAGTACAAATCAGATTAATCCCTCTGTACAGCCGGGATTCATTATTTGTCCAATCTCAGTCTTGTTTGTTATTAATTGAGCACATTCCTCAAACCATTTTTTCATCTCTCCTTTAATTAAAATAGACTACATTTAGACAGGCAGGACTACCAGAGAGGAGAAATTCTCCTCTCTGCTGATGCACTTACATCAATTATTTCAGCAGTAAATGAGAAAATTGTTCTTAAGCAACTGTTATCATTTCAAGTTAAAATTGAATTCAATTAAGACAAGCCAGGCAGACATTACTAGCTGTATAAAATGTACTCTCTCAGTGAGTGCAGAGGAGCGAAAAGCACTGAAAAAGGCTATAAGACTAAGTTGTGAGGGCTAAAGGTGTTTTCCTTGAAGGGGAAGAATGTTAATGGAGCTTGAAACCACCCGCAAATAGAGGAGGATTTAAGTGTCACCTTTTAAAAGGAATTTTTGTGTGTTGTGATCTGCAGGTGTCATGTCAATGAATATTTGTATGTGTCTGTGTGCATTTCAGTTTGTGCATGCTTGTGTGCGTGTGTGTGTGTAACTGTGTGCATGCATGCTCTCTGTCTACAGCGCCTGAATGAAACACATAGTGTCTCATTTGTTTCGTTTGCGTGCGCCTCGACTCCTAATCTGGCCCTTAAAGACATCTGTCACCAGCGATCACTGTTGTTTTGTCATGCTTCATAGCAGGCCCAGAGGGAGCAAGGCAGCCCAAGGTCTGCCATTTATATCAGCCCATGTTCTCTAGATTGGACCTGACACAAATAGTATCATTGCAGCCCTGGTCACAGAATTACATTTTCAGGTAAAAATCTTGGCCAGGCAATGGAGGAGATTTCACAGCATTCTGTTCTTTTAGCATTGGTCTGTATTCAGCTGCTCTCTATGAAAGAGCCACCACCAGGATACATGTCAGACATTCAAGAAAAGATAAATGTATTCACTGCAAATCTGCACCCACTCATTCTGTTGCCTGGTATTATAAAAGGATTCTCAGACTGCTTGAAAGTCTTGTCAGTGTGTGTGTTTATGTGCATGCATGCATGTGTGTATGTGTTTTCAGTGTGTACACTATATGTTGTTTGTGTGTGGGTGGGTGGGAATAGGGATAGGAAAGGGGGTTATCACAGTTGACAGTTGTGACAAAGTTGTTTGGCCAGCTCTGACAGGTTTAGCACTGAATTGTGCTTATGTGTGTCTGTGTGTGTTGATGGGTGGGTGGACGTATGTATGCTGTGAATGTCTATACTGTGCAAGGGAAGGGCAGGGTTGGGTGGAGGTCATGAGAAGGTGCAGTCTTGGGTTACACAATACAACAAACACGGGAACATATTGAATACATATAGTAATAGGCAACAGCCAGAAACTTGACTCGGAGCATGTGTTCCCTTTCCAGCGCTTCTCTTTATGAGTGCTTACATGCGTGAATATTTATGCTAATCTGTATGTCAAAGAGGCTCATGTGTGTGTTTTTCTGTCTGTTTGCTCCTGCAGCACCCATACCCTTCTGAAGAGCAGAAGAAGCAGCTAGCCCAAGATACAGGCCTAACCATCTTACAAGTAAACAACTGGTGAGTCAAGATTTCCGCTCGTCCTATCTCAACCACCAGCATCGCTCTGCCTTTCATTTTCAAAAGCCTTCGCCTCCCTCTCCCCACCAGCCAAGACAGCTAATACTCCTAAAGTGTGAAAACCGTTTATGTACAGCCCTCCCCGTTGCATATAGACACACACAGAGGTGTACACGTAGACATACACACACACAACCTTTGTAACAATATTATATGTAAGCTACCAGGATGTTCCGGTGTTATCGGCAAAGTGTTCCGCGGCTAAGTCAGTGGTCTTTGTGGTTTGATGCACATGTATTCAGTGGGATATATTTAAGGGAGAAAGGCAAAGATCATAAGCTATCCCTACAGCCCCCACACCCACCCCACCCCTTCATCCAAAACCATACCTAGCTCAACCACTGGTGCCCCCACAAAAAGGCAAAACTGCCTTCCACCCCCTCCCCGTTTTACAGAAGCTATATGGTGGATTAAGGTTTTGGTGGCCTGGCCAGCAGGGCCTTTGTAGATGGCTTAGCACATAACTGGGGGTGGTGGATTAAATAAAATGATCACAGAAGCAAAGAAATGATACAGGAATTACTTATCAAAATACTAGCCCAGGTTTTATCTGCAGCTTAATTTTGTTCAGTACATTCTCAGGGTGATGTTCAGATTAATTGAACTGACAGCTTCCTTTCAAAATTCAGGGAAGGTATTTGCACGGATTTCAGGTCTTACACAAACTTAATTATATGGAACCCCATTTTATCATTCTAATTCCATGTAGCGGGGGTTCTATTTACAAATGACAAGTCTGTGCCTTTTATTCACAGCTTTCCTTAATATATTTATCAAAGCGAGTTCATTTACAAAGTGCTCTATCTGTTGGGTACAGGCAGGCCGACATTAATGAAGCTTTTAGGTTTATCAGACTCGCAGCCTGACAAGCCACCCGAGGGTCAATTGATTTTTTGGTTCTGTGATTCATTTTTCCCTCATTTTTCCTGGATCACAATGAGAAACATGCCTGGAGAATTAGCCTGGTTTGTTGGCCTTATCTATCAGCCCCCTTCCCTTGTCCTCCCCCCTCCATCCTAACATACTCTCTCTCTCTCTCTCTCTTTCTCTATCTCTCTCTCTCTGTCACCCTTTGCTTTATTCCCTTCTAGCCAAGGGAAGTCTAGCTACTTAAATTGGCCACAGGAACCGCTGTTATCAGACTTTAATGCACCCTACAGTGTGGATAGCATTTCAATTACACCAGTAACCAAAGATTAGCCCCCGCTTGCCTGTTTCATGCCTCGTGCCACCATTTCAGGACGCCACGCACCTTACCTACAGGAGCAGAAAATTGAGTTGCCTTGCTTGTGTCATGGTGATTAATGCAGAAATAGTCTGCTAACCTGGAAGGAGTGAGAGAGAGGAATAGACAGAGACATAGACATTGACAGAGATAGATATAGGAAGAATCCCTGCCTTCTCAGAGGCCATGAAATCCAAGCCTGGCACTGTAATGCCTAAGATCCATTTATAAAGAGGTCTGAAAGAATCTTGTGCTGGGTAACATCCTCATGAACCCTGTTTTCACACACACATACACGCACATGTATAAATACTGACACGTATGTGGTTATAGAGCTATGTATTAATGTTACACCAGCCGTGTTAACAAAAACACACCAGGAATCAATTTTCACAAATAAAGTCATTAGAGAGGCTCAGATTCTGCTAGTCTATCTATGATGCATTCTGTGGGAATTGACAACTTGTCTGTTGGATTCCATATTATTGGCTATTTTACAGTCAGGGAAAGATGAGAAAGAGAGAAGATGCTGAAGTTTTCTTTCCTTCTGTAACCAGGCAAGAGAGTGAGTTAAATGTCTGTCTTTGTTTGGGTCGTGCCCCTTTCCCCCCCTGTGGTTTCTGATTCTAGTGGCTGCTGAGACGTTCTATCCAGAATGTGACAGAACTCTGCCATATGAAATTCCTGTTAAAAATTAAAAGCTCTTCAAATTCCTGGCTGGGCCCTTGCATTGTTCTGTAGTTGCCTTTGATGCCTGGCCGCCGCCACGTTACCGGCTAAAGAGAGGGAGCGAGAGATAGAGACAGAGCGAGGGAGAGACAGAGGCAGAGGATGAGTGTGGGGGAAAGGGAGGGGATGGCCGCCGTCTTCGGTTTCCAGAGCTCTCCCTCGGGGAAAGGATGTGCTGAATCAGGGCTTTGTCCGCCGGCACAATCGCAGCCCAGCGAGGGCACAAGGGTGCTCTGTGTGATAGTCAATAGACAGTGCATCTCGCTCTCTCCCCTCCTGCCCCACCAAACCTCCCCAAACTATACCCTCCAACCTCCCTTTAAATTTACCTGCAGCTCACCTGTACGGACAGAAAACAAAACCTGTAGTAGACCTTTTGCAGTTGGTCTGAAAGTCTTGGTACTAAATGAAACACTTGGTTCTACGTCTAGGCTATATCATTAGCTAGCAGCCTCACCTGTTTGTAGCCCACAGCATTATTCTGATGTTAATAAGGAACAAAGGAAAGGTGAAAGTCCACAATCTCACTGCACTGGTGTTGAGCAGACTAGGAAGAGGACTTGATATTCATGTTAGTGGTATCGTCTGTGTGCACAAGTGTGCGCACATTATTTCTGATTGGACGCTATGCTGTCTCTGTATGCACCGAGATGTTATGAGCATACAGTGTTGGGACACCATTAGTTGGCCATTAGTTGACCATGTGTTTACTTTGCTTACATTTGAGACAACTGGCGTCATTCTAACAGAATCGGGGAGTGGTCTGACATGTAATTGCATTTGTTTAAGATTGCAGGAAAAGGTGAGGGCCATGTCACACATGGAATTGTGGGAAAGTGAAGTAGGTGAAACGGCAGACTCAGGTGTCTGTACACTGGAGAAGCGTTTTACAGTTTACAGTATCTAGTGGTATATTTGCCTGCCTCAGCAGCTCCTGGTGTCCTGCTATCAGTCTGGGCTAAATGGGGCCTGACCGAATCCTTTCATGTCTCAGCGTCAGACCCAGCACGATGTGCCCTCACTCACTGCCGTAAACACACACATACCAGCTATGCTGCTGTTATTTACCACTGCAGCAGTACACACACACACACACACACACACACGCACACAGGCTATTACATGGGCCTGAGAGATGACGCTGATGACAGATGACTGAGAGAAACAGCATCTAAAAAAAGGAAGGAAATCGTCCCCTCATTATTCCCTCATCTCACAGGCAGCCAGTTGGTCATTTCCATGGCAGAGAGAGTAGAGAGGCAGAGAGAGGCAGAGCGAGTCAGAGAGCGAATATGTCAGTTCTTGGCATCTATGATGACTGACTGCTGTGCCACTGGAGCACTAATAACAATAAAGAGGGCACTAAGCCACACTCTATTTTTACTTCTCTGCCTGCTCTCTACTGCCCAGAGGGGAATACATGCATAGACACATACACATGAACACACACACACAAACACACACACACACACACACACACACACACACACACAGGGGAGAGGCTCTAATTAGCAGCAGAAAGGAATACAATGAGTGAGTTATTAAGACACAGGGGCGGATCTCAGCCAACCTTTGCCCCGTGTTGGAGCACAGGTCACATGATAAGGGAAGTATATCTGCCAGACGACGGCGCCAAGCAGCCTGTGCCCACTGAGGAGATGAAATAGGCTCAATCTCTCCAGCCATGCAAGGCAGGGGATTGGTTGGCTGATTATTAGCTTTTTTAAAGAATCCCCTTTCACCAGAAAGACAAATACTTATAATAGACAGTTACCATATCACCTTACATGAAATTTTGATTTTTAAAATTGAATTTTAGCAACAGCACAAAAAGCTCATAAGACGACACCATCAACATTACAGTATATGCTACCAACTGTATGTGTTAGAGCAACAGTTTCCCAAAAGGATTTCCATTGTCCAATCAATGGCTGTGTAAGGCAGGTGCACAGGTAGAATTAAAAAAGAGAGGCCAAAAAGATACAATGATGGAGAACCTTTTTTTTTTTTTTTAACACGTCTTTACAACTTTTGCCTCTCTACATACAGCAGAATCCAGATTCTCCTCCCATCCTGTTGTATCGCAGCATGGAGATAAACTGACTTGAACTAGGTTATAGTCTAAACCGACTGCACTGCAGCTCTCTTCACAGTATGATTCCCATTTTCATTTGAATCTTGTTTTTTTCCCTCTCTCCCTCTCTTTCATGGATCCCCTCAGACTTTTCAGCATTCAAATCACCCAAATTAGGTACATACTGTATAAGCTGTACTGCAGGTTTACATGCAAAATGTTATTACACTAAATCACATTTGTTTGTACTATCTGAGAACAAGAAAGAGAAAAACCAAAGCCAAATTTGTTCCTCCACTTAGCAAAGCATTTTCCAACCCCCTTCTCTATCCAATGATACACTTAGGAACACTGGCTTTTATGATTTTTTATGATCCTCTGGTTTGGCGGGCTTGCCCATTATGAAATGCAAAATAATAACTAATATTTTCCAAATGTAATATAAAGCTATGAAACTGGCCCACTTTCAGGCTCTGTTATTTCCAACTTTTTTTTATTATAAGTATTTAAGTCTTATGAATGTCACACATGCCTTTGAGTTCCTTCTTTCCCCTCTCTTTACTCTCCTCTATATTACTGCCTATTACTTACTTTTCTATCTCTTCCTTTCTGCCACATTGGTGGGCTAGTTGACTCAAGTTGGTGGTTATCTGTCTAACTTTGACCCAGATGGAAATGTCAGGCCTTTTTTTGGCTGCAACCAGGGACTCCCGGCAGTGGCCATCTTATGCCCCTGGCTTTCTAAATATACAGCTGGAGTGTGGAGAGGTTGCGGCTGTGTGTGTTTTTGTGTGTCTCTAGCATGAGTGTATATATGCGTCTGACTGAGAGAGAGAGAGAGAGACTATCAGGGCGCTGCCAACACAAGCATCATGATCCCTCTCATTTAGGGACCGCTAATTGGCAGTTAATTAGCAGAATTGACTCTGTTGTCAGATCCCAAGTGCCAGCCCCCCTACCAACACCCCCTACCCGCTAAGTTCATTTGATCTGGCTGCTTTCTTGATGCTGTAATAATAATCCCATTTTATCTGTTTTGGAGGGAGAAACACATTTGGAAAAAAAAAACATATTTTCATTATTGGCAGAGTAAAATAGAACAGACTCCCAGTTGTAGTAGGTCTCATTTTGTTTTTCATTTTGTTCAGCAGTTGTTACAGATCCAAATATCTGTTCACGGTGCAATCTAGACACATGCTGTACTCACAGTGTAAGCCATGGGAGTCTTAAACAGCTGATGCTAATGTGTGCTGCTGTGTTTATGTGTGCACTCAGAGTATATGTGATGTGTGTGAGTACATGAGCACATGCCGCTCAGTCTGTCGAAATGTTCAGTGTGATTAACAGGGCCCACTCCCACTTTATCAGGCACTGGGGGCATATTGGGTCATAGAATGGCATGGACACCCAGCATGGCCACGGAGCAGGCCAGTGCCAGCCTCTATTATGAAAAACAGGTGTTGCTTTAATATAACTGGCACTGTCGGGCAATCACACGCAAAAAAATGAAGGTTTTTTACTTGTTTTCCCATTACAAGCTCAAGACTCTCCAAGGCTGTGGAATTCTCCCAGCAAAGACGGCATGCAAGGAGAGCGAAGCCAGACGAGGCAAGATAGAGAGGCAAAGAGCTGAAAGAGGTATTACAGAGAAAGCATTAGAGAGAGATGGAGAGAGATGGGAGGAGGGAGGTCTTTGTACTTCTCTGCTCCTTTTGGCTCTTTTATTCCTCAACGGCTTGGTTTTATTGGTGGGTCGTTTAATAACAAGGGCTCTGCGTTTGAAATGAAGTCGAGCTGCGTTTGCGTGGGCGAGCCTCCTTTTTTTTATTTTAAGATGGTAATTTCTGTACTAGGGGTGAGAACTGGAGAGAGATTGAGAGAGAGATCGAGAAAGAGAATACACCAGAGAGAGAGGAGGGAGAGCAAGAGGGTGAGAGTGTGGGAGAGGGAGAATTCAAGGAGAATGCAAGGGAGGAAAGTAGGTTAATTTATTTCATTTGCAGGAAGAGAGAGAACTTAAAAAGAAAAAAAATAGGGTTGGTGATAGTGAGAAAGAAAGTGTAAGATGCTGTTTTCATGAACAAGCAGCTTAATGCACACGGGCAGCCACAGTAAGCCTGCCAGAATCTCCCTGTGCCTGAGGCCATCTGTGAGCAGAATAGCAATTTTATTACTTTGTCATTAAACCAATTTCACAGCAGTATTGTTTGTTAATGAGCAGCCGCAAACGAGCGAAGATGTCACGCACTAGAATAGCAGCAAGATTTGTGACCCTAGGTCTCCTCTGTCTTCTCCCAACCTGTACCTCATTCTTATTCTTCTGCTCTTTCTGCCGGCGTCTTCTTTCTTAACATCCTTACTGTCATCCTTACTTTCACCCTGCCATCCTCCCATCCTACTCACCCCTCCCTCCCCTTGTTATAGCGGTCCTTGGCTCATAAAGGGAAACTGCTGAAAGATAAAATGCAAAGTCTATACAGTCAAGTCTCTGTTTATGAGCTTCCATTTGCCTTTAGAGCTCATTGGGACGAATGGTTTCTCCGTGGGCTTTCAGGGTGTGCAGCTGGAAAGCCTGGGATATTGGCCTGTTATTTAGCTCTAATGCCTAACATGGGTGCCAACGGCAAGTGCCAACAGAGGGAGTAGGTGTCTGAATAGGTGCATAAGTCCTTTGGACTGTTTGCTAGATGATGTCATGCATTTTTTTTATTTAAAAAAAAAGTAGTACAAGGCTTGATCACTGCTTATTTGGTGCATTTACTTAGTGCTACAGCCATGTATTTAAAGGGAAATCTAACTTCAACTCTAGTAGATGTTTGGTAAGGTCTATTTTCATGTGGTTCCGCTGCTATGGTGCTATATGTGTCTTTATGGCTAGTCACTCTGTTTATGTTTTTACTCTGGAGGTCAGTTGGCACAGATTCTTGGTCTGTCTGTGGCTTTTGACTGAGAGAGAAACAGTGAGACGGAGAGAGATTTAAACTCAGGCCCCAGAGGATCAGACAATCTGACAAAGTAGATTTGGAATAATTAGTTTTATCGGCTGAGGGAGATAGCCAGGGGAGCTGTGTAGTAGCCACAGGGTGCTGCTGTGTATGTCTTGTTGGTGATGTGTTGCAGAAGGCTGAATGTTGTGGATTGGATTTTTTGTGCATGGTGTGTTTGTGTTTGGAAGGAGGGGTATGGGTTTTGGGGGGATGGGGGGGGGACTAAAAGGGATAAAGGTGACCAGGTGTAACAGAATGGCCTTGAGGGTGTTTGTGTGTGTATGTATGTGTGTGTTGGAGCCAGAGGACAGGAGCTCCTTCTTAGGCTGAGCTCTTTAAACTCTGTGAACCTCTACTAGGTATTTCTCTTTGTCCAGGCATGCTCATTCTCTCACTCTTTCTCTTTCTCTCTGTTTTTTCTTTACCTTGCTCTTTCACGCTTTGCATTCTCACTATCCCTCTTTCCTCTCCCTCTGTTTGGATACACAGTAACCACATGTAAATAAGCATGCTCCTCTATCTTTGTGCTGTTTGCGTGGTGTCACATTCAAAATAATATCCATTTACCTCCCTCCCTTCCTTTAAGACACAACAACAGTGAATGCTTTTGGATATGAAAGGAAGAGAAAGTTGTAATCATATCCCTGACAACACTTCATCTATTATTACCTTTTTGTCAATCAGCCAATCAGTCAAGTTTGAATTTGTCGCATGCAGTCAGTCAGGCACAACTACAGTGCAATGCTATCCAATCAGTTCCTCTAAACTTTGCAATATAAATAGACTCAATAGGTAATGATTAGTATTAATTAAAAAAAATTGTAATTATTTGTATATGAAGGAGGGGCAGTCTTAGGCAGTGACCTCATTTAGGATCCTAGTGGCCAATGTGTGCTTGTGCATATTGTTTAAAGCCATGATTCATGGCCTTGTGCCCTCTGTGGCTTTGAGGTGCAGGCCAATGAGCCCATCATGGAAGACCCTATAAATCAATATAACCCTTTGTTTTTTTAAACCATGCTCTGTCCCAGTTCAGGCCTGTTATGGATGATATATCAGTAGAGTCTGTGCCAAGCAAGGAAAGAGGGAGGGGGGGGGGGGGGGGGGGGGTTATAGAGCCTTTCCAGAAAAACAAATCCAGTCTTAATTGGAACATGGCCTAAAATCTTGCCGTTATCAAACCTGGTAATTTGCAATTTGGGAGAGGTGAGACTTAAACGGTGTAGCTTGCTGCCACCTTTTCTCCATGCACACACAAACACACACTGGCATGCACTTTGATGAAGTTATCAGAGGTAGCTGGAGGAATTAGCCACTATTAGCCCACACTATTACATGCATAACTAGATGCAGAGATACAGAGGAATAGCTGGAGAAAGGAAGGGGGGGAACAATGAAGGGTACTATATTACCCTAATCTAGAGTTTCTCTCTTCCCAGGCTTATGAATATTTATTCCTTCCATTACCGACGATGATGTTTCAATTGGGACTTTCTGTGAGCATGTGCAGGGGGAAGGGAGGGTGGCAGGAATGCTTTTTCCCTAAGTGGGGGTAGGGGGGCGTCTGCCTGTAGCCCCCCAAGACATATCTGCTTTATCATCTTCTTGTTATACTGTATGGGAGACTATCTTCGGTCTCACCTTATACCTTCTTCAAAGGTATGAGGTGAAGAAATAGCAAGTCTCCAAAATGATATACCTGCCATTTGATAAAAAGTTACACTATTTTTCTGAAATAATGGCAGATATCAGAGTAAAACTTAGATATTTTTTCATCTTCACCCACAAAATAGAGCTTTTTTGGTATCGGGGTCATTTGGATTTACATTTCTAGACCCTTTATAGTAAGAATCAGTCATGACAGTTCACAGACTTAAATTTAAAGACAATATTCTGCAGTATAGGCTGAATTGAATGTGGCTTTTGTGAGACACTATTTGTTTCAAGCTGTCACTTATGAAGGAGGCCAGTCAAAGCTGTACACAGTCAGTGGTTGAGTTGATCTGAGAGGCAGAGGGCTCGCTTCAGGCCACCATGCACATCAGAGTCCCTGTGGTCTGCTTCACAGTGTCAGTGGTGCTTCTGCCAGCAGTCTCCTCCACAAACAACAGCTATTTATATCACTGGCCTGCTGCTGGGCTTTTTAGCCCTAAACTCTGCCTCTGACCGTGCCTGCACATGTGTGTTTGTGTGCCGGTGTGTTCATGCTTATGTATGTCAAAGCGATTATGTGCAATTGAAACTCTAATTAATTATTCAGTAGGGAAGTCAGAGGCAAGCTGACAACATTTGACCGATGACTCTCGTGGTCACTAATATGTGCTAGACACAAACACATTCACTCAGGCACATCATGAAAATGTGCTTGGTGGAAACACTCACGCCACAGACACAAAGATGAGAAGATGATGACATCCCAGTAGGAGGGAGAATCCCTTTCCACATACACACACACAAACACACACACTGAATCCTGTACTCCCCTGTAAGTCTGGCTCTTAAATACTCCAAGTGCAGTGGCACCTAATCCTGAGCATTAAAGTATCTTGACAGTCTATCTGCCAGGTTCAGGTGTCACTTTTTAATTGCTCAAACTGCTGTGCATTTTCACTGCCCTGAATTCATGGCTAATAGTAAGGGGAAAGAGTAAGTGGCAACAGGAGATATAGCTTGTGTATATACGTTTGGGGGTGGGGTAGTAAAATGGGGGCACCCTTCCATGTGCACCCTCCCACTAGCTCTGCTTTCTGACTTCTGCTAATGCATTTGAGATTTAGTCTAAGTTCATGTCTGCAAGTGTGTATACATGTATGGCACATGTATGCTCACAAGTGTGCCCAAGCCTGTCTGTGTGTTGTGTAAGGACAGAGCTGCTGAAGCCCCTCTTGGCAGGCCCCCTCTTCTTCTCTTTGAGCTGAACCCATTATAGTCTTATAAAGGAGGGAGAAGAGAGACGTTTGATATGAAGCAAAGGAAATAGATTGGCCTTATTTCCTGCCTGGCTGCTGCAACGCAGACACTTGTGTTGCCTAGACGATGCAGGCAATTGACACTCAATTTTGTTTGAAATATCACGCCTCTATCATGTCATTATCAGCTTCCCCTGGTAATCCACAAAGCCGCCCTGTTTGATATCTGACAATAAGGGGGAGTCACAGAGTCGCGGAATCTCTCACTCGATTACCAGGCAGAGAGGGAAAAAAGGGTTGAGAATGAAAGGGAGCAGAAGAAGACAGAGCAAGAGACAAAGACAGGGTGAACGAAATAGAGATGGAAAGATATAGTGCAGGAGAGAGACAGAGAGGCTAAAATAAGTCACACATTTGTATGATAGTAGTGAGAAGTGGATGCAGAGACATACAAAGGGTCCCAATGGGCTGGGCATTGTGGAAAAATGGGAAATCTGGGTGATAGGGGTGGCACTCTTCACAACTGAGAAAATGGGGCGATCTTGTAAACACACCCACTCATTTCATGAGGACTGATGGATAGGCTGGGGTAATGATAGTGCTGAATTCATTCAGTCTTTTTATTCTCCCCCTCTCTCTTCTGTGTGTGTGTGTGTGTGTGTGTGTGTGTGTGTGTGTGTGTGCCACCCTGCCAGCATGTCTCTGGTCTATTTCTTGCTGGCCCTGCATGAAAGCAGGAAGCCCTCACCCACCCAAAAAGGTGAGAAACTGGCTTATGAGGAATGAACGTTACCTTCCAGCACTGACGGCCTCTGTCATGCGCTATGTGCTGGAACCTTTGACGGGGGCTAATATTGACATATGCTGGATGTTTTCAGACACTCTTCAAACAAGGGGAAACACAGCTGTTGGTCTCTCAGCTCCTAAGCAGGCAGAGAATACCTTTTGTGCACCTATGCACGTTAATAAGGTGTTGTCTTAAGGGAGGGGAGTGCAAGAGTAAGAGAAGAGGGGCCGCGCTAACAAGGGGGATGTGGATCAACTCTTTCCTTAATCCCCCGTCTGGTGGTGATATTCAAAAATAACACTGTTAGTAAAAACATTCCAGGGCAGAGGTGCCAGCCTCTGAGGAAAGGGTGGTTAATGAAGGGAATTATTAGGGGACTGTCTGCAAGAAAGAGAAAGAAGAGATTATCCCCCCCCCCCCCCCCCCCCCCCCCCCTACTGAACTTCTGAAAAACTGGTAGAGCTAGGCAGGTTAGCCATGCTGGGTTGCTACAATAAGGTCTCTTTCATACAGGTGTGTTGACGCCTGGGGCAGGCTTGGTCTCGGTCCATTCCATTCACCCTGGCTGATTTGAACAATAACTATCATATCTCTTAAAAGAGAAGGGAGGGTGAAGCGTCAAAAAGGAGATGCCTGAAAGCTGTGTCAGGGCCAAGAAAAACCCCCGCTGCTGTTGTCAGAGCTTGTTGATGTTGTACGGAGGAAAAAACGGGCAAGCTTTTTTTTTTTTAACCCCCTCCCTCCATAACCCCACATTTTTTCCTCCTATCCTTTCTCTCCCTCCACTTCTGCACTGGATTCTGTGTTTTTGTGCCGTAGGACAGAGTGTGGTGAGGAGACAGAGGAACAAAGTGCTGCTGTGTGGAGCAGCAGCTGTTGCTTGCTGGATCAAAGGGGCAACAAGCGTGGTCTTCCTGGCCCAACGCTGCTCTGGAGGTGTTTGACAGACAGTCAGCAGCTGGGGCCGCACAGCCCGCCATGTAGGGGTCAGGCTGCTGGACTGCAAGGCCCAGGGGTGACATGCCCTCACTGGACAGGGGGAAGAGGGGAGAAGGTGTTAGATGGGAGGGTAAATAGAGGGAGAGATGTCTATGTTTGTTTCTTCTGTTGTTTTTCTTGTTGTTGTAGTTT
Source organism: Scomber japonicus (assembly GCF_027409825.1). Classification (NCBI taxonomy): domain Eukaryota; kingdom Metazoa; phylum Chordata; class Actinopteri; order Scombriformes; family Scombridae; genus Scomber; species Scomber japonicus. Next base: position 13,157,333 of record NC_070593.1, on the reverse strand, counting down.
AGAGAGTTTACTTCTGGGATTATTGCTGTATATTTCATCCAGATTGAATAGGACTTTAAGATGTTTACTCTTCTGTGATGAGCCAGTGAATCCACATGTATTTATCATAATGCATAGACAATAGCTGAAACCTGAACATTTTAAGGGTTAAACCATCAATAGAACAGTATTGCACTCCACACTGCAGTACCTCTTTGGTGCTGACAGAAAATCAGAGTGAGAAAAGAGAGACAGACAGAGAGCAAGCATGCTGCAGTGCTATTGATTTATTTTAATTAGCTGCTCGTTAAATCGTGTCAGTTTGCAACACAAATATATAATTCTTTGTCTGATTTTCCACTCTAGTCTTAATGACTTGTGCTCCCCGGGTTTCAGAGAGGAATGATTTCTACAGCTAGACTGACAGAGCAATGCAAATGTTACTCATATAGGGCTGAGGGGGGATGCCACAAAAGGGCAATGAGTGGAGTAATAAAAAGGGAAAGAAAAACAGGTCAGTGAAAGTCCATGGAGGAGAGGTGAAACAGTCCCTCTTTGAGAGGCAGACAAAAGAGTGTGGAGGGGGGTATAGAGGCACTGTGGATGAGAGAAAGAGGGAGAGTGGGAGACAGAGGTATAAACTATGTAAACACAGTGGCTGCCCTAAACGTGGGCCCTCTCCGACGTTCCTAAAAAACGATCCTGCCTTGCTCCGCTTCACATCTGCACTAAATCAAACACTGGGGTGAGGTAATGTTCGCCCGGCTTATGTCTCTTGACTCCTGTTTTAACTTAAGGAAGGGAAGACGGGATAGAAAAAGAGAAACTCTGTCTCTGATAGGATGAGCAGGAGGAAGCTTCCTCGTTCCAACCCTATCTCTTTGTCCTTTATCTTCATCCTGGAGGAGTGGGACCTATGAAAAGCTCCTTTGTGATAGTTTATGATAAATCCACAGATACTGTAGGTTCAGTCTGGTGGCAAGCTATGTATAAACTGTTACAGGGGGCCTGTTAGGAGCATGTGAGCTGATTCAATCAGTGTTGTTGACACTACAGTAGATCAGTGTTGGAGGTTCAGTAGCCTCAGACTGCCCCACTTCCTGACCGGACCATAATTAGTGTTTGCTTATACTAAACACACCCTCCTCATGGGGTTAATTTGCATGCACTTCCTGGTCAAAGGACATTGAGTGTTTTTACTCCTTTTACTTTCTGAGGGGAGAGGATCAAACTGAAGCTTTCCTCCTTTGATTCCTGCGAGTTGTGACTCAATCGCTGGGGGTTTGGAATCTTTATTTCTTTCTGAAGCGGAAGTATGGAAGCAATGAGCTTTAATAGGAACCAGAGGACAGTCATGTTTGCAAGCAGTGATCGGGGATTGAGTTTGGTGCGTTCTTGTTCAGATTGTGTTGCATCTAATCTTCCTGCCAAGACAGACAGGGGCCTGGGAATCTTTCTGACAAACATAAACTTGCCCCCTGTCCCTGGCAAATGAGCTCGATAAATGGGCATGTGCAGGTCAGCCATGAAGGCAATAAACTGTCAACAATTTCCATATCACAATTTTAAAATGGGCTCCATTTTTTGCACAATCTACAAGGCTACATTTTAAGCGGTCTGGCGCTCATTTCTCAAAGAGGACATGTTTAGTATTTCTCTGTTCCTCTCTCCTGTCTCACTCTGGCTCTGGCTCACTTTCTTTCTTTCATCACAAACTCGTCAAACGAGTGACCCCACTCCTGATTGGCTAGGTTCCCTCTGATCTCCACAGCAATTGGCCAGCCAAGCAATGAGTCTCTCTCTCTCTCTCTCTCTCTCTCTCTCTCTCTCTGTCTCTCTCTGTCTCTCTCTTTCTCTCTCCCTCTCTCTCCCTCTCCCTCCCCTACTCTCTCTCTCTCTGTCTGTCTTTCTCTCTCATCTCCCTCCCTCTCGTTCTCTTGGCTGTGCTCCAGGGTAGGGTGGTTTGGCATGACGATTTCTCAGGGAAGGAATGCTGACAACAGGAGCGAGTTACCAGGTGTGGCTGCAAGTCAGTTAACCAGAAACAAGTCCTTTCTGACAGATTGAGATGAGAAAGCAAGAAAAAAAGGAGTAAATACAAGCACTCGGTCAGACAAGACTGGTTTGCTGTGATTTCATCCTCAGACTGTCAGTCCCTCTCTGCAGTAGCTATTTTGTCAACATACATTGCATTATGTTGCATTTAAGGATAAGGAAAATCTCATGTATTTGAAGGGCTCAGCTAAATAAAACAACAGCACATGATATGGTACATAGGATTATGCAAGTTCCCTATTAGACTTAAGTCTCTTCTTCTGTCTCTAACCACCACATAGCCTCAATCCCTCCACACTCACAGACACACTGGGTATAGCATAACATTGAATGTTAGCCAGGGTATTTAACACCTAAGCAGGCACTCTCTGAAGCCTCCCCCCACCCCCCCTCCTGTGTGTGTGTGAGCAGATATTAGTAGCCAGGGATGCGGTGTTGATCCAGCCTGGCTGAGACCCAGTGTCAAGTGGACTCCTGCTGCCCTGGCTCCATCATTCATGTCTGCCTGTTATTTTCCTCTGTGACCTGCGCAGTCAAAACACTCAGAGCAGGAGTAAATTTACCACTCATACAATCTCGTCATGGAGCAGGGTTCCCCGTCTCAGCAGTGATGCATACTGTATCCGCACGTACACATGTATTTGTACACATGTGCTGGTCACGCCATTTTAGAGCATGTCAGTGAGAAGTGCTACTGTAGGCCAATTGGCAGTAGTGTTTGAAGAATGCACTGACATGCACATACACACTTATTGACGGACACGTGCATACATATTCACATGCACGCTCTAAAGCATACTTAGCACTGCAACTGCAGTTTTTGATGTGCAACTTGAAAATGTGTTTAAGGCTTAATGGCTAGAAGAAGCCAGTTGCCCACATTAAACAGCAATGGACCACTGCCCCCACTGGCCCGCTCTCTCCTTGAGTAATGTACACATTCTGAGCTGTATCCCAAGGAATGACCTCCACACGACCCCCTAACCTTGCCTTTAATTATTTGTTTGAAGACAGCATGGAGTTCCCATGCTGAGAGGTACTCTGTGTATGGTGTGTGCATGTGTGTGTGTGTTGATGTTTCTGTGCTATAACATTGAGCAGAGGCAGGCCATAATAAGCTAGACCACCAGATGTAGATAATAAAACATGGGCTTTTGGTTGGAGGTTTGCAGCTAGTGTTCCCTGTGAGCCTCCTGTGTTCTGGTTAGTCTACGGACACACTGGCGGTGGTTGTGGTCATGTCCATGGTGTTGATGTGTGGATTTACAGCACACACATATATTTTAGCGAGTGGCTGGGAATTCTGGGTCCCCTGTGGTCAGCCTCTGTGTCTCTCCCAGGGCCGTAGGTCCTCAGATCCATCCATCTATCCATCCATCCCAGTTGACTGGCCCTCATCTCTGGAGGATTCCTGGTTGTGTTGTTCTAAGCACACACCATTAGCAGCTCACGGGTCGAGGGAAAACAGTGTTATCAGGCCTGGCTCAGATAATCTCAATTGGCTTTACTCAGACTGATAAAAGGTGCTCTAAGGCCACGAGAGGCGCCCTTGGTCACCCCCCACTCCTTCCAGTGCACCACATCGCCTCCCGGTTACTGTGGCAACTTGTTTAGCGTACAAAAACAGAGACTTTGTGTGTGTGTGTGTGTGTGTGTGTGTGTGTGTGTGTGTGTGTGTGTGTGTGTGTGTGTATGTGTATGTGTGTGTATGATATGGTGGTGGTTAGCCAATAGGGAATGTTGACAAGAAGCAGGTCCATCTCAGAAGCGGCTTGCTGGGAAATTATTTGAATATCCATATGTTCATCTACAAAACAATGAGCTGTTTTCATACTCAAAAATTATCATTTATAGAGAACAAACACCCTGGTAGCTAAACATTTTCCTGTTTACTTAATGTCATACATTTCCTGTAAGAACAAGGAAAAACACAAGAAGAAGAACACTGCCTTGAAAGGAACATTTAGGAAAAATGTTCTCTTTGATCATACAGCATACTCTCTGGTACAGCACGTATTTCCCTTTACAGTCACTGGAAACCGTATGGGCAAATTTAGCACCTGGGAAGAACATTCCTAATATTATGTGTTTATGGTTATGTCCCAGAATAGGTAAGAATGCACATGGTTGTGATTTCGAGCCCCTTGGTGCGTCTAGAAAGGGAGAGAGCAGGACATATATTTTGTGTTTCACTGTAAGTTTAAAGAGGGAGTTAGATACCAGGAATGTCTCACTGTTTACTTGCTCAGCTGGTTTTGATGCTGGAAGCGCCTTGCTCTCTTAAGCACCTCAGGCATTTCTGACAGCATTGCTATCCAAGAATGTTTTGTCTCCTTTGTTCTATTGAAAAATGCTTCCACAGTTATTAAAACTTAATCCTCAGTCCTCTCTTAAATCACAAATCGTGCATTACAATCTTATAATTTCCAATCCAACTCTCTTATTTGTGCACCCCACCTCCTTTCCTCCTCTGTCGTCCTCTCTCATTCTCATATGAATGGGTTTCATCTTTTTCTCTTGGGGGCCCGCTGCACCCCTGCGTACCTGCACTCTGGATGCCCCCTGGCAAATGAGCACAGCGTCTCTCTTTTCCCAACCGTGCATTTTGTACGTTTAACCATGTCACTTTGAGCCAGGCATATTACAGGCGTTTAAGTTCATTGGAGAAGGTAAGGGCAGGTATCAGGGCTTCATGGGGGATTAGGAGCCCAAATTGGTTCCAGCTCTCCCTTCCTTCTAATGACCAGTTCTTTAGCAGTACTGATGGTGCCATGGCCTGTACGTTAGAAGAGGGTGGTGAAGCCTTTTTTTCCCTCTTCTCTGCTTTTTTGGAACCAGCAGAGGACTCCATGCTGGACAGCTCCAATGTGATTTGAAACCCCTATTTAATATCAACCACATGGTGGTACCTGTAAGTCCATCCTTCGTTTTTTGTAGGCAAAAGTGAATGAGATAAAGGCAGAGAGAAGGAAGGGCGTAAAGGAAGAAGAAAGGGAGAAAGGTGGAGGGCTTGCTTGGCCCGAGTGGCCAGCTTGTATTTGACACAGCCCAAGGCACCCCATTCGAAGTTAAAAAGGTTGCCCCTGGCTGGCAGTCACCTCCAGATGACCTCCGGCTCTATACTGGAAAAGCCACAGGAGCAAGGCTGGCTGGGGAGGCTTTGTGGAGCTGCGCTTATTCGCTGCTGTGGTGGTGATAAAACTTCAGACAGCCTAATTGATGGGCTCGCTGACATAACAATACCTTGTGAAAGCACGGAGTGGTCCATGCCTGGTCCTCATTTCTAGACAGCTGGAAGGGGAGCAGAACCCCCTACAATGCAGTCAGAGTGGGGTCCCACTGAGGGGAAGGGTGGAATTGGGGGTGGAGTGGTGGGGAGTAATGAAAGGAACCATTTGTATCCTGCACTTTGCTAACTTAAAGCTTGTTTTAAACTTCCAATGGGTGATAACCCTGTAGAACTAACATAGTTTTGGAGAAGGAACTTCAGAACATATTCCGTACATATATAAAGTTGTTGCATGAAACTGGCTGCAAATGTGACTAAGAAAGACAGAAAGAGAGAGAAAGGGATGTGCCACGATGAAGGTTCTTCTGTGCCCAAGCTGCACTTAATACTTGAGGAATGTCTCCCTGGTGCCCATAGCAACCAAACGTAATCAAAAGCTTTATTAAAAGAGGGGGGAATAGATCATAAGGAACATTAAAAGTATCCCTCACTGAGTTCCCAAGTCAGCACACAATTGCTCTTTTGTTTGTTGCTGTTTTGTTGTGAGCTCCTCTTTCAAGGACTCAGTGGCTAATGTTGCCATTAAGTCATGCAAAACTGTTTTGTCTTGTGGTGGCTTGTGATGAATCTTTTTGTGTGTGAATGCAGGGTGATTTAATGTTTGTTTTTCCTCTCTGTCTCCACCAGGTTCATTAACGCCAGGAGAAGAATAGTACAGCCCATGATTGACCAGTCAAATCGAGCAGGTAAAAAAAACAAAAAAGAACAGCTGACGTACAGTGGAGAAATACTCCTCTCTCTCTCTTTTTCCCCGGCATGAAGACACCCTTTCCAAATCCTTTACTGCCATGCACAACATGCCTGGAGCCCAGATTTTTAAAGGGGTGCCCTACTCCGACTCCCCCTCGAAAAACCCCTTCTGCTCCTTCCTCTTCATCCCCTTTTCCATTTTCTCAATGTGATGTGTTCAGCGGTGGTGCAGGCTGTTTGTTGATTGACTCTAATTGGAGATTTCCCAGTCTAAGTGGAGAGAGAGGTATATTAGCACTCTTTCTGTGAATTACTAATTGGACACAAGAGTGCCAGAAAGGCTAGCAGCAATTTATGAGTTATCTCCTTTTCTAGACTGTTTTATTCTTAATTTTTATCCAATCCAGGGTGAGGGGGATTCCTCTCCCTTTTTCTGCTGCTTTTCATTTTACTCCCACAAGAACTGCTGCTCTGAATGTTAAAAGACCATGTGTGTAGAATTTAACGGCATCTAGCAGAACAGACTTGGCAGAAATGGAATATAACATCTTTAAGTACTGTATGTTTTAATTAGTGTATAATCCCGTGAAAAATAACAATCATTGTGTTTTTGTTACCTTAGAATTACCCCTTTATACATAGGGAGTGGTTTTTCTTCCATGGAGGGTGCCATTTTGCACTGCCATATTCCTACAGTAATCTAGATTGGACAAACCAAAGACTGGCTCTAGAGAGGGCATATTGTGTGTTTTGCATGTTTTACAACCACTGTAGGTTCTCCTACACGTTTGGAAGGGGGGGCGGGGGGAATTTGAAACCTCACCGCTAGATGCCACTAAATCTTACAGACTGGTCCTTTAAACTTCAGGAGTTATTCAGCACATTTTAAATTGCTACTACTTCAAATTTTCATTTTAACAGGATGCAGTAATTTATTTTAAGTCTATATATGATGCTTTGAATCAATCAGATCTGATGTACTGATTTAAGAACTATGCAAGGAGGAATTATAACCGATGACAGATCATGGAAATGATATTGTTAATTGATAACACGGTTATTTTCTATATACACTATGGTCAGATTACAAAGAGCACAGAAAATATGAATAGTAAACACGCCTCTCTTGATCCTGTGGAATGATTCTGTCACCCTAAGCTTCATTGACTGTGGCATTACCAAAAAGAAGCCAAGTAATTTGTCTCAGGGAGGGAAAAGCTGTTTTTGTTGATTAGCAAGCTCCCCGTCTTAAAAAGGTCCCTACACACCGGGGTGGAGATTGTTCAAATGAACATGAGCCATGATTAAAATGAGACGCACTTACAAATGTGGGCGACTCTTTCTACAATTACAGCACTGTTGTGTGGAATATTTGACAGCATGCAACCAATGTGTGCCAATCAACAATCTCTCTAAAAACAGCATGACTAACAGCTCCCCCTAATCTTCGTGAATTACAGATTATCCAAGATAATACTGTTACAGTCCTAGAATACTCTGTTTTCTACAGATTCCAAAGAGCATTAGTTCATTAGGGCTTCTAATAGACAAAACAAAATATAACTGAGCAAATTGATTGCTACTGTATTATCTGTATCATGACAGATAATCAGGTAAACCATAATATTGAAACATATCTTTGTGATTATATTCAGATATGCTATGTTATGTTATGCTTAAGAATAGACTCATATGTACTGATTTGAGCAATGAGTGGGTGAATTGCCTGCTATGGTAGAAATTCCTCTCATCCTGTCAAACTACATGCTTTCTTCTCTTAGTTAAGAGAACAATGTATCTCCTGTGAGTGTGGTTTTGAATGACACTGGCTGTGTGTATGTGTGCGCACGTGTGAGTGTTTGCGAGCTTGCATGCACGAGGACCAACTGTATGCGTGTTTGCATGCCACGCGTCAGTTAGTGCGGTCCACAAACATGAGCACAATGTCTTACAGTATGTTTGGGCTGGAGCTGGGACAATTGCTGATTGTCTGGTGTGTTTTCTCTTCTTCTTCCCCCTCCCTTTTTCATGTCCACGTTTTGACTACAATCAGGTTTTCTTCTTGATCCTTCAGTGAGCCAAGGAGCAGCGTACAGTCCAGAGGGCCAGCCAATGGGCAGCTTTGTGCTGGATGGTCAGCAACACATGGGGATCCGACCAGCTGGTAAGTCCACCCATCTCGCTCATTCGTCCCTCTTCCCCCCCATCATGCCTGCTATTCCAGTCTCTAGTGTTACCCTCAGTTATCACAGAGCTGTTCAACACCAATCCTCTTGTGTGTAGCATGACATTTAGTCACCTCAGCACGAAGCATATCCCCAAGTCAGCAAACACAATACTAACAATTGCTGTACAGTCACAATAACACTTTTCCTTAAAAGTATTTTCACCATTCCCCAGACTGCTGCCTGTCTTGCTTGTTTGTTTTTCTCTAATCTAACACATCTGGGAAAATCTCTCTCAAATTATCATAAAAAAGGGATTTGCAGAATGCCATGCAAAATAAAAGCTCTTCTTCTCCTACTTACTGTTCCCACACCTTTATCATTTTCCATTTTTCCATCTGATGCTACCCAACCTCATCCGTTCTATCAGTGGGTCTCCTCTAGCCTCTCTGTGATTCAAACTCCTGCTGACCCTTTTCTGGCGTTTATCTCTTCTTTCTAGGGCCTATGAGTGGAATGGGGATGAATATGGGCATGGATGGGCAATGGCACTACATGTAACCTCCAACTTGTAAAGCAAAACGCAAAGAAAAAGGGGGAAGTAAGTACTGGGTTCTTTTCCTTTTTCTTTTTTTTTTACACCTTGGGGCTGTGGGGTTCTTTTTGTTTTTTTTCACCCACAATTCCCTTTCATTTCACAAGCACTACCCTTTCTTACCCTTGACCATCATTGTGCAGCAAGCTCCAACCCCCTACTCCCCAGAATAAACAATTATCAGCAAGCACACAGGGATTTTTTAGCAAGCAGTAGAAGGGGGGCAGTAGCCAAGGATAAATTGAAGACCAGGGAAAAAAGGGGGAGCCATCCTGGGACATAGAGGACCCGACTTGTGGCGCCAGACAACAAGAACGACAACAGAAGAAGAGGAGGGGAAGAAACAACCTGGCATGGCATGCACAAATTTATTTATCACAACAGCACCATCGCTCTCCCCATCCCGGACAGCAATGCAAATGTTGGACATTTAGGGAAAAAATAACATCTCCTGGGGAATGGGCTGACGGGGAGAAATTAAGCAGGCTCCAGTGAAGCGATAAAGAAGGAGAAGTGAAACTGTCCTCCGAGTGACATAAATCTGTCTGGGGAAGGATTGATGCCCAAATTATCTTATATGCAAAGACGGGAACACTGCAGTACATTACGGTCCCTGAGCGAGATATACGGGCCGTGGGTGACATGGCCGATCCTTCACTGGGGGTTTGGTTTGAGCTGTGTAAAGGGAAGAATGAGTGTGAGGGGGGGGCTGTGTGTTTTGATTATTTTTTACTGGAGGGAGACGATTTAAGGGGGGGCGGGGGCCACTGACTAGCCTGACCTGAGACTCACAGACAAGAGCAGGGAGACATTGAGATAAATTTATAAGGTTGTAGAAACAAGCATGGCTGCATCTAAAAGGAGGGAATCTCTTTCATGCATACAGATACAGTGTCTCTGTGTCACTGTCTTTCTGAATCTCTCTCTAACACACACACACACACACACACACACACACACACACACCCATACACACACAATCCTTATACAGCTAAATGGCGGCAGCCTGATTAAGCTGGCCATTCTGCCTCCCGCTAGTGCCACAGTGCTGACATTTGAAAAATCAAGACATATCACATCCTAAAGGCGGCAGGGCAGAAGGGATCTTGCACCTAAACTCCCTTGCCCAATGAGGCAAAATATAATAACACTTACCTTGATTAAAAGAACCCTTTATATGTAAATGGAGACTGGATTTTCCAAAGGGTCACAGCAACGATTCTGCCGACAGAGATCATTTCACCCCTCTGGTCCTTGCTTCCTCTCTCTCTCTCTTTCTCTCTCTCTCTGTATCTCCCTGTCTCTCACCCGCTTTCTCTCATCCCCTCCTGTCTTTGCTAATGGCAGCAGGAGAAAAAAAAAGGAAAATCAGGAAGCAATGTTCCCTAAAACAGCCACACAGAGACAACATTTGCTCAGGTTGGCTAATTCTTAATATAGGGCTATATAATTTTGAGACTATTTAATTACGTAACATACTTTATGCTTCATGACCAATTACATTAATAGCTTAATACAGAGGAATATTATCCTCTCTTGATTTGATTACACAGCCACACAATATGGTATATTTGGTACTTAATTATGGCCAGCCATTGAGCAGGACTACTGTGCCATAACAGAAGTGCACAGCCAGTCAGCCAGGGAGACAGGCATGCAGGGATGGAGAGAGGGAGAGAGAGGCCCGGTCTGTCCTCAGTTATTGTCTTCAGATGGTTTTACCACTCTTGTTAATAAAGGAGGGGGGTCTCAGATCTACTTAACGGAATGACTGCAGCTTACAAGACTGGAGATTACCAGCTTACAGTGTCAAAAACATCTGCTGGGCCTTTTAACAGGGGCTGCTCTAGGTTATATGGAGGTGAGGGCACCCATCATACCCCAACACCCTGAATGATTTATTTATTTTATGACCCCAGTAGTGAGGTTTTAAGAGACCTGCTCTGACAAACATGTGCATTTCAAATGAACTGACATGGAAAGGGAGTGTTGGAAAATGGCACAGCTTTCAACCAATGAGACTGGTCATTAATCTTGGCCTTTGCTGTCCCTTTTTCCCTCTCTCCTTTCTGTCGTCCTCCTCTTCCCCTCACCAGGGCCCTCCAGTGTAATTTCTTAATTGCAGTGTACTAAGGTGGAGGAATGCAGAGAGTGAGCATGCCTAGTGACCTTGCAGTGACCTCTCCCCTCCTATTACAGCTCCTAATCCCCCAGGGGTTCACATTACAAAGCAGGCCGGCCCAAACCCAGGCCCCCTGGCTCCAGCGGGACCCCCTGCTCTCACTTGTCTCTCCCCAAGGTCCAGGCTTCTAGATCAGCCATGTTCCCATACTCCAGTCCCAGGCTCCAGGAACAACCCCCCCCCACATCTTCCTCTTTTCTTTCTCATTACAACAAACAGCCGTTTGAAAAGCCAAACAGTGGCACTGCAGAGTGCGCTCTGTGTTCTGGTTCCTGTCACAGTATGAGGGATGCCAGCATGCTGAGGTCTCTACACATATGAAGTAGTGTCCATCTTAAGTGACAGCATTATACTCCACCTCCTTATTCCTTTCCTTTCCTTTCTCTTTCTACTTCCTTTTATCTTTGTTGCTCTGTCTTGGTGCTGCCTTCCTCTCTCTTTTTTTTCACTTCCAAAACCCACACACACTACACATGTGAGAGCACTATTTTGTTTTGCTTAAAATGCTCTCATTCATGGGTGGAACCAAGTCTTTAATGTTCACTGTTTTGGTGATACTGCTAACTGAGTCCTAAATTATTGAATAACTTCTTTAAGGGATTTTAAATCAAATATGTTCACAGAGGCATGTTCCCATGAGAGAATGCCTGTTCGGTTTGTCACTAAACTCAGCTGGGGAATTGACTTTTCCTCTCAAGTATTAGCACTACTCCACATCAATACAGCTAGTTGGTTTTCCTCACGTCCTCCAGGACTGTAGTGTCTGTGGGTGACCGAGGATCACTTTCCAACCTGAGACCTGACCACAACGCTATTGGGCATTGTAAACCCCTCACCATAGACTAAAATAGCCCAGCGTAATAATGTCTCTCTTTACTTTAGGAGCTAAAAGCATTCGCAGACGCAGTGTCGTAAAAATTTTGCTAAGCTCTTTGTTGTTGAAGTCATGTGTAAATTGAATTAAGGCCTGTTAATGGAGAAGCAGTGCAGTGAGAAATTTGTTTTATTGACTGTGTAAATACATTTTTCTCTTTCTGTCCTCCTCTCAGGTCTGCCAGGCATGCCAGGGGAATATGTACCTCAGAGCGGTCCTATGGGCATGAGCATGGCCCCAACCACTTACTCCAACCCTCATCAGATGACCTCTCACCCTTCCCATCTCCGACACGGACCCCCTCTCCACGCGTACCTTCCCGATCACCACCACTCCCGCCATCCTCACCACCCTCACCACGCCATGCTGATGCACGGAGGACCCTCGTCGCACCCAGGAATGACCATGTCTGCACAGAGAACCCCCTTGCTCACTCCTATTGACCCCAGTACTGGAGGACAAGGCCTGGACATCCATGCCCAATAGTATAAGGGAACTTTGCTACCACGACAACAGCAGCTACTACAAGAAAACAGTTAAAAAAGAAAGCAGCAGCCCACAATAAATCCTATTTTGAGACTATTTTTAAGAATAAAAAGTGAACCCTTTTGACCAGAATTTGACACTAAAGAAACAGAATTCCAGATGAACTGTGATAATTCTTTTTTTTTTTTTTTTAACTTGTCAATTTTGTTACTTTCATCCAAACAGAGGACCAAGCTGACAAGAACACTTTGTAAAGTCTTGGGCTTTTGTTAAAGATCAACAGAGGATGTTTTGACATACATGTGTGTGAAGAACGGACAGATGCACACACTCCAAAACACACTTTTTCGCACACACCTTCATAAACACGTTCAGTACACTTCCATGTCACGCATCTAAAATAAAAATCACTCTGGAAGATTTAAAAAAAGAAACAACAGAAAGACTCCAAGAGTTATAACTACTGTAGTATAAAAAGTATAGATAAATAAGTTAAAACTTGTGCATTTTTCGTTGATCACATGGTTTATGTTTTCTGAGCTAGTTTTAGAATTAAAGGTTAACCTTTTCTCTCTCACACTGTGTGTGCTCCTTCCTGGAGGAGAAACTGTCTCGCAGCACAGCACTATAAAAGAAAAAAGGAAAAAAAAAAAAAAACAATAAGAAGATGGAACATCTCAAAAAGGCTCCAAACCACAGAGGGCAATCAGGTCCTGTCCCCCATAAGAACAGGGCATGATGGGAAAAGGCTGCTAAATGACACCGGATCTCTCCAGAAGATTCAGTTTGAACATTTGTCATGCCCCTCTCTTTTTTGGCTCATGAATGAATGTTGCCCTGTAGATTTTAAAGGAAAAAAAAATCTTTGTTTGAATTGCCCAAACACTGGATTGTGTTGGTTTTATACATTTTTATTTTAATATTATTTTATTTTTTTGTACCCTGGACTCTCATTGGTAAGAGCCTATTGAAGGAAGCTTAATAGTGGAAAAGCAACATCCTACACAGCTTCTTTATCTGCGGATCAACATTCTTGCCATAAGGACAATACTGACACAAACGTTGATTCTGTGGCACTGGAGAAGCATTTGATGGTTGATGCACCAAAAAACCTAAAACTAAGAAAAAAAAAAAAAAAAAAAAAAGAAAGAAAAAAAATCTTAAATTATGAACTCAATGCTTTTGGGGGGGAAAAAGCTGAGAGAATATTGTAACAAACTTCGTACAGAGTTCAGTCTATTAATTGTTTCATGTTAGATATTCTATGTGTTTACCTCAATTGAAAAAGAATGTTTTTGCTAGTTTCAGATCTGCTGTGGCATTGATATTGTATGTCCATGAATTCCTTCCTTTTTCAGCACGTGTTCCTCACTAGATGATAAGATGCCGTCTCCCTTAAGCTTTGTCAAAAATACATTAAATACTTGTATGAGGACTGTGACGTAATGTTTAAAAGGTGTTCAGTCACAAATGCTGTAATAAATATTTCATTTTTGATTTTGTTAGATTTTTGTGTGATGAACTGAGAGTCTTTATCTATGTTGCCATTTTAACAGTAATACGATTAATTGTTCATTATTATTATTATTGCCATTTTATTGCGTAATCGCTTGTCAATATGATCTCAAGTTTTAATTATATATTATTAAATTTAAAAAAAAAAGTTAAATTCCCACTTTCCCAGCAGTCCGTTCCCAGTGGTATCAAACACCGTCTTTAAACGACAATTACAAATTACGATTGAAATGTATCTTGCCATGGCAATTTATTTAGGCGCACAAATATGTCCACCAAATGATTAATAACTGTCAAATGCAAATGAAGGGCATAAATTACACAGCGAATTCACCATCAACCCGACCAAAAGATAAAGGCTCACTAAAAAGGAGGTTGACATGGTCTTAGTTCACAAATCGCAGAATAGACAAAAATACATTAGATTGTCAGAAGAGTATTGATTTCACACTGAATCTAAAACTCTCAACAACAAAATCAATGTGTTATATGCAGAGGTAAATATGAATTTATAACATGTTTTAAAACGGACTAATACCTATTTTAAATATTTCTGGCAGTTTAAACAAGGCAGAGTATCCATAATCTGGAAGAGGGGAAAAGTTCACTTATTTTAGATGCATTCACCCCTCACTCTGTCCCCGGCTTTCACACAATAGAGCAAGCATTTGTTCCCAGTGTAATTGCTCCAACTGAGAACCATGGCTGGCTCTCCTGCACTGAGCGCTCTGCTCGTTTCTGCCGTTTTGCAGCGCCGCCTGTCGGCCTAACATGGCACCGTCGTCCATGCAGAAGTCCACAGATGGGCTTTAAAAGGTTATCTCTTCTCTCTCTGCTCGCCTGTGTTTGCCCGCGGCCATCCAACTCATAGCCCTGGACCACAAATGACTACATCACTTCGGCTAAAATATTTCCTGTCCCTCGAATAGATTCTTCAAACTTTTGCAATGTTGGATCAAGGCTTTATTATTTTTTTTCTTCTTAAGTGTTGGTCTTTTAATTTTCACTGCAAACACTGTTTAGCACTTCAATAATTCTCAGAATCAACAAATCAGAAAAAGTAAGAAACAACAACAACGAACTAATGATGATAACAATAATAACAATTATAATAATAATTATTATTTTATTATTATTTTATTTTTATTATTATTATGATTATTATTATTATTATTATATTGTAAGAGATTTTTTTCTATTTAGTGCATGAAAACAAACTAACCTGGATTTTCGTTTATATAAACTCGTCTTTATAAACTCAGCTCATGTGGCCTGCTGAAAGGTTTTATTCTTTTTTTCTTTCAACAAGCAGCTCTTCACTTGTATTATTCTGGATTTTTTAAAATCATTTGCATTGGCCCAAAAATGACCTGATTCTTATTTTGCTATTAATTAATTAGAAGTTATTCAAAACTAGGCTATTATAAATCATCAACTCTCAAAATGTATTTTTTCAAACACGCATTTGTTTAAACAGCAGTTTAAATAGTTTATTTATTTATTTATTCAACGTTTTTTTCTGTTTAGAAAGAAAAGAAAAATGTGATGTTAATTTTAATGACGTCTTTTTGTGATTTAAAAATCACCTTTGGAGACTAAATATTTCCAGTATATTTTTCTGCAGGCAAAGCTTTGATTTTTTTTTTTTAACAATATCAACAGTTTATTTTCTGTACAGTGGAAAAAAGTTCCTTTTAACCCAGTGATGGTCACTCAACAGCACGACCTCCTTTAATGTTGGTCTAGTATTTGCTTTTAATGTAGTGCATGTAGTCTGTGAAATTTGGGACGTAATAACTGAACAAATCGTCTTTATGTAACATTTTTCCACGCGCACAGAGGGGAGTTAAGTCTTAACCAGGTCGAAAAAGTAAATGTAGATATTTATTGGTTTTACACTAGAGTCTAGTTAATGGTGCATCTTACTCTCTCAAGTATTTAAAACCTAAAAGTCCTTTTTTGTTTTCCTTGTGCTCTATTATTCTGCGGATAAAACGGAAGGAAGAAGCCCTCCGTTTTGTGCGGAGATTATCAGATGAAAAAGAGAGAAAACGTGAGGATTACTGTGGATGGAGAGGATTTTAATATTAATAGTTTTCTTTTTTTCTTCTATTTCCCCCTCCCTCTCTCCCTGTCTCCCTCCCTGCCTCCCTCCCTCCTCCACCTCCTCCTACCCCCTCCTACCCCCTTTCCCGATGAGACAGAAGGTAGATTGCCTCTGCTGCTTTCCTTTTGCCGATTCGGTGTGACAGGGATGATGGATGATCCAGCCGAGCTAAACAACTCCTCCCCTTCATCTCCTCCCTGTCAAAGCCAGTCCGGGCTGCTGCTGCAGGAATAAAATAAGGAATATATTCCCTCTGCACTGCTGCACAATGCAGCCCGGTCCTCTGGAAGACACTCACTTTGCCCGTGCAACAATATTAAAAGTCCACACAGTTTACCCGCTAGAAACACGTGCTTATGTGTGTGTGTGCGTGCGTGTGCGTGCGCTACAGAGGCAACGTGTTAATAATGCTTATGTTATTGTCTCTCTTTTCTCTGCACAGCGTCTGGTGAAGTGGGGTTTGTGATCTGGGAGAGGGCTGCAAATATGTATATTTTGATACACGCGTGCATCTGCTGGCTGAGAGGGAGAGACACGTTTAAAAAAAAAAAAAGTTTTGGTCTGTTTTTCTTTTAAAATGCTGATTTGGATAGTGGTCATAAAAAAGGACGCACACGCGGGGGCTGAGTGTCTTTCGCTTTGCAGCTGGCTCTCCCCAAAATGTCTTGCTCTGGGGGACAGTTTTTAGTTTTTTTGTGAATGTGTGCGTGCTACCCTCCTTTTTTTTTTTTTTTTTTTTAACATTTCAGCAGTTTTCGTTCCTCTTGCCATAAGGTGTTTCTATGACTACGTTATGTAGGCCTGTGTGAGCGGGTCAGAGGCGGGGGTCCCTGGGAGAAAAGGGCCGCATTTGGCTGATCATTTATCAATGTCAACCGCATAATGATTCTCCCTGCAGTCCCCCTATTGATGAGGATAATTACATTAGCTCAGAGTGACTGATCAATAAAGCCCAGGGAAAATGGTTTATTATAGCACCACCAAAAAGGCTTTCTGGAAGAGGGAGACTGGCTGCTTTAAAAAAAAAAAAAGAAAAGAAAAAAAAAGGCAGGGTTCATCTGCGCAATCCAAACTCCGGAAAGATAATCGAGTGAGAGGCAAAACTTCATCTTGACGTAGTTTCTGTTGTGATTTCAGTGCAACCTTTAGTTTTCCCCCTCCCACGATTCTGTTGTATTCTCATCTTTTCTTCCTTTTTTTGATGTTTACTGCCTGAAGGGAAACTAGTTTATTTTTTTTCATCATGCTCTGGAATTCAAAATACACTACAATATTCATCCTTATGACACGAGGAAAACACTTGACCTTCTTGGTGTGGAAATCATACAGTTTTACAACCAGCTGGCAAACTCTGATTGACTAATGCAACATACATTCATGTTTTGTGTGATGTGTGATCATACCTGATGACCAAAAAAAAAAAAAAAATCCCCCAAAATACTGGAGGTAACATGGAACCTGAAGGCACCATGAACATATCCTCGTTATTATTTGTCTTCTGTGCATCTTGATGGCAGTGACGGCTGACGCAGTGGGCAATAGCTCGGATCAAATCGGCCTTCGTGTGGAAAACCTTTAAAAGTAAACAAAAAAAGTCGTCTTGTTTGGCTGGTCAAGTAGCAGAAATACTACACCGACATAAACAAAATACTCCATAAAGACGACGAGTAAATTATTTCCTGACCCCTTTCTCCCTCTCAGTCTCCCCCCCCCCTCCTCCTCCGTGTGCGTGTGCTCTTTAATTGTCAACAACTTATCCCCTGCAGGAATGTTGCAAACTCTTTCGCCTTAATTCTCCGTGGTGCGCCGTGCCAGCTCCCATTTACCACTGATGAACGTGTCTGCAGGAGACAGCTCCATTATCTAGTTATCATTTATGATAGTATTTCCTCACACAATAGAGGAGGAAACGTGCCTACACAGATAGTCCCATTGATGGCTCTTCGCTGCCCTTTTACAAATAACGCGGAGTCGCTTAAAGGCTATTTATTTGATGGCATTTTGATAAAGAGAAAATTATGATTTTATCTGGAAAACAAAACCCTGACATATTGGAATTACATGCAATTAAGACCTGATGAGAATTTGTTTTGTTCTTTTTTTTTTTTTTTTGTTGAAAAAAAAAACACACAAAACAAAAACACAACAAAAAACAAACAATAAAATCCAGTGTTCTTTTATCCGTTGAATATTAATTCAACAGATACAAATATGTGCGTTAGACTACATTTCACACAGAGTGGAGAACATAAAACTCTGCTTTTAGGAGAAATGCTGAAAATGAAGAAGTGCCTCCTCTGTGTTGGCTCATGGTTGATATTCAGGACTTTTTGCGCGCTTGGCCGCCTGTCTTCCTAAAAATGAGTGACAGTCACACCCCCCCACAGCCCCCCCCTCCTTCCCCGACACACATACACCACTAAAATAAATCTTAATGATGTAAAAAATTATAATTAGTCAAGTAACATAGCTACAGGGGTTGTGGATGATCAGTAAGTGGAAATTGCAGTGGCCAGTTGGGAAGCAGAAAAGAGGGCGTGTGAGTGCAGAATAAATAAAGCGCAATAAAAAGGGAAATAGCCGGAGTTTAGTCAAGCCTTGAGGTACTCAAACCTTTATTTCAATCAGTTAAGATTTAATTAGGCAAGCCCCAGGCCCGAGTGTCTCCTTTTTTTCTCTCATTATGTCGTCTTCTCCAGCGCTGTGTTACAATGGCCCCAAGGTTGTCAACATTTGACCGGTTTTTCCAGTGTAATAATCACGGTTTATGGCTTGAGAAGTCATACGATTCACAAATAAATCTGACATTATTCCATTATGAGAAGGAAGTCCTAACAGTGAGCGGCGAAAATATCGATTGTCTTAATTTATGACTTGTTGTTGCTGTTGTCGTAAGTTGATTGTTTTTTATCCCAAATTTCCTTCAGTTATTTTGAGAGCTTAAAAAAAAGGTTAGAAATATCTTGCGGGTAGCCGAGGGCAGCAAAGTGAGACATTTCACAAGAAGTGTAAATAACAGGGGGCTGAGAGAGGAGGGGAGGTAGAGAGAGACACACACAGAGAGAAAACATTTTGTAAAATATTATATTGCTCATGGTTATTGAATAATAAGCGTTATCCTATTGGTACGGTTCAAATCAAATAATTGATCATCTCCATATGACATAGATGCTTTTTTGCCGGGAGAGATAAAGAAACAGAGAAAGACCCCCTCCCCACCACACCCTTGGGCGCACTGTTATTACATGATGGCGACCCCTTCTGGAGGCCAACGTAAATGTGTTTATAGAGAGAAGAAGAAGGAGAAGAAGAGGAGGAAGAAGAAGAAGGAGAAGAAGAGGCCTGTCTATCTGTCTGGTGTGACATCAGCTCGTGTGAAGCCTTCATTCACTTTGGATTTTTTTTTCTCACTACCTTAAAAATTCATGCAAAAGAGATCCCACCATTTCTATCATGTTCCACCCTCTAAGATGATAAGAGCCTGACATGCTACAGTGAATGTGACCTCCAAAGACTCTCATCTCATATTTACTCACAGGTATATAGCTTCTTATGCATGTATTAGGCGGCCACGTTGATGGTAAAATCAATAAAGATGGATTGTTGGGTCAATATTACGCTTTGCATGGGGACTTGTTGCCTGAGAGAGAGAGAGAGAGAGAGAGAGAGAGAGAGAGAGAGAGAGAGAGAGAGAGAGAAGAGCAATTCATAATGCGACCGCAACATCTCTGCAGGAGCTGTGTGTCTGTATGTATATGCGTGTGTGTTTAAAAGGAGAGAGACTTGAAGAGCAGGGCAGCAGGGCTGAAGTCATCCAGCCAGGGGCCTGAAGGACCCGGCTAACACTGACATCATTAATCACGGCCCACTTGAAGATTATGACTGAAAGTATAGAATCGGTAACCATTATCGTCTCGAATGGCAGTTAAAACCTCTCCTTATTTTTCAAAACAGTGTAATAGAGGTCTATACAAGAAAAAAAGAAAAAAGAAAAAAAGAAAAAGAAACGGGATAGAGTGGAGTGGTAGACTGGTATCACTGGGATGGAGTTACCGACTAACGTTTCCTCTGGAGGAAATATGAAGGAGACACAGAGGTGGCCCACTTCATTATGTGGCCAACGCTGGTTTAATCACGTTTATTATAATAATAATAACAGACTAATGATTCCATCTGCAATCAAACATAGCAATACACTGCAATTGATTTAAATAGTAGTAATGATAATGAGAATAAATTGAACAACAATAATAAAATAATAGGCCTAATAAGAACGCATTTATTATGATTTTATTATGATGATTATAGCAATAATACAAAATAACGAAATACAACAATTTCGTTTTCAAAATAAATTAAATGCGTTTTAAAATTAGAAGTAAAAAAAATGCGATGTTTCTTGTTTTGTGTTTAAAAAAAAAGGACACGGCTTTGTTAATATTTTAATATTTTCGGGCAAAGTTTCAGTCAGGGTGACAAATGATTTGGGGCAATTCCAGAGAAAAGCAATGGAGGAGAATTATCCATTTGTATCTACTGTCTTTAAAACGAATTCGTGTTGTTCTTTTTCTTTCTGTAAGTCTGTTTTTCTTTTCTCTCCTCTCTTTTTTTGTGCCAGAGACCGGTATCGTGTCATTTTGTAGACATAATAATGTTAGGCTATCATAAAGGCAAAATAAATAGATGAAACGTTCCAGCTGCGTAACATCTGCAAACTGTGAAACCGACTTCCTCCTCAGATTACGTTACAAAATATATTAGGCCTATATCAAAGAATGTAAAAGCATCCACGCTGCTATTTAAGGAAATATGTTCCCACAGCATCAACTGCAGCATCAGAGTCTCTTTTTTTTTTTTTGGTTAGTCTGTCCATTTAAGTTTGTCATTTCTGGTGTTTAATGCCAGATGATCCAATGACTGATAATATGAGGACTGCAAAGAAAAACGCATCCTACAGTATATCTGACATATTTTATAACATCCCTGAGATCACTTTGATGTCGATGTTTCTATTTTATAGCTATGTGAGTGTTTGGACCAGTGAACAGCACATTAGAGATGCAAGAAAAAGCTAGCAAGGTCCCTGTTAGCAGTCGGAAGCTGCAAGTGATGAAAAGGAATAGCTGGTGTCAAGAACTTTTTTAGCACATCACTACAGCTGGTGGGAATAAATAGTAGCCAACTGAAGAGGAGGAGGAGGAGGGAGAGGAGAGAGAGGAGGGGAGGGGTTGGGGGTTGGGGAGGAGGGTGAAAGCTGGGACATAAGGCTGTTTGGGTATGTGACCACAGGGAACCTGGGTTTTCATATCTTCTCTACACAATAGAGGCCCTGTGCACAACTGTCTCACAAGTCCAACTTTGTTTCTCAACAAGGAGTGTAAACTGTTGTCAATATTCAGATAGCCTTCATCTGCCAATAATGACAGGCAGCCGGCTTCCTATCTTATCTGCAGGCCAGGTAGCGCCGTACCTGGGGGGAATAACTGCTGCGATAAAGAGTGTCTGGGCCAACAGAAAGGCTCTTGTCTGTCTGTGAGGAGTTAATGGAGAACGCCACTGGAGACAGGAAGTCCTCAGAAAGTGAAAAGCACTTTATTGCGCACCTGAATGGCTGGGCGTAGGGTTTCTCTCAAACCCAATGGGAAAACCACATTACAGCTCCTTACACAGGGTCATTACAACAGGGCAATGGAGTTCAAGTGATCCATTGCATTTGAATGACAACATCACATCACTCCATTCATTCTTCCCCCCTTGTGTGACCTGAGGAGGTTCCCTGTGGGACTGGGATGTTGTCAGTGGAGTGACGGAGCTGGAGTTACTGTAGGGAGAGAGCAAGACTTAGTCCCTTCAAGTTTTTCATTCAGGTGTGCGTGAAAAATCACTGCAACACACGTGTTGCCTCATCTACTTGTCAGTGACTCTGAGTCAAGACTGTTGTAGTGGCTGTTGCTTTCTTGCTTTCTGCAACAGGTTTCTGGGCCAATAACCCACAGTGCACTGCGATATGACATCATCAGGTCTCTAAAAATGAACTGCAACATCGATCCCTTGCAGGCTGACCTCCCATAAGTCAAATATAGGCTAGATGATGTGGGACATGTGTTTGGATGGAAGTGTATATTTACCTGTCACCAGGAACTCAAGGGCATGGCAGCAGTGATGTTGTATCCAGTCCCATAGTGGAGTGTTTTGGGGTGAAAATGAGTTGTAAAAGTGATAAATGGCCCACATTTCTCTGAGCTGAGGAGCACTGGAGCTGGCACCGTGCTTTCAGCCAAACAGTTAATTGCTCAGCACAGTGAAGGCCCAACAAAATACTCGTAAAGCATCACACATACACACATGCACACACACACGCACACACACACACGCACACACACACACACAAGGTTGAGTCCAGTCAACCTCTTCCTCTTTTCTCCCTCTCTGCTTTTCTTTTCTCGACTCCTCCGGCTAAATGGCTGCTTCCATCTCTGCCCTTCATAATTTCCCAGCACAAAAATATTATGTTGCTAGTGGCAACAGCTCAAAAAATAAAAAAAACAATCACATCTGCTCTTTCAAATATTTCCAAAATTAAGCAGAGTCTTTACATAATGGAGGATTCGTCTCATCTGTGCAATTTCAGGCCAGGATTTATTGTGCTGTGATAAATGATCATAAGGCTTGTTTTGACAAATGCAAGGCTACTTCTGAATGAACGCTGGGCTGGCACAGTGCGCAGGGCCAGACCCACTGTTATCAATTGGATTAGTGGCTCTGATTACGCCCTGGATTCAAGCACTGCTCTCAGCACCAATCAAAGTGCTGTGGTCAATGCATCCCATAATAGCTACAGTCGTCTCCATGGCCACTGCCACCCATGTAAAGTAGCTCCACCTCCTCCTAAGTGCACTTATTTCATAATAACAAGCTAGCGACAGCTCTCATCAGGCCATCGTGCTCACAAATAGAAGACAGTGGATATGGTGAGCCGGGGTTTGTTTTGACTAAATCAAATTCTGTCTCCAGCCTCTTGCAACTAACCGTTCCCCCTGACTACCTCCACACTCATATTTTCCTGCCACACAACTCTAATCTTTAAGAATGTCATTGGTTCTCACTGACGTCTACTGCTGCCTTTCT
The DNA here is from genome assembly GCF_027409825.1 of Scomber japonicus. NCBI lineage: Eukaryota > Metazoa > Chordata > Actinopteri > Scombriformes > Scombridae > Scomber > Scomber japonicus. The sequence continues at coordinate 13,134,268 of NC_070593.1, read as the reverse complement.
GTTGTCTCTCCCTCCTCTTCTTCTCCTCTACCCCTGCTGTTCTCCTCACCCCACCCATCCCCATGCTGGCCTGTACCTGTACCTGTGGATGTAAGCAGGCCTCCTTTGGACCCTCACTGTGAGCAGGAGATGACACACTTTCTGGGTCACTTCTGTCACAGTCCAAATGCCACTCAGGGGGGCTGACCTTTCCAGTGGCCGATGCTAGAGCGGGCAGCCCCCATGCAGGCTGTCACCCCTGTGGTTCCAACCACAAATGCACGCTCCCTCCATTTCACTGACAAACCTTTTTTCCCCTCCAAACTCACCATGCTCCTCTGTGGTATTCCCCTCCTCCTTTTTTATCCATGACAATACATGTTAAAACAATGTGTGCAAATCAAAGGCGACAAGCAAAAATAGCTGCTGTAAAATATGGCTGATGTAAGACATCACGACTAAACTCAGGACCATCACAGGCCTCAGTGACGGTGACAGACGCATGGTGTATCAGGTCTCACTGGAAGGAACTTGAAATATGCTTCCTGGATTCATTTGAAGGTGTGGGTTACACAGCTAGTGCCTCTGTTTTTACAAATGTGAACTTGGCTCTAAATGGAATACCTCAATTAGCAAGAAGCCCAGTCAACACCTTTCACTTTAACACAGTATACCATCTAAGATATAGAGGTTCCATTGCCAAGATGTTCTTTTAAACAGAAAGGCACTCACATTGCTCATTTAGGGCTGTCAAAAATGGGGATATTTCAATGGTCAGGCCCTGGGTGCATGTGATCTGATGTCATATCAGTGCCAAGAGTGATTTTTGCAGGGTGTTCATAGCTCTGAATTTTTTTGTTTTTCAAAGCTCTTGGCCGTGTCTCTGCTTGTCCTGCACTACGAGTGACTCACACGCCACTAAACTAAACTAGAACCCACATCTGCCCCCACCCCTCTGAGTGGATTAATGTGTCATAGTTGTTCAGTTTCCCTCAAACATACCATCTGCCCTCCATGCTGTCAATCAAGCATACGCTGCTTTGCCATTTAAAATCCACCCTGACCATTTTTCTCATGATCCATTGTTGTTTTTAAATAACAACGTCTGATTAGTGGGCACGGCTTCCTAAAAATATAAATGAAATCTCTTCATATCTGCTACGGCTCTGTGTAGAGAGGCTGCCCCCCACCTCCAGGACTGCCATTCAGGCCCTCTAAAAATCATTTTTTTTAAAACATTTTTAAACTGGCTCCTCTGACTCTTCCAGGGGAACTTTTTATTTATTTCCACCCTGTGATGTCTTCCTGAGGCTGAGAGGATCCCCTACTAAAAGCACTATGCTGCCTGGGGCAGAAACAGGCCAGAGCTCTCTCCACATAAATAACACAGAAGCGTGGAGGAAGTCTGTTTGGTGGTCTGCTGGAGGGATAGAACCTACCCTTCAGTCTTTCTCTGGTTCTGCCCTTCTCTCTCATTCTCTGCGTCTCAGTGGTCTATCTAGCAGCTTGGCTGAAGAGGCATAAAACAGCAGGATCTGGAAGAGATTGGGCCAAGATGTACATCTGAGTCGGTAGTAGACTTCCAATAGCCTGCGGGCGTAGGCCAGACAGAGTAGATGCTGTGAACTGGATCAAACTAATCTGACACATGGGAGTCACAGATTTAAGAATTGTAAGACATATTACAATACTAGACAAATGTGTTACTAAATCGTTTTCAATGTAATTTCTTGGCAATATTGTAGCATAAAAATATCAATAGAGGCCTACACCATTTTTTTCTCCTTTACACAAAATGGAATGTCATTAATCCTCACATATTACATTATATCAAAAAAATACTGTATCTCAAATTCTTGCTGAATGCCTCTTACGGGTCAAATTTCTTCAGAACACTGGTGTTCCTGGCCCCAGGAAGTGACCTCTCCAAACAGGCCTTATTTGAGAGAGCACTTGAGTGCCCCATTGTTGTGACAAGAACAATGAATCTAAAAAGAGGTGGGAGACAAGGGCAAGGAAAACACAAAATAAAGACGTCTAGCTCTTAAAATCATCAGGTGGGAGCTATTTTTCTATATTTGCACTCACATCATGGAAATCTTGTCAGCTGACACTGATATCGGCACTCGCCTTTGAAGTGGGTTTAAAAAAAGCTGTATTTAGTTTGCATTGTGTGCAAAACCTAATTTATAGGAGTTGACCCTGGCTCCTCTTTTGTGCGACAGCCATCTTGGAAAACAATGGCAGGAAGGCTTGAAACTTGAGAGGAACTGAATCTGCTGTTTTCCATTTTTTTCTGTTCTTATTCAACAGAGAATTTTCCCTCCCAGAGTAAAATAGCTCTGTTTTTGTGTCCAACAGGAGCCATAAACTGATGTCTAAGCATTCCATGGCCAGGCAATAGGGCTGAGTTTAACTGGACACATGGGGACAGTTGTTTTGTACCACATGGAGCAGGGGGGCCTGATAGAGGAAGCCATGGCCGCCTGGCGACCCCACAGTGACCCAATGGCCTCCTCATGGAGGGATCAAGGCCTAGATGGGAGCCGGCTAAGGGTTAGAGGTTTAAGGGTAACAAATCAAGCAACACTTTAGTGGTATTTAACCCCCCACATACCATATCTTTCTAACTGCATGAGTGGTGCATGACTGTGTTGAACCAACATAGAAGTGCCTATTTTTAATCTATATGGGGGAGTTCTCTTTTGTAATAGAAATGGAATGGGTCAGGTTTGGGAGTGATTTCACCATAATGAAACAAGAGAACAGCTCTTCATTCGTATCATGCTGTACTTTCCACCCAAGGTCTTCTTGGATTCATCTCTGCAGAGCAACAGGTAAGTGCTGATGGTCAGTTATGAAGCCTCTGTACTGACAGGTCTGTGATATTGAGAAACAAATACAAATTCTCTTCTTTCCTCAGTTTTGATACTGCTACAGTTAAAATGAACAATACCTGTGTAAAGTGATTTTCTGAGGTGGCTCTTCATTCTTTCACTTTCTTACCTCTTATCATTTTGTGTGTCATAAAGAGGAGGACAGGACAGGGACCCCCTATAGGCAGTGCATATCTGCCTCTAAAAGCATCACTCAACTTTATGTCCACCTCTGGTTCCCGAAGCCTGGCTGTGTTTCTTCCATTAGTATCTGCTCATAAAAGAAACTGGGGTTGTAAAGATGTGCAACAGACAACTGCTGGACAGTCACACACCTTTACATGGAAATCAGGTGTTACTACAAACCTGCAATGGACATGGCTAAAGTTAAAGAAGTGTATCAGCAGCATGTAAAGTTTATGTTGTTGAAATTCATGACAAGAAAATATTCTTAACAATTCATCAAAATTTATTAATAATAAACATGTGTAAAAATACACTGTACAATACACAATGAAAGGCAGATGGAACATAACAAGGACTGAATGACTTTTTTTTTTTTTTTTTTTTACAGTTCCACAGTGCATGCAGGGGGTGACATAGACGTAATTAATTTGCATTTTATTTGACTGTGACCTCAGCTCTCTGGCTCAACAGACACCTCAGTCCCCTCTGTGGTGAAAACTGAAACTTCAAGCTTCGTTTGTTTGGGTTTTTTTTTTTTTGGTCAGAATTTGCATATTTTTCTTTATATAATTGTCAATTGAATATCTTTGGGTTTTGGAATGTTGGTCATGCATAATCAGCAATTTTAAAAGCTTCTGATACATTTTAATTGCGAGATTTTATAGACTAAATAATGCCAATAATTGTTTGTTGCAGCCCAAACTATAAATATGATTTAAAATATGTGTATTACTTAACCAAACTTAAGGTATATTTATCATCATAAAAAATAGCAGAGGAGAAAAACAGAAATTCATTGATGGTACTGCAAGTTAAGATATATTGTTAAATCATGTCTTAATAGTTTGATATTTAAAGTTTAGCTAATTAGAGTAATACATACAGCAGATAGCATTGCTAATAATTTTGTGATGAAATTTTAAAATGAAATTAAAAAAAAAATTAAACAAACAAAAGAACAAAAAACCCAAAACTCTTCAATAGATTAGTGAAGTGAATAAGGTCACTGTGAGGCCATCTGTAATCAGAAATGATCCTGTTTACCCCACTGGAGAGTGACTGAGAGGGCACTGAGTGACGCAGGTGAGAGACAGGCGTCCACCCAACCCCCGGACCGCACCTCTCTTATCTGCCTATGGAACGGAGGAGGAAGGAGTGACAAAGGCCAGGGCTCTGGGTGTGATAAGGAAGGGCCTTATGTCCTGCTTTGGCCCGGGCTCTCACCCTGGCTGGCCATTGCAAGAGGCCATCCAGGGGCCAGGAGTTGACCACAACTAGGAAAGCCTCCAAGATAATGTTTTCACACAGGTATGAATCTGACCCTTTGCTGTCAGATATACAAAATGTTGGTGTGTATTTACATGTGGTAGCTTTGCGGCAGAAAGAGTGGGAGAAAGGTAGAGACAGACAGAGAAAGAGGGTCAGCTGGAGTTCAGGGCAGAGCTGTGCCAGTAGTCTCACACTACAGGAAAGCCAAATTGCTTCCGGATCTAGGTATCCACCCCTGCACAGTTCACTGTTACTGTTCCTAACCTTCCCACCTCCTTGTGCTCTTCTCGCTTTCCTCCCATTCATCCGACCATCTTTAGTTTCTGTTTTTTCCTCACTCTTTGTCCCTCTTATGGCTCTCGTGGCATTCAGTCCTGCTGGGGAGCATGGCACAGGGTGACTATGTCTGTAGGAAAGCAGTCTTTCAGTAGGATTCCTCTGTCTCTCTGGCAGTCCAGCTCTCCAATGAAACCATACCAGTAGATGACAAGGCCTGGACCAAATCTGCAGTTCAAAACAAAAGAAACAAAGCCGGTCTTTTGTTAGTACATCATTGCTGTCATCTCAGAGCGTTCTGAAGTAGTCATCACTGAGTTATATTAGATGCTTTAAAATTCAGATCTGTAAAATGCTTATGGCTGTTGACTTTGGATTTGGAAAGCATAACACAAACGCAGACAGTAAGTGAAGTGATAGAAAGACGGGAGACTAGCAGGATTGATCTATGGGAGATAAGGTCAATTAGGTATTTTCCTTTGATCACCATCCAGGAAACTTGTGCTGAATCAAACAAAAACGCCGCCAGGAAGATTAAGATCTCTCTGACAGGGTGATACACACTTGATCACATTACAATGGCAGTGAAATAACAATAATCTGTGAAATAACAAAGCACTACCAAGGCCTCCGGAACCTGTCATCGGAAGCCTTTGGTACATAGCAGAGCACACAGAGTTCAACACAAAGTCTGAGACTTAAACACTGCATCTGGTGGTTAATGTTAGCCAGTCCAACAGCGTCCAGCTGTTTCATTCACATTCGCTTTGAAAGCCAAAGCAACTTTGCCTTAGTTGGCGAGCACTACAGTTCCCAAGAGCTATAAATAATGACTTTCCAAGCAACTTAGAAGTCAAGTTTAGACTATTTAAATGTTAGGTGTTTTTTTTTGTTGTTTTTTTCCTGCGGTCCCTCTTTTGTTCTCTCCCTTGCATATTTTTGCTGCTATTGTGTCTCATAGACACTGTAGCTACTGTATACCTGACGATCTCCTGAAAGGTGCAGAAACAATTAAAATGGAGGAATAGTTCAGCGGGAGTGTGCAATGTTATTTCACTACGTCTCCTCACAAAGACAATAAATCATCTTTCAAGCTATTTATTATGCCCCAAAGAGCCACCAGTGGCCTCTCTCTGCCTCATATAGATCATACCTTTTCTTTGAACATTAGCTGCCATACATAAAGACATGTCACAGTTGAACTCTGAACGGAGAGCATCTCAGCCCCCACGTGCAAAACTAGATTCAGGGGTCTGACAGTGCTCCGGTCCCAGACACTCTATCCTCAGACAGTTAACAATGTTGTGGGGCCTCTGGAGACCTTGACAGGAAGCTAGCCAAAGGGCCACAGAGAGCAGCAGAAGTTTAGCTTCAAGGTAAAGTGCATAAAAACCTCAACTTGTGACTAATTATTTCATATCAAAATAATGACTCAAGAATCCTGTGTGTGTTGTTTTAATAATAATGATGGGAATCTCCCTTTTGTATGGTTATTATTTATGATCTTATTACAAATACCTAGAAGGTCAACCTTACAACTTCAACAAGGTATTTTACACACATAAATTATAAATGCTAAAGCAAGAATCGGCTGTTGCTACATATGTATGTATATGTGAGCGCTGTGCTGTGCTGTGTTGACAAGGCCTTGGGGCAGTGCATGTTCTTCATACAGTACTTGTATGGAGCCAGAGACAGACACATGCACAAAAAAATATGTGACTATACACGTACACATCCCTCCCTTCAAGAGGCCCTTGCTGCAGTACCTGCTCCTGCACCCCATCCCTGCATTCTACATTTTACAGTATGTGATTTATGGTGCTGTATCTATGAGCAAACAGGCCAAATCTAACTGCCCTGGAGAAAGCCCGCAGATGCACACTGCAAGTTCACCACAGTGTCACACACATAGCTCAGCCTCTCAGCACTGTACAAAGCTCAAGCCCCAAACTCTCACCGTTTCCATGGTTGATGGCTGCGCATGGCCGCCAACTCTTAATATGGAAATGTTATGGAAACAAAACCTAAACATTTACATTAGATGACTTTGGAAAAGGGGTTATGTTCTTCTTTTTATTCTGCCGCCACACTGTATGTATTTCCTGTGTTCTGGATGGGGAGATGAGGCTGAAAAGGGGAGAAAAAGGGAGACCGGTCTAGGCAGAGTGGAGAGACACAACCTTCTGAAAAGGTTAAAACTGTACATCAACAGATAAGGCAGCGGTGCACGATACATCATGTCCTGGGTCTGTCAGGAGAGGCCGAGCACAAATTGAAACAAGCAAAATTATAAACACAGGGGAGCCATGTCACCAAGGCCTTTCCATACCGTAAAAAAAATAAATGGACTTTGAATCCTACTCAGAATTAATACAAGTCAATACTACAGGGACCTTGAGGTAAGAATCAGAGACTGGGAATAGAAACAATAACACTGGGGGGGGAAGGGTGCGTCAGGGGGCTAAGACTGAGCTTGATGGCTACAGTGGGAGATTCTCAAGAAAAAGTTCCAAGCAGAATCAGGGCAATTATAAATATACAGAATAAGATGCCTTATATACTTTACTTATAGGGTCCCTCTGAAGTTATGTGTGTTGCAGTGAGTATGTAAGTGAATGGAGGTTTGGTTTATATTTGTAGGCAAATTATGGTTTATTATGTGGGCTGGCTCACCTTAAACTGGTGTGTGCTTATTATATACACCTCGCCAGTGTGAGTCAGAGTCAGCCATCTTCCAATAAACACCTAACTATGTAACGAGTTGGTGAAATTGTTTGTGAAATGTAGCTAATTTCAGCAAGGGGCCACTTGACGAGCCTGGGTGTGGATTGCGGCTGCCAGCCACGCTTTCGTTAGTGTTAATGAGCGGGTGCTGGTCGCATTTAAAGCAGGTGCCAAGCAGCTTACTACGGCAGCTTAATGAGAGCAAGGCACTCAGGAACAAAAAAGCCTCGACTGGAGAAGAGGGTGCGTTATTAGTGCCTGCCTGCACACACAGCAAGTCATGTAGCCAAGTGTCACACAATGAAATGCACAACCTATACATACACAGAGCATGAGTAAAAAACACAAAATGCAAAAGCTGATGAAAATAAAATATAATACAAACTGTAAACCGTGCAAACTTGCTTTCTTGATTTTATTTCTGCCCTTCTCTATTTTTTGAGAAGTCTGAGGTTGCCGTAGGTCAGACAGTGTGGCCCCTGAAAAACTTAACATTTCTACTGAACACACAGATCAAGGTTAATTTGATCTGCCACGTTTGGTGAGAAAAAAAGCTTTTACAAAAACTGGAGGCCGAGCACTTCTGCCAAAACACATTATATGAAATGAGGAATTATCAATAAAATAAAGATGAATTTACATTCGACTTAAAAACACCCTCACTTCATTTTACATACCACACAGACCCATTTTAAACAAACGCCCCAGCAATGATTTAGACAGCGTAAGCCTCTACCTGAGGGTGAACTCTACGTCTCTGAGGTCTCCTCACAAAGGCCTCTTTGTTTTCAGCATCCATACATCAGGTCGCAAGGTAGGGCCACTGAAGCACTGCCAAACATTAGCTTTAGTCAGTCTTTGCTATGCTCCTTAAAATGCAGGTATGGAATATGCTCAACTTCTTTTAAAAACAGAGAGCATTGAGACTGATTCGTGTGAAAGGTATCAAGGAATAAAAGTTTGTGCGTGGGAGACAGAAGGACTGTGTACATAGAAAAAAACAAAGAGAAAGTGTGTGTGTTAGTGATTAATGGCTTGTTCATTTGTGGTCAGTCCATGGCAAAGGTAGCTGTTTATTGGAGTTTATTTACAGGGTCAGATAATAGTTATGTGGGGTATATGTGGGGTTTTAAAGGGAGGGCAGTGACCCAGGGACTGCATGCCAGGTTATATGGTTGTGCAACTGATCACTGTACACCCAAGCTTGCGTATTTTAATGGCCTTGCAATAGTTGTTTATGGAAAATCAGCCAGCCTAATGATGAAGACACCCCTGATAACACCAGCTTCCATGCACACAAATGGGATATTTAAAGGCTGACTCTGCCTACAGGGGTGTCCTCAACCATGGAGGTAAATAATCCCCTGCAACAAACTATACATCCTAGTGTCCATAAATAACAGGAGTTGAATGGAAGAGTTAACCTCCCACAGACAAGTTATTAACATGACTAGAGCTTAGAATCCCCCACCTCTCCCTTCCTCTTTATGGGCAAGGGAAATTTCAATTCTGCTCAGGTATGTAAAACACAAATACAAGGCAGCAGTAGCACACAACTGTACATTAAATGAGTCGCCCAAACCTACACAAGCACTGTAATTAAGGTGAAATAGAAAGCAATAAAGAATAAAACACACTTTTCCACAAGGTGTAACTCTCCTCGACATTTTTATGTTTTCTGTCGCTGGGGTATGGAAATGGAACGTGACACGGATGTGGTTCGTCTTTGTCACTGTTGGAGGTGGAGAGAGTGTTTTATGTGCAGGTATGTTTGGGTATTGTGGTCTTGGGTGGGTTAACACGAGGGAGTGGAAGTGTGATGTGTAAGTATGAGGGGAGTGGGAGGTCAGGTCGAGTGAATGTGCTGTGTTTCGCTGGGGTTAATTTACACTCACTGATGCAAGATACCAATACCAGAACAGAGATGAGAGGATTACAATGCTTTATCTCATAACCATAGCAACCATTGACCTCTGGGGCAGAACCCTTTGACCATTGCAAAATGATTCAAGCAATCTGATCTACCATAATCTTAGAAACACTAAGATATGATTTATTATCAAACACACCACCTCTGATATTTGCTGTGCTGTCATTTCGAAAATCATATAATCCAAACTGACACAGAAACACACAAATTAAATATGCTTGATATTTGTATTGAGAATGTAACAATATAAGGGAGATGGCTACTGGTGTTTTTAGAAGATATACTTAAGTAATGTTGATATGATGACTAAATAGGTATTCAATGTGACACTAAGAATGGTCAATTTAATTCAGAAACCCCCTTATGTGAGATAATTATGTTATGTGCATTACACCAATTTTAGTTAACATACATAAATAGAATGATCACCTTTCATATATACTCACTGCAATTTCCTACTTATGTGTTAAATGTATTCCATTTTTCAAGATATTGTATTGTTTGGTTTTGTTTAAGTTTTCAAAAACAGAGTTTCATACAGGTGTTGAAAAAAGTACAACTCATGTTTTTTTTTTTTTTAATATCTTACTAATAACCTTTAACTTTACCCTACATCAATGAGTAAAACCCTTCCCCAAAGCTGCTCTGCTCTTACAACACTGTACACGGGGACTGTCTAGTCTTTATCTTCCAATAACGACTTATCACTTTCTCTGACCTCAGCCCCCTGCACAACCTCCTATAACTTCTGCCACCTTCTCACATTAACCTAAAATCTTATCACCTTACACACACACACGTAATCTGACAGAGCCTGTTTCAATCAGCTGATTGATAACCTGGTCAACACATCACTGTGTAAATGAGTACATGAGCTAATAAGTGCCACGTAAAGAACAGCTTTATTTTTATTTTGACAATAGCAAGACACAGAGAGCCATGTTTCACAACGCCATTTGGTCCTAGTTAGGATCTGCAAACATCCTCCAGCTGAAGGGAGGAGTCTTAATCAGTGTTTGGAACTCGTTAAGTCCCTTAACTGAGCATGTCGCCTACCACATTAGCAACACATATCTGAGGGACTTGTGTGCGTTGTGTGTGTAATGTGTGCTGGTCCCCTCTCAGATCTATGGAGTCACGCTCCAACGCGCTTTGACACACTCTGGTCTGCTTTGGATGTGGAGCGAAACCAAACAAGGTGCGGTCTGGCTTTGGCTTTGTCTGTTTAGTGTTCAGAAGTTGGTCCAAACAGCACCGAGGACAATGCATACGACAAAACAACCTACTGACGACAGCTCCGCCATGACACCAGAATGACCGACATTATAGTCAGGTTGGAGTTACGGAACAACTTATACTATAACATCAGCAGCCCCCCAGCTGCATTTTAGACTGTTTGTGGATCATTTTATTTATTTTGTCTTTATAATATGAATGCACTAATAAGAATGTCCTATCTCTGTGTTACTCCCTGGCTGTATAAGGGTTAACATTCAGTTAGTCAGAGCTCACCTGATCTTTTCTCAGATATCGACTCCCTATCCTCTATAATGACCCTCTACATCATGAAAATGGCTTGATCGCTTCAGTTATGACACACTGAGTGGGTATTCATTAACACTTGATGCCGATATTACTAAATTCTATTATGGCAATGGCTTCAAATGGTGTCTCCTGTGGAAGTACCATACTGAAATCATGAGTAGGTAATAAGTGAGTCTTGATGTGTGTAAATACATTTCAAAAGCATGCACTGAATAAGATTGAGATCCAATCAATTATATATAATATGGGAAGTAAAAATAACAAAATGAAATATTTCTTTGAAGCTTTCACTGTTTTCAAATTAGGCTTATTAGTTTCCAAGGCCTGCTAATTTGGAGATATGTCCAGAGAGTCCCTCTGGCCTTTGATGAGTCCCCATGTCTCTAAGATCTGCATGGAGTCAGGAAGCTCCCCGTGGTGGCAGGCGAGCAGGCTGGGGGCTGGGAGGCTATGCAGACAGAGAAGACCACAGCGCCAGGGGGATACATGCTCCTTTAACCTGTTATTGTGAACTCCCAGCAGCCCTGGCCGATAATTGCCACCCGTCTCTGGGGAAACACAGTCAAAGGCAGGCAGAGGGTCGGCCATTTTGTGTCTGTTACTGCTCCTCGCCCCACACAGCCCTGGTCCTAATCCTGCCCTTAACCCTGGTGGCTAATGTGTTTTCAATTTAGGATGATCCCCCTCTACACCCATGGCCCTAATCAACAACAGTTTGTACTGTAACCCTATCTGCCCTTGTGAGGGCAGCGTCAGCCTGACCGGGCGCCTGCAAATCTGATGTGTCCAGCAGAGGAACAGTGTTATGTGTGTATATGTATGATATCATGTTTATATGTGAGGTCATAGGATGTGGGCCTGATACTTGCATGTTTGTTTTGCTCATCATGTTAGGGAATGGAAATATACATAAACATCCATACACACTGAACGCTCTTGCACACACAAGTCACATAGAAAGCTGCATATAATCAAAGACTTAATGATGAATGTATGTATAAAAAGTGAAAACCAGTGCTCTATTTTTAAATATATTTTGAGAATATCTAACATTACTTGAGAGCTGATTTTTTTTTCTTTCTAAATATCCCTTTTCCAACAACTGTGATAAGTTGTTATGGCCATGTTTAAATTTTACGTCACATTTTACAAAGTGGCAAAAGCACCTTATATATATCATTTTTCGTTCTTAAATTGTTTTTCATTTCAGGTTCAGCTATAAGTCACATATCTTAAAGTCTGCTGCTACTTCACTGAAGGCTGAATCAAAAATAAGGCATGGAAAGGCAGGTGTGAATGTTTGTTGTGTAAGGCCTGCTGGCCTCTGCATCCACAAGTAAAACCCTGCCCCAAAATTAGAGTGTGGCCTCTAATGTCTCCCTGGGAGAAAAAGAGGCCTGGCTTTCGTCCAAGTCAGCACCTTTGGAAGTGCAGTCGTGTTACCACCACTAAATCAACATGTCAGCGCCCGGCCCAGTGAACTTCTTCACCCAGACTCCACCACTTACAGCTACCCCACACACCTAATGAATTGGTGTGAACGTCCATCTGTCTGCTAAAATGAAAAGAGGAAAGGAGATATGAGGAGAAAGAAGAAAACAAGACTAGGTCAAAACTTAGTATATGGCTGGACCCTGTATGGTAAATGTGTGAAATTGTGGCCAGTTGCGGCCACAGGGGTAGTCAGTGGTAGTTTCTATAATGTGAATTCCTGGATGTTTAAATGTTCATCTGTAACTTTCTATAGTGGTCCCAGTAATATTTGTTGTCAGAGTGTGTTGAAGTAGTATATTGTATGACATGATTAAGCAACCTTTGAGTCAAAAAACAAAACAAAACACTTTCCACTCATATCTGTGGATGTTTGTGTTGAAAGAGAACACAAACACCATTAACACACCTGTCACCTGCCCAGCACAATGCTATTAAACCTAACTAGCTGATGGCTGTTGTGCAAGCTGATACAATGGATCCATCCCAAGTCTTTGTATCTGCTGGTTGGTTGCTCCTGTCAATGAAAGAGCGTCCATGTGAGATGCTTCAGTCAGTAATAAAGTGTTTTTAAAACTTCTTTCAAGACTTTGCGCTCACACCAAGTTCCACTGAGACTGAGCTGTTCTCGGGCCTCCACTGTAAACACCCCCTGAGGACGTAATACAAACTGTGCGTGCCAATTCATTTAAAAGAGTAATGGCCTATGGGGAAACTACAAGACTGGGCCCACTGACCAATAGTGTAACTCAGGGATTGACAGACTGGTTTGTAGCTCATCCAGCTTCCAGAGTTTTCATCCAGAGTTTACTTTTAAGTTGTTGCATAGACCATTTGCAATCCACCAATATGATTATCAGCATCAAACACAGAAGCACTATTAGTCCAATTGAGCAGAGAACTGCTGTGACAAAACAACCAAAGCCAGGTTATGGTATCCATCAGCCTTGGCCTCTGATTCCAAAATGGAACTGTCCCAGTTTGGGGGGTGAGTTTGGAGACGGACACAGGCGAAGGGCCGCAGAAAGCCGTGTGCTTACTCGGCAGTCTGTTTACATTCCTGAGGGTAATTTTAGCCCCCGGGGGGGAGCAGAGCAGGGGGGCCGACATGTCGTTGGGGCTTGTCAGTGGTCGACGGGCCAGCCGGCGGAGTGGCGGCACCTGGACATGTGGGTGGTAAATAAAACACACACATACACATATATATATAGACCTCAGGCAGACAAACCACTGGAATTTTTATCTTGTTTTGTATCTTGTTTGCAACTCCATTATTTATTAGTTTTATTCAATTTAAAAAGAGCTAGCTAGCATCTTCTACATAATATCAATAACTTCTTTGTAGCTGGACTGGACAACTAAACAGAGACACATGCCGACTATGAGGCAGAGTGGAAAATCACACAGGCGCAGGTGCAGTCTTAGTAGCAGGCCCACCACAGAGCAGCATTAGCTTTGGACACCACAGGATATCCCAAGTGTTTTCACTGATGATCTGGGGTGCAAATCTAATTTCATTGTAGTTTTTAAAAATTTGCTGTGCAAACAAAACAATAATCCTAGCTAGAATAGCTAACAGCTTCTGTGTGTGTGCTGGGATTTCTCTTTTTATTATTCCCAGCCCAGTGTCCCTTCAAAGGGCAAGAAAGCAAAATGTCCATGTGTGTTTGCCGTGTTCGTGTGTGAGTGCACATGTAAGAGAGAAGGGGAGACAGAGGGAGGGAGAGAGAGAGAGACTCAGAGCTTATCGAAACTAATTAGGCGAGGGATCAGGATGGAAGTTAAATACTGGGCTACATGTAATGAAAGAAGCAGAGTGGGGGACATCTAGGGGTCAGGCCCACACCAAACAGTGGTCCTCAGGCAATCTGGTATTGATTTTCACTCGTTTGGGGATGATGGTAGACGGGGGGGAGGGAGTCATGTAGTGTGAGAGAGAGAGAGAGAGAGAGAGAGAGAGAGAGAGAGACAGAGAGAGAGAGAGAGAGAGAGAGAGAGTCAGAGATAGGCAGTGGGGCAGAGTCTAAGGGTCTCATGAGTTGTCAACTTGACAGTTTAACCCCTTTTGGAGTAGAACAAACAAACAGAAGGATCTCCTGGGCTGACAGCGTTGATCTGTCATAGCGATGACACTGCAAAGCCCCACACAATGCCCACACAGGAGAGGAAAATGGTGGTGGGGGGTGGCTTGATACAGATATGCAGAGGCACATTCCTTAAGCCTTAGAAGATAGGACTGTGCTCTGCTTAAGCTGTGGCAACACTGATCTATAAATATTTGCACCTTAAAAATGTTCAGAAAAGACAAAAGAGACAGTTTAAGTAATCTACATTTCCACTGACAGATTAAATTAAAAGCAAACACAGACAGAATAGAAAAATCTACTAATATTTGTTACATTGTGGTGTTTCCCCAAGTCAGAAAGTTTGCAGGTCCCTGACAAAGCTGGATTGGTGACCGTCCACAACCACACAGACACACAGATGTCAGTGCTCCTCTCCTGTCACTCAATCTGTGAAGGCCGTCACCCCGAGCACCTTTCCTCTCATGTTCTTAAACACTTGAAGGCCCCTTTCACTTTTCCCCTCAGACTGCCTCATCGCTTTGTCAGATCGCCGATGGGGACTCCATTAGCCTGGCCAAGCACAGAGCCCCAACTCACTCCTATACTTAAAACACACACACACACACACACACACACACACAAACACACACACAGAGGGAGAATGATACGCACAGCTAAGACTGTCCACATCAAATTAGAGTGGCCCCTATTGTCCCTATTACGGCCTGGGAATGCTCCATCATGACGGATGCTACGGGGTCCCTCACTTGTCAGGAGTTGTCAGACAGATAGGGAGTCTGGGTACACACAGCTGACAGGTAATCTTAATGTCTTCAATTAGCCCAATTAGGCCTGTCATAAACAATTTGATAAGTGCTCGACCAACACAAACAGATAAACGCACGCACAAGCGCACACAGGCACACACACTCACACACCAAGGTCTGCGGGGTATTAATGAGAAGGGTAATGGGTATATCAGTGGACGGTTGACTTGTCTTTTGTTTCAAGGAGGGGTGTGTTCCCATCCCTTGCTCTCAGCTGTGCACTGCTGGCTGCTACCTGGTCAGTTCAAATTGTACTATCTCCTTTCATTAGTGCATCACTGGCTGAGAATCTGAAAGGCCGTGACAAAATTCATTTGAGACGAGTGGGAGCAGATTGCCTGAAGCAGGTGCTATAAGGGAGATAAAACAAAAGCAGCACCTTTGTGAAGCCCTCTGTGTGAGTGTATTTGTGTGTTTTCAATCTGTGTGTGTGTGAGAGGCTTTTCCCTGGTCTTCACATTCTGTTCTTTTCCTTGCTGTGGTAAATGGGCAATGACAGAAAAGTGCTTTTGAAAAAAAAAAAGAAAAAGAAGGAAGGAAGGAAGAACAGGGACTAGTGAGGAATCAGCCCAGCGTAGACTTGGAGCATTTACAAAGCTGTGGTGAAATCTAAATATTGTTTCTAGCGTGACTAAACAGGCCAACACCTTTCTCTGCTGAGGATGTGCGATAGCTAACATTGTTTGATATGGTCTCTCCTATATAATATCTTATCGCAGTGCAACGGTGACACCCACACTACATCCTCAGCTTTTGTTCTCTAACCGTTTCTTTAAATTCATCTATTTGCATTCACTATCAATTTCTTTTTGTCCAGGTAAGCAGGACACATTTCAGGAACTGTGAAGCACAAGCTAATGTTTAAAACAGAGATTCCACAGTTTGCAAACACAGGACCTGAGCAAAGTTAGCATCAATATTTGAACAAGAACTCCACATCAACACTGCCTTGATCTTATGTACAGAGGCCCTGAAATGCCCCACATCAAGCAGCAACACTGACACTTTCAATGCAGCGCTTATACACTTGTCTCTGGGCATTCAGGGCAATGTTGTACAAAAGCAAGGGGGAAAAAAAGAACAAAATACTATGAATACAGAAGAACTCAGATAAATCCAAGGTAATATGCTGAATGATGAAATCCCAAGGCACATTTTCATTCAAGGAGTCAAACTAGGACGAGAAGACAAACCAACCGCTATCAGCAAGATCTGTGATGGACCTCTAACTCTACTTCTGATCTTTACCTCAAGTGACGGCTGGAATGCCATCTGACGAAAAAAAAAAGAAAGACAGAAAGAAAGAGAAAAGCCGTCACCGGGAAGTTGTAATAGGAAATTGCTCTTGGCAACTATTTGTTCAAGCACCAGATTTTTTTCGTCTTTATGCCAACCCAGCGAGCCCCCATTGGAAAACAGGGCAGGTCCCCCTAATGAGTAATCTATTTCAAAGCAGTCGTGTCTGGGCATGACAGTTTACTGAGAGGCTTGAAGAACTGGTAATTACCAGTGTTACGGGGCAATTAATGCATATTACACTGCGGCACTCATGGCGGTGACTGTCAGCTCCCCAATAAAAATGAGCACTCTTCAGCTAAAGGGTGACATTAATTGGGCCCTTAATGACTATGCAGAGGAACCAAGCCAAATAGGAACAAAACAGGGGAATCGCTCTGACTCCAGCAGAGGGCTGGAAATTGGACTAAAAATGAGATTAATTGCTGTTTAGAAAAAAAAGAAGAGAAAAAATGTGGTGAAAGAAAGGGGGAGAAAGAGGCTGGAATTATAGGGTGCAGAGAGCAAGGGCTGCTCATACAGATGACAATTCAATTAATTATTTTATACTGTATTTTCTATACCTTACAGGGTGCAGACAGGCCTTAGGCCCATTTTGAGGGCTTTGTCTTGATATATTTCTTATTGCATAAACAGCTACTAATATAGTACATTTCCACAAAGCAACCACATCCAGTGTCATGGTGAATATGTTAAATATAATGAATACATAGAAAATCTTAATTTAAGAGAAAAGAGGCTTTCCCACATAACATGACAAAGACATGTACAGTCTTCTATAATTTACAACAGAATAAAATCATTAAAATGTGAGTACTTAAGAGTTTCTGGGTTACACACTTTTCTATGACGGCCTTAAATATGCCTTTCCACTTAAAACAGTCCATAAAAACATTAAGCAGAGCTTTAATTAAAAGTAAATCTGCCAAATTGCAGGCCTTCCACCCCCACAAATGTTTGTTTATAAGGAGATCAAGGATGGGGTGAAGACGTGAAGTAATTCTGATTAATGTTGCTAAAGCTAGGCACGTACTGAACACCACCTGAATATGCAAGCTCCAAATCATAAAAATATCAGCATGCAAAACATGCCATCATTTGCATAAATTTTTGATTTTGGATTTCCTTGCTATTTAAATATGCAGTTAGAAATAGTCCAGCACTGCCTCTTGCGCTGTCACGCTGCACACTCACACTGTCATTGGTCCTGATAGAACTCTAGCGCTTCAAAGGGAGCTTTGCAATGGAGAAGAGAATGAGCAAATATTTGAATTGCAAAAACACATCATCTTCCGAGGGGAGGAAATTCAAGACAACTTTTTAGAGTTAAAGACACCCCAACCCCCAGCAAGCTAACCCTCTGCACACAGCTCAAAAAAAGTCAACATATTCACAGCGTAAGCACTCTCCTCACTAATTTACCATATCCAAATTTGCGTAATGGGATATGACACATTTTAGAGGGATTGGGGAAAAAAACTTTAATTTGAGGAGAGAACCATAAAATGTTTTAAGCTGCCCTGGTATTTAACTGAAATCCACCACACAAATCCAGGTTCTCAGACAACCTGACATGGGTTTGATTACAGAATGAAGTGTAATTAGCTACTTAAGTTATCCTATGCAAGGCTGGAGTGATCACCACCACCATACTAGCTAGGTATTTCAGCATAACTAAAGTGATCTTTAAATTCAACAAGAATACCTTTCCCCTCAGGATTCAGCACAGCCAGTTTACAACCGTTTACACACAATCACTCCAGGAGAATCTCTGACAGCTTCCAACTTCTGCAGAAGTCAGAGAAAAAAAGTGCAATAAATAATCTTCATGACAAATCAATAATATGACTCATAGCATATTTGAAAGTATGGGCTCCCCAATTTGATGCCAGGATAAATAGAACATTTAAGCCAAAAGTTACAAGTCTAGCCACGAAGGCCATGAACAACATTAACAGCAATAAATACCCATCTTCAGACATCTGAAAAAATACCCCTGCAAAGAGGAAAACATTCATCTCCTGTGTTTATGATGTGTAAATTTATTTACCACAGGCTGAGACCTACCTTGAATTTTAAATAGGGGAAAATGTGAGCATCTCAAACACATACCAAGAAAATCTCTTGGACACACCGAGAATTAAGTGGTAAAATAAACTGTGGAAAGACAGGCAAATCTGCTACTGGTGAAAAAAATATATCAAGGAAAACGTCTACAGTTTTTTCAGAAGCATGTTAAACCTTTAAATGTAAGACCAATAGTTGGTGGATTACATTCAATAATTAAAGGATCAAGAGGAGTTTACACTATTACTTTAATTGCAAATTATAATGCAGCATCGTTCAAAAATATGAGTCAACCTATAATCAGCCTTAAAATGCTTAATTCTAGTCATCTTTTCACAAACAATACTACCCAGAGGACCTAAATGCACTGTCCAAATTGCATCTCCTACCACTCCTACCCTCCCGTGGCCTCTACCTACGTGTAGACAACTTGGAGACAGGTCTGAGCAGAAATCAAACTTGAATGATGTATAGCTTTACTGCACAATGACCTCTGTCACTGGGTTCTTGCCTAAATCAATGCTGGCGATAAGAGCCCTGCACCGGCGCTCACCTTGGTATGTTCACCAGTAGACCTTATCTATGGCAGGAGGAAGTATGAGTAATAACTAAAGACAAGCCACGACAAAACCACTAACCCCACCTTGTCAAACATAATTTACAATGTATATCCCTCTACCCCCCCTTTGCTGCTGTTTAAAACAGTAATTATGAGACCCAAAGAGATTTGGAACTGTGTGTTTGAAAGATTAACCTGTTATAGGTTGGTGGGAGAGTGGTCCAAGTTGGGTTTGTATTTTAACAAGGAGACTGAGAGATGGATTGTAGACTGAACACTGACATATCCTACTCCTCCACATAATGACGTGCACATTCATTCATAAAATTAGGAATAACATCCTTAAATTTCAGCGCCGTCAAGTCTGCGTGGAGTGGCCCAAGTTCCGGTGATGCATACAAGGAGAGGTTGGAGTTGAAGTTGAGAGAGGGGCTGACAGGGAATAGAAAAAGACACTATGAAGATTACAGCATTGAGAACTCTAAGACCTTTTAGCAGTTTCTCATTGAGTGTGTGTGATACAGTGTGTGTGTGACAGAGACCAGAGACAGAGAGAGAGAGACACAGAGACACAGAGAGAGAGAGAGAGAGAGAGAGAGAGAGAGAGAGAGAGAGAGAGAGAGAGAGAGAGAGAGAGAGAGAGAGAGAGAGAGAGAGAGAGAGAGAGAGAGAGAGAGAGAGAGAGAGAGAGAGAGAGAGAGAGAGAGAGAGAGAGAGAGAGAGAGAGAGAGAGAGAGAGAGAGAGAGAGAGAGAGAGAGAGAGAGAGAGAGAGAGAGCTTGCTTCCAGGCAGTCGCGTCAAAATGGAAAGAGAGACCAAACATGACATCAAACATTGCAATTAGCTGACCCCTTTCTCAAAGAGTCACAGTTTGAAAAACCCTGCCTTTAAAACCCTGATTAAAATATGTTTGCTTTCTTATTCAAAATGATATTTGACAAGGTTAGCAATATTTCAACTAACTGCAAAAACATTCTTGTGGCCATAATCCTTTTTTTCCATCAGTCTGCAGGGGCACAGGTAACCTCAGAGTGAGTTTCCCATGAACTCAGTGCTACAATTTGAAAACAAAACCGCTGGGGGAGAAAAAAAAAGAAAAAGCAGTTCAAAGTTTCACTAAGCGTGTTTTGTTTCACCCGGGCAGCTGAAGCTAAATGTTTTGCGATCATTATTCAGAGAATTTATCCCCATTCTAATTCAAACCACAACGAAGAGCCAGTAGTCTTTTCTTCGACCGCAAGCTCAATCCCAAGCACAGACTCGGGAGGGGTGGGGTGGGGGGGTGGTTGAGGACTGTCAGCAGCTCTGAGGATAGAGTTCCTCAAACTGTTAAACCCCCTCATCACCAAATTAGGAGAGGTCTAGTCCACTGGCCACTCCATTAGAAATGTATTAAGTCCTAAAAAGTAAAATGAAATTTAATGGTGCACAATAATATACATACAGCCGGGAGACAAATTAAAGGAAAACCCTGAATAAATAAATGAGTGGAGAAACATAACAATAGCAGATGCTTCCACACAGGTGCACTGCTTGATACAATTAAGCAATTAACACCCAATCATGCTCTGTAGTCTGTATAAAAATGCTGAGCAGGCCCAGTTGACTCTGATTTTGTATCAAGATGGCAAGAGGAAAAGATCTAAGTGACTTTGAAAGAGGTTTCATTGTTGGGGCACAGATGGCAGGAGCCTCAGTCACAAAAACTGCTCAACCGACACTAAAGTGACATCTGCATTTAGATATATGGAAAAGACATCACTGAAGATTTATGGGAGATTTTGGACCGATGTGTTAGACACCACCATCATCAAAATACGAAATGAGGGAATATCTTTTGGAAGAATGGTGTTCATCCCTCTAGTAGAGTTCAGAGACTTGTAGAATTAATGCCAAGGCATGTTGAAGCTGTTCTGGTGGCCTGTGGTGGCCCAACCCCTTACTAAGCCACTTTATATTACTTTTTCTTTTAATTTGTCACCCGTCTGTATATATGTATACAAATGTCAAAACTAAACTTGGAATTCATGCTGAGCCAACTTAACTAAAAAAAGGGCTACGAAGAGTCAGAAAATTTAAATTAACAAAATGTAAACGTTGTCCAAGATAGTCTTTGTCACTGTGCAGTCCTGACAAATCAAGATGAAGATAAGCAATGAATAAGGGGAAAGGATCAAAAATGGTCAGGCCAAAACTCTGTCTAAAGTTAATAGTTTTCACATCCATTCCAGGCGCAGGAGAAGAGAATGTGAAGTGTCGGGCCGGACAGTGAGCCAGGCCAGGCTTAACTGCAGCTGTGCTCAAATTGAAGTGGCACTTTCTATCAGAGGCCTTTCCCCAGACAGCTCTATTCTGCCCTTTCACTTGTAACCTCCATGACACACAGACGGCCATTACAAAAAATAAGAGTGGTCATTTAAAACACACAGCCGTCATTGAACAGACAGATTTGGAGTTTAACATGGGGGAAGATTCATGGTGTGAACATGCCAGCTGATGGAGATATCAGTCAAAATGAGAAATAGATTTCTCCGACATCTCCGTGGCGGCCATTCAAAGGGGCTGGCTCAAAGCCCCTAACTCTGCACGGAGTTTATATTTCACTTGTTCAGAAATGTATGCCTCTGTTATCTTGCATCAGTCCAAAAGGAAAGGATTGGGTATCGCCTGTTTCAACTTCCCGCATATGATGAAACGTTACATCGACAGTGGACAGGGTTGGAATTTGGATCATATCATTACTCTGTTAACTTCTTAGCCCAAATCACGAAGGCTTTCATTATGATGCACATTTAAAAGACATAATAGAAACAAAAAATATTAGAATATAACACAAAAGAGGGAAAAGAACAAATACGTTTTACTTGGGGTTCAGTGGCCAAGTGCATTTTTTAATCATTTATAGGCCTGACAGCTCTCGTGGAGACAAATCTGTTGACCTAATAGATCCTGTACATTAACCCCCAGAATTGATGAGCAAAATCAGAAGGTCAGCACTTGGACACAGGCTGCTCATGTGTCTTTGATTACACACTCCCACTAAGGGATAGGCAGGCAGAGATGTTTAAGCTATCAGGCAATCAGACCGCCGAGAGACGTGAAACTCAAACCAGAGACGGGAGAGGGAGAGAGCTGCCTGGGAACAATGATGGGGGAAGAGGGTCCTGACGAAGCTCTTTAACAAATGCCAGGCCAGTGAGGAAAGACTCTGATGTGCTTGTATCTCTTTCAGGGTTTCTGGCAACAGCGCCCTGAAATGAATTAATACTGAAATATCAAGCAAAGTTCACAAAAGCAAATACCTATTCATCTGGTATTTTAATTCAGTCACTTATGGTACATCAATCAAAATGACTGCCATGAGGTACAATCAGATATAGGTCTTACATACTGAAACAAACAATTCAAACCATATATCAACATTATTTTTCCTGAGTGATGAGGTCATATGATGAATGAAAAAAGTAAACATCTCCTCTTAACTAAAAAATTAAGAATGATGGGTGCAAATTCAAAACAGCATCCCAGACGTCATCTATTTTTTTGACGTAATTTATTGTGTAGACCACGCTGATTGGTGTTTGGGTGATGCAGGTTTGTACAGCTTTGTTTAAAATGTTTCTTATTTTTCCTATTGATTGCAATGCTTCAGAACCGTGCCGATAAAGAAGGGAGACAAAATGAAAAAAATAGTGTGGGTGGATGGGGGGGTGGGGGGAGGCTTGCTGTCTTGGTCCAGCTTTGTTCCAGGTATAAATCACCAAAAGCCTTTTATCAGGATCTTTTTGCCGTCTATACTCACATGGGGTCACCCTGAGCCAGGATTCCACTAAATAACAAAAACTAAAATAATACATATTCAAGTGTATGCACGTTTTTATACACTATATGTATGTGTTGGTCATTTATATGAGATTTAACTTTGCAGGTAATATATTTAATGTTTACATGGAAATTCATTCAGTACCTGTTTGGGAATTGAATGGAAAAAAAGTAAATATAGAGAAGGAAGCCTGAAATTGAAACAAGAAGGTGAAATCACTGTTAAAGAAAGAAAATAAGCATGGGTGGGGAAAAAAAACAAGGTTATGTGAGGGACAGTGGGCCTATAAAAAGAAGCCTACTGTCTAGGTTATCTATAAGGAACCACTTATCACAAGCAGCCAGCTCCACACAGTGACTGATGGGCCTCCACAGACCATGAGTACCAGCACATTATCTGGTACACACAGAGCTGCTCTTTAAACACAAAGGCAGAAATATGAAGCATTGTTTCCTTGGCTGTCAGTTGGTAAAAATATTCTATTTGCTGTATGAAATAGAAAGAGTGTGACTGTTTTTGAACCCGGGCATTGCCAACCAACACATAAACAAAAGCTAAAGATAAATTGGCTACCCTAACCATTCATTTGTAGCATGTAAAACATCACTGATTTAAACCTAAGTAGCTTTTTAAAAAAAAGGTTCAATTAAATCTTGACACATACCATTAAAAATGAGAATAAGTAACCTATACCACACGTGAAACAAAGCTACACATACTGTAGTGAGAGTCAACAAAACAAAATCAATGAATAAATGAATGAATGGCAATCACAATCCTCCACAAAAAGCTGTTAAACACTTGCCATGTCATGAAGTCGTACATTCAGAACTAAAATATGCAATCCTTGTCTATCCATCTGAATCATGGAAAAAATAAAAGCTCCCTTTCTTTATACTTAATACCATTCCTTAAAACAAAACATCAGGACCATATTGGCTAACAGAAACAAAAGACATAATGGTTTCCATTGAACTGGAAATTGTTTCACAGTAAATCCATGCCATGGCAAAGAATATGTTGTTTTTTTATGCACTATTCTTGGTCTCATTCTTTTCCTGTGACACGCCACACTACACATGGTCCAGCGCTCTCCTTAGGCCTTTGGAAGACACAGGGAATCATCTGATGACTGCTGGTCCCCAACATCCCTCCTATAGATAGGTTAAGATGCATTTAAGCCCTTTAGTTGGGCAGCATTCTTTTGAAACAGCTGTGGAAGTGCATGAAATTAAATACTTAAAAAGGCCTCATGAACCAAAGGTCCTCCAAAAAATATTGTTGTTATAGCTTTATATCTCTTGAACTTAAATGTGTGTATATATATGAAGATAACGTCCTCTTAAATTCCCTCCAGCCTTTGATGAATTCAGCAAGATACAAACGCTCACCCGTTGTGTGATAATAAATGTCCCTATAACTATCTTCCTTTTTTCAGTTATCTCTTTTGTACACACATGCTTTTGTGTGATGTGCAAAAAAACTCCCAACACAGTTTATAAAATCTATTTGTCTGGGCTGTCTTTATGTCAGGAAAATATCCCTATAAGCTTCATGTCACATTGGGTATAGTATGGACCTGAATGTTTTTTGGGGGTCAGGCAACCATGAAGATTCTCCTGTTAGAATGAGTTTTACAAAAGCCATTCTAATCCTTGCCCACTTACTCACTGTGCTTTTGACAAATGCTGCTGACTTCTCCTGGGAATGAAACCCAGAAGGTCACTGCAGAGGAAAAAAGAAGGGTGAAAAGGCAGAGAGACTGAGAAAATGGGGGGAAAAAAGTGTGTCTCCGTAAGTCTGACTACATACATCGTGAAAGCTGACAAAAGCATGTACGTTCATCTTTTAAAAAGTTCCATAGCAAAACAGGAATTCATGGCGTTGACATGCTTGCACCTCATTTTACTTGAGGCTTTCTTCTCCATCTCACAGTGTCGCAGGCAAGCAGAAAGACAGGAGGAGGGATATATATCGCTAGGGTGCCGCTTTCTGTCCCGCTCCTCGTTTATATACACAGCGGCCGTGTCAAAGCTGCTCTCACACTCAATGGTAAATGACAAATTTGGATAATGCACACATACAACCCTACTCAAATAAATAGGAGATGTGGAGGCTTAACCAAAGCTAAATCCTGAGGATGCTGGAGACCTGAGAGTGCGGATTACACCCCAGACGCCTTAAACAATGCACCCAAATGTGCATCCTTAAAAGCATGAAATCCTTGAAGCATCAGAGCTGACTTGTCATTTGCCATTAATATTCCAAGTTGCTTTTGCTTTGGGGGCCAGCATTGCACTTCTGTGTGCTGAGGTGCCCTAAAACAAACACTTGCAAAGCCCTAAAGGAACCACCATTGTGGATAGCTATTTTTCTAGCTGTGGAATATTCTACAAGAGGATGTCATAACAAAGGAAACAATAAAAGAGGCCACGTTCCTGCACTGCATGGGGTATCCATAACTATAAATAGGAGGAAGGCAATGTTCTAGGCACTACTGCACAAGCTTTACCAGGAAAACTCATATTTGCTCAAGCACTAACTCTACTTTTTTCCCTCGCATATTCAATTAATAGAAATGTCAAGACATTAAAACCCCATAGAACTGTGTGGAATAGGCAGTAATGCAGCTATCCAAATACTCATCAAACATTGTATCCATATGATTACATATATGGATATCAGTTATTTTTTAAAGGCTACTATTGAGACAGTTTTTTTCTTCTTTTTTCTGTTATGCACATCTATGACAGGAAGGTGAGGTAAGGCATGGCAGGGCACAGGTCTTGGAGGTGTCACATTGTCACCCTAGAAGCGCCAGTACCTGTCCTCGGGGACACCCTGTTATGTCCAGCCTCATTGGATTAGTAGCAGCCACGGCCTGTGGGCGCCCTCTCTCAGGTGACATCTCCTATCTGCTCTGGCTCTATGATGGCCCCGCTGCTGCTGAGGCTTATATTACTCATATGCTACAATTGAATTAAATGGGAACACATAACCTGGCTATTTGTAACACAAAGGCATGTATTCTAATGTAACCACTCATGCAAATGGAAGCAAACACCTAAGGATCTAGGAATAAAAGCTTTTCAAGCTTTATCAAGCAAATAGTGCATCAGTGAGGATTGTCTACAACACATTGCACCACACAATTCATTAATAACCACTGCTTTGGAAAAAGTTCAACAAAAAATGATGGACACGTCCATTTAAAAAAGGACGCCAGTGTACAATATCTTGAATCAAAAAATTAATTTGATGTCGCAAATGGATTGACGGTTCTCAGACTTTAACAGAATTACCATGCAATTTCAGCTGTAAAATCTACAGCATACAGTTCCACATATAATTGGAAAAAGTTCACAAAGAACCCAAGATGTCTAATTGCAGCTGTGTCAACTAATATCAAACATCACATAAATCAGATTGCTGTCCAGTCATTAGCCAATGTGTCAGCGAGCAGATTACTAATGTTATAGAAACAGTCTGGTGAGAGTCGTCAAAATCATGACTTCCTCATTTATTGTAGTTTTGCTTTCATTATGTACATCAAAAAAACATTACAACAAAGGACACACACTAATCTCATTTGCACAAAACAGATTTGAATGGAGATGGATATGCGCTTTTGGAGCATGAGAATTTTCTGCTGGTAATTATGGGCGGACATAAATTATCCACATTACAGCAGTGTATGACTTTAAAATTGCTAAAACAAAAGAGCCTGATAAAACATAATGCATGTGCGTGCATTCAAGTCTCAACAAATTTCCAAGTGGTCAAGACAGATGATGTATAATGGCAAACCCAAAAGTCTTAACCCCCGTTTCATATGAGGGAGAAATGAGGCATACTGTCCCATTATATTGCTATAAATCATTTTTTGTGGACGGCTGACAGCTTTTTATCAGATCTAACCTTTTCAAGCCTCCATTAAGAGAGCTAACATTTTCAACTCTGACACATTTGCAGTTTACGAATCTCACAGCTGATTGACTTTCGGAGGGGGGGGGGGGGGGCTGGTGTCCGTGCTCATTTCCACACAAGCTGTCCATTGTGTTGGCTTGGGTGGACTGGGGGAGGGAAAAGGGTGAACAGCAAAGAGATGAGGCTCTGAATATATTTATCTAACTCTACATTTAATGTTTTAATCTGTTATAATACAATGAAAAGTAGCTTGTATGCTGAAAAAGCTATTTTGTGGCAAATGGTACAGTATATTCTGACTTACTCTATTGTTTCTTTCATGGTACACAACTGCTGCATGCAGAGCAATTAAGTGGCACAAAGATCTCTCATAATCTGACCAATTAATAATGAGTGAACTTTGACTATGAGTGGAAAAGATGTTAACAAGCAACACTAGACAATCAAGATACAAAAGACAGGCACTATATATCAATTTAAGAGGAACCCTAGTAACCATTTTTGTCAGATTTTTGGCTTTGTTAATGCGCTTTGATGTGAAAGTCTGTATTGTTAATGTTTTGACTGATTTATTTTTTGAATTTTTTTGTCCAAGCCATGATACACTCATACACTCTCTCCTAACAATGAGGACTTATCATAGATCTATATACCCATCTATTTATCCATCCATCAAATATCAACACTTCTTTTCTCTGTATTTTGTCCACTGCTGCAGATACACAGCTTTTAAGTGACTTCACACACATATTCAGTGACTAAATCTCACAGTGACCACAAGCACAGATAATATTTGCAATGAACAATGGCAACAACCAAAATCCCTACTTCTACATAATTTTGGCAAATGCATCACAATAATTCAAGAGCAAAAATAATAAGGAAAGCAAATAACAGTCATTATGTAAATAGATTCTGAATTAAGCATTTAATAAACTAAACTAATTAGACAAATACAAGGCCAGAACTTAAGCGGATGCTAGTAGAGTAACGAGGGAACTTTGCCAACCATAATTGATTTAAGTACACCATAATCAAGGAGGGGCAGTTAAGGTGGTACCACACCAGAGTCCATATTTCATTACATGCTGTGTTTAACCTTACCCACTTCTCCTAAAACACACAAGAGGCTCATTATGTGTTTAATATTCACCAGCAGGTGAATAATTTTTATGCAACTCTGATAGTTGGGCGAGATGGATAACTCAATTATCTGAACATCCGTCAGAGCAGAGGGCTCGCTGGCTCTGGAACGCCACCAGCTAAGATTGATGGCTGGAAGACACCAATAGCTGCTGCTTCGCCATCTCATCCAGGCGCTGGCCCTGAACACGCCGTTTGATTCTACAGAAGACTGTTTTTCTCTCCATTTTTTTTCTCTTTTCTCTTTTTTCTTAGGAGCATTGTAGGTGAAGCGCCATTACCCCTCACTCCACTGAAGAGGGGTTCATTATGGGGTTAGTGTTTTGGCAAGACTATTGTTTGGATGATAAATGCAGTTGGTGAGGGCTTTGGAGGGAAAATTAGTTATGTTTTTTTCTTTCTGTCTGCAAAAACATGTCCCCATAGCTCATTCTGCAATGCTTGAGGGCAAACCAAGAACAATTAACACAAGCAATGGGTGAAGCAGCTCAGTTAAAGCAAAGAGGGAATTCATGAAAAATAAGCAAATCACTGGAAATGTCAATCAGGGGCAATGAAGTAATTACAAGCACTGCTGTGCAATTCCAAGGGCAGTCTACGAGAAACCCATAAGGTTTGGAGTCAAGCATTGAAATCTGAGTTTGAGGGATGAAGGAATGGACAAACACCCCAAACACCAGCCCTTAAGGGCTCGTCTCATAAACTAAAACCAACTAATGAGAAGCGACAGAAAGATGATGTCATCCCATCACTCTCTTGTCCCCTTGGTCTCTATTGGTTTATGCTTTTGTGTCTACAAAGCACTGACCCCAAATTCACTGCTTTTACTTTACACACAAACATGCACAAGCACGCATACACTTGTACCTCAGACAATGATGCATAAGGTCTAACAATAAGAGAAAGATGAGGCACATTTTGAAATGTCAACAGTAAATGTCAATTAAAAATTACAAGGGTGCTGGAAAAGGTAGGGTCTGAAGGGACTGACATTTTTTTCATTTTTGACACGACAATGTTTATCTGACCGGGCTGCTGGCTGACATGATGGGATCTACTTTGTCAGTTCCTTAATACACTCGGACAAGGCCGCCCCAGTGAATATCAATGAAACACACCCCTGGGCAAATATGTAAGGCTCAGACTAACCCTAACTGTCTGATCAGCCTGTTACTATTATGATATTTTGACCTACTGTAAACTAATGCCACTAGTACCAAAGAGGCAAACCAAAGACAGATTAATTCCATTTTCTTCAGTGCAAACAAAGAAAGCAAACTGACAATAAGGTATTTATGCGGACATCTGATTTTCCTGTCATGCTGCCTGTAATACTAATGATATGAACTCTCTTCACTGCTACATTATTTTAGATTTCGATAGACTGAGAAAGTAATCCTTTAAGTACGTTCTCATCAAACATGTTACATTTTTTATGGAGATTAAACAAATCCTTTCTCAGTCTCCAATTTTTTGAGGCATTTAATGAGGCCCAACAAAGACGAAATGAGCCCTTTTTAAATTCACACCTCAGTGACTTTTAGTTCCTGACATCAGCAATAGTTAAAAAAAAAGAAAAGACAGAGCTTTTCTCTCTGGAAGCAGGCCATCTCCAAATAAAACTATGAAAAAATAAAACACACCATTGATTATGACCTTGACATCATCTCCCACACTTCAACTGCTCAATGATATTGAATGAGTCATCTTCCCTGAAAATCAAATGATTGTTCTGCTGGCAGCTTCTGAGTGACATCAGCAGGTCAGTTGTCTATAGCCAGGGGTGAGATTTGCTAAATGTGGAGCCATTCTTTCCCTATATTTATTTTATTTGATTCAAAATAACCATCAATCTTTCGAATCTTAACATATTTTGAAAATTGTGGAAGTTATTTCTTCCTAAAACTGATTTGTTTTACATTAATTATAGGATATACATGAGTGTCCTCAGAACTGATGAATATGATTGAATTAGCAATTTCAAAAATGTCTGTTCCCATTTAGTTTTCATTGTTTGCCAAAATTGCAAGACCACAAACATAACAAGCTATTTTGAATAGAAATGTTATCTACAGCATATCAGGAAAACCCTGGTATGAATAATGTTTGCTATCTAATCTCTGATAGTTGGATAATGGTAGGATTGTTTCAGGTTTGGGAACAACATAATAAACTGTGCATACATCTTAATTTTGGAGGTAAACAGCTCCTTTCTATGCTTGGGTCTTGATAGATCACAACACTATTACTATAAATGAACAAAGAAACCAAAAACAAAGAGAGAGCCTGACTGTGCCTAGATTTTGGACACAGCATCAGGGGTTTAGAACCTCCTGGCACTCCACTACCATGTCACAACATGTCAGCTGGTCGTCACGGCTGAGGGGGGCCAAGGCCGTAACAATGCCAATGGAGGCAGTGGGGGACTTTTTAACTTGGTGACTGAAACCCATGCCAAAGGAAACAGGGATGTGAAGACCATGTGTGAGCAACCCTGACTCTTCTGTGCTATAACATGAAGAAAAAAAAATCTACCTGATTACTTAAGATTGAGTTAGCTGAATTTTTTTTTCAGGTTCTCACAGCCTTTTTTTTTTTTTGATTGACCTACCTAGCTAATTCTATGGCAGGGACACTGTAGGACATATACTGCTTTTTAAGCAAGAACTAGCATTTCAATGAATGAAAAAAAGGGACAAAAAAGTATTCGACATACAGTGCCATTATAAACCATGTTTTCAATACTGAGAGTATGATGAAAATAATAGAATAAACTTTGTGTTCTCCATGAGAAGACTTTGTAAATATCTAAAATATGCAGGAAAATTATGTTCTCTCAATTGACAAATTATTTAGCATTGAGACACAATTCCGTACATATTCACATACATAAACCTCTGTTCCCCAGGGTCCAAATGAAAACAGAATAATAACAATGCAATTAGGTAAGATTATGAATGAAACAGAATATAAAGAGCAGAGAATACAAAGAAAAGATTAACCTGTTCCAGTAGCTCCAGAACTGTTCATTGAGATAGTTGCGGTGGCTGTGGTCGTCTCCAAATGAGGCTTTGCTTTCAATCCAGTGTACAATGTGTCCCTCCACAGCTTTTCATAAACAGAAACACACAGCAACACTCAGACAACTGTTGACAAGAAAGCCACACAAACAAGATCCAGAGGGGACAAGAAACATTTTCCGTTCTTTTAATCCTATCATTCACAAATTAAAGATAATGCATTAACATGACAACATTTTGACAACCGCATAATCCTCGTTTTGAAATGGTACCAGGTAGTCATTTTAAATCAAATATTGACATTTTTAATGTGATTACTAACCAATTGGAACCTCCAAGATGATATCAGGTGTTTTGTCATAGCCCATGGCTCTCAGTTGGTTTTCATCTGCAGGAGATAAAGTGCAGAATTGTAGTTTTATTCTTCACTGAACATCTACTGTTAGTAATCAGCCTACTGTATGTACATTGTGTACATCAATCACAGACTTCTAACCTAACAGCATTCACCACGGTCCTGGTAACAAAGCTCCCTGGTGTGAGCAAAGCAGAAGAAATAATAATAGAGGACAGCAAGCACAGTAAAACCATTAACTACATCTGACACGTATTCGCTGTCTTTGCACAAAAGCCAGTAAAGTCGAGTTACAGAGCTGCTCTCCAGTTTGCAGTTTGGCAGAGCTTTATAAAATATACAGCAAGGGGACAAGGTTGGCATTATAGCCTCTGTAAGCCTGACCCCTGCCTACACAGGCTGCAGCCATTGTCCTTGACTTCTGGCGCGCTTCAGCTATTATCCTTACAACACCTGATTTCTCCATTAAATCTCAGGCTGACCAGGTCATTCGGTTCCAAGGGCCTGCCTCTTTGTCTCCAGCCAAGCTCAACTAATGGGGCATGGAAGAGAATTGAGGAGAGATGGAGGGTGGCGGTGTCAGTGGTGGTGAGGAGGCAGCATCAGCCAAGGATGGAGAAAGAGAACTGAGTGAGGTCAGAGAGGCTGCCAGAAGCCTCTGGTACAGAGGGGCATCCTGGATGTGGTAATGTGTGTGGAGTAGGATGGGGACCTCTGTTCGCACCTAGTGAGCTGCTGACATTGTCATGTGTCTCTGATCGCCTTTTTACATCACCTTTGATTAAAATTAATGGGCCATCCCTGCTGTTGGGTAGCTTATTTCCAATCCATTTATCAGATGGGGTGAGGCTGCCTTAGTGGCCCCTGTGCCCCCCGAACTCTGACAGTTTTAGGACAGTCCTCTGTACAGCCCTGAAGAAAGGTCAGCACTGCAGGTCCAAATAAATGATATGGTCTTAATGATAGAGGGAATGACTTTTATCCTTCATCACTCATCTGACCTAGAGGATTGTGATGGGATGGGGGTGGGAGAGGGCAAGGGGTTTAAAATTCAGTTTTACAATTTCACACGTGGATACCAAACCTTGATTTACAACACAATGGTGTTATAAATATATTATTATAACAAATACATAATTGGTTGACATTATAACCATGCTGCAGTTTGTTTTCACCTAAAACATTAAATGATTAAAAAAAGTATTGGAGGCAAAATGGACATGACATACATGTTCATGTAAACTGAAATGGGCCTATTTTATCAACTCTCAAGCAAAAAGAAAAAGAAAACCAAAAAATGGCAACTTGAGAGAGCCAAACCTTCAAGCCAATGACACATTAAAAGTTACCCTTTAAGATTACATTCTTTAGATATTCATTGTAGGCTGGTGCATAAACAGGATATTTGATAGCAGCTCCTGGTTGTTAGCAAATCAATAAGAGACAGCATCTACTGCATCAGTCGTGTCCATGTCTGCCTATATGTGACTTTAGAGGTTGTGATGAGATGGTTAAGAGATGGCTTACCTAGAAAGGAAAGGTTTCTCTCCTTCAGTTTGTCACGCAGCAGTACTTCATGCTCTTGGCCAATAGCACTGAGAACAAAGTCAAGGATTCCAACAAACCGCAACAGCAGCATTTTATACATCTACTAAATCACCAAAATGTTTCAGGTAGAGTGTGGGTTCATCATCAAACAGTCTCAAAAGTTCATAATTAATAGTTATGTGAAAACAAACAAGTAGCCTGCTAAAAATCCAGGAGGAAAATCATCAGTCATTTTACCTGTAAAATTTGTTACTGTAGAAACCACTAACCACTTTGCTTTGTTAAGACAGATGAGAGGTGATTTAAGCTTTACTGTGAATTTGTATATTTGAAGTCAATTAAGGAATCTGCCTTCTGTATAGACCTTTTTCACAAGCAAGGAAAGAGGTGGAACAAATCATGCATTAATCAGTTCCATTCAAGTGTCTTAAGAAGCTATAAGAACTATACCAGGGTCAAGAAAAATGAAGTGGAATACAGCCATTATTAATGTTATTAATCGCCCCTCTGCTTTGCTTTGACATGTCAAAATGTCTGCTGTGAAAAAGGTCTATTGGCTTACTATGCAAAGTGAAAGCTACTTCACTTCGTACCAATGTATAGTCAGAGCACAATCAGAGTTTTCAGGTCAAACTTAATCTGCTTTCACAACAAATCTCCAAAGTGCATTATCTAAATTAGGAAGACAGAACAAATGTCAATCTGGTAAAATGCATAGAGCGCCTGGCCTGGCTGCTCCACTCATGCTTCTAAAATTTTTGAAGAAAAATGCTTTTAGAATAAATGCCCTTTTGCATCGGGATGCATGCCGCTTGAGGTCACAGAAGGCATCCTGCACTTATGAAGTTCTTACAGCATAATATTACTCTCAACACTCACTAACTGGATTCTAATTACTACATACATTGTATTAATTCTTTAGCTCTTAATACACACGTGTACTCAGAGCTAATTGTCTCTCTTTCAAAGCACGTAGTGGAATAACTGACTCTAAGTTGACATTTCAGAGAGGACTGCCAAAGAAAGGTAAAAAGTGGGGATGTAGAAGGAGGGCAGGATGGGGCAAGGTTGACTGGCTATGAACATATCGATTCAGTCCCAGCACACAAATCTTGGACATACCATAACATACAGATATACACATACACCCTTCAAGTCCCCTCCTCCTGGAAATAGTTGGTCTGCTTCTCAGATGCTTGCCCCCAAATAGCCTATAATCTGTCTGTACAGTAGGCCAAGCCCTTACTAAACAGGGAAGGAAAACCCTTAATAAGGATTGCATAAAATGTGCAATAAAATACTAAATAAAACAGCTCAACTTGGACTAATGTGCCCAGAACTCTCCATGGTGCTGAATCACATCAAGATTTATCAGAACTAAATGCAATCAAATTCAAATTATTTTGAAATGATACTTGATATTTTTTCTAATTTACATAAAAAATTACATAATTTACATAAATACCAAACAAGCTGGGTTGAATAAACTACCAAACAAAAGAACACATTAAACACCAGACTTATGAATGTCATTTTTCCCCCCTTGTAGCATAGAACATTGGGTCCGATCCACAGTGTGCACATGGAGATGCATTTAGATCAGCCTATCCTCTCCTCCTCCTCCTCCTCCTCCTCCTCCTCTCCCCTCCATCGCCTTCCAGACCCTGTATCGGTGATAGTGGAATGGCAGGCAGGATGAAACACTTCCTCTGTGAAGCAGAACTTTTATGTCAGGTGAAGCCAGACACATCTCATCCCCTTCAATAGCTTCTCGTCAATTTCAGGCTTAAAATTTTATGGGATAGGATACTGTTTGATGCAGTCTACCAGCGGTCCATAACAGCAGTCATTTATTGTGCACTGAAAAGAGGGGGAAGAAATATTATGGCGTGCGAAAAGGGTGGGTAGGAGGAGGTGAGGAAAGGAAGCCCATACAGTGCTGGGAAAGGAGAAAACACAGGAGATGCTGGCAGATTGGCAGGCATGACCGCAGGCTCTCACGTGACTTCATCAGCAAACATGAGCGGCTGATGCTGTCTGTCAGGCAGGCGAATAAAGTAACATTTAAAAGCTCACTGTACATGAGTGGTAGATTTGTTACGTGGAAAAGAGTTGCACAATAAACTTTAGATATGACAGAACATTCAATATAATCAAGAAAACATTCCATTACACTAAATGATTTAAACTATTTCCTTAATTATATATATATATGTATATTGTGAAAACAGGACATTTACATATGAATTAATGTCCATTACATTCCAACTCTTGCCAGACTATCAACGCCAGATACATCTTATATTTCACAGTATACATAGCTTTTAAATCTGGTGTCTATGGCAACTTTTTGGCACTTGCTGGCACACAAGTAGTGATGAGTTTTATGTCAACCCACAATTATTGATTTTTCCATAGAGCATGTGCACCAGAGAGTAATGCTGGTCAAGCTGGCTAACTCATTAGTTTGACTATTTAACCGTTTACTTTCATTTACAGCCACAACAGGAAACAAAAGTTCCGCACTGCAGATTTAAAACACTTACTTGGTAGACGTTATTGGCCAAAGTCTGGTCTGGAATTAACGACGGCTCCTTAAGCATGCTGTTGAGGACTGTTTTAGAAGCTGAGAACAAAAGAGAAAAGCAAGACACAAACACAGAAATCACAAAAACATTCATATGCAAATGGAGGCAAATATTGTAGCATGTCTAAGCGACAAACATCTAATTGCTGCATTAAATGGAAAGTGAACAGTGAAAAAAAAAATAGACAAGACAGGCTTGACATACTGTATTTCACCATGCCACAGTTAGCGCAGTATTTCCATACTAGTCCATTAGATGGCTGCTTGGTGTCTATACAGATTTTCTATAGATAAATGTTTCAGTCCAGGGCACAGGAGCACCATGTAGTTTATCTATGTTATGAACGCTGACTATTCTGCATCTCTCATCCCCATTCTTGCTCTACTAACATTATAAATCAGAAGGGAAAGCTTTCTGGATTGATTCCCTGGCACTGCAACAGCAAAAAATTCCTTAAATCATTTCTTAAAAAGATTTGGATTAAATGGATTGTATCATTGTGTGACGAAATGGTTGAGGCACGCCATTTTAGTGATATATATACACATGGTCCTGACAGACTTGCATTACAGACAATACAAGGAATGTTTCTATCTACATTTCAGGCATGAATGGTGCCTGTACCAACACTGTGCAGAGATTCCCTCTCTCATCTACAAAACTGCACCGTATATAATGGTTTAAGACAAGACAGCTTATTTCGATTGAAGATTTATTAAGATTTATAAAAATGGGTAAAAAAGAAAGTTAACCCCCCCCCCCCAAAAAAAAAGACTGAAAAAGACTTGGGTTTAGATTTACAAACACTGACAAACACAATGGATCATTAAGTGTGTGGTAAATGAATTTCATAAATAGAAAAATACATGTAAAGGAGCAGTTAAAACCCCTATGATGCTAGTTTTCTGTCCTCCCGTCCCCTCATTGTTGCTCTTTCATAGGCATTGCTCCTTGAGAAAACAATCACAGAAAGGACAAACAGTGCTGTGATCACTCATCTACTCTACGCTATGATAAAATAATGAGGGAGGATGGTAGAGGAAGAACAAAGCCCATTCAGTACTCCCTCTTCTCCTTCAGTTTCTTCTTCTTCTTTGTCTCCATCTTTCTCTGCTACCTCTTTTTTTTTTTTTTTGCTATACCTCCTCTCTGTTTCAGTCTCTTCTAGCCACGGTACTCCCCCAGCCCACCCCATAACCCCACACTCCCCTCTTAGAGCTGCGAGGCACAGGGCTGTGCTTTATTTCTTTGCTCATTTTTCTCAGAGATTGGTACCTTCACACGCAGATCCATACCATGCTCTTGTGCAGTGCAGGCGGCAGTGAAAAAAGAGGGTTATATTTTCCCCTTGAGTTAGGACACCTCATGACAAATGATAATGGATAATCAATAAAGCGGGAAATATGAGGCAGCAAACTTTATGAAGCCAGGAGACATATTACTCTCCAACAACACTGGTTTCCCTTAACAAAGTCACTACTCGACTGTGCCTAATAATCTGAAGGAAAATCAAAGGACCTGCAACCACATCAGCAATATTGGCAACTTATTCCACTTTAATGGCATTTTGATTGATTTTTTCCCTCTTCCTAATGGTCGTTTTATAGATTTGACGCTGCTTCTGCAAAACAGTAGTGTGTAATAAACCTCCCCGAAGGCAAACGGTAGCCATTAAAGCTCTTGTCTTACTAGCGCTCATAATTGGAGGTTGACCACCACCACATTTTGGTCTCTCACATGACACACACAAACACACACTTCTAGGATAAGACTTCTCTCCCTTTCATTGTCTTTCCAGCCCTTGGATATTTTTGGTAAATGGTTATAATAAGTGATAGGGATCCCTTTCTCGTGCTCTTTTTGAGCGATGGGGTTAAAAATAGCCATAAAGAAGTGACCTTGGCGCTGACATTGTGGAATTTCAGCCAAGCATTGACCTGATGAAAATGGAAGGCCGGGGCGCTAATAAATCAGGATGCTTTTAAAATGAGTTTACCCTAATGCTCATTCATCATGGGCTGTAATGCCATTTGCAGGCCCAGGATTCGCTGCTGTGCACAAACACAGCAGTAAATAACAACAGGGCCCTCGCATCTCTCGCATCGTTGCAGCCTCCAACATCAGCATACATTTATTAAAGACGCCCCCGCCTTGCACGGCAGCACTCCTCTATGACACCCTGAGCTCCACTCTACCACACACACACATTATACACACACACACACACACACACACACACACACAGTGCTCTTTAAATACACACACTAAAGGCACACAGAGACACACACACATAAAAAACACATGCAGGAAATAAAAAGCATAATCTGAAGAACACCAGACACAGAGAACAAAGCCCTGCAGCACGACTTTGCACCTTGTAAACATTCACCAAATTTACTGTAATTGTCCCATGTTGGTATAAATTCTGACTAAGGCACCGTATCACACCGTCAACATCTGAACAGAAAGAACAGAGAAGAGGAGAATAATAGATGTGAAACGCTACGCCTCCATTGGGATTTGCTAAAGAAAACAGCCAGTGTAAACAAATCACAAGCCTGTTTTCATATGAAACTCCAAAAACAAGATACACCACGTAAAGAACGGCGGCATAACCTTGGCTTGATTTTTCATTTCTTACTCGCGTCATTTGTAAATACTCTTCCTTTCCCCACTAGGATGAAAAAGTCATTATCTCAAACACAAAAAAATGTTGAGAAACCTCATTAGATAGCAACATTTGTTAAGGGAGGACCATAATAAACAATAACGGATGACGATTGTTATTGCCCCTGACACTGATGAGCTCCTCTGCAAGTTTGTTTATTAATTAAAAAACCCACTTTTTCCGGGGGGGTGGAGGGAGGGGGGGGGGCACTTACCCATTTCCTCTATATGCCCACCCCCCCTACACACACTCCCCATGCACAAGCCACTGAGCTGTGGAGGGGCACTCGTTCATCAAACTTCATGGAGCAAGGGAGAGACAGGTCCTGATAATGTGCGCCGCTAAAGCTGATTTTCCATGATGAATCTCGGAGCATATAAATTGGCTAATATCTGAAAACATTTACAGATACTAGAGGAATTGACTACTTGTGGGACATGATGGATGAGCCTCTCCGACGCTGGCCGACAGCTCTGCAAATCTCTGCGGCTGCCTAAAGCCCTCATTTGATTTTCCAATTTACTCCTTTTAAATTTATCCTCCCGTATTGAAAAAAACAGAAGATGGGAAAGAGAGAGAGAGAGAGAGAGCGAGCGAGAGTGCGACACGGGAGGGAGGCAGAAAAAAAATGCAGGTTTTTTTTTTTTTTTAAGCTATCTGTGGTGGTGTGTTGGTGCTAGTTGATGATATAAGGTGGTATCTCCTGTGCAGGAGGAGCTCAGTCCCTGAAGAGGTTACTGGGGCAGAACTGATCTGCTTCCACCTGATTCTCCCTCATAGTGGTGAGATGAGACGATGAGACTCTACATTCTTGTGTGTGCGCGTGTGTGTGTGTGTGTGTGTGTGTGTGTGTGTGTGTGCACT
Organism: Scomber japonicus; assembly: GCF_027409825.1. Classification (NCBI taxonomy): domain Eukaryota; kingdom Metazoa; phylum Chordata; class Actinopteri; order Scombriformes; family Scombridae; genus Scomber; species Scomber japonicus. The sequence goes on along the minus strand of NC_070593.1, from coordinate 13,095,238 downwards.
CATGTCCGTGTGTGTAGCAGTAGTAATAGTAGATCTGGGGAGGCTCTGTCATAGAGAGAGGCTTCCTAGGTCAGGCCATTAGACTGTGGCAGAGGCTGACTGGAGCTCCTCTTCTGAAAAGGAGTAATTAGTATACTTGTCAAGTGAAGTGCCACGCTGCTGCTTACCTCCCTTGCACCCACCCCTTGCATGCATACACACACACACACACAGAAACACACACACACACACACACACACACACACACAGAAACACTCATCTTGCCTGCGCCTCCTTACTCCCTCCCTTCTTACTAATGAAGTGCCTTTGCTCTCATTATTTGGAAAAAGGCTGCATATACACACCAGCTCTGCCTTAGTGGAGAGGTGAGGGAGAGAAGAGAGGAGCACTTGAAGACAAGAGAGGAAGAACCATAATGATGATACTAGTGGATTCTAAGTTAAGATTTTACTGGATAGAACATAATACAATATTCTGCTATCATCACGTCTGATCTGCAAAACACTGAAGCTATTATGAATTCTGTCAAGGAACCAAAGGATCATAGTAGACGCTAACATTCTCACAGTGTTAACATCAAACACAGGACATTTATAACCTTGCATACAAGGCTTCTGTAAAGGAATGTGACAATAAATCTTAAAGGCGGTCGAATCACATAGTTACAAAACATGGAGCGGCAATCTAATCTGGAGCTGGGCCTTGGGAAAATGGAAAAGGTCAAATAGCTAGCAAAATTGCCTCCTCAAAAAAGTATGTCTAAATCTAGAGGCACATCAACTCCTGTCAAAGGCGAAATAGAGAGAAAAGATGAAGAGATAGCAGGAGGAGGGGAAAGAAAGAGCAGGAGCTCCCCCAATGTGCCTTCTTAGAGGTAGTGCCTACTGACAGATTTGGAATGTCAATACAGTTATATATAATTCAATAATTGGTTTCATGGTACTTACTGTCATCATCACATTGGTATAATAGTTTGTTTTTCTTAAATCAAGGAATTTGTTTTTGGATAAGTATGAAAAAACATTCTTCATGAAAATGAACGTTTTCACACCCAAAGTGTGTTGTAGTTTTCCCAAAAGTCCAATGTATTGCAGCTTCTTATGACCTACAAATAGTGGATATAAACTGTGTAAAAGTGCTCATGTGACCTTTCCTCCCCTACTGCCTAGTCTGTTTTCATGAGACAAGGAGCATTATGGATGTTGATATCATATTCAATACGTGATAAAACTGCTTTGAATGTATTGATTTATTTACAAGCGCCACCAGATAGTCTTTCACTCTGTGTGACTGATGCTCTCTCCAATACTTTGCTGCAAGGAGAGGGGGAGGCAGCTTGTTGGTGGTGTCGTCATATTGAAGTGTGGTGGTGGTGGTGTGGTGTATGTAGCTGGAGGAGGGAGGGGAGGGCAGGACAACAACAAGCGAGCAAAACAAAACAAGGAAAGGACAGAAAACAATTTAAAACTCTGTATTGATCCAGCAGTAGTGATTGTACATATATTCCACAGTCCCAAAGGCCCCATTCCTATGTCTCTTAAATGCAAAGGGAAAGAGAAGGGGAATAAAAAAAACGATGGTGCTAGGCAAAGGCAAGCCACTCACCCGGTTGGGGGTAATGTCCCTTAGATAGAACTCTATTGATCTTCGCAGGGCGCCTGCCCGCCCTCCCTCTGGAGTCCGACAAAAACACACAAAACACACACATGCACAAGAGCGCAGTCTGGGGCTAGAGGGGGGCATGACGGATATCCCTGCCAATAGCACTGAACCAACCTGTTAGCTAATTGCCAGCAAAGACAATTATCCTTGCATTGTTTCATAATGGAAACACATTACTAGAGTCTAATATACACAGAGGGAGATTGGAAGATTTGACCGTGCAGCCCATGGGGGCAGCGATTCATTTGCAAAGGCCAAGTAGGTCGTGGGGAGATAGCAGAGAAGCTCTGTCAAAACAGAAGTCACCCTCACTGCCACTACAGTTGGCAACAGTGGAAAGGTACACTATGATGACATTATCATTTGAAAATGCTTCATATTCATATAGCAGGTAGCAGTCAGACAGATAAAATAGTGGATATTAATCCGACCTAAATCATAGCTTTTGTCACAGCACTTAGGTTTAGTTAGGCTGATTCTGATATAAGATTATCCTGTAAAAGTCTCTGTGAAATCACTTTCAACAAGAAGAACCATGACCATGACATTACTCGCTAGCCCACAAACACTGAGATGTCACATGGTTACAGTACTGTTTTGAAATTAAACAACGATCATCCAGGAAGTTTCATCTGCTACAAATCTATTCTGAGCAATAATAAAGCATGTTTTCACTGTATGGAGATGGAGGGATGTAGTGTGCTATTATCTGAGACGGAGTGCTTCTCCTGGATGAATGCCCTGTTCTACAAGCTGCTCAGACTAGTATTTTGACAGGCAGTGGATAACGGTGGGTCCAAAGCAATCACATCTTTGACTTTGACAAATGGCTGTGCTGTGGCGAAGTTGAAAATAACACACATCCACTTTAATCTCTTTCTTGATTAAATTGGAAGCACGTCTTTTTGACATCATGCGATTCACTCTCAAAGCACTGACTACTGCACAGACATACACACACAGTGTCTTCACTGGGCCTATTGAAATAATACTGAACCATGTGTGCATGTGATATTGCGATTCCTAGACTGAAAGTATGAAGTGAAGGTAAAAAAAAAGAAACGTTATTTTTGTATAAATTAACAAAATGTCACATGCAAAACCTGCAAATTATCCCAGGAATTGTGCCAAAACATTTTTCTGACGATGACATATGACATTTCAATCCATAAGAAAGACAGAAAAAAGATATTATACAGAATGTACCACAACAATTATTCACACAATTTCTGGACAATCTCTGACACGTTCAACAAAAATATCTGGAATTTTGTTCTCCTGCAGTGTGCCCGTCAGCACTACCTACGAATGGTTTGCTTTTTCTGCCACACTTTTCTTCAACACAATTTCCTCAGTGGACCCCAGTGGGGACGGAGAAAGAGAGGGGAATGAGGGAAGAGGAGAGGGTGTAGTAGACGGAGGCATTGGGGGATGAAGGAGGGTGAGGGAAGAAATCAGGGGTGTTATAAATAACACTGATGAGGTGAGCTAGCATTGATCCACACTGCAGTTGAGAGGTGGGTGGTTCTCCTAGTGCTTAATTGCCAGTCATGTGCCCTGGGATGCCGCTACTACTAAATGTGGTCTGTCTCTCATTAGGCTTGGACAGGGTGAAAATACAGCAGCTAGCCGTGGCAATACAACTGAAATTGGGACTCAAACAGAAAGGGATTCAAAAGACAAAGTGTTACAATTAAGACTGATGGAGGGAATGATAGAAAGGACAGAGTGGGAAATGGAAAAGTGTTACTCACACATTCCACCCTCCAGGTCCTGAAGGAACCTGTCCAGGATGATACGAGCCATCAGTGCAGGAGACAAATCCACCTTAGCATAGATTGGACACAAAAAAAGAGAATTAGCCTTAATAAAAAACAGGCTAAAGCGTCAATGGGGAGTTAATGCTACTTCAATACGTAGGGATAGTGGAATTGTTATTCCCCTCTGGAGAATTACTTCATTTACAAACCTTCAGACTAAATCCAACGTATCCAGCTGGAAGTGTGAACATATTTCAAAGCAGAAACGCTGAAATTACACAGCTAGTCTACGTTCGGCTGATGTCACATTGATAATAATGATTGTAATGGCCCTAAATGATATTATTACCTTTCCAAACCTTGACCCAACTTTCGACAATCTGTGCAAATTGGTCTTTGAAAGCTTTGCTTTGCAATAACCTTTCCCACAGGAACAAGAGATCGACTATTACGCCAACATATCCAGCTGAATTGCCTTTGCCTCTGTCAAACGGAAAATAGTGGTCTCTCATCTCCTATGAAAAAGCTGCACATACTATACCCAGCCTAGAGACAAAAGAAAGCTTTAATCATAGGATGATCACCAAGACAAAAACTGCAGGAACCAACAGGACACACCGGAGGGACTGTGGGGATGCAGTCCTTAATAGGAAGGATAGAACCTATGGCTGCTGCACTCTTTGAACACAAAGACACCTTGAGAGATGTGAGTTGTTTTTGGTTTGGGTGCAAGCAGAAGCCCTGACAGGTAAGGGAGCACTAATGACTGATACTGAAGGTGTCTACCAGACCCCATTTCAGCACAATGCATTCGCACAAAATACAAATAAATATAAAGTGTGGGAATGATATGCACTGGAAACAAGCAGCTACTTTCAAGGCCAGCATAATGTGACAATTATTCAGCTCAATTAACAGGCATCAAACATAACGGGTCCAAAATTATACATACACAGATGCATGTATATGCTCTAAAAGGTAAATCAGGCATTAGGAATGAAATCATGTTTTAAAACATTGCATTAGACTTTTCTTTAAACAAAATAGATGCTGCAAATAAGACGACACACCAAGTCATTCATTACTAAATTTCACAGCATCTTCAGTATGGAGGGAATTAAAACATTGCTTGAAGACTTTGCCATTCCTAGCCAGCTCGTTATGAAACACAACTTACTTGCAGCCAAAGATCATTTTTTCTCTTGTTAACATAATTGGGGACCAAAAGTGAATTTGCCCTCAGCCTGTAGCGCGAATGGTGTGTTTTATCTTTTCTCTGATGCTTCCTGGTAACGCTGGGAGCAGAGAGGCTTCTGTCTAAACAATGTCTTTTTTTACCCGCAGTTGTATTTGCTAACATCTTCATAATACTGCATTAAGAAGGCAGCTTGTAAAAAAGGCCAAACATGTCTCTGATAATTAAGGGGTGAGCACAGAGTTTATATCTTCATTAAGACCTCTGATAGCATTTCAGTATTTGTAGCCTGCAGCTACAGTAGCGTTTTTTGCTCCCCATAATCCTTCTCATTTTCTCTCCCTTTCTTCTCCCTTCTCAGTCCTCCCTGTGCTTATTGGCCTTCTCCATTCACACCTTTAGATAACAAGAGAATATCAGATTCTGGTAACCTGTATAAGGGCTGACACATGAAAAATGGCTACATTACCAACGCTGGTCCAGCCTGAATAAGGACGACCTGATTAGTTCAGGTACTTGCATCCCCCTAATTTTTATATTAATCATGACTCCATATTCTCAAGCCAGCCAGCACTTCATGTGACTGAGAGTCCCGGGACCTCGAATTCCTGCTGAAAATAATTATTGTTCATTAAATTCTGGGTCTGATTTTATTATGCTCCAAAGCTAACGGGTGGCACATACAGTACAGCATAACTGCACCTGTTCTTAAGTCTGTGTGTTTAACTGACCTTTAAATAAAAGTCTATATAAAGCATATAACAGCAACTGCAGAGTTTAGAACCAATATTCATAGAAGACTTCTGGGGGCAAAAAAAATTCCATGAGTAGTTTTCATCATTGTTAATCATTTCCCTCTGTTGGAGATATATTGTCGCATAAAGGGATGAAACTACATCAATTAGCGGTGTGGGAGACCATGAGTGCTTGGTTTAAATGTTAAGTAGCATATTAAAATGACAGTTAAATGGTTCATAGACAGTTATCTCTGAGCTGAATTTAATCCTTTAAAGAAAAAAAAAATCACGTGTCAATTAAATGGAGAATGAATAATGGCAGTTAGCTTTGAGGTGCCACTGATGCATGTGAACTACTCTGATTTTAGATTAAGAAACCCTCAAAGCTCATTGACTGATGTAAGCACCAATAAAAATTTAAATGCGCATTTAAATATTTTAAAAGCTTAAACAGCCCATTTTAACAATAGACAATACATTCTATAAGGTCTGGATCTATCAAGTCACCTCTCCGTTGGCTCCACTAAATTTATGCTCTTAACATTTATTTTTTCAAAATTGTACTTTTTGTGAATATTGGATAATGATAACAGATGACTAACAAACACTCATCAGGATAGGAAATTTATGAACCCACCACTTTGTAAATTCTCCACCTGCCAATCCTGGAGTACTGGACACCGCCATTAAAACAGGTGACCCATTTCTGCATATCAATCTGACAAAACAGTTGACTCGGGCAAGGAAAAAGGAGGAGGCGTGTGCTTTATTGTGAATAAGACTTGATGTGACAGTGAGGATGTTAAAATGCTATCCCGTTCCTACACACCTGATCTGGAGTTACTGTCGATCAAATGTAGACCACATTTTCTCCTGAAGATATTTACCTCAGTCATCATCACAGTGGTTTAAATCCCACTACAGGCAAGTACAAAGGATGCCCTGTTGGAAGACTTGAACTGCACACCAGTAATCCTGATGCTGCACTCATTGTTGCTGTAGAGTTCCATTGGGCTAAACTTAAGAAGGTTATGCCTGATTTCCATCAACATATTGACTGCGCCACAAGGGAAATAAACACGCTGGATCGCAGCTACACACCATTCAAAAACAGCTACCATGTGGCCATCTTGCTGAGGTCAAAATATGTAAACAAACTAAGACACATGCCCCAAGTGATGTGAATGGTCAGGCCAGAGAGAGGTCTCCCTACAGTCTGCACTACACAATGCTGTCTGGAGCATGTTCCAGGACACCACCATCGACGCCACCAATGACATCAATTGATGCACGGAGTCTGCTGTGGATTTAATTTGTGAAACGGTAGAAGCAACTTTACCCAGAACTACAGTTTAATCATTCTACAATCAGAAGCCGTGGATTACCAGAACCATATAACCATCCATAAAAACACACTGCAGCCTACAACTTAGGCCTGCAGTCAGGAATATATGAACAATTATAAAGCAGCAGCCCACAAGATGAGCAGTAAAGGAGGCAAAAGGGCTTACAGGAAGAAAGTGGAACTACAATTCCAGGGGTACAATCACAGAACCATCTGGCAGATTACAAGCACACTCCCCCTACAATCTAATCCGTCTCTAGTAAGTGATTTAAACAACTCTTCAGCTTACTTTGAGGCCATCGGCAGCCAGAAAGGAAAAACAGCTGAAGAAGAGGTTAATGGGTAGGTGGGTGCAATCACACTGAGCATGATGTCAGGAGGACTTTCTAGCATGTGAACACCAAGCAAGCAGCAGGACCAGACGGTATCAGTTGGCAGGTTCTTATTATGTACTGACCAACTCGTGCCAACTTGTGTTCACAATGGCAGTCAACCTGTCCCTGACTCAGTCTGTCATATCGATGTGCTTCAAGAAGTCCACCATCATTCCTGTTCCCAAGAAAACAAGACCAGCCTGCCTCCCAGTGGGACTCACCTCTGTAGTGATGAAGTGCTTTGAACAGCTGGTTAAGGATTACATCTACTCCTCACTACCCAGCACACTGGACCCACTACAGTTTGTCTACCATCCCAACTAATAAACAGAAGACATCACAACACAAACACTCCACACCAACCTATCTCACCTGTACAAGAAAGGGAGCAATGTGAGATTACTGTTTATTGACTATAGTTCAGTGTTAAATACGATAGTTACTTCCAAGCTAGTCACGAAGCTCAAGGACTTGGGATTAAACACCTCATTGTACATGTGGATCGTTGCCTTCCTGACAAGCAGACCCTGAGTGGCTAGAAGTTAGTGGACACACCTCTTCTACCACCATCCGTAACACTGGAGGACCCCTGGGATGCGTATTGAGCCCCCTGCTGTACTTCCTTTACACCAGTAACACCACTGACACCAAAATAAGGCTAGGAGAATCATTAAGGATCCCAACCACCCGCATTACAACCTTTTCTTCCTGCTGCGGTCAGGAAAAAGGTACTGGATACACCAGGCCAGCACTGAGAGGCTCAGTAAGAGACTCTACCCTCAGGCTACAGCAATCCTAAATGAGGTCACTGCCTAAGACTGCCTGGCCAAACAACCACCCACACCCCCTCTCCCTCCAATCCTAAACATATATTTATAACTATTCCTATTCTGTTTGAATTATTTTTTTATTCACAAATTGAGGGACCATTTCACTATGGTTGTACCATATATGATTATAAATGAACTTACAATGTACACAACTGACAAATGAACAAATGCAAGAATTTCAGTGTCTGGCTTCAATCTGCCTGGTCAATTACATTTATAGTAATTTAGCCACATTAACTGCTTTTGCTGCATTTTGTTCACTGAGTAGGAACTGCTGATTGATTATTGGGTGCCACCCTAATGGAAATGATCATTTACTGAGTTGGTTCAAAATGTAAGAAAAAGTAGTGGCCACTGAGTAGATTAATAGCCATAAATGTTAAAAATGCAGAAAATTGGTGATGTGCATATTTTAAGTACTTAAACCATCAGAATATTTGATAACAAGCACACAAACACACACACCATACTATATTACCACTGAATAGCTTGGATTTAAGTTAACATATAACTCATATATATATATATATATATATATACATATACATATATACATATATATATATATATGTAATTGCTACTACATCAAACAAGCATGAAAATGCTATACTGAAAAAGTAAAGTAAACAAGTGATGAAGAGAGGAATTAACAGCTGACCCTGTCCTCACCTGTCCGCAGTTTGCAGCAACTGTGCCTGAACTGCAATTTGGACAATTACAAAATAAAACACAAAAAGTATTTTCACATCTGCTTAATGGAGGTGAGAGCTAATTACATCAAATAATTGATAATAGAGCAGACCATTTTACCAATTTTACTAATGACAAACAGATGAGAGAAAATCAAAAACTGCTGCCAACTTCTATCTATCCATCTATAGAAAAAAGCAGGCATCGATTGAGGAGATTTTTAAAAGTAAAAAAGACAGATGAAAAAAATAAAATAAATAAAGGTTATGACATTACCTCATTGGCCAACTCCAACAAGACAGGAGCAGTGGGATGTGCCTTGGCTTCACTCAGATACCTTCATTATAACAAAGAACAACAAAAGCAGTGAAAAAACATGGCCCACAAAGGCAGACAGAAGGGTAGAGGGGACTAGACCAGACTAGCCAAGACATGCTAATGTCCCTGATGACTTTGCCCTGGGTGGCATATGGCAGGCTCAATGCGGTTAAAACAGCACTGCTTGGAGGGCTTCAAATTTCCTTGAAACCAGACAAGCATATGATAGTTAGTTAACTCCTGCCGCCAAAAAGCCTTTTTTCCCTCGCCAGCTAGAACTGCAGCCCCCTTCAGATCTTACACAGATCGTCTCTGAGGTTTGTTGTTGTAAGTGGATTAGAAGTGCATTATCCAGTCTTGTTTTCCCAAGAACAATGGCTTAATAAGCTAGATAAAGGGTAATTGCAATATGCAAAGAAGCTTTTCCCCTTGTAGCCTGTGTGTGTGTTTTTTTTTAATCCGTATTCATTGAATTATAGATAATCAGCCCATCATAAGCCAGTGTAAGGGAAATGTCCAATAGTTGGTTATTTATTTATTTTTTCTGCTTTCAGTTTGACGTGGACAACAGAGCTTTAGCTTAGCAGGTGCAAGTGGAGGTCTGGAATGAATCCTGAGGGTGGTGATTTGTTTGGCGGAGATTATATCTGTCATGGTGGCCCACCTACTCTCATGTGACTTTGGCAAGTCCCTTTCTCGGTCAGAGAGAGGGGAAGACAAAGAGAGCATACAAGAGTGGGTGACAGATAAATAAAAGAAAAAAACAGTGATAGAGATGAGAGGAAGATAAAGAATGTGTGAGGGGAGAGAAGAGCAATAAAGTAATACAGAGTAATACAGTACCTCTGGTAGTGGCTCTCAATGACATCTGGTGCATGGTGTCTTGAGATTGTTCTTTTAGTTCGTTTCTGTCACAAAAAGAACACTGATGTAATATAAACAACAACAACAATACTACAATTAATAAATAATAAATAATAATAATACAATTATTACGATTAACATCACATTTTTATACAATTCCATTTGTTAAAAGGTAACATTACTATTATTATAATTATTATCAATAGCATTTTTATTAATAATAGTAGTTTTGTTAGTATTATTATCATCATCATTATTATTATTATTATTATTATTATTATTATTATTATTATCATTATTATCATTATTATTATTAGTAGTAGTAGTAGTAGTAGTAGTAGTAGTAGTATTAGTATTATTAATAGTATTAGTATTATTAATAGTATTATTATTAGTATTATAATACAATTTTCATATATTAAGAGGTAAAGGATTTCCATTCCAGGATAAAATACAGACCTTTTCAGCTTTGGCTCCTATTGTGTATGACTAAGCGCAAGAGATCTTGGGTCAAAGTGATTTAATTTCAATAAGTTTGCCGAGGGTCAGAGTGTGCCATGGCAAGCTTGTATTACCCCCCATCCTCCTCACTCAAACCTTGTATTAATTTCCCCTTTTTCGATCAAACAATGACCCTATTCCACATTCCACACCCTGACATTTTCATGCAATTCAATTGCCATCCTTGCCGGGAAGGAGGAGGACAGGGGATATAAGAGGAAGAGCATTGGTTAAAAAACAACTTATTTAAAAACTACTACACAAAAAAATGTAATTCCACAGAGACAAGCAGTGTGACTGACACCTGTCAGGGGGATGATAAATGACTCCATTTTCTGCCTGTGCTGCCTTCTGCCACTGGCGGCAGCGGCCATTTATCATCATCCGCTGTCAGCCGTGGAAAGCAGCAGTGACAGTGCGAGTCAGCAAACATTTAGCACACGCAGCCGCACTACACGGGGAAATTATTATTGTCAGAATAATAATGGTTTAGCATAATTTATTACAGGTCCACCAAATAAGCAGGGGCTAGATGTTATTAGACAGATGGATGGGAAGGCTTGGCAGACATCCACTGAGGCTCAGGCAGGCAAGGGCCCTCAACGTGAACGTGAGGAGGAGGAGGAAGGGGTGGGGGGCGGCTTGAAATAAACGGGGTATGGTGGGGGGGCATCCTCCAAACCAATCAGAGAGCTGGCAGTTCAATTACAAAGAAATAAAGGGACATTCATCATTCAATTAGGCACCTGTCAGGGCTCACAAAGGAAGAAAACTTCTAACCTGGTACTCCAGGGAGAAGATGCTCAGAAGAGTGGACTGCGAGTGACTGGAACAAATAAAAGAAGGACAAAGTTAATTACCAGAGTGCATTGCACAGAGACAAAGGGAGAGGGGGAGCTTCAAAGCTGGGGCCAGCTGCCCTGTAATCTAAAAGAACATGAAAACAAGTGTGGCAAAGTTGTTCCAGATGAACACCTCTGACAAAGGATTCCTGCCACGATGGCGTAGGGGTGGGAGAAAGGGGGAGGATGTGTGTGGTATGAGAGATGAGAAAAATATAGCCTGTTTTGTTTTGTTTTTTCACTCATTTCATACATACCATCTTCTTCTCCTATATTTAAATTTCCTGTATTTAAAGCTTTTTTAATTGTGCAGTGTAGGCTGTTGTAGAACTACACAGAGCAAAACCAAACAGAACAAAATCAGAAGGAAATAAATTTAATTCATGCAAATAATTGATAGGGTTCAAGTCCAATTACAACCCCTGGTTTAGTAGATGTCTCTTTGCTAATGCGGTGACCAGTCTGAGTGTCTACATTTGTTTGTATGAATGGTGTAGCAATGCACAGACAGGAGAAAGTTTTCCTGCTTCACTGTCAGCGCTGGCATATGGGCCATTCTGGAGCCCTCCCACTGCAACTGATGGGCTTTGAAAATGGAAACTTTCACTGCAGGAAGCTGGGACTCCCAGGAGTCGGTCAATTCCATGGGTTGCCATAAGCTACATTCATCTCCAGCTCCAGTCAATGTCAAACACCTGGCAGAGAGGCAAACCTGGAAAACAGGCAGCTCCAACAGGGATTCACAGCTCCTACCATACATCCTTCCCCAACCCCCACTGTATCCTTTGAGTTGAAGATATTTAAAGCAGTGACAGATATTATTCTAATTGGATGGTACATACCTCCACCCCTCATATCAACAGAAAACATATAAATGCAGTGGAATCATGCGCATGCATGCACACATACACAAAAACTGCTCTATGATTGTCTCCAATGGTTTTGTGACTCTATATACTGCTCTTGGTACACTTGATTGTTAAATTTAATGGACTTTTCATTACAAGTCACCTGAGGATGGTATGTAAATACTGACAAGAAGCCAAAGCTTCCAATCTGCATTGAAATATTGAGTCCACATAGGCTTTCAACATCAATCACAATAAACCATGAAGTAAACATGTGGCATATAAACAAAGCTAAAGGAATCACAAACATTGATTTCTGTCTGTAGTCTGAGTATGTGGCCACATCTTAATAAAAGCATTTCACACACTGGAATGGTTTAGCAGTTTATAATGACTAACTCCAACAAAGACATCATTTTGGGATCTCCAAATGCCAGTTTTGAAGAGTTTTACTACTCTGGCTGGAGAACAACATATTCTCAATAATTGGAAACTCTCTGGGGCTCAACCCATCACAGAGATCGTTCTCATCAACTATCAAGTACAGTTGCAAAAGAGAAAGACCAAATGATTGAAGTAGGGGAAACTCTAAGAAAAAAAACATTGCCATCTCAGCATTAATTTACAATGATGCCTGGGGACGAAGGGGCCACTGCAATTAAGTGGACCATTAAATGGTCAACTGTCAACATGAGGACACTTAAGGGAGGAAAAAGAAATTCTTCCACACTTCAACCTTGCACCTGAGCATTTCAACAACATTACAGCCTTATTGCTTCAGAACATCATGATCCCCCTGTTGGAACAGACATCTGTTAGGTTTTAAATGGATTACTCTCTATAATGAGCATGATTACTGCCTAATTGCTAAATCTATACCCTGTTAACTTAAAAGGGACATAAACTGCTCTTAATATCTGGGAAAACATATCTGTTTCAAAAAATACTAAAAACTTTGGGGACTTTTGTTTTTCTTTCTTACGTCAATCCATTTTTGCTGACATCAGAACTTGACAAAAGCACCACAAGCACAGAAACATGGTGTGTTTTTGAATGTGTTCTTGTTGGGTTTAAAGAGGAGAAAAAATTAGAGCAGTGAGAAGAGATGAGTGCATATACCTGGATCCAAACCAAGAGTTTGGGTTGGTTTTATAGTCTGTCAAGTTTTACACTGCACTCATATTGTATAATGCCCCTTTTTCCATTTAAAAGACATTAGTAGTAAGTTATTGCAGGCTTTACATTAATGTATATCCAACCTGTGCTCTCCTGGGCACAGTATGCTCACTTCATGTTAAAATATGGAGTGCAGTCTTACAATAGGGATCTGATCTGCCTGCTGAACAGTAGCATTACATTTTCACTGTAATTCATCCACCTTCTTGCCTCATAATGCCAGCATTCATGTGATACTATCCTTTCTCAGGGGTTATAAAACATAAACTGATACAAAACATTTCTGTGACTATTCCAAAACCAGATTCAGTACTTTATTTCTGCCTTTTAGCCTTAAACATGCTAGTAATTAGAGTTGTATGCAGATTTGTGCACAGATAGATTAGTTAGGTAACAAGATTTTAAACATTTTTCTTATATTGATACAGCTACCTGCCGATAATGAGGTTACAATGAGAAAGGAGATGCAAAAAAAGCAAAAAGGCTTGAATGAATGTCATTAAAATGATTATGATTAGAGTAAAAAAAAAACAGCCCCTTCGCTATAATAGAGGTGGGGAGGTTGGAGCACTAACTCTATCTGTGTATATACAGAGTTTAGTTTTTTTTCAACTGGTAATATGCAGTAAAGTAAAACACTGTTATTGTCAATCCCTGTCATACTTACGTAGTCTACTTAAAAGTATTTTATAAATTATGGTGAGGTTTGCCAGTGCGGTTTCAAATCAGTGTTCATTCATTGAAATTTATTTTTAACACATTTAGAAATACATTTTAAAAAGAGACTGTGACACTACGACACATCCTTACATTGACCTTTATAAGAAGAAGAAAAAACCTCCCTCTTGGATGTAATTTAGAACATGGGGAAACAGAAGGTTGGGAAACAGAAGAGTGGTTTGGGAGTCATTCACTCTCTACCTAATTACCCTTCCTTACAACATAAGACAGAGCATTAATATGCACTGGCACCCGAAATAGTAAAGCAGATTAAATTAAAAACAATTAGGGAGTTTCACTTTGTCACTGAGCTGGTATGCCTGTCTGGTCAGTGCTTTAGGCTCTATTAAGTTACCCTATCCACCGCTTATGAATCTGACAAATTCAACTTTGAGTGTTGTATTGCCTTATCCTCTTATGCATTCAGAAAACAGCAGTGAAAACACTAGAAATTCCCCTCACCCTAATTAATAGGAGATGGGGGGAAATTCATGCTATCAATTATATTCAGAATCTTCCTATTTACAAATAATTAATTATAAACAATAGCTGTAATTTAGGTAATGAAAGCCACCTGGCTAATGGCATTGGTATCATATGCTGCGAGAGTACTTAGCATTTGGTGGATCTGCATGCAGTGAGTGTTGCATGGTGCGACTCTTCAGGGCATGGAACTGGCTAATTGAGGTATAGCACATATTTTTACTAATGGCGATGAAGCTATTTTGAGAGGGGGATGACATGGATGAAATGATTCGCTCTTAGACAGTGCATGGAAATACTGCTTTTTTTGAACACCTCATTTTGTTGCTACCCACACCTCTTTTACTTTTATTATTACGTAACGTTTTCCAAGCATAGTCAGAATGTATAACTTATCTTAAGACTTTACTCATGCAAAAGTGCCGACAATAATATATTAAGCATTTACTTTCTTATATATCAATATTGTATAAAGTGAAAAACAGCTGAATGTGGGTTAAACACTCTGGATATGCAAATGCTACTAATTACACATGCTGATAGGCAAAATGCTAACATCTGTTTCTCAGCTAAGCCTACCGTCATCTGCAGTGAAACAAATGTGTAGAAAAAAAAAATCTTCATGCGTTAATGTATAAATGTGATATATTTTGACAAGGGATAGAAACAAACACAAATCTCAGTGTCATGCAGCTTCAAACAAATACTTGCACAATGAGCACACGTGTTTACAGTTTAAATTAGTTTTACGTGTCTGTTTGGTTTCCTGTAAAACAACTCAATAGCCTTCTTTCAATTCCCATTGTTAACTTGAGTTACGAAAATGTATTGTTGTTGTTTTCATTATCAGGTTCAGGTGTCCAACAAACAGAATTTGCGGTAAAAAAGAAAAAAAAAGAAAATCAGTTTCAAGTTTGTTACTTACATTACTGCAGGAATATTTTCCCAAAGCTTGACTCAAATACATTCTACAAGATTTAAAAGTTAGCGACCCCCCCCCCCCCCATCCCCCCTCAACGTCTCTCTGAGGAGGCCACAGAAAACTTGCCAGCCTGCGGGGTATACTGTGGACAGAAATTGCTTTAGCAGAGGCACAACGGGGCATCTCATTGCCTACTGTTGTCCTAATAGACGGAAAATATGACCCTTGCGTGGCCCTCTTCACTTTATTACAATCTTTCAAAAAGTCTCTCTACTGAGGTGCCTGGAGATGTCAGAACTGTTTTATAATGCTGGCCAAAAAAAGCGGGAAAGTTCCCACAATCACCACCCTAATTGTGATTCCTCCTGAAAGCGAAGGATCTTCATGACTCTGTCTGTGACAAAACATGTTATGGCTATTATGGTATGTTGCCATTGTTATACTATAATTATTGTCACAACCGCTGCAAACTCCCGTGAAAAACTGAAAATGAGGTCCATGTTATATGTCAAGTGGCAAATGTCCACTGGTCTGGCAAGGAAACCATTACACTGACCAATTGCTTACTCCCCCAAGCATGGCTGGGAAACTTGTACCATTCTGCGCAATTTGTTTCATTCTTCTTTTGCAATTGATCGCAGTATGCAAAGAGAACCTGGAGCAATAGACTACCATAGCTGCCCAGCTGAACTGTGATACTCTGCTGTAGGTTACCACCACTGTATGGCTTAGGGGTTGAGGGACAGTACTGATGCTACTGCCAAGTAGAACACACAATACTTGCTTTTACCATTATCATATTCCTAAGGTGAGCATTTGTCTCTATAAATATTTACATTTTATTTTGTATGGCAACCCAATACTTTTTAAGACAGTGTCCTTTATAATTGCTATAAGCCACAACTTGTGCTATGGGCTGCTTACCTCAGTGTTTTTAGCCCAATGAGCCGAAAAGGCAGTGCAATCTATAGAATGTGCTTGGACAACATCCCTACGATATGAAGAGGAAGTAGTCATTCCTGTGCTTCCTAATCAAGTAATTGATTGCATCTATTATTCATGAACTCCTTAGCCTGACATGAAGTTGTAAACTCAGCACAGCTTCTCTTCTTTCTACATCTCTCCTCTCTGCTTACACTTCATTCATCCCCTCACCCTTCCAATGCTCATCTAACCACATAAAGCTGTGGAATTAGTTTGCCAGTCTCTCAGCCTTCAAGGGTTGTACCCCTAAGCCCCAACTGCCAGTTTGTGTTTTGTTCAATATGGGCAGCCAGAAGTGTGAGGCCATGCACCGGAGGCTGCCGGGGCTGCCCTCACAAGCTCTGCACTAGATCAGCCTCTCATTGCCACTTCCAGGCTACAAAATAGCTGGGGAATTCTAACTTCACAAGAGCTACAACAGAGCAACTCGGCTGATTCCACAGAGACAATAATGGAATTTGCAGTTAAAGCCAGAAACAATCCAACTGGGGCCATTAAAAAAATATAAAATGTATTTTACTGTACTATGTCTTTAGATGCACCCTCAACTTTTCTGTTGACTAAATTGGGAAATATAATGTAGTTTGATGATGAATGCTGAATCATTTTCTGATTTGAAAAATGTTAATTGATTTCTAATTAAGATATTTAACAAAATTCCTTAACTTGTGTTTGAATAATTTTGCCCAAACAATGCCCTAACTTAATGGTTACCAAAAAGTAAAAAGGCTCTCAAAGTCTTAATCAGCGTTTGAATTAAACAATGTCTACACTGCAAATAAATGGAAACTAATAACACTAGGCTGGTACAGAGTAATAATACAAGGTATAAATATCAATTTTGCTAATGAGTCCTCCAAAAAAAAAATAATAATAATAATAATTGATTATTCAAACCATGTCAATTTCTTGAGCCATAAAGTTAATCTAAATGTATAAAGAGTCTGCCAGTTTAATGCATCATGCCCATTATCAAATCTGTGGATTTAACCAGCATGTAAAAAAAAAGAGATAAACACTACAGCCACAATAAATAATCAATGAGCAAGTCCCTAAGCTTCATCCTCCTGAGCCTAGATATTACCATCAAAAACAAAGTGTCTGGAGCCAAGAAATCACCATATCAATGGCACATGCCACAACAACCCTGCCCTGCGCTTTCCTTCCAAAGATCATGCTAGATAAACCCCAAATAACAGAGAAATTAACAAATGCTTGACATTTGCTCAACATCCATTATTCTGACACTTCTTCAGAATTTCAAAAGGCTGAACGCATGCTTAATCAACATTCATATTCCCAGAGCGAGCCCCAGCACCATATTGCAGCCCGCCTCAGTGCTGATGAAAACGGCACATTAGGGCCCGATTCAAAAAACGTTCAGGGACTCCTCACCAGGGAACCCTGTGTGTGTGTGTGTTTGTGTGTGCGTGTGTGAGCGAGAGAGAGACAGAGAGAGAGAGAGAGTAAAGCAGAGGAAGAAGGAGAGAGAGGCACTGGCTGTGTTTAGTGGGGAGGGATGCTTCGCGCTTTACTTTTTAAGCATTTTCCAAAACAGAGGCATCTGCCCCTTTCTGCAAACCCTCCCACTTCTACAACTGTGAAAGCCATATGAGGAGTGAGCTGAATGGCATTTTAAAGAGGGGGGTAATCATTACATCCAAATTCATTCATAATATAGCACAGAAGGACACAGAGGACTCTCACATTCCCTCCCTCCTTTTCTCGCCCTCCTTGCACAGACTCTCTCGGGGGACAAAGGGTGGAAGGACTGGGGTCCCCTCTGGACCCAGGGGAAGCCAGGCAAGGCCTCAGAGAGCAGCCCATCATTTCCAATTCTAATATGTGGCAAGAGAAGGACCTGATGGGACTGATGTCACATTTTTTCCTGCACCGGCCTGCGATGAGCCCTCCCGCCACACGGCCCCCACCCACCCCCCTTGCTGCCTTGCCGTGGTCCAGATTCTAGGCAGGACACCAGGGCTGGCTAAGAGGAGGGCAAGGAAGAGAGGGCAAGAATGGGGGTTGATATTTGCATGTCCCTCCATTGTGAGTGGGGGTAAAAAGTGACAGCACCGTGTCCAATTCTTTTCCCCCCAGAGCAGCTCGGGCCCGGCAAGAGAGGCCAGGCTGACAGATGACTCCCAACATCTGTGTTATGCAGCCGTTACAGATGAGGGACTCCACATCGCAATCTCTCTCTTTCTATCTGTCTATGGGACCCTCCCTCTCTCCTCCCACTATACTCATAGTACAACAGAGAGAATGACAGACCTTCCATGGAAATTACCTTGAAATTATCTATAGCTATCATATTGTTCAAAGTTTAAATTGTCCTCCCTTTGAGACCCAAATCAAAAGCAATGATTATGAAATGAATTTATACACAATGCAGAATTCAGAGACTTGAGCTTAATGGCTGTTGCTATTGATCTGCATCACTGAAACTCAAATATAATGTTGTTTTCTAATTAATGTTTTAATTCCACAAAAGACTGGACAATATAATGCTTTTTTGTTTTGTATGTTAAAGTCAATATAAGGATATTAATCAGAGTATTTCCTATGATATTAATATTTATCATGATTATCATGTGCACATCACTTGTAAAATGTCATATGATGATAAAATATGTTCCAATGCGCTGCTTCACACCAGACACGTTTTTTCACATTTAATATGAACACTTCAGTAAACGCCTTTTATTACTTTTTAATTACAATTTGCTCAGAAACATTCATTTAGTAATCTGAATTTTGTAAAAATGATAATACAGTACCATCATATCATCACAATATGATTTCACTTGGTCGGTAGGGTGGCTGATAATATTGAATTACAGTCCAACGATAACAATTCAATATATTGAATACTTAGATATTTGAATAAAAAAGGAAAGGATAAAAATCTAAAACATTTGTATGATAAAATTATCACTTCATGAAAAAATAAGCATATAAAAAATATGCCCTGCCAAAAAAGAACTAGCACAGTCTCCAATATTAAACTGGCAAACAACATGTGAATCTAGTCCCCACACCATTGCTTCCATAATTTAGAAATCATCCGATGCCATGTGAAATGATTTGATGTCCAGATACCTGTCTTTTCTATCTCTGACTATTATAATCCAAATAATCTTCTGCCTACCCATTCAGTGCAGGCCAGTTCACAACAAACCCCTAACCCCCCTCCAGCCCCCACTGCCAGCCCCAGCCTAGCCAATATTTACGCAGTGGCAGGGCTCCCACACAGTCCGAGGGGACAGGAGGGGTGTGGGGTGGGGGTGGCGGACTGCCGTGCCTGAGCGCATGCTAAGAGATGATGGATGGCCTAGTCGATATGTTATGTCTTAAGAGCCTGATTTCCTGCCAGTCCAATCACTAACCCTCCAGAGCCCAGCTCAGCTGATTGGACAACCAGAATAATTTCACAGGCTGTGAAAACACTGCTGCCGTGCCTGTCTGTCAGGCCCAGTGACGAGACTCAGGGCTTTTAAAGAGCAAGGGCCTCCCCAAGATTGGTTATGGTGAGCGAAATAATAACAATAACCAGCAAGACTAAACAAAAGAGCCAGCACCTAACGGAGGGAGAGATCGTGCAGAATTATTGGAATGAAAACGGTCCAATGTTTTCCTTTAATTATTACACCCACCAGTACCACTTTTCTAAAAACTGGCATTTGGACTGTTTGTTGAAGACAGTTTGGATTAGGAAACCGAAAGGTTAAAAGGAACTCAAAATAAACATGAGAAGGACCTCCTAGTGTTGGTGCCTAAACATACAGGATATTAGATGCACTTTATACGCATGACATAGTCCATAAAATGCTAACAGTGAGAACAAAGACAGACTCAAGCTCAGTTGCGTCCCCTTTGGGGACCTGATACCTTCTTCTAGATTGGTGATTAGGTCACAATGGAAGTAGGAAGCTCCAAATACATGCGACTTTGTAAGTGACCTCGACGGGATCTGTCATGGTGTCCTGGTGGCCTTGGGGGATTACACATGTTACGTTCAATAAAGTGAGGGTCCTCAGTGTCAAGGAGAAAGGCAAACACAACCATTAACCTCTCTCTTCGATTTCTGGATGTGCAGGTGATGCATGGCAAAACACTGGCTAATGCTGTGGTGGAAGTCTATACAAGAATCTGTGTGGATTTAATTAGTGGCCATAACTAGTGAATTTAATGGGATTATAAATATTTAATAATGGAACAAGAGACACAAGAACAAATAATGTTGCTAGGGGGATTGATAAATAGACAGTGATCATTTAATTTGAAGTGTAATTAAGACCAGACTTGTGTGCAGACCTACAGATCATTTTCCCATCATTTAATGCATCTTATATCACACAATATTTGTTGTTTTACAATATATACTAAGTGTGGCTCATGCACAGCAGTTTGTTGTTTTCACCCTCACATGAAAACACACATAGCCTACACCTACAATAACAACACCATGTAGAAAGCACAGGTAAAAAAAAAAAAAAAAAAAAAAAGGAAAAAAAAGTGACTCGACTCCCAAAATGAACAGAGCGACTGACCACTTACTTTGGAAATCTTTCTTTCAGCATCTTCATACACTGACGGGTAGGTCTCAGCGGCTCTGTCCATTTCGCTATCCCTTTATATTCAGCTCGAGACAGTCTCATCTTTCTTTTTTCTTCAGCCACTGTATCCATCTGTACAAACAGGTGAGGGTTTGATTAACTAATGCTACAGAAGCAATCTGGTTTTGAGAAATAAACAAGGTGTCAGGTGACTTCACAGCTGTCAAAAACAGCTGTACCTTCATTGCTAACCGAGCCTAGCTTTATGTTATGGCTAACGCTGCGCACTGAAAGCATGTGGCGACACACAACTACATGTCTCATCTTTGAGAGATTACAACACAGCTCATGTTGTCACTTAAGACCGCAGACCAATAAATACCATACAAAGTGGCTTGTTTACCATTGATTTCTGCTGCCTGTGGACAGTTCCCCGACCGTCGCTTCCCGCTAGGAAGTTGAAGATATGACTTTTATGTGAGAAGCGCGTTGATTGGTCGAGACGTCCACGAGTGCTGAGTATACTGGTATATGATTGGTTATTTTTGCAGCACAGGGGCGGGATCTAGCTATGACGTGCTGCTCACACACTGCCGATCTGATGCATCTCTCAATCCCCGTAAAATGTTTAGCGATACCCACGAAGGCAAGTTATTAAAGTAAATTGACGTAGGCTGCCCTGCGACACTTGTCAAGTACTCTTAAAATCCGACAGCACAAAAAAAATCTTAAAAAACACATACGGGTAAATCGTATTTGAGGGACAGAGCGAAGGAGAGATTGAGGAACCCGCAGAGGGGGAAAGGAGGGAGCCTTTCCCAGTGTAAAGGTGTTGCTGTGTCACTGATTTCACACTTTAATGACCATATTGGTCCAGCGCCTGCATGGATTTTTGATGAGAAGGACTAAAACAATACACGCTGCTTTTGTGTCTAAAGTCTATTAAAAAGATGCTGCCTCCTTCATTGATTCCTTGCACGGATCTGCTTTGACCATGTTCTCATTTGTGATACTGTAGCCTACTGTCTGATGTAACTTAAAACGTAGGATTTTGACATAGCCTAGGTTAGATGAACAAATTAAATATTTAAGTATTAAAAATATAATTAATATATATTTTTCAGGACTGAAGCTTGTCACACAAATTCAAATTTCAGCATCTTAAACAGCAAACTCCAACAACTAAGACAAAATTAGTTTCATAATGGAGTGCAGTGATTAAAAAAAAAAAAAAGTAATCAAGGACTTCACCTAGTTGCACTGCAGTGAGATATGAATGATGTTTATGCTGTATTCTTTCACCTTGAAGTGGTTGAATTAGGGGCATATACAAGGAGTTCTACCCCCTGAGAGAATATTGGTCTGGGCTTTTCTTAATTAACTTGCAGAAATTTTCATGGGCCAACTCCAACCATGGGCCCCCAGAATCATCAGCACCTTTCACCTCACCAGTGAAGGTACTGCTTTAAATGCCTCTGGCACAAATGTGTAAATGACACCAAGAATGATGATATGCCCATAGACTAATGCAGTAGAAAAAAAACTGAAAGTTTGTAAAACATGCAGATATCATTTAAAGGAAAAGAGAAATAGCCAGATATGCAAACTGATGTGTAAAAAAAGAAAAAGAGAAAAAATTGTAAATAGTTAATTAACAATTAATTTAGTGTCTTTATATCTATTTGAACCATGTGATTATCTATGTCTGGAGTGCTGACTTTAGGCAACACTGAAATAGGACTAAAATCTTTAAGACCTAATTTGTCAAATACATCCCTTGAGATCAATATTATTTTACAATGGCATTATTGTGTAATTAGTCTCTGAACAGTGCTAAACCTCAGTCTGCCCTAATAGATTTTCTCTGTAACCTTCTATCTTTACAGACACATGCAAGGAAGTCGCAAAGTTATTTTATGGAGATTTTTATTTATTGATTTTTGTTATTTTTTTCATACACAGGATGTAATTTTTATTAAAAGTATCACATAGATTGCTTCATCATTATGCACAAAATGGTCACAAATAATTAGCTTTAAAATGTGAAAAAAGATGTCAAATTAATTCTGTAGTGATAAATTCTTGTGACAACAACATTTATGGTTTCTCTCATTGTGAGTGAACAATACATGGATGAGCAGAAAGGATCTATCTGACCTGTGGTGCGTCAGAAAATAGAGCTCATTGTTGTTGGGCAGTGTAGTATGATGACTGAGATGAGCTGAGGTCTCAGGCTGTGTGTTCACCGGCACAGTCCCTGCGTCTGAAAGGGCTCAGTGCTCTGTGGTGGCTACAAAAGGGAGCTGTGTAGTGGGATTGGTATGGCCAGATAAGATCAGGGGCTCTGAGGAAGTCTGGTCTGATTGCTACAAAGGGCTGAGGTCAGGGGCAGGAGGAGCAGTTTACTCATCTAGGTATCAGAGGATCAGGGGGTTTGGTGGGGAGCCGCGTGTGTAATAGGTATGAAAGGATCAGTGTAATGTGATGGTATAAAAAGATAAAAATCAGAGAAGGGGTTGGAAGGCAGTGTACTGTAATGGCTCCAAAAGCTGGGGGATCAGAGATTTTGTTATGTGTGTAGGTGTCTACTGTGTGTGTGTGTGTGTGTGTGTGTGTGTGTGTGTGTGTGTGTGTGTGTGTGTGTGTGTGTGTGTGTGTGTGTGTGTGAGTGTGTGCGTGTGTGTGTGTGTGCGCACACACCCTTTGCATGAATCACTTGGTGTGTATGTGCATCTTTGATGGCTATGAGAGCCACAGTGGGATGTGATGAGAGCTGAAGGAGAGAGTGAGGCGATGGAGGGGATGCAGGGAAAGGATGCAGGGGGAAAGACGAGTGCTTTGGAGGCTGCGTGTAAACAGGGCAGTGGTACACACAGTGCCGTTAACCAGCTGTGAAGCCTGCTCACAGTGGGAGATGAATTTACAAAGGATGTCTCCCTCTGATATCCAGGAGACGCTGCACTGATCTCTGCTCCACTGCTCTCGGCACACCATTGTAGTGCTAAGCACTGTGCCACTAATGGCACTTATATATACCTTAATGCCTGGAAAACATTTACATTTTGCTTGCAGCAGAGTGTGTGGCTGTGGAGGGGAGAAAATGTGTGTACTGTGTGGATTTTTTTTATCAACAGCATCCTCAGTGGAAGCATCTTAAGATTTGCAAGGTTGTGTAATTTCCTTTACTCATCATACAGTTTAAGGAAATTGCAAGTCCTCCCATGTCTTGCACATTAGTCCCTCCTTACCATACCCAGTGATATTCCTCACCATACAAAGAGAGCATTTTGTTACACCAGATCATCAGCATTACTGTCATAATGTTTCATTTTTTTCCATTTGTGAAGTCAGTGACTTCACTCCTCTGTACCACAGAATTGCTCTCCAATCTTCAGGGAGTCTGGAATCTCAGCTTTAAAAATCACAGTTTAAACATGAGGCAAGCCATAACCAGGAAATGCCTGTAGTATTAGCAAGGTATCGGATTCATGCATTCCCCCCTGAACAGCATGACTGCCCCTGAAAATCCCACATCCATATTTTACATCATGGGAGACAAGACACATGTGTTTCACCCAAGCTTTCAAACGTGTTCCTTCTATTTATTTTATTATCCTTTAATGAATTTAATTAGTGGACATGTAATTAAATGCAATTGTGATCACCCCCATAACATACACACATATGCTTGTGCAAACACACATGCACACATTGTTGATGTAAATTGCTCAAAACAATATGTGCGATGTGAACAAATTTACTGGATTAATAGGGGATTGATAATATTTTGGGATTGTATTTCACTCTAAATGGCTGCATGCGGAAACAAAGGCTGCAGCCCAAGCTCATTAATCATAGTCAACGGGTTGCCCGGGTGCAATTTGCATGACCAAGGTGGCTGCGCATGCTGCCATTCAGCCTAGGTTGCTGGATCTGCCTCGATTTGGCCAGACCGTTAACGCTGCGTCAATCAAGGATAACCCAATAACAGTATGACAGAGTAAGAGAGAGAAAAAAAACATTTTCTCCTCATTACCCAACACTGCCCCCCTCACCCCCCCTTCTCATGTCTGCCCAACTTCTTATTTTAGTTAGCACTAATTACATTGGCCTGATGAAAAATGAAACCATTCTCTTTCCCCTTATTACTGACAGTATAATTTTAATATTTTTCAAAATGTTGAAATACTTGAAGATTTAAAATATTTCATTTTCTAGTATATGCACATTTTAGGTATATTAATATCATCTAAATGTAATTTTGGTTTGAAGTCTAGCCTTGTAACCTTTTTTCAAAATTTAGAGAAAATAATTACTTTTATCTGTAGAGAAAACTTTTTTGGTTTGTCTGAATTTTTGTCAGTCACTGTTTGGAGCCTCAATAAGCCATTTTAACTGCAGATAATTGGGTTGAGGTGTGATGTAGTGAAGTTCAAAATGAAGCACAATTTCACAAAGCTATAATCTCACCACTGGCTCCATACACTGAATTCTAATTATCTCATCATGAACTTTAAAAAAGAAGCAATGTTTTAATGGCTTTTTAACTCCATAAGAGGTGACATCCATGTGTGTATGTGCACGAGATAGAAGTTAATACGTGTGTTGTGCACATCTGGGTTATTTTTCAGAAGCTAGGTAACGCACACATGCATGCACGCACACACACAGACACCCACCATCACCACACACAGACATGTGAATGCAGCTTGTGTCTGGTCTGGCCTCTCTACCTAGCTCTGCTGCCGCGACTCATGCTGTGCTCTCCCCCCATCCCCTAATATCCTGGAGGCATTTTTCTCATTATCACATATTGTTTGATGTCTTTGTTTCTTGATGATTAACCATGGTCACCAAACACTGGTCTGGATTGTTTAAAATTTAATTTTGGGGCTCTGAAGTACCTGCAGAGGGGATGACTGGTGGGGACACCCGTATTTTATGTATGCTATTTTTCACGCTGAAATGCAAGAGGACACACATTGAAAAACACAATAAATCCTTGAGGAGAATCATTAGTGGAATGCTAGTGGTTTTTATGACCATTGTTATTCAACGCTGTATTGAGATGCAGTAAATTATTCTGTTTATTATGGGTTTATGGATTCAGTCCCATTTTCAGAATAATTATGTTGTTCTTCATTCTGAATAAATACAACTACTCTCTACATATTTTTCTGTGTTTAAACACAAATGTAAATGTTACATATATATACTGTAAATATGTATTTTTCAACAGTAGCAATTTTTATTCTTTTGGAAATCATTTTTATTTGTGCATCTTTTGTACATTATTTGTGGTTTGACTGCACTGACCATGTAGCCTATATATGTCTGTGGTAATTTGAACATCATAAAGACAAAAATCTTGCATTAGGAATACAAGATTTATCACTGAATTGACACTGTAAGCAAACAAATAGGGAAACAACACTCTCCCCTAATGTCAGCATGTCAAAACTATATTGAATACTTGAAATATCTGTGTATCTAAGGCTGAATAGGAGCCATTGTATCGGTCTAATGATATTATCCTCTGAAATTTGGAGTGAAAGAAAAATGGCAGAAATGAGCAGTACCATTGTCTGCCCCATTTTATTTAAACAAATTGCGAGAGCAGAGAGACACAGACTGAGGGAAAGAACGAGCAAAGGGAGAGGGAGAGACAAAAAGAGAGAGAGAGTGCTCTGTAAATGAAAGGTTATGCGTCGTCCCATGTGTTTGTATTGTCAATAACTGGAGAAGGCTGTCAAGAAAGTGGGGAGATAAAGGTCAATAACTCAGGCAAATGTGTTTGTATTTGTACACTCCTGCTGATAGCATAGCAAACGTCAGGGCCTGTGTCTGACACCCCACAACAATAACACAAATAGTGGGGCTAGCACTTGAATAGTCATTATTATTGTTGGAGCTGGAAATGAGAGGGAACCTCAGCACATGGCTGTGACAGCCAGCGCAGTGTCACTCAAACGTCACTCCATAATGAAACACGCCGGAGATCAGAAAAGGCGATGATAAAGTGTAAACACAAAGAGATTATGCTGCCGGATGATTTTGATATTTGCCTTATTTTCTTGTCTCTGAATAAATAAATCATCACCATGTTGTTTTGGTGGCACTTGAGACAAATGTAAATACCTATATTGGAATAATTAGGGCTGTTAGCTTTTTTACTTGAAAATAAAGTTCCTAAAATGTAGTTATACAATGTATTGATTTATGATATTTCAGTCCTGCTCACCATGCATACATGCTGTTTTGTTTTTGTTTTTTGTAAAATATGGGAATTTTGTTATTTTTTTGATAAACTAATTGGTTAAGATATTTACATTTTCCTCTAAAAGACAAAATCTTACATAAATACAATTTGTAGGATTTATTTTTTAGTCACACAAGGTTAAGCTATAATCTAAAAGCTTAATTTATTTTTCATGGTTCCTATATGCATTCAAGTGTTATTTTATTCCGAGGCCATTTAGTGTATCTCTCTGTGGCCTTGAGTGTAATAAATGTGCAATTAACAGACTTAACTAATTCATGAGGACCATTGTGAAACTAACGAAGGGCATAACTACTGTACAGACGCCGCTGTCATTGGTGAATATTGTTATTGTTCTGCTTTTTAATTGCTGGAGGAGGAGGAGGAGGAGGAGGAGGAGGAGAGGGAGGAGGAGGAGGAGGCAGCATGTTTTGAATATACATACTCGGTTACCATAGCAAAAAAGAAACACTGGCTCCCTCCTGACAGTTATATCTAACGTCAGAGGTACGTGGAGGTGTTAACTTCTCTGGTTTAACCAGTTACCAAACAAATGACCCTTTTTAACCTACAATAAAAAGAGAACAGATAGAAGTAGTAATGCTTCAAGTAACAACGACAAATCCTCTGACCATTCATCTTGATCTATGCCCTGTATTTTTGTGTCTCATTAACACACAGACTTCCCTTTCTATTCTAGATATCATATCTGCTATTTTAACAATTGTCAGTGTGGAATCAGCATTATATTGTGTGCTTTTTTCTTTTAGGAAAATGAAATAATTAAAGCTATAAATCACTTCAAGTAAATAAAATATATAGTTTGTGCTTGAAATTGATACCTCTTCTTCTTTAAGTGTATTTTGGTGTGTACCCGAGAAGCTTATTTTCTGTTGAATCATCAGCACAGAAGCCCACAAAATTTGCAAACCTTGTCCTATTGTTGTGAGCAGATGAAGCAAAATGTACTTTTAGTAAGTATATAAAGTCCATAGGGGAAAGTGGATCCCTTTCTCTCTGTCACCTTCTCCCCACTCAGTTTGTTTGTTGGCTGTGGTGCCTCGTAGTGGTTTACATTACATATGATTATGTAAATCTGGAGCTGTTCCTGTGCATTATGGGCCAACGCATTGTCAAGATCTTTTCTAAAGCAGTCAAGTAGCTATTTCTGAATTCTTTTATTATCTGAGAGTGCAACAAAGAAAGTCTTTTGTTCACTGTTTGCCGCACACACACTCACATGCTTACACAAACACACACATACACGCGCACTGCTGCTGCCGTCCATGACTTACTACTGTCCCCTAGTGGTGCTTGACTCCACAGTCTTTCTCAACTCTCCATTTCCATCAACTTTCCACACTTCCATTCACTTGACTCCCCCCTCTCTTTGTCCCGCTCCCCCCCCGTGTGCCTCCTCTCTGCCTTATCATGCTCAAACATTTAAAGGGGTTGATTTTTTGTATTGTATGACAGAGAGCTTCAATTATGCATTGCTGTGTCCACAGTGGCTTTGCCTTCAATGGAGGGCTCAAACAGTGTCAACAAAAACAGGAACCCTGATGTTTTGTGGCTATTGTGAGGCCACAGCTCATGTCAATAAGGTATTGTTCAGTCAGAGTGCCACACCGAAACTGCAGTGAGAATGTTATCAGACCTGTGGAAATAGGGCGTGTGCATAATAGTGCTAAAATGTAAGTATGATTGTTTGGACGAGCCCAACACAAATGCACACCGGGAAAAACCTCGGAGCTTTGTCACCTCTCCACACTCTTACACAGTGACAGCATCCACTTTTTAAAAGCAAAAAATGTTTCACATCTGTCACTTTTTTCATCCAATTTTATAATAATTTCTTGCTTATTTGTTCTGTCTAGTGTATTTTTAGTGAGGTCCAAAAGAGTATTCTCTCATGCTTGCCATGGCTGAGTTGATCCTCCATTCCCTCAGCTAATAGTATGCATTTTTATACTTTCTGATTTTCCTTTCCTGATCTCTATTATTCCAGCCCTAATTGGTGCAATAACCTGGAACAGTGCTAATAAACAATAGGGTAAAAGGGTCAGCCTCCACTGGCGGTGCATGGACACACACAGTCAAGTCACCCATGTCAAATGACCAATTATACAGGTTATAGAGGATGGCACCTCCGTCTCCAGTGCCCTGTCCCTCCTGGGATAGCTATCCAACAAGAGGGCTATCACTCAAACCCAAACCACATTCATTCATTAGCCTGTTAAGATGGCCATCAATTATTCATTATGAAGGTGGCCAGTGGACTATTTCTTTCAGCACCAGGCTTATTGTATCAAAGGTTGATTATGGCTTGGTTGATTTAGTATGCACTATTGCTGTGTGATCAATCAAAAATGAAAATGAAAACTTCTTTAAATACAAAGAATGTGAGTTTAAATTCTGCATTGCTGAAAAGAACTTTTTATTCCAATTAATCTTGTTTTGAAGTTTGTTTAATACTTCAACATTAGCATGATTACGTCTTTTATTATATTTATATATACTGATATGCACAGCAGCATTAACTTCCTGAGAGTGCATCGATCTGATTCGGGGCATAATTTTCTCATTGCTCAGCATGACTCAACCAACTTCGACTTAACTTACTGTATGATATGGTATGCTGTCATCTTGATTTATGAGTAAAATATGTTCATCACCTCCCCTTTATTCTTCCTGTCCCTCACTAACAATCTTGTGCTCACCTCCTTTTCTTTTTTCAATGGCATCATCTCCAAAATTCTCACTGACACCACTCTGTAAAATCTTTTTATTAGAATGTTAAAAAGTCCTGTGGGGATTTTTCTAGAAAAACTCTCAGAGAGGGGAACTAGTAAAATAGTCGTGCTTAAACTGGAGGGCTGACAAAACCCTTGGCTGAGAATACTAGGGCAGACTAATGCAATCCATTTGTATCATAAACTGTTAAGCACTGTACATTTTAATAATGATATGCATGATGTGATTAACATTTTTAAAATAAGTCAAAGATATATTTCATTTCTTTTATCTAGTTGTTACACTGATATCACCAAAAACGCAATTTAAAGAATAAAATAATGTTAGTCATTATGAAAGCTGTACTAGATATTCCCATTATTATGTTGCACTTGATAATGGACTAAATGTGTGTAGTTTCCTATCTCATAAAAAACTGCAACTTTTTTGTAAAGCACTTTGCAAAAGTTTGTGAAAATTGTTATATATATAAAGAGTATTATTATTTCATTGTCATGGCATTGTGACTGCACATTAACCTACTTTTTTCCCTTCCTTTGACCCACAGGATACCTTTTGAAAACTTGACTGAGTAAAGTGCTGTTTAAGCAAACAGGCTGTGTGTGAGGCAACTTCCTTCCTCCTTTCCTTCCTTCTTCCTCCCTTCCTAACTTCCTTCCTTGACTCGAGGACAACAGGAGGGTTATCGCTGTTTATGAATCAAATATTACAATAACTCTAATATTGAATAGAACAGATTGCACCATTATAATGGAAAAGCCAATCACTGTGCTTATTTATTAAAGTTACAGGGTCAGTTCACATTAATAAACATTACAGTAAGCTAAATGTGTCAGTTTAGCCATCTTGGTTAATTTTGAAATGTAGTCTCTGGGCAGCTGATACATAAAATACATTAAAACTGGAGCAGCAATTTACCATAATTTTTTAATTTTGTGAAGAAGAAAAAAAAAACCTCTGCAAAGATAAAAACCTAATTGTAAAACACTGAAACTATCCTTTTAAATAAATCACCAGCATACTTTAAAGATCCGTGCCAGGGAGTATTTTACACTGACTTACCATGAGTACATTTGACTAAAATAGGAAACACACACACACACACACACACACACACACACACACACACACACACACACACACACACACACACACACAAACACACACACACAGAAAGAGAAAGAGAAAGAGAAAGGGAAAGAGAAAGAGAGCTGTAAAAACTTAATGTGTTCAGAACACTAGATCAGTCTTGTTGGTATATTTTGCCCCCAAACCTTTCCTCCCTTCACCAACCCCTGCAAGTGTTAAAACAATATCCAAGTGTCATGTTGTCGCACAATGTCACCACTTCATAAGGTTAGAAAAATTCATTGAGAAAAAAAAAGATCATGGGTGTGTTGCTGTTTTCAGAGTCATAATGAAGGATAAACATTGTGACGAGGTGACAGAGCGCAGACCTTGGACTTGGTCCTCAGCTTTGAGCCACAGCAGGCGCTTACCCATGATGCAATGACAGCTGCTTGAGATGGTGGGGAAATTAATTCTTACTTGGTGTAAAGAACTATTCATAACAGCTTTGCTTGAGAAAACATTAACCATTTTTCACATGGATCAAAGTGTCCATCTGGTCAAATTCACATAGGCTATACCTTATTCATACACCTCTTCTACTACTCTCAGTGGATTAGCTTAATTTTCTGTCTTCCTTTTTCCCTCAGGTTTGTGCAGCACTAGCAGAGTGAGTCTCTCTCAAGAATGTGTCTAATTTAGTGGCTAAGAGGCAGATTTATACCTGTGCTAGTTATGGAGAAGGTTGCTCCCTCGAGAAGCCCAATGACTGTTTACGGGCGGCCTGACAATGCCTTAGCAGATGATGAAGCACCTGCCAGAGTTCCCCCATGTCTGTTCCATCCCTTTCTGTCTGTCTACTCACCTCCCTTCCTCTAGCTTTCTTTCTTCTTTCATTCTTCCTTCCTCCTCTCTTTCTCAGCCTTCTCTCCGTCCTGTCTCCCGCCCTCTCTCTCTCTCTCTCTCTCTCGCTTTGTTTCTTTTCTCAGCAGAGCCACATCTCCTTCAGTTACCATGGAGTTGTGCATTTTACAGCCATTCCCACTGCTCTCCCCAGAGTGAACCCATCTACTCACTCTGTCTACCGCTGAGAATAAGAGAGTTTTCGTCTCCATGTCCCTCTACTGTTCTTTCTCTCTCTATCCCCCTGCGCACACAAACTGGATAGACAAATCGAGAGCAACACACACACCAGCCGAACAGAACTGTGGCCAGGTTTTGTTTATGACAGGGAAAGGCAATATCGAGATTGTTTCAGAGTGGTGTCATCACGTGAAATGTATCACTGACAGGAGTATGTTTTATATGTCTGGGTCCTTGGCTGAAGCCATTTTGGGAAACAGAAAATATCATATCGTATGACCTCCTCTGGTATAAAAGTAAACTATCAGCTATAAATCCGATACACAAGTACAGTAGTGTGTATGAAGAGGGAGTTCTCTATGAAGCTCACCAAATAAATACCAGCTGTTCCTGCAGTAAGGTCTAATGAGGATGTTTTCAGAAATATGTTTATTGATATATTTTGATGTGAAACTAGTTATCCATTTCCCTGTATGAGGGACTTTATTTTTACAGAAACTTAAAGGTCTGTTTCCAATACTTGCATTTTTTTTTCATTCAAATTTGCTGGCTGAGTGAGAGCATTGTGTTTGCATCTGGGTTCAAGCTGAATGGCTGAGCTACAAAATTGAGCATTTCCTTTTTATAAGTGTGATATCTGCTCTTTACACAAAATATTTCATTTTCCCATGGCCACTGATTATAATGAACTCAGAAAAAAATACGCATTTATCATATTTCTGTTTTGTTTGTCTGAAAGAAAAAAGAAAAAAACAAGGAGACACAAGAGAAACATCTTAATTTCCCACAAAATAATGGAAATATTAAAAAAAAAGTAAACGCAAAAACTCTGCCAGTTCCTGTATTTAAACTTTAAAGGGTCTAATTTATTTATTTTCCCAATAGGATGCTTTTCTAATTTTGGATAACTCAAAATTTATATTTCCTGCTATAAAACACTTTTAAAGGTTTTATAAATCACCGAACACATAATTTATGTGTCCCCTTATGTCATTTCAGTATTAAATCATCTAGTGTTGACTAATTCTTGGTCATAGTACTGTGATTCTAGTGAAGGATCTTTCTTCTTTTGCTTAAATATCCAGACTGCATTATACTCAGTGGGCCACAACTCGTTAATGTATGTGGTATGATACTGCACCTGTAATTAAGTGTCAGTTTATAAACACACAAACACTAATAATACCCAGAGCTTTTCTGGGTGAGCCCGGTGGTAGCAATATCCCATCCATCAATGTCCCTAATGAGGCTCTATATAGACAAGTCAGTGGAGGCTTCCTGGGCCGTTCAGTCTTATTTTTCATGCTTACTATGAAAACCACCCAAATCCCTGGTAAGATGATATCAGCCAAGATAGGGAAGATGTTAATATGCGTGTTTGTGTGCAAGCCTGCATACTTACAGCATGTGTATTTGTGTGTACTAAAGATCCTGTTCAAAGTTCCCATTAACCTCACTGTCATTTTAGTGTTGGTGATGTTAATCAAAACCAACACCATTAAGTGTGAGGTGATTAATATGGCTACTGTTTGCAATGTTGCCATTTATAATATGATGCAGAGAGGCCAACTTGAGGAGCTAATGAGGTGTCACAGGTCATTTAGACCAATCAGAAGCCACCACAGGACATTAGCCAAACAAAAGCCTTGGCTCTGCTGCCGGGACATCACAGTAAGTACAGGGGGACATAGTAAGAGCAACAATAACATACTTATTAAGTTAGGACAAGTTGACACCAGAACAAGGAGGTCTGTCTGTTCTCTTTGTAGAAAACTTGTTTATTTATGGTCTCAGCAAACCCAACATTCTCCACTGAGTCATAATCATCTTCCTGTTTATTTGAATTATAGATCTTTCTCCTTCTCTCCTTCTGTCTCTCTCTCTCTTTCTTACACCACAGAAGCAAACAGCAAAGGTTGATGGACAGATCTACAGTTTCAGAGGCTGAGGACTTAGCGCTGTGGGACAGATTTCATGGTCTGGATTTTCACCACACCGAGGCTGAGACAAGGTTTGAGCAGGCAGGGATCCTGCAGCAACCCACAACATTTATGGTATCATGGGAAATGCCGATGACACATTTGAGGGACTTACTGTAGAGAGCAGAGGTCTGTGCTCCTAATTGCTTAAGTGCAGCATGCTGTATATAGTATGTCTCTGCCTTGGCCTAAAACTTTATCTGGCTCTTGGAACCAGTGTAAATGTGAGAGGAAGTCAATCATCTTTGCATAAAACTGGAACAATCTGAAATGGACTATCAAATGAAAGGCACTGCAGTATAAAATGTGATCAGTTTAACCCCCTCCCAAGATGCCAAATGCTTTACATCTGTTTGGAGACTTATTGATGTTTCCAAATGTTCCAGCCTACCTATTTATTAGGGTGCATTAATGTAAAAATAAGGAGAGACTGCTTTTCAAATACTCCTCAATATTTTTTCCTGTCATTTTGTGCGTGTCAGTATGAAAGCGGCAGCAGTCAGAGTGTCAGCAAGTAATGACAGAGGAAGTGACGTCTGACAACTATGGCCTGCCACTGTGGTTGGTTCTTTAAGAGCATAGGAGGTGGCCACATCTCAGCACTAAAGGAGAAGAAGAAAATGGCCGTGTCACTCCTGTCAGCATATTATGTTTTAAACCTAGACAGTTGTTGTCGCTCTTGCAGGCCCATAATTTTATGCCATTAAAAGTGCCAAGGGGAAAGAGTGAGGGAAGCAGGAAGGGAGGGAGGTGGGCTCTAAAGTGAAGCAGTTGTAGGGTTTTTCTGCCTCTTGTTCCCTTCATGCCTGATTCCCTGCCACTTTTGTGCTGGAAACTTTTGGCATTTCTTGAAAGCATAAAGACCAGTTGGGGCTTTAAAGTGATCATAAAGTCAATCATGTTGGCTTGAATTACCCAGCAATCTCTGTCAGTTAGGCCCCTCTACGCCATGAGATGTGTGTGGGAGTGGAGTGTAGACAAGTGTGTGTGTGTGTGTGTGTGTGTGTGTGTGTGTGTGTGTGTGTGTGTGTGTGTGTGTGTGTGTGTGTGTTTGCATTTGCATACATTGATGTGTCATTTATATTAATGTGTATACTGTAAATGTGGGAGAGAGAAGTAGAAGTCAGAAACTCAAATGAAGAGTGAAGGAAGAGGCGGATTAAACTCATTTTCAAGCCTGAATGCAATTTGATGGAAAACCTAAAGTTCATTAGAATTGTTGACACTTGAAAGAAATTAGACCAAAAAAAGAAAGAATAGATATTTTGTTTAGGGAAATTAAATGACGTTTAAAAGCAGAGACTTAAAACAAACTGTGGGGCCAAATGATAATGCCCTGCAGGTCCGAGCAACTCTGACACTCTGAATTGCTACTAATCGAAAAATGTTGGCAGGAATTACTGTCACTTTTTTCTGATTTGTATGCATGACAACCTTTTTCATCTAAAAGAATACTAGACCCCACAAGGTCTTTACATTATGGGCAAACATTTGCAATTATGATGAATTCTGCCAGCTTATCTCAAAAGGAACAGGTTCCTACTGATGGACAAGTAGACATTTTAATGAAATAAACTGCTTGAAGCTGATGAAATAAAGATTGCTCCACCTCAGGGCACACTCAAATTAAATTATCAAGATGACTGCATGCATGCCTCTCCCATTAACTCAGGTATGTTAACAGTGTAATCACTGCACTTGTTCTATATAGCTTTTGTAAAAGCAACTACTGTACACAGTTGCTTGACTGTTTTTTGTCCTCAGTCTCCCGTGGTTGCTAAAGGCCTCACAGATACTCTTTTACTCAATTCAGAGGGATGAACTAATGTTAAAACCATGTGTTGTCCCCAGAGGCAGAGCGAGTAGACACTGTGATGTATGCAGTTCTATGCATGCAGATAAACATGGGCCCGACGGCTTGTCAGAAGCCTTGGGAAGGAGCCCAGGGTCCTCTGTATTAAAACAATGTTGGTGTTGGGGCGAGGGAGACTGTGACTGGCAATGGGAAACACCTGTGCAGGGGTGAGCAGCCGGGCAGTGTGTTGGGGGAGGCGTGGGGGGTTGGGGGTTAAAAGACTGTTAAAAGAGGAAGGGGAGGCAAGAGAGAGGTATAAAGCCACTACATCCTCACCATTTGCTGCTGAGAATTGGAGGTCTAAGGAAATTAGTTACAGTAATGTCTTGGTTGCCCCTTAAATTTCAACACACATGTGCAGGCAGTAAAGCCCATGCCACAGGGTCACCCTGAAAGGCAGTATATGTCCAGGCATATACAGATACATTACATTATTGTTGTTGAGATCATCAAAATTATAGCTTTGTGGCGGAGAAAGCATAGTTCAGAAATATGAGTTCAATATTCAGCTATGTCTCCCAGTGGAATTTTTGTGCTGATACAATCTATCCTCCCAAATTTTTCTGTTGTCAGAAATTTAAACAAAGGCATTCTTTTCCCATAATATTTGAGTGAAGATTTATCTCTGCTCTGCCAATTGTAGGATTAATTTTTGAATGTATTGTCTCTCTGTATGTACAGTATGGAGGTAACTACAGCCATACAGTATAGAAGGCTTCAATGCTTTTGGCATCTTCAAGCCTCTGGCAGTATTTCAGACACTCTCTACTAAAATAGCCATTTTTATCCTCTTCTTGATATATATTTTAAATTTTCTTTGTGTGGCTTTCATTGCTTTAAGATAATCTGATTAGAAACATTTCAAACATATAGTTTCCAGCAGTCTTTTTTATGTGAAACTAAACTTAAAAATGCACGTCTTTTCATGTTAGTGTGCTGAAGGTCTATACTTTTCAGTAATAATCTTTAGATGTTTACATTCAGTAGATTTGAAATGATCCATTTATTAATTTCTGTATTGTGACATTAAAGGTAGAACCTCTCTGTTGCGCTGAGGGAATTCGTGCAGGCACATCAGCTTTATTGTTTTTTAAATAAACCTGGCTAAAAGTGTGCTTACAGTATAAACATGCAAATCCCAAATGTGACAAAGAATACACAACACAGCAACATTTTTACAGCCAAACATCTTACCCTGCTATATATCCATCAGCCTCTCCTCAGTGGACCAGCGCTCCACCCTCAAGTCAGGTTGATCATTCCATCTCCTGTTTCTCTATCCTGAGGTGCCTGCTGTCAATTTATCAGACTCTTCCTTTTAATTTCATACTTTCCACAGTGTAAGCATCCATCTCTGCTGTCTGCAGCACCGTTAGAGGGTCCAGAGCATAGCGGTGTGAAACAGTCTGATGTGTAGTCTACAACTGACAGGGAGAAGCGGGTTGCGATGGAATAATGATCTCTTGGGAAAAAAAGCAGTTTACTATATACACAGTTTACTGTCCTCATTGTATGTTTTCTATAGTAAAAAAAACATTGCTTTTTATATGGTTATTATATGTTTATAATATTTTTTTCCCATTGAATCTGAATTTAAAAAATCATGCTTAAGTTTTTTTCATAGTGTGTGACGAGCTGCAGTAATTTTCACAAGTTGTGCTTTAGAGACTCATTATATTATGCTCATAAAATGTCCTGGTATGACATAATATACTTTAGTTTAGATAGATGCCATGCTACTTATAAGCCAGTTGCATAAAACCTGAAAACAGCAGAATTACAGTATCTATGGTCTGAATTGACATTCATCAGTGGTTGAATCTGGCAGTCTTACACTATCATAATCCTGTGCATTCATATTGATACATGAGAAATGTATTTCAGGAATCATAAACATGCAATCAGTGGATTATATTCATGTTAAACTCAATTGGCCTTATTGCTCTTCCTTTGATTTGATACATCCAAAATTTGAAAATGCTAAATTTTTTTACTCGATGTGACACATACAATATCATAAATTCAATCTTAATTTAGGAACTCCCAAACCTTCTCTCCGTAATTCTCTCCTCATCTCCTCACCACCCTCTCCTCTACCCAGCTCTTTATCTCTCTCTCTCTCTCTCTCTCTCTCTCTCTCTCTCTCTCTCTCTCTGTCTCTCTCTCTCTCTCTCTCTCTCTCTCCGTGCCTAACAAAATTAATTACTGTATGTTTTATTTTATGAAGGTGTCAGGATGAAATGATGAATGGCTTGTAATATCAAAAGATTAAAGACACAAAGCAATGAAGGACGCGCCTGCTTACATTGTGGTAGTGCTGTACATGCAGACACATGTACTCACACACACACACACACACACACACACACACACAAACACACACACACACACACACACACACACACACACGCAGCATGCGCAAAGTCTCTGGGGCCATTGATATCGGGTTTCATATTTGATATTAACTTACTGGGGGAGCGATTATGGCCACAATGTCATTACCAGTGGTAGAGGGGCATAATAGAAGTGAACTTTTCAAAAAGGTCCTTAAATTGCAGTCTGCGACCTTCTTGATAAAATTCCATATTGATATGTACACTGGTCCCCTCATTATGGCCTCAGATGAAAAAGAGCATTTCAGCATACTTTAATGAGCGCTGCACCAGTGAAGGTCATCTTAATG
The DNA here is from genome assembly GCF_027409825.1 of Scomber japonicus. NCBI lineage: Eukaryota > Metazoa > Chordata > Actinopteri > Scombriformes > Scombridae > Scomber > Scomber japonicus. Next base: position 13,056,747 of record NC_070593.1, on the reverse strand, counting down.
GGGCTCAACTTGCTGTTGGGAGCCAGAGGTATATTCTAATGAGAAAGAGCTGCTACACCACTCTTGTAATTCTGTAATTGCACCCATGGATATGATTTTATTGTTGTCTGTGCATTGTATTGAAGTCCTTTGTTGTCATTTGCAACATCGTCTCTCGTCTGGTTTGGTGGTCAAACCTATGCTCAATACTCACATACACTCATGCAGACATACACGCACACACTCATTGCCTCATTGCCATATTTCAAATCCACTTCACACACCATCCAGTGTTTATTGGAAGTTACAGTTTATTCATTGCTTACTTATGGGTGGACGGACATCAGAACCACCTAGCAAAAAGAATGAATCTTAACCCTGGTACACAGCGGCATGGCAGGGCACGGACAGAAGGAATGTTTGCATGCATTTGCTTCATTTATTGGCCGTGTTTGTCCGTGCGTGTGTTGATTTTGAGTTTGCTTTTGTGCATGTGTGTGTGTGTTCCAAAAAAAATGTTATGTTATGCCCAAAGGCTGTTTCTCCAATATGTCCTGTCACTCTCTATGCCAGTTTCTTCCTTAGAATAAAAGAAAGTCATTGATCATTGCTGTTATAACATGCATTGATTGACATGATTTTCTTAAATATTGTCATGGCTATTTACCATTTGTTGCCCTAAAGATTGTACATTGAAATTCATATTTGTATTCTTAAGCAAACATAGTAAACCATAGATATCACAAAGCGTACAAAGAAGAAGACATTGCAGTGTATTCAATCCTGAATGTCATTTTCCTCTGGGGATGTTTTTATATTTGTTTTGTTTTGTGGTTGATGTTTTTTTTTTTAGTCCAGTCCCTGAATAACTGTCCCACTAAACCATGTTGACAAGACGAATGAAAAGACATACGGCACGTGGCGACCATCTGCAGTTGCTAGGTGGCCTTTTTCTTCATAACAACCATCACATTTGCTCTTAAGCCAGATGAGAAACAGAGCACTTTCCAACCCATACTTAGACTTAGAGTAATTTTCACTCTGATGGCTAATAATCAAATACTCAGTTTTGTAGCTGGTTAATGGCTTGAGACGTAATTTTTAAATCACTGATCTTACAGGACACAGTAAACAGGCTTCATTCAATGATTTGTGATAGAATCTCTTTTTTTTCTGATCAGCATTATACACAGGAAGCTCCAGATGATACATATGCTAATGGTATGATTGGTTCAAAGTCATTTCTCTTGATTCAATTTTAGGGGAAAAAAGGAGTGATAAAAGTTTAAACTAAAACAGGCTTTTAGATTTCTTCCTCCCCTTCCTCTCTGCACTATTATTCTCTCCCTGAAGGTCATTTCAGTTTAAACAGGATCCTCAAATATTTTTATCATGACTTTTGAGCACATGAGGGATGCATGACAGAACCAAAGTTTAAAGGTCTTGCAGTTTTGTTTTTCCTCCCTGTTTTTGGACAGAAAAATTATTTTGAAAGTCATGAATCATCAATTTTCACCTTCCCATTCAAAACATATAGTTTCACTTCAAGACAATGATAAACAAGATGTAACCTACACATATAGAGTGAAAGCTAAGGCGTATATATGCTTTGGGGAACTGAAATGAGTAATTTGCTCTAATTCCATTCAGCACTGAGGTGTGTTAAAGTGTAGATGAATTTCAATCTGTCTCCTCTGTCTTTGACTGACTGAAATAGGAGAGTGTAGAAGAGTGAACCTGCTCCACACAATTCAGGCGGCGGTGTAAAAGTATGAGGGAGTTTTAAAGGTGATAAAAAAAGCAAGGCAGTGAATATCATCTTGTAGATAAGACAGCCACCCCGCTTTCCACAGGCTACATCCATTTTATTGCATCTGGCAGCGAATTAAGGCACGTGTGGAAAAAAAGGACGATTGAAAATGAAACCCCAGGCTAAGACCGCATTCAGCCTGACTGCTTTCTTCCCTCAACACTGACATTAGACTTTGATTCTCACATGAGATCCTCTGATGATGATGATGAACCATAAAAAATGATATAGCTCAATAAAAGTACAAAAAGGCGCAAGTTCATAAAGAGGACCTGAGGGCCATGTTAGGTTTGGTCCATGCCAATGCATTTCTTCTCCCTCTGCTGGCTTTTAGAGATGATTACCTTGGATATTTATGGATGAAACAATTTTTGATTCGAAGGAGTTAGTGTGGCTCAGATGTTTGTGTCTGCTGGATCCTGTGAGGCTGCGCATATATAACACAGTGGTTTTACTCTTGCCATTACTAAAGATCTATGACCTATTATCTGTTAAAAACTGGGATAATATAGTATGGTGTCACCTAAAATAGCACTGGGGGAAAAAACACTATAATATATTACTAGTGACAGAATTGGAAAACTGACTGATATTGACACACCGATTGAAAGGACAAACAAGACAATTGTTGGAGTCTTGGTCACCTTGAAAGACTACATTGGATTCAGTCCAAAACACAAACATGGGTCATATGCTTCTATATATCATAATGAGACCATGCCAATACATTGAGTTTTGTGTCATACATTGTGGAAAATCAACTGCTATGTGGAGCCAGTATCAGACTTCTCTCCTCTCCTCTCCTCTCCTCTTCTCTCCTCTCCTCTCCTCTCCTCTCCTTTCCTTATTGATCCTTTTATCCTCTCCTCCCTATTGAAAGATTCTAGGTTCTAGCGAGCACCAACTCCCTCCTTTTCAGGTTGTGTGTGATGTGACTTGAGCTGTGTGATCTCCATGAGAGAAAACCCTGATGCATACAGGAAATAATCAGGGCAACACAGGCAGGGTTCAGAGGAATGCAAATATTTTCAGAGTGCTTAAAAAACAATACCACACACACGCACACACAGCCAAATACATACACCCTCCACCCTCCACAGACACATACACACATATAGACACACACAACATCATACACACATTTAACCACAATACATACCCACACATACATCACACAACAGAGGAACAAAAAACAACAACCAGCCCCCTGACAAAACTCTCCCCAAGTGCATTTGCATAAAACATTAAGCTTAACAAAATGATTACACCTGACAAGTTGAGTTGGAGGAAGAACATCGCCGGTGGCAGCCGGTTACTTGCAGATCCTGCAATCATTCTCTCGTCAAGCAACTGTTTCATGGCCGCCTTTGTAGGCACTGTCATGCCGCTGCATCGTGATTAATCCTTCCCTTTTGTTTTTCTTTTCTCACTTCCACCCCTCTCAGTCCCTCCCACAAATCCAATAAGTTGCCCTTAAATCAGGTTACCCTGCACCTTGCAGATAGGAGTATTGTGATGGATATGCCAAAATGCATGCCAGGCAGCATGTTTTTGTGCAAAAGCACTGTGAAATTGTACTGCTGTGATTCTGCATTATGGTGCTAAGTGTTTGTCTTGTAATGCAATTAAATGTGCATGTAAGCCGCCCCCACACTCCCCAAACTATTGTGTGCTGTATTTAATAATTTTATATACGCTCTTTTGTGCCATTGCCATTTAACCCGAGGTAAAATAGAATAATTTAGAGGAGTATTAAAAGAATAACTTTAGAGTGTTTGCCATAGAGAACACAAGCTGGATCATTTTGGAAAAAAAGATGACAATCAAAACATTAATATCCTTCTCACTCATATAAGCCTGCTGAAAATTCCAAGCGCTGAATACTTTGCTGAAGGATAGCTCGAAGATAAAGAAAGAGAGAGATTATTGCCTCCTTTCATTTCTGCCCCCCTGGCAGTGGTAGGTATGGTAATATGGTTTTTGAATATTTGCAAGCATAAACTTAAGAAATGAGTGCTGATAAGGAGTGACAGCAACAGAGGCAGCAGAGATCTTCAGCATGACAGGCGATGTCAAAAACCCCGGTGACGCTGTCACTGTGACAAACTTTTCAAAAGAACAATGCACACACACACCGTTATTGAAGTGAGCTGCTGCAAGCCTCTCTGACAGTGTTGTCCCAGCAGTTAAAAAATGGAAACATCACCTAATTATGCACGCCATTTTTTCTCTGAATACTTAAGCCTACAAACTTTCAACGTATGTCAATATACTTTGCAGAATGCCCGGGTGCATACTGTAGGTAAAATAAAACATTTAAAGACAGAAATTCATGCTTTTTAATAATAGATTGAATCTAGTTTTACAAAATAATTAAAATAAATAATTTAAAGTGTTAATTGAAAAAAAAAAACATTTTTAAGGGATGGAAAAAAAAAAGTCTTTTTACGTCAACCTGTCCTTTTTGTACCCTGAAACTGACATTAATCTCCAGAAGTGCAGGTGTCTGTCTGACATGCAGGTTCTGTTATTGGGGTTTTTACTCTTCTTTTAATCTTAGCTGTACTTTTATTAGTAACTCAGCAGACCCTGTCACGACTGCTAGAAGCCGTGAGGATCATTACTTTCAAAAAGAACCAGCTGGCCCATTGTTTAGGCTCTGCCAGCTGTGTCTATTTTCATAACCCATTTTCCTTTTGTTCTGCTACACCTCCCTATAAAAGTACAGAGACAGGAAGACAGAGTTGTATTTCACCATTTTCATGAACTCTTACCCTTATGATAGCCTAATGCTCAGTGCTTAGCTATTGGTGTGTGTGTCTGCATGCATGTATGAGTCTGCTGCACGTGTGACAATGTGCATGTGTGAGTGACTGTGAGGAGGAAGGCAAGGTTTGTAATCACCTAATCCAAACATACACTCGGGGAATCTCATTACTGGACCTAACAGTTTCATTTGAACCTTATCTGGTTTCAATCAGCCGCCTCTCAGGCGCAGAAACTTGATTCCTTTTGTCTAGAAGTCTGTGCTATCAGGGGTCTCCTGTTTGTCTTGTCTATCACCGTTTTTTACTGCTAACTGTATTTTAAATTCTCCATCAGCAGTGAGGAGAGCGACTTCAGTGGCAGTGAAAGGCTGCTTCTCGTCAACCAGCTTGCAAGTAGCGCTGTGTGACATCAGCGGGTCTGTATGTGCAGAATGGATGGCTGCCATGGGGAACTCCCGCTAACCCCACACCCTTCCACACTAACCCCAGTTCTTCCCCAGCCACCCGCTCCCACAGCCCCCCCCCATCCACATGCAAACGGACATTAAAACGAAACCTGACCCTGGCCCTGGAATCTGTAAGGTACTGTTTTTTTCTCCGTATTTTTCCCCCCCTAAACAGGGAATCCTGCCGTCTGTGTGTGTGTGTTTGGAGTGTGTGCGTGTGCGTGCGTGCATCTGTGTGTGTGTGTGTGTGTGTGTGTGTGTGTGTGTGTGTGTGTGTGTGTGTGTGTGTGTGTGTGTGTGTGTGCAGTGTTAGAGTGGACAAGAGGGGTCAGACAAAGGTGAGCTGGATGCGACGTCAGAGGCTACAAGTGAACTGTCTCAGGAATCCCCAGATTAAAAAACTCCAGAAGGTTGAGAGTCGGAGATAATCACAGGATCTGGAATTCACAATAACAAACTGGCCATATATCTACCTGTCTCCGGCCTTCCTCCCTGAGACGGCCACAGGGTCAACCAAATGGCTGCATTCCATCAACAGCTCTTTTTTTTCCTGCTGCTGGGCTCCCAATGAAGTGTCTGGAAGGATCAAATATGCCCTCTGAAGCAAAGCTTTTAACTCTTCTCTGTCTTTCTCCACCTTCATAACCAACATTTTTTCATCATCATCATCATCAGAGTAAAAGTTAAATACAGTGCCACTTTGTCAAACTATTTTGAAATGGGATGGAAGAGCTCCTTCTTGGACCAATGAATAATATAGCATTTTAAGGTAGATGCTACTAAGATCCCGACACTACAGCATCACAACTTTGACTTAGGCTCAAGCGTAGGGCTCGGGGCTGTAGTGTAGGAGCTGAGGTTAGAGGTCTGGAGCTTTGTGGCTGGGGTTAGAGCGCTTCCTCTGAGACTTAGCTTGGAGCCACAGGCTCTGCGGCTGTAGCGATTTCTGGGTTGAATTAACAGTTGAGCAAGGGAGCTGTGACTAGTGTCTGGAGGGGGCTATTGGGGTCTGGCGGAGGGTCTAGTAGGGCAGGTATGATTTACATAGCTGTGAGAGAGTCCAGGATCTAAGTCTGCCCAGACCCTTCCCCTGGGATCTGTGTTGAAGGAGGTGCTGCATTGTGATACTTGCGTGATTTATGTTCCCCACGTACTCTTCCTTCCATTGCCTGACAACTTCATTAGTTATATCTGTTTGTTGTGATTATTTGCTGTAGTGCAGTTACAGATACTGTATATTGTATAGTATATACTGTATTGTAGTGTATATAGACTTTGTGTAAACCTTGGGTTGCAGCCTAGAGATTTGACTGTGTGCCTGTCTTTTCTTCTGATCTGTGCTCTGTAGAGGTTAGTCTTTGTTGTTGCCCGTGTACCCGTCTAGACACTGAGGATAATTTGTCCCTTTGCTTCCTCCTCTGGTTGCTCTGTTCTCAGCAAGGGAAATTACCTTACAAAGAGGGCAAGGGTTGCTGATTGAAAGTAAGTTATTTCGTCAGTGTAAAGTGTAGTAAATAGCCCGAGGTTAGGAGAAAATAATGATATACAGTCCTGTCCAGAGGGAGACTACAGCATGAGACACAATCAGACCCTTGCAGAAAACTTTCTGAAATGCTTTCAGAGGATGTATTTCATCATGTTAGATTACTGCTGTGGATAGCACCACTTCTGGATGGTTATATCATATTCATTTCGTGGTGCAGAGTCTCTGGCTTTGTGCACCAACATTCCTAGAGTGTAGTCTTTAGGGCTTAGGACTGCAGGGTATATCTAAATTCAACTATTGATTAACGCTGCAGAAAAAAAAAACAACAACCCAAAAGCCTCTGTAAAGACATCCCCATCTACGGCAGACTGTTTAATTCCCCCCTCTCTGCTGCATTCAAATTATTTGCTTTCACAGTCGAAAATCGAAGGGTTGTAAAAATTGACTTCCTGTACAGCCAGAGAGAAATAAATTTCAGCAGTATTGACAGCAGCCAAACAGAGAAGCTATTGCCCAGCATTTAATTATTGAAGACATTGATCAACAAAGTGATTTATTTGCTGTGGTTCGGTTAAAAGGCCTAATTGAGTCGTGGTGTTCTGTAAAAGGCTTTTATTTGTTCATTTGGCCTGGATCAGATTATATGATAACCTGAAAGTATAAACACTGTTTAATTTGAAGGAATGCATTTAATGAAGTCTTTTGAAAGCAGAAATTAATTTAGGCACCACACAATAGCACTACACAATAGAAGTAAATATGACAGGATACTTATTGGTGATACAGGTAGCGATAGAACAAGAGACAAAGTGAGTGTCAACCTTAGAAATATAATTCAGGCAGTTATGCAGATGACTATCTCAAAGCAAGCACATACAGTTGCTGTGCCTAAGATAAACATCAAGGTATTGAGTACAGCATGTATACTGTATACCTATACGACCATGCACAGTCAGATTTCCAAGAAAACCACTTTCCTCTGTCCACCAAAACCTCAGTAATGACAGTTCAGCAAATCTAAAGGACAACCGCTATTTGCTGCAATTTTCCACCTCCCACTTTAATTATTTGCTCTATTCATACTCTCATCAATTAACAGACACTTGTGCTGCAATGTACTACCCTTGGTCTCCCTGTGGGAGTTGAAGTAATCTGACTGTTTCAGGATTTTGCCTCATTCATCTGCACTCACTGTTTCTAACTCTTGTTTGATGCAAACTATGGGAGACCATGCAAACTGTGTTGATTTCAACCTTTTCTTATATTGATGTTGATGTTGTAATTCCTCCAGCTGTATGTGTAACTTTATGGTTGATCAATTGTGATGCACCAAACTGTGTAATTAATACACCCACAGGGAGTCTGAGACATCTTTATCTTTGCTCAAAGTACTCTTGCACTGCTCTTTTAGTATAAATCTTCTATCCAATAAGCCAACAAATAAAATTGTAAGAATTGTGCCAAAAAAAATCTTTTGGAGTTGGAGTACCTTTTTTTTCAGATGATTGGGGACTAAATAGAGGAATGGTAGGCAAACTGCACTTTCTTTCTCCTGCAACATACAGAGGAAGGAGAGAGGAGGAGCAGGCAGCAGAATGTTTTCATCAGAATATGTCTCTTAACTCCACAGCCAGTGAGCGGTCTAATGATCTCACTTTAGACGGAGATGGGAATGTCGGGATTAATGGCATTCCAAGAGGAAAGGCTGGGGCTCCAGGTTGTGTCCCCGGCACAGTTTGAGACTGGAGGGAAGAGTCAGACAGCAGGACTGGAAGAAATTATGAGATAAAGAGCGAGGGGAGTGAAAAAAAAAGGAGTGAGAATTGAAAAGAGGGAGAGGTGAAAGAGGGGTGGTGTCAGAGAAAGACACCACGGGAAGAAAAACGAAAAGTGGGTTGTTCATTTTCTGGATAGATAGATCAGATGGAATGGAACCATGCGTCAGAATGAAGGCAGCTGTGCTTTTGGCAAGGACTTTCTTGGCGCACACAAGCACATGAGCGCACACATGTTCCTCATCCTCCTACACAATACACATGTGCAGTCATACACGCACCCTGCACACATGGAGGTAGGGATCCTCATGGACAGGTGAGGGTTAGCTTTAGTATTAACGCACTGCTGCAGGCCTGGATGAGCTCAGGCACTGATTTCTCCTTCATTCTTCCTCTCCAGGGCTTTAGCCAAGGGAGCAGTGTTTAGCAGGGCCTCAAGGCATGGAGCCATCTAAGCAGCACTAAGTCTTGGAACTGCTTCAGATTACCTGCTGTGTTCTTTGCTAGAAAGTGCTGTGTCTGTGTGAGGTTGTGTGCAATCATGTGTTAGTGCATCTGCTGTATGTTTACTGCAGGTTTGCTACAATTGATGTCATTATCAGATTACTTGCAACTGCACATGGATGCTGCACATCATGCACATTATGGGTTTCCATTACCTTTAGTAGAGCTATATTTTAGGTTAGAGATGCAGCTCATATATTAGCATGAAGTGCAGTTTATATCAAATATATATTTATTAGACAGTTCACCTAAATTGCAATTTTATTTTTTTTCATTTACCTCTAGTGGCATTCAGATATTTCTAAAAAGACACTTTTACATTTTTAAATATCATTTTTCCAGTGCTGTGAGCATGAGAAGCTACATTTTCTTGATTATATTGGGGTGACTGAAAAAAAAAATCAGAGACAGATATTTCCCAACCTGTGTACATAAATTATCTGCATTGGATGAATACCAGTAAAGTTAGGGTTAGTTTTTTTTATTTATTGTAATATGACCCTTTGAATAAAAGGCATATAAGGAATTGTCATGAAATGGAAAATGAAGCACAAGAATTGGCTCTGTCATCTTTTATAAAACAGTGGGAATTTGTATAGTGTTACAGAGAGTAAAGCACAGTCAGCCAGTGGTGGAGCAAAAATAAACTGTTATCCTTGGAAGTGTCTTTATTGCACTTAGTCACACACACATTTATCATGAGGTTGTAAATCTTTGTGAGTGAAGGTTGTTAATGACTCTGAGAGACAGTGGTGGAAGTGCTCTGTCTCCTCCGTTAGATGGGTTGTGATTCTAGTTGCAGAAGACAGAGCTGTGGCTGGGATAGTACTTTACCTGGCCCAGGACTCCCCTGGGCTCGCTATAGTGGAACACTCTACAGACTGGGGGCCCTGGCCTCATGCTGGGCCTGTCTGCATCCAGCAGTTTATGGAGACGCAGCATATAAACTGACACTGACAGTTTGATGTGGCTGCTCCTCGTACCATCCTGTTTGAGAGTGTGGCTATGTCTGTCTTTATTTGTTTGTCTAACGCTTTTTCTGTGCCTCCACGCTTTGTTTCTCACTTTCTATTTCTGTGTTCAATATTGTTTGAAAAAAAAGTTCTTCAGAGATGGAGCAAGCTGGCGATGCACCTTTAGGCTGTAATGTGCTTCCTGGGTCTGCAGGATTTCAGTCAGGAAACACTCTAAACAGTGGTGGGCAGAAATATCAAGGTGTGGTGAAGTTGTTTAATATTTCCTTTCCTCTGTAGATATGGACATGAGGGAAATATCCATCTCCTGGGATCCTGACCCCATGAGAACTATCTATACTCCAGGAGGAACTCAAACAATGACGTTTGGACGGGGGGCAGGAGGGCTATTTGTAGTGTCGGTTCACTTCCAAGGCATCAGCCCCAACCTTTCAGGGCCTCAGACCTCAGTCCATTTTTAGTGGTGAGTGCAGTGAAAATAAGCATCACCAGCAGTTTGTCTTTTTACAGCCTTGCATCATTTCCTGCCTCCCCCTCACTTTTGATCATACTCTCTCTTGTTCGGTCCAAACACACACTCATACACAAACAAACTTGCACCATCCTCCGACTCCTCTGCCTTTCTCCTATCCTTCCAGCCTTAATGCATCCTTCAGCTGAGCTACGATAGATTTGTATTTATTCTCCAGGCTGATAATTTTAGGGAGTTTATCTTCACTCTCTGTGCCTGAGGTCCATGCCAGGGACAGACCAGCCTCAACCTCAGGCAGTGAGGAAATCGTTTTTAAGCATCCACTTCCTCCATGCCCAATTTTTCTTTACAGTAAATATATAAGCTATACATTAGTATTACTGTCTTTCATTCTCCTGCAGGCATGTTCACTACTTGAAGTTTTTCCGATAATTTATCCTCAACATAACGTTAGCATGCGTGCATATACATATGTAAGCACAGCTAATCCTGTTAGCTCATATCCCACTGACATTAGACAAACTCCAAGCAAAAGCCCAAGGCTACCACTTCCTACCCCCTAGCTCAGTAAACAAAAACAAAAAAGATAACATCATACAAATGTTTCCGGCTGTCATGGAGTCAGGTTCAAGTGCCCGAGCAGTTGTTTACTTTTGCATATAAACTTCAAACTTATCAGCAAGTAGCTGTACAGCATGTTGTGGTGAGAGACCTACAGCATAATGGAGAGTGCCAGGCACAGGAGACGGAGAAGCGCTGTGAGATAAATCTAACATGCCACACATGAGCTCATTAATTCAACATTTCAGTGCATGTGGATGAGACAGGGAGGGCCTATCCAAACACAGTCCCTCTGCAGCAGGGCTCTGAAGCACTCTCTATTTACTGTAGGCCTGTGTTTGGGCTTGTGCCATATAACACTTTGACCCAGTGAGAGGAGATTGTTGAGACTTGTATCCAAGAAGGGGAAACAGTGAGCTATTGTAAGTCTCAGCACAGCAGGGTTTGTTTTTGGTGGGCTTTATCATTTTCTCAACTTACTGACACATGTGATTGGTAGTCTCTCTAAATCTTTATGCTGTTTTCTTGTATGGACTTCCTCCATTATTTCACTTAATACATCGTAACTGAATAAATATTTTTTTTCTCCATTGATAAAATGTACTATGGGATATATTTTAGCTGCAGCATCTGTCACAAAACCCTTTATACTACACATGGAAATATGTGTAAAATAATTTTTCATTGATTTCAAAGAAAACCTATCCGGTCCCAGTGCACCCCTGAGCTGCTGTCTTAACACCCATACCTCTGACTCAATACTCTAGATTCCACCATAGCTCCCAAACATCCCCTTGGTGTTGACATTAGATCCACAGGATCAGTGTCTCCCCGGGGCAGATGGTCGTTGGGGAGGGGTAGCACGGATCCCTGGATGCCTGGATTTGTGCTGGAACATGCAGGACGAATCAGAGCACCTGTGATTGTTTGGACATAGCTCTGCACATCACATGATCTGTCTAAGGCAAGACATGGAGTAGAGGGGGGCACAGCAAGGGCACAAAGATGGCCAGAACCTAGTGGATCAGCACTTCTTCTAACTGTCTGACCCCTTGCTGACCCAGGAAAAGGCTCATCTCGAGATTGACATCATATACCATATTTGATTTGTTTCTTTCTTTCTTCCCTGAATTTATATAATTCATTCAAAGCTCTCAGAACATCTCTTCTGTATGCATATACATTTTATTATTTTACCATTGAAAAACATTTGTTTTTAATTGTGATATTCATCATTTATTCATCATTTATTCATCTTTTCTTTTTTTTTTTTCTTTTTTTTAAAGGAGGCTGCCACAATGTCATAGCCCAGACATCTTTGTAATGGTTTCATACGTCCATGGGACAAGCTTCAGGTCACAAGGCTTGATGATATCAGCCTTGCTACTCTTCCATCAGAGTGATACCACATGCTATAGCTGGTGTTTAGGTCTGGGAAATATTATTTTGAGGCGAGGGCTCGCGTATGCTCCAAAGTAGCACCATACTGTCTCAAAAAAGGAGCATAATGTGGAACAGAAGTGCAGCATTGCACTGTTGTCCAGTGCATTAACCCCAATCAGCATATGGACAGTATCCTGGAGAGAAGGAAAAGGATGAGAAAGAGAAGAAGAAAAAAAGTGAAGGGAACACATCTCCTCTGTTGTCACTCTTTTTCCTCCCCAATTTCTAACTTTAGTGGGATGAGTACTTCCCTTTGTTCCAATTGACTTCTCTCAGACTCTACTTTTTTGTGATTCCTGTACATTTCCTGACATTTGTGTGGCCACCACACATAAATCATTACTTGTATTCAAAGACAACTGTTCTACTGGATGGGATGTCACACAGGAGTTTTTTTCTGAGGTGTCTGTATGTATGTATGTATGTGCAATTTTGTTCACAGTAAAATCAGTACTGCTGTGGTAGAAATCAAAATCTACCACAACAAAAAAGAACATACAAAATAAGCTTTAAAATTTAGATTATGTTAAGTTCAAAAAATTCATTTGGAAAATTTAAATTTTAGTATTTCCCTGTAGCCACTGAAAGCCTTTAAAATCATCCTGTCCAGTAGATATAATGTGTAGTTGTCATCTGGCTTATTCATCCCAACTGTCAGAGAGGATGACAGGGAAATGACCTCTGAAAGTGCAAATACTGTCACTCCACTGTCATCAATGCCCCTGTATAGCACAAAGCAGCATGCATATTTATGATATTGCATAAACACTGCCCTTACGTCACACCGGCGGGCATGTGTGTACCTCACCATGCCACTCATCTCCCACCCTCAAGAGCCCCGATGGCACAAAGTAGCAAATGAAGAGACGTCAAAGAGAATGCCAGGCTTTGTCAAACTCTACATGGTGAATTCCATCAAGGCAGAAACTACAAAAAATACTCATTAATCTGCCCATGGGGGAATTATTCCCAAACACCCAGTGATAGGAGTGTGGCCATTTCATCCTGTTTTGATTTTGAGGCTTCTGATGGGATCTAAGGTGCATGTTGAGGCAGTGGGGCCTGCTGCTGTGAGGTATCAGTCATCCTAACCTGTCAAAGGTGAAGAACTTTTGTAAACTCTGATGATAAGTGGATGATGAGTCCAGACATGTCACTGACTGACAGCTTCTCCGCCCTGCCAAGCCTTAATCCAGGAGGAATGATGGGAGGCGAGGCTGGGGTATTAATCTTATGAGCATTAGCCTTATGGCAATACAAAACGCCATTCAATGTCTTTGCAAAAGCATTTTAGGTAATTACATTTTTCATTTGAGTACAAGCTACAATAATAAACAGCATTATACTGTGCAGCGCAGGACTGTTGCTCTTTTACTTTCATGCTCCTTGCCAGTGAGGTGGAGTTGTTAATAATCAGGGATACAGTCTAGGATAAGCCTAAACAATTGGCCACAACTGGTGTGAAATCCTTTTTGGTCCCCCGTGAGGTGCTCTGACCACTACGACACACCTCGGCCCGTCTTTCCTCTCCATGGGGTTCCCTTGCGACACCACTGGCTTCCCTTGGCAAAGCAGCCAGACTTCCTGTATTTCTCAGCCATGAGACACTGCGTACGTGCACTTATTGGCAGGGAAAAGGCCCAGTAAAAAAAAAAAACTGCAATAAATTTAAAAAGACATCGAGCTGTTAATTGGTTTATGTCATTTTTGTTTTCCTCTTGGCTACTGTAGTTGGTCTGACTTTACATCCTATCTATCATTTGGAAATGCTGAAAAAAAGTGCTTTGATGTAAGTTGATTTAAGTAGTCGGAAAAGAAAATGCAGCTTTATTTTTTATTGTATTATTTTTTTTAATGACTTACACACACACACACATACACAAAGTTCAACCAAAGCATTAGTGGCACAGGAGTGATTAAAGCTAGTTTTATGAAAGCGAATGCTCTCTGACCTACGCCCTTCCTAAACGCTGCTATCCTACCTTGAACGCTGGGTGAAACTCATTCAACCCCTTCCCACAGGTCACTTAATAACGGAGACATTTGTGAAAGATGCTTCCCGAAAATTAATGTATTGAAAAATGTGTTTCCTCTCTCCCTCACATTTCACATAACCTCTGTTGCTCACTTGTTAAGGGCACTCTCAGAGCAGACAAAGCTTGAACAACAGAGCAGACTCAAGTGAGGATCCACCTGTACTGTTGGTAATGAAAAGACGGTCTGGCCAGACAGTCTCGTGACGACGAGACAGTCCTGCCAACATCCGATGCAGCTGGCTGAATCTTCTCAAGGTCCACCCTGAGAAAGTGAAGCCCGGTGAGCAGAATGTACTAGTTATTTAATACTTTGTTCCTTCTCAAAATCTGTTAAAGTAAACCACAAACTTAATCCCTGTAGACAACTGTGTGGGTCAATTTGTCAGCTGGCTTTTGCACGCCACATTGTCAGACATGTTGCAAGAACAGAAAACACAGCCGATAATATATTTCAAAACATATTCCTGATGTAACTAACACAGCCACACAGAACTCATTGTACCAAATCTTTCAAAGAGATGTCATAGCAGATGGATATTTATCCTTGTAGGTGTGAGTTGATTGGCAGGTGCTTTGGAATGTTGCGTGAAGCTGTTTCACAGTTCAGTGTCAAGGTTATGGTGCATCACACAAATCCGCGCTAATCGTAGCCCCTAGTAAGCTCCACCTGACAGTGAGAAACTCCACTGACGATGAATTGTTGACATGTTTTCCGAAACCAGCATGCCCAGCACATTGCTTTCCCTTAAGCCTATTCACAGTAATGGGAAGTGCTGAAAAGATTTTGATTGTCTGCTAAAGTATTTAATGCACAGCAAATATTTTAGACACTGCTCATGGTGCAGAAACAATACATAGTTTCCAGCATTTTTGGTTAATCAAGCAGAACAAAACAAACCAAGCCAGTGGGAAGAAGGGTGGTGTTGGGAGGGGGGGGGGCTGTTGGTGTGTGTGTGGGTGACCTGATTCTGAGGATATTGCTGTGATTAATTTACTTTCTTAGAATTTTTAATTTAGAAAAGTACTCTGTGACTACTAAATATATGAATATGCACCTTATTCCGTCAGGCTTGTAATAAGTGAATGATAAGATCACAATAGGAGTCTTTCTTCAATGAAATTTAACAGCATTACTCTGCAATGAACTGTATGCCTCTGCCCTGCGGTGTTTAAAAGGATTACTGGAAAAATACAATATCTTCTTTGTCAGCACTTAAGGTCTATATAGCCGTGCCTCAGGATATCCTTTTCCCGAAAGGAAGGATTGCCCAATTTTTTTTTTCAACTCTCATGCTGCTCATCACATTAACACCTCAGCTACACTCCAAAGAAAAGACTCCCTCTCATAATGGGATTAGTCAGAGCAAAGTTGCTATTTTCTTATTTAGTGTAAAGTGCTAAAGCCTCACTTTCCTTCAAGACACAATAAAAATGGACATTTTGTCTTTCTTAATCATGTGTAATTAGATTAAAAAGAATCTAAAAAAGGGACATTCTGCTTTTTTATTGAACACTCTTTTCTGACTCATTTCAGCAAGGTTATGTGTGTTCCCCGCACTGAGGACTAGCCTTCTGTATTATCTGACACCCGAGGCCTTTACACACCCATCCTCTCTGTCCCCTTCCAGATGTTCCCTTTTGACTTCCTTTCCATCTGCCATTCTCTCTTTCTCTGACAAAATCAATAGCAAGTCCATTTGCCATATCATACAGTAGCATCTCTGCGAACTCCGGATGGTAATGATGCGATGATAACCCAAGGGTGTGGTGCATAGGGGAGAATTTAGACTGATCAATACAGCTGGTGTACAGTATGACAAGGTATCTATAAGGATGCACCATCCTTTCACTATTTGCTGCCTATAATGTTGGTGTGACAAAAGGCAGATGTATGAATTGCAATAGTTTTGCTTACTACACTAAATGTAAACTGGAAATGTTGTGGTGTTGGTATTTGTACTTCTATATGTAAAATGAATTATTCTTCTGGTGATATCTGTCCATCCTCATTAGCTGGTTACAGGTCATTTTATGGGTCACCGAGATGAATTTTCTCTCTGTCCCTGGACAGTAGTCAGTGATATGGGCCACCATGACATCAGTCCATTAATGTGCTCCTCAGCCAAAGAGAACCAGAAAGTGGCCCTTCCTTGGGGGAGATTTCATTGAGGGTCTTTTGCATTATGAACTGCTCCAGCAAACCCCTCTTAAAGCCAGCCTTCTGCTTCCTAAACATGGATTTAATACCCTCATTAATGATATATGACAGGGGAGATCAATGCAGACTGCAAGTTAGAGCACTGGATCAGTGTGTTTGTGTGTGTGTGCAAGCATCTAAATCCATCCTTGAGTATATACACGTATGTGTGTCTGTGTGTGTGTACACACGCATCTTTCCATGCACTGTCTTTAATGGGTACATGCTGTTGAACATAGAGAGTGGACAGCCTCTGGATACATTACACCTCATGGTGGAGAGCCTGGGGATACCAGGTAGGGATGCATTCAGAGGTCATAGCAGCTAATTTAACACAGAATCAAAGTTGGTTTATCATTCAAGCTCCTTTGGAACGGGTAGCTTCTGTGCTAAGAGGCTGGGAACCTTACCAACCTCTCTGTGAATGGTATCTAATCATTTTCAGTTTTATTTAATGATATTTATGGAACATTTAAAAAGTATAAGGATTAAGAGGACACCACGCATGTCATATCATCCTATTGAAAAGAGAACAAAATGCTAAAAATAGGCCTGTAGAGATATCAGTCGTAAAACGAACAAAAAGCAAAACAACAACAACAAAATAAACAATTCACATTTAATCCAATGCAAACTCCTAAATCACCAAGTCTGGAGATACATGATTTTCACAAGCAAGCCTCTGTAAAATTCTAATGTGGGATCTGTCAGTGTTGCATTCTCTAATCTGTATTTAGTGGAATATACTCAATATAGTATCCAGTGTTTACAATACCATATGTGGTTTAGAGATATTGTTGGCACAGTTCCATACCAGTTAGATATTTTATTCCAGCTCTGTATAGAATATACAGTTCACTGCAAAGGCACACTGCCAGATACATCCAAATAATGCTCAATGCCAGGATTGAATTCCTGTTTACAGAGCATCAAGGTTAAAGCCCAAGTTTAAAAAGGTAAAACTGAAGTACCATCTACTTGACCCTCTGACACTCTATTTGAAGAGACCCATAGCTGAGGTGATAGCGTGTAATAAAGCCCCAAGATCAAAGTTTGGATTTGATTTCCAGCCAGCATGGCCCGGTGAACAGGGCCCAACAAGCACATCCAACAGCCATGGCAACCATTCATCGCTTTATTTTCTTATTAGATTGCTCTCCCAGAATTCCATTTTTATCCACATAGATCTGGCCAGTGAATCACCATTAAAGGGCCCATCAAGCTGTCAGGCCATCCGGAGTGCAGTTGCAGCGGGCCCACTCCACTGTAAACAAGCAGCACAGACCCCTGAATAATGGAAGCCCAGACTGTTTTATGTTGTTCAAGGGGACTTAAAGAGATTCATCTCCTGCTGCTTTTCACCAAGTTTGCTTCACAACTCCAGGCTGAGCTGCTGAACGTTACAGTCTCATATGAGGAAAGAGGGAGGGCTGGTGAGAAAAAAGGTTGGATGTGTAGGGGAAAGGAGGGGGGCCGGGAAGAAATGGAAATCTTTCCCTACATTCTCAGACAATCACTACCTGTGAGTCTGTGCCAGAAAGCTTTGTTTCTGGAAAAGGGTCTAAATGGAGCATTTTATGCCTGGCTGAGTACTGACACTAAAAAGCTGAGACTTCTTCATATCTGACAGATTTTCTTTCATTATCTTTTCTCCATAATTTCTTCAGTAGTTAGAGGGGCTGCAGTTCTTTGTAGAGCAGCGAAATTTCTGACTTAACTGTTTGAGACACCAGACAATTGCCCGCCGGTCCTTGTTCCCCCAAGGTCAGAGAGAAAGAATGGAAGTGCCGAAGAAAAACAAATGCAGACCATAGTGTAGTTGTCACACGCTCCACTAACACATGTGAAGGCTGGCTCCTCTTTTATTCTCAAATAAATTGCCCTGAAGAAGTGCTCACACATAAATGTGTCCCGCATAAACTGAAGTAAGAGGGGCGTTTTTCATGATTTGAGAAAATGGTCCTCAGAGTTTATCTTATGTCGTTGAGCTTGAGTGACACCACCCCTCCATTAGATTATTACACACCTAAGATTTGCAGTGTTTTCTGGAAATGGTCTGAAAGATTTTTTTTTTCAAAACCCAACATAAAAAGTGGCTCATGTTTACTTGTAGAAAAAAGGGAATTCAAAGTGTTACACATATCCTTAAGAGCAAGAAATTGATAGCCAAATCCTGTAGTATGAGCTTTAACTGCCTAAAATGATTGAAGAAAATCTGCCTATTACTCTCCAATTGGAAAATGTGATCTTGCAAATCTGTGCCTGATATAGCTCTGCAGGGTAGTTAGCACCTTAGTGTCCTGTCTTTGAGGGTGTCTGGTTGTCATTAGGGGTGATGGGCAACAGTACAGGCAGGTGGTGCTCAGTGTTTTAGGTTCGCTGACAGTTTTGCAGAACTGTAAAAGATATTATCCAACGGGAATGAAAACAGCACTCAGCGGGTCTGTCAGGGAAGACAGACAAGTTAAAACAGATGATGCACATCCCTGTGACTACCCCATCATTTTAGTGCCCTGCTACACATGCAGCTGCGAAGAACCCTGGGTCGCCACATCTGGCCGGGCTTACCTCAGGGCTGAAGGCTGGGGCCTGGGGGGACAGAGAGTGGAGACTAAAGGAGACCTGTCAGAACAGACCAAACAAAGGCTTGCTGGCTACCGACAGGCTAAACGCAGACAGGACCCAAGACATGTTTTCTGCTTCTGTTTTGTCCCTATCAGCCTCGTGACACCTCACAGGGAAGTGGGTGGCTTTTATTTCAGTGTTTACAATATGTGGCTAGCTTCTGTTTACGGGAGCTGAGGGCACTGATGTGATGATGCATCTGAGATACCCAAAGGGGAGCATGCAGTACATGGCTTTCACAGTTGGAGATGATGTAATCATTTGAAATATTTAACAGTAAGTTTCCATCTTTGAGATAAGATTCGTTTAAATATATGTCAAAATAAACACTGTCTGACATATCATCTTGAAATGGAACTGAAACAAACAACAGGATACAGCAGGATAATAATATATCAAAACATACTCAAAATTTTTTGAATTTCCTCAAGCTCTAATTGCCTGCAAAAACATACAATAAAACCATGATACTGCAGGGCGTTACACACCATTGGGATTATATAAACAGCAAGTTTGTTAAAGGCTGATGTTTCTAGTCCATCAAACTGCTGGATTTTCCTCCTCACTCTATAGAGGTCTGGGCTTGTGGCCTCTGGCGCTGAGGGCTTTAGAGGAGAAGAGGCCCAGGCCAGAGAGGGCGCAGGGCAACATGGGGTGACTGAAGGACACAGTGTGGGGTCACACTGGGGCTCTTCCTGCTCTACATGTTGCATGCCCTAGTGCTCTGGAGGCCAGAGCCTGATTACTGCACTGGGATCCAGCCGCAGAGCGTTTTCATTAGGGAGAGGGCCAAGATCATCCAGGAAGGTTCCGGCCCATTAATACATTTGAAACGGCGAATGAAAGGGAGGGCTGTGGGTGGGGAAGAGGGGGTTGAAAGGGGGGGCTGTGGGTTATTTTGAAAGGGGAGAACCCTGTGGAACGACCATGAGAGCCTTAGTGAATAAATACCCTGTGGATCATCTTAACCTCATTCTACTTTTTTTTCCTGTCCTCTCTCTAAGATCTGCAGCCAATTTTCCTGCAATTTGGGATAAATTGTTTGTGAAATCCATGTCGATCCTTCCACTGGGAATCCATTCACAAAAGATAGAGAGGGGATGACTTGGCTGGATGGATAACAACAGTGAGAATGGGAACAATGTATGGAGAATCTGGTCAATGACATCATCTGCTTCCTGTTTCAGACGTATGCTTTTCATACAGACAATCATAACATGCCATAGAAACAGATTTTGCATTCACACTTGAAGTAGCTTGAAGTGATCAAAGTAACTTCATTCATGTGATACCATACGATATGACACTGACAGATGTTTGGACAAAGCTGTGATACTTTTGATACGTGTTTCTAGGTCTGGGGCTTGGGGTCAATACAAGCTTACAAATACAGGACGTGAGTTTCCCAGGGTTTGTATTACCTCACATGTTCTCTACTAAGACACCTTCATCTGCCTCTACTGGATAGAACATACAAAGAAGCATGTTGGTCAAATTATACTGAAGGTTAACTGCTCATCTTCCCTCCTACTTTGGTAAATATGATATTTCCCCAGCTAGCTGCACCACTGTAGGTGTTTATTACCTATAACTATATCAAGCCTTCACTGCTGCAGGAAAAGAAATCTCCCGCAGGTCAGTTTCCAAACTAGTTAATATTTTATCCTGCGTAGTGGTGTAATGACTACTATTGATTTTTCATCATCTCTTATTAATGCAGTCTGGTGCCACAGCAAAATGCTAATCATATACGCCTCTACATTTTTCATGTTAACTTCTTCAATTACTGTAACTAAAAGTATGTCTCAATTCAAGGTCTTTGAAATCCGACAGCTGTATTACAGAAGACTTCTGTCATTCTTTCCCCAGCTGGGGTTTGAATAAGAGCTGGTTTAGACTTTAAATTATAACAGTTCTCACCAGCTAGGGAGATTAGAATTAACCATGTAATTCAGTCTTTGTGTTCATCAGTTTTCTGCACTGATCAGAGATCTGGATTAACTCAGTATATTATGGACAATAGAGAGCAAATATGATCTTGTATGCTACACTGGCTACACTGGTATACTGTACCTCAGACAGTGAGCCTGCCAATAACACAAAAGCCAGACTCGTCCACCAAGCCAGTGCAAAGTGAGCTGTTAAAGCCTGACGTGTGTTTTGTCATTGAAGCACGACAGGGAAGAGGCTGACGGTAAGCACTGAGCAGTGCTCAGGGAGCAGCGGGGGTAAAAAGGCTCTGTGACTTGGCAGCAAAGATTGCAGTCTGTGCCAGCACAGCTGTCCGGCAGGCGTCTCATTCAGTGCTGCTCCCAACGAAAAAGTGACGACCAATCTATCACTACAGCAGCCGGGCACACAAGGACACAAAGGTGTAAACCCAGCCTGGAGAGAAGAAGAGCTCAGTGGTATGCTGACAGAGTGCAAGTGCTTTACACATCATAATCTGTCCTCATAGACTTGCATGTGCTAAAGTGATTTAATTGGCTTGTCTATCTAAATAGGAAACTAACAACATGTTGACATTGTCATTATATTCATGGGTCAGTTTTGCAATTAAATTGTGATTTTTGGAAGGATTCCCAATAGCACACTATATTGTGTCCCTTCTATACAAAGTGCTCCTTGTTTACTCAGCCCTTGTATGGACATCTGACGTCAACACATGCTATCCAACAATGGAAAAGCTAGAGCAAAACTCAAATCACTTAAAGATTTGAAGTATGTAATTCAGTCAACTGTTAATAACTCACAGGGCGCCAGGCCTGTGGAATCTCTTTTGTTAGGAAGACAATGGTGAGAGAGGAGATTTTATGAGCAGGCGCTGCTCTCTTGTGCCAGGTTTTTGTTTACACTTTCATTATATCTCTACTATATTATCTGATGCCTACATCCTGAGTCCAATCTCGCGGTTAGGTTTTAATCTCCTGACGCACTCAGCTCACTCGCCTCGCTGTCCTGTGCCACACAGGGAATCGGAGAGGGGTTATATTACAGCACATGAATCAAGGCAAAATGAAATGCACTCCAGACGCTTTCAGATGGTTTTAATTTATGGCAGAGGCCTGCGGATACAAAAAAATGCATTAAATGTAATCTGATCACTTTATTTGATGCTGAATTTATGAGCAATCGGACTCTGTCTGGCTGAGTGACTGATTTTAAAAATAGACCCTCTGATAGATTACAGATCTTTAACTCAAAATTATGTTGATAATAGTATTAGCAATAATAAATATTTTTATTCTTATTTATACATACTGTCTTGAGTAAAAAGTTAAGTATTACAGTAACAACAAGTAACACTTCACTGTCTAGTTACAGTATTAGATCTGATGAAGTGTTTTGAGATTTAAACTTGTCCCTGATTTATTTGATATTTTAAGATCATCAGCATGGAGATACTAATAACCAGTCACTTGAGTAACATGTTTGATTTTTCTAGTGCCAGGCCAGTGTAGTAGAAATTGACTTTTTCCATCTCATCTGTTGTGGTCTATGTTCCATTGATGTCTCAATTGTAAAAATCATCTCTCATTGTGTGTCCTCAGAGATCAAATCAATTTTTGAGTACTGGATATCTGTCGTTGGACCAAATCCATTACGGTCAATCCAATCCAGCAGGGCATTTGGCTTGCACATTAAGAAGTCCACAGGCATTTACAGCAAAGTGAGGAGACGAATCAAGTTTTAATGCTCAAAGCCACAGAAACCAATGAGGGATTAGTCCGACTCATTACTTGACATTAATGCCTTGTGGCATTAAAAGAGGAGTGCAAAATGCTGTTGAACAAATATTTTTTTCTTTAAAACACAAGTGATCAGAGATTGTTTTTAATCTTTTGCTCTGTTGAGCAGATAATGCATGGCCACAAGCAAGAACATTAGCATACAATCATACCATTTGTTCCAGCTTGTGTGTGGATGCGAAGACTTAGGAAGTGCATCCATCAGCAGTTTCAGTCCCGTGCTGAAAAACAAAATTGCCTCTTCCTTCCTTCAACTTTGACCCTTATGCAACCAGTGACACCTGATAAGCGAGGATGTTCCAGTGAACACAGAGGGAAGTGTCTCCTTCAAATGTACTGTCTATTTGGGAAACCGCAAGATGTATGCTATCATATTATGTTCTAAGGCTTGGACAGAGTGTCTTCGTTAAGGAGAGATGCTGATGTTCTTCTGACAGCAGCTTGTGAACATCTGTGAGAGGAAGCTTTTCTCACTTTCCTCCCACCACTGTGAAATTAGGATCAACATCAAACTCAGTGCCTCTACCCATCTGCCTGCTCTTTGACTCCCTGCATGGAAACATTCCTCCTTCCTCTCATCATCGCTAGAGTTCGTAAAATACCCTTGTCACCAAATTTTGAAGTGCATTGCCTCCTTTTCTATAAAATTCACTCAAGGTACAAAGTGACATCACCTTCCTCTGCCCTGAAAGCCAATTTTGTGAGAAACTCCTTATAATTCCCTGTCGTCAGGACCTATATCAAACTTATAATTTCTTAACTGACACACAGTTCCCATAAGTAGAATTTGGCTACTTATGGGAACTGTGTGTCAGTACTGTATGTAGCTTGTACTGACTCAAATGATTTGAGTCAGTACAAGCTGCATGCTGTAGTCTCTGTCAAGTCTGCTGAGATTGTCCCAAAGTTTTATGGGTTTGTGTTTATGATTACATCACCAATAATTTACTATTTATTTCAACAATCTTTTTTTTTTTAAATGACAAAATGAAAAAAAAATCATGTTTCTCTTCATCATATTGCAAACACTGACATATTGGGCAAAGCATAAAAAATATTTCAGCTTTTACAGTTTACATCTGAAACCGCAATGCATGTAGTGTATATCCGCAAATCTCTATTCAAAGATGATGCATAAAGACTGAAAACAAAGCACAAGAATGAGGCAATAATTGTAAGGGATGCTTGTGATAAATCTTTTCATTCTGTTGTTTCTCCAGCTGCACAGCACCTATCTCAGAGTAATTGGTACAATTGTACTCTCAAACTGGAATTATAAAAGGCCTGTCTGAATATAAACAAAATCTTTAGCAAACAGCAGAACCAAAGCACAGCAAAATCACAGACAGCCATGTTTTGACAAGTGCGTGATGAGTGTCCACATACTTGTGTGCTCATTTACAATTAGATAAGCTAACTCCTATCCACAATCCTTTTCAGAGCCTGCCACCCTGACTTTCTTTCTGCCTGACTGCTCACATAAGCTCTTCTTTTAATGTCAAGTTCTGAGCCCAGTTTTGCAAACTTTCTTCAGTTAAACAAAGAGAGACTACTACTGCATTCCATCTCTTTGCTTTCTCCACTGCAAGTGTTGAAATAGTTACAAGGACTTGGTGGTTGGTTCTGTAAAGATAGGGTAAAAAAAAAGAAAAGAAAGACTTTTGGATCGTGAAGAAATTATTCACGGCTGTAGTTCAGAGGAGCGCTCATATGATGGGCTGTGACAAGTGTACCGCTCTAAGCACGTCCCTGCCAGCCTGGAACTCGGTGCTGCATGCCTTCCACAGACACCATTAGTGCTCTGAACTAGGAGAACGGCTCGTCATCACACCCTCACAGAGGAACAGAGGAACCGTGGTAACATTTCTGAGATTTGGCGGCAGTGAAGTTTGTTTTGAAGGCTCGCCAAAGTGTTACATATGATCTGAAATTTGAGTTTTGCTTTTAGTCTGGAATTTCATGTCAAGATCTTCTCAATATTATTCTCCCATTTGTAGTGGAGGGCGCAAATAAACACTTTTCATGTTGGCTGTTTTGTATTGAGATTCAGTTTACCTAAGTCCTACCTAAAAATCATATTATTTTTGTTTTATTAATAACTGATATAGTGAAACATCCATTAATGCATTTGTTTCCATGAAGCTATCTAACCCATTTTTGAGACATCTTTTCAAAAGAAATTTAAAAAATGTACAGAAGACTTTTCAAATGACTTCAAGATGCCCTGCTGTTTTGTCTGTAATTGCCCTGTCCTATGTTTTGAGGTCCAGACAAGAAGGGTTTATGCATTCAGAGACAATAACAAAGGAGCTTCGCTTTAGGCCGAGCACAAGGACAATGACATGTCACTCTTGTACACACACATCAGAGACAGTGATGGGACTGGGGCCATCTCAGACTACCATAACGACCCTGCACTTTCCTCTCATGCATGTATTGAGATATGTGTGCCTTTGTACCTTTGGTCTATTATCTGTCTCCGACTAGGCCTCCAGCTATCCAGATGAGCCAGGGAGTTGAAGTTGTGCGTGGCCGCAGACCTAGTGCTGTCTGATGGGGAGAAAGAGGGTTCAAACAAACCAAGCCTGTGAATTATGGAGTAAAGCTTGCTCAGAGCATTGTGTAAATTAGCCTGGTTACATATGCATAGGCCTCATACCCAGAGGTCATACACCAACCTAAAGACAATGACGACATAAATCAGATGTTTCTGTGCTTTTGCTCGGACACCAGAATTAGCACAGAAACATATCCAAAGAGGACGTGTTTTGATTTATTCATGTATTCCTTATCTTCTATTTTCATACCAATGTAGTGGAAATCCTCCCACAATATCTGTGTCCAGCATGTTTTTTGTTCCTCTCCACTTCCATCTATTTGCTTGCAACTCGTCATTCAGACACAAACTCACCTTTATCACTAAATGAGAGGGAATGGCTGCCTTCTCCTGACAGGTTATTATTGATCCTTTTCAATGTGCTGTCAAAGTCAGATCCACCAAATTGTGGGGTTGGTCTTAGCATGTTGTCCATCCCAGAGCTGTGAGGCAGGTCACCAGCTGACCAGTCAAATGGTTGTCTTAAAGGGCATTTCAATTTTGACATTGACAGTATTAGAGGAGAGCAGTCAGGGTCAAAAGCAAACAAGTCTGTCTGTCAGAACTGTAAGAAGAGTGTGGAATCTTGTCTGCGCCTGATTGCTCTCTCAACAACCCTGAAATTTTATCCCAGAAAAGAAAAAAATCTCTGAACATTTCTGAGAAAATGACTGGCTGCACTTGTTTGTAATAGGTGCCAGTCTTAAAATGTCAGCAGCTGCTACTGAAAGTTTGAATAGAGGTGTCATTAGTGTGGTCTATGAAAAGAAGCATTGCAGCATATTAGAGGACTATCAGACCTAACATGTTAAACATAGTGTAGCAGTAATCATGTTGAAGTTTTGGAAATATATTTATTTGCTGAGAATTAGATTCCACTGTTAGATATGGAAAATATAACGCTTTGGTTTAAGAACATCTATCCAAAAGGCAGGCAAAATCGATGATAAATAAATATAAAATTAAATAAATGAAGGAAATTAAATCAAATGAAGCTAGATCCAGTACACAGTTAGCTTAGCTTAGCATAATGACCATGGGAAGAATGACATCCGTTTTCATTTCAAGGTAACCAGCCGAGTTACTGTCACTCTGTTCAGGTTTTCTTCTAATGATATGTCTCACATTTCCCAAGAAACACAAACACAAATGTGTCTTTGATAATTCAATAATACAGTAGGTTAGTGGGTTAGGGTTAGGGTTAGTTTTTGATAGCGATAGACTACAGAGGAGCATTGCGTTGTGGGCAGACTTGGCAACTACTGTTTTGGATTGTCTGCCATCAGTGGGCTTCATTCCATTTCAAATTGCTGCTAGTTGGCTGCAACCCGAACCGAAACATCACTATCTCTGCTAAGAAAAGGCATTTTATAGCCTGTGATTGTAAAATGTGAAGTTGCTCATTTCATTTTATTATTTCCAAGAATATGTGGCTGATGACATTATAAATCAAATCATCTTTCTTTAAACATAATCTTCCTCAATTAATATTGAGCCATGTCATCCAATAAAGGACCCCAACGTTGTGCGTGTGTGTGTGTGTGTGTGTGTGTGTGTGTGTGTGCCCAAGCATCTAACCCAAGCACTTCAAGGCCTTCCTCCAATCCTGTAGTAATACCATAGACTGTCAGACAACAGTATTGTGATCTCTGAAGGTGACTCATTTTGGTCACTGTTTACACTAAAAAGAAGAACAAGCAAACTAAATTATGAATATATTACATGACTCCTGCTTTGAAATACTGACCTTTGAACCTTGACTTTGGTGCATGCTTGAAGGCTTATAATTCAGCGACAAAAGCTGCTACAGACATGAGATCAGTTTTTACAGAGAGCGTTTGATCTCAGCTATCACGTGAGTAGTCAGCAACTGGGGGTGCGGTCAAATATGGTTGAAATTCATTTTCACCACTTTACAATTATATATGTCAATTCTGATTACACAAATGTGTTTTATATCCCCTTAAACTATTTTAATTTAGTATTTACAACTTCCAATTCTAGGAATAAAAAACTCCAATTCCCTAAAGCCATATCATGCAAATCAGTAACACAGCTGTAGTTCTTCCAGCTTGCAAAGTAGGGTTGTAATACGATATATCTACTGAATATATCAAATAATACAACTAAACTAGTAATATTGCATCCAGATGATCTGTTATAAGAAAAAGTAAAGATGTTTGGGTTATTTCAGATATTTTAAATATATTTAGAAATGGGGTTGTGGGTTAATAGTTCTTTCAGTTTCTAGTTCGACAAAGGAACTGTATTTCTTAGGACACATGATTAAATCTGATGGCTTTAAAATGAACTAATCATATTGTTGTGTTGCCAAGGACACTTTCATATTTTTGTGTTGAGAAATGCTACAATATTATTAAAAGAAACAATTTGACAGTAAAGAAGATGCAAAGCTTCAAACTCTGGATTTCAATTTCAATCAATCCCTTAGAGAACTCTAAACATTTACATTTTTCATTGAAAGAACATCATCAAACAGTTACATAAAATAACACAAACAACAGCTTAGATAACAAGAAAAAGACAATGATTCAAACAGCATGCAATAGCAACCACCATAGCAACAACAGAAAACCTGAAAAAATCCTTGTAATGACTGACAAACTAAACATCATATACATTCACTGAATAAAGATTGTGAAAATAAAATGCAAATTTCCTCTAGAAATGTTATCAAATGGCATCTTAAAATATTGCAGTTTCCATCGTGTAGTAAGAGAACATCAGCCATCCTTGTTACTCCAATAGAAAATAATAATAGGTTGAAAAAATGTAGCCATCTGAAAATGTTAGAGCCGTTATAGTGAAACTAATATTTCTTTGTGCTGTGGACCAATGTAGCTATTACCCACTGGGTTGTAATGACACATTAATAGCCATCAAATCTTCAAGGGGGCAGACAGATGAAGGTAAAAATTTTAACCACAACTCCAACCAACAATCACTTTCATCTCATGTCTCTTCATCCTGTTGGTTGATGCTCTTAAAGACACTCTGTTCATCTCCTCTCCCTTTGCCTCTGGCTTACCACTCTTTTTGTACTTTTATTGCATCCCTCTGCATCGCCAAAAGCTATAACCAATACTGTATATTTCTTTCAAAATGTGACTCTTAATACATACACTTTCCTAATGTTTTATTACTCTTCTGAATACAACATCCATTAATTCCAATTTACTGTGTTTACACCAGGTCTTGCAACAATATGGCCATCAATAAATGGTAATGATTAATGGATTTAATATTATATTGTTATCAATTACAAGAACTTCAGATAACATTACTACCACAACAGCACTACTATAGGAAATAATGTAGACAGTATATTGTAAATAACAACCTCTTAGCACAGTACTTTGCCTTAAAAAAGGTGACACTAATGTTCCTGAAATGTTACATGTTTTGACTGCTGCTGTGCATGTATGTGTAACCTATTGTTTATGAGAAGGATTCACCAGAAGATTGGTATCAGACACGCTGCCTGTGTTGTCTGCCCAAGCAGAACCTGGTGAACTGGTGAACCTGCAAACCTTGAAATGCAGATCTGAGGCCTGCTGAGGAGTGATGACAGCTGTCATAGCTACGTGATAAAGTCAAACAAAAGAGAGGGAGTGAGAGTGGGAGGGGGGCTGGGGGGGGGGGGGTGTAGAAGAAAAAGAGAAGAAGCAGCAACTTCAACACTTTTGTGCTGAAGACACAAGAGGATTTTTTGAGGGGAGTAGTGTGCTGAATTCTGCTACTCAGCATAAAATGTGTCGGATTGAGAAATAAATAAAGGCTGTGAGTGACCACTTGAAACAGTGCTGCGCTGCAGGGGGTTCTGCTTCCTTTGTTTAGATGCTAATATGCTGCTGTGATAGCAATATAGAATGAAGGGGTCCTCCTCTGCCTTTGATACACATTATCCCTCTGCATCTTTTTTACTAGCCTGGCACAACAAGAATAGTATCCCTTGGAGAGTAAACGAGGCCCTTTTGTTGCAGGCTGACCTGCAGGCTCTGAGCGGCCATTAACATAAGCATATGGGTAATATCTAACATTGCTGCCTTCTGCTTTTGTGTACAAGAAATAATGATGCCTCAATAAGATGGCTTTGTCGTACATACACTAGTGTGCTCTTCTCCAGAGGATACAAGTATGGCCTTATAGATGGTCAGAGAATGTTTCCAATTCATGTTTTAATACCTTCATATATTCATATTTAATGTAATGCCAAGATTATTCTGAGAACTTTATTTGCTGCACTGGCCCAGACTATCTCATAAGTGACATGCTCATGTCCCTCTGTGTCCTGAGTCTCTGTGTAAAATGAGCCTCCCTGCCACACACAGGGTCATTGCACTGGATCACTTTGTGTGCCACTAGGTTGAGGGTGTGTGGGCAAACGAGGAGGAAATGGACAGGAGGGGATCAAAATGAGTGATGGGGAGACATAGTTCAACTGGGAAAAAAGGAAAACACCAAACTAAGAGCAAGGACCTTCTCAAGTTTCATTTTAATAGCACAGGGCCATTTTTCTCCCTTTACGCTAAGCACAGACCCGGCCATTAGGGCCTCTCTGTAGAATGTGTAAACCTCCTGCTATTAAAACCACAATTTGCACTGTCAGCTCCTATGAGCCAAATCTATGACCACACTACAAACCACCCCCCCCTCTGTTCAACTCAAGCCCTTTTTTTCCCCTTTTGTAACAACTTTCAGGCCACAATAACCATCATCAGTTAAAGGCGGCGGGTCCATTACACTTCCCCTGTTCACACAGCCTTGCATTAAGCTAATATTATCTATTCCCAGAGTGCCCCAGCCCTTCACACACCCCATCAATTATTAATCTCCCTACTCACAGCTAATGTTTAGTCTGAATTATTTAAACCTATCTTCATTTATCAATAAACATAAATGTTAAACAAAGAATGCTGATGAGCATAAATTACACTGTAAAAAAGTTTATGAGATTATTTGGATGAGAGGTGATTTATGGAGGTGATATTCACCGGTAATGTTTCTAAGGAAGGACAGAGGATTGTCAAGGCAAGCAGGGGGGAGAGAGGGGAAACATTCTCACACAGGAGTTGGTCATTTTGTTTATGATCAATACTGTCAGCACTTTAGCAGTCAAAGAGAAAACACCATTTTCAAAATGTAACTTGTTTTTCATCTTATCCCTCCTAAATGAATGGACTGTTTCCATGACATAAGTGAATCCAAATCTGTGTCCCAGATATTTGCTGTTGTTGAAAGCTCTTACATATTAGTCCAGTCCTCTCTAGGGAGCCATTATTGGTCAATATCCCTGCAGTGAGAACAACATGAACCAGTGCCTCTGAGATGTCTAACCTGTTAAAAGGAGAAATGAGCAGACATGAACACAACCTGTCTGTTGGGTCTTGCTCTAAAAGAGAAACCTATCCCACCGCAGCCTTTTGACTAATGAGGGAAAACAGGCTAATGTCACAGTTCTCCCTAAGCAAACACATTTGGATATTATGGATGACCTATGGAGGCAGGAATAATACGAGCCCTGAAGGGTGTGAAGGAGATTTGCTTGGGACTGGCTGCCTGGCAGACAGATGTCACCTAAGAAGACCATGCCACCTTCACTTTGGAATGCTGACAATTTGTTGCCCTTGTGCCCTGCAGCAGGGAGGATGGCTTAGGCGATAAAAGAAGACATAAATACAGCTTATACATGAATATAGGTGTAGAATTTATGTTAGACAAAGAACAAGATGTCTGGGTGTACATGTGCTTGCAGAGGATGTCAGTAGAGTGGGTGGCATTGGTTCACCTTCAAAATACCCAAGACTCTCATATCCAATGTACCTGTTATTGTTCAATCTGAATCGACAGATTATGTTTCACGGAGCACAAAGAGTGGCAGTCTGCAATCACAGAGATATGAAAAAGAGCAGCAACACATTTATAGTGACACCCAGGGGTATATTTCTTCATGTGATTTCAGATTACTCACTGACATTTTTCTTTCCATACACGCAGTCCAAATTTGATGCACGCGCAGTACCTCACCACACTACCTAAATTCTCGTGCTCCCCACCTCCATGCTGCTGTCTCCTGTGTTGGGTAAACAAGGCGGAACCCTCGTCAGCGTGGTTAAGCTGGCGGCTCGTGACAGAACGCTGAATGAGTGATTTAAGGTTTCAAGTGAGCAGCTTTCACAGTTAATTAACCTGCTGATGGCTGTGCATGTGTGGAGAGGAACGAGGGATTCAGGGGAGGAAACCCTCTTCAGTTGCTTCACCATTTCAAGTTAAGACAGCCACGCGCATTACTGTGACACTGGGGCTAAAGCCTTCCAGCGGAACGATCACTCATTTGTTCCTCTGGAAGCTGCTGGTTCTGCAGGTTTGCCCTCATCATCTCTCCTCACCTTCAAACATAAGAGAAGAACATGGTTCTCAACTTTAGGGTATGGATATACCAATGAGAAGAAAAACAAATCAAAGGCTTTTTCAGCTCACATGTGCTGGAATGCTAAAGTCTGTAGATATTTCAAATGCCATGCATCATGTGCGTGTAGTGCAGATTCTTAACAGTTTCTCACAGGTTTTAAATCACTAATTATGGGTACATTTGGCCACTTACTCAAAAAGACTTGCTGCCACTGGGATGACTACCAGCAACTACTTCACTCCTATGAAATTCTCAGGAAGTCGGCTGTTAAGCTGCATTTAAATATGAGCTAATCATTCCCGTTGTAAATTTCCAAAACACTTGCCATTCACGCTGGGAGGTCAGGGACGTTTGGGGTTAGATGTGGGCCTGATTTGTTCTAGGTCATTGCGATTTGCGAAAAAACACACATGCACGCACACAAACACTTTGAACATGGAACATTAACAGTCATCAATGCTTTTGCATCCTCCCCAGGTTTCTTCAGAAACTTGATCTCTGGCGTGCTGAAAGCAGGGTCTTCACCTGTTAGCAGAACACCCACCAATCTCGGGGGTCACTGTGTATTTTTCTCTGGTATGCCACCCAGGCAGGAATGCATGGGAATGGGAGGATAGTGTGTGTGTGATTCATGCCCTGATAATTACAGAGTGAGTCCTCTCATTTTTAGCAGATGACTATTCAAACAGATGCTATGGAGATGTGCCCTGACAGGGATTTGGGTGTTTCTTTAGATGTACTATGTATTTTTAACTAAAGCATACATTTTCTGGAAGATGAGCATGAAATTTTAGTTGATTTTATGAAACAATACTTTCCATCAGCAATTAATTTCCGATTTGTTATAACCAATTAATCTGGGTGTAAATGGGTACTGCCCTGACAATAGAGTAATTGTCCTCGAAGATGAAGCCTTCACATATTCATCTGCATGGCAGTAATATATAATCTTGGCTAATTTACATCATCCTTGAGGCTGTGCAGCAAAACAATTTTCCAGAGAGGGCAAAAGCACTGACAAAACCAAATAAGAACATGTAAGTCATTATTGACTCTTAGCCTTTTTTAACTACTCTCCTAAGGACACTATAATTGTCTATCCATGTATATGAGTAGCTCCAGGTTGTTTCAGATTGCTCTATGATGTGCTCATGTGTATAGTCTCAGTAAATTGTACAATCATAGTTTGTACTGATATAAACCGAGGGGTAATCAAGAGAGCATTTAATAACTGATTCTCTTTTATATTTCCTTGTTTAAGGGTTTTACAAAACCATTTAGATATTTTAAATGATCAAGCAAAGTGAAAATCTTCTTGAGAAGATATGTTGATCATTAATAGGAGTATAAAAATATCAACTTGATACATAAAACCATCTCATAGTTTATTAAAGTTATGTATCCAAGCATATAAGACTATATAAGACTAAGTGTGCAGTTAAAACATGTCATGTTTTTATTAGTTTCATCGTATAGTTGGCTATAATACAATATCTTTTATTTATAATTTAATATGGATATAATATTGTAAGTACACTGGAGCTACGCAAATCTGAGACAAGTAAAGCAAGCACTTGTAATACTCATTTCTAAATTCTGAATAACATACTTGTTAAAGTGCTGAAATGGTGAGTGAATAATATGTGTACGCATACATCTTTTGCTTTTTTTCCAAAGGGAAATGGGAATGTAGAATAGAATGCTGCGCCACTGATCTATGGGACTCAATGATGCAGCCCTCTCCCAAGGCACTCTGGGATGCATTTAGGACATGCATGGAGAAAACAATGGCGGGTGTATTACCAGAAAAGATAAATCTATCTCATTAATCCCTTATTCTCCGAGGCTGGGAGGCACATCTAAGGGAACATGCAGAAGCAGTATTGTACGCTAGGATCTTTCACACAGATGGGCAGAGAAGAGGGAAAGAAGGGAGGATGGGCCACAGTGTCAATCTGTGCATCATTAGACAGTGCAGCAATAGCAAGAGGAAGAGAAGGATTACCAAGATGTGGCTTTCAGAACAAAATGATCAATGATGTCTTTTTGTTGTCTTATAAAAAAAATGCCCTCTCCCTCTATCCTTACAAGTCACGCTTAAAATACATTTTATTTTTTAGAACACATGGAATCAAAGGCGCACAAACTATGCCTATGTTGTAGAATTAAAACTAAAATAACTATTATTGCAGTTTTCATCAAATTCAGTTCAAAGTTTAAACGTTGTATTTATTGACCAGAAAAATCTCCTTGTCAGTGGTTTTCTAGCCCACAGTTCCTTTGTGCCCTTATTGCACTGCATGTTATAATTACCACCAGTAAATTCGATTGATTTCAGTCAAAAAATGACATTGATTTTTGCCCATCTGAAATGGCCAGGGAGTCCATAAAACAGATAAAGAGGTCATAACCATTTTACCAGCCTGTAGAATCCCACAGAAAGATTTAAGGGGGTCATGAAACTCTGATGGTTAAAAATGAGGCTTGGAGAGCATCCTGCAAAAGGCCAACGAAATGTAGTAAGAATGCTGCATTACGGAAAGCACCATCTTTAAATTACCAAGTGTTGATAGCTGATGGCTTTAAAACCAGATGTTTAGAACATTATGTTTTTCTTTGTCTGGGAAAGGCTTTGAGTTTATACAAATAAAGGTTTTGATCATGAATTATTATTTTTTAGATTAACACATTTATTTGGTTTCATAGTGCTACAAAGAACATAATTGAAAGTAGACTTAACGGGCTGAAACATTAGTTGATTGCAAATTCAATTAGGTCAATTTCTGAGCTCATTTCCGAGGTTTGTTGATATCGGATACCTCTGAACCTGGAAGATTTTCCTATGGATGAAGGCACTGAATTCAATGTTTTGGGTTTTTCAGGGTTTGATTAGTGCCCTGTGCAGCTAAATAAGCTTTCTATAGTGACCAGAAACTACACTTTTGCTTTGGAAAGTGTCCTATTACGTATTCACACACACTCTTATACTTCGGCTTAGACATTTTCCAAAGCATGCAGTTTTGTAAATTGTAGAATATATTTTTCCTAGTTCTAGGCAGTGAGTGATTGGTTTCCATTCACTATGAAAACAAACTTATAGTCTTCAAACAAGATTGAGCTAGGCTATGATTATATATCTTTTTTTCAATCTTGTCAATGATGAAACAACAAATGCTATTGATTGATTTCAATCCAATTTAAAAGGTAGAATATGTAGAATGAGCAGAACAACGCCATCTAATGTCTCGAGATCGTAGTCGCAACAACCAAAAAGTAATTCCAGCAGTTGGGTTGCCAGGTCCGGTGCCGGATTTTATTTTAGCTCTAACTCTGTAAATATACCACTTTATCCACATGTCTAACCTTTTTAGGCGAGAAAGTAGCCCTTTAAATCCACAATGTGACGCTAATTTGTCCAAATAACATCTGCTTAAAGTTTTGTTCCTGCGAATTCGGAGCCGCTCAAGTTAGCCGTAGCGAGTAACGCACTTCCGGTAATTTTCACAAAATAAAACACCCGTTGCCTTTTATTATTAAGAAAACCATAACGATAGAGTTGGTGCTTTTATTTTGAAAACAGGAAGCGAACATACCCTCGCTGTAACTGACTTGAAACCACCGAGGTACATTACATTGTGGGAGTAGCAGCAATGTCTCTGCATGTACTGCCTAATCCTAAGCACTGATTGGCTTGTGTGTGGTGTCGTCAGAAGCAGGAGAGGCTCACGGTCGTAAACATCTAGTCACGTGTACTCTGAGATGGACGCGCAGGTCAGGAAATGACGTAAACGGACCGTATATGGTTTGTTATTTGTGTTATTACATTACGTGTTGGACTAAATACATGTTGACATATTGAGGAAAGTATTCCGGTTTTATGGAAACGGATTTCATATTTCAGCAGAATGAATACTTGGCGAGCTGTACAGAAGGTCCTGAGTCATAAGATGAACGTTGTGGATAAAGGGAAGACTTTGAAGGTATGTAGGCATTATAGCTTTTCTTACTTAGCTCAGGGGCTAGCCGAGCTAATCGCTAATACTATTACGGCTGTGAGCAACCATATAAGTCGTGAGTGGTCTTGAATGAATCAGGTCAATCTAAGCTTTCCAACTATGTACGGCATGAGTGTATATGTTTAAGGGTTGGTGTTTAAAACATTCAGAAGAACGTGTGGCTACTTCCTAACATCTGTCCCGTCCCGTGAACGGAACAGCGTGCGTTAAGAGGTTAATGATCAAATATCAAAATCCGAATAGCGTCAGAAAGTCAACCCACTCTCCACATTTCCATTTCTACCGTTTTGATACTTCATGGTACACAAACAAATAGCATCTCATATGAAAGCTAAGACCCTGGCGAGTTCAACAATACCACTATTATTGCGCTAAAAACTCAGTGAACCAGCAGCATACAAAGGTAAACAACCACTTATTTACAGCGACTAACAGATATTCTGTCTTACCTTCGAAGTTTTGTGATGAAAAGTTGTACTTGAGAGCAAAAAACGCTGGTTTTAGTAAGTCCAACACGGCTCTGCTTGTTTACAACTCCATTTCACCCAGTGCCAGCCTACAGTAGCTGCACCGGAACAACAGATAACCCTGGCAACCCGCAATTCCGGCCGCTAATTGGCTGGTACAGTGTACACAGAGCGTCATTGTCGAACCGTCAAAAATGTTTAAAAATATTAATTCAGACTAAATTTTTTTTTTTAATGGAAAAGCAAAACTTTCATTCTGTACCCCTCAAAATGCCCCGTGGCTGTATTATTTTTAAAAAAATATAGCTTTTAATAAACATTCTACATATTCAACCTTTAATTCTTGCCTTCTGGGGATCAAACTTCTATGATTTTGAATCCTTTTCTTAACTTTTTGTCTAAGTGAATGTGTTTGAGTTGCAGTCTGTGAACACGCTAGTGGGTCGATAGCCAGGAGTGCCTGTGTTGTTGACAGGTAATAATTACTAATTTATTTCTCACCTTTTCCTGGTCTGGACTAAGAGCTGAGAGGAGGCCATGTCTAGGGGGCCAAGCTAGATTTCAGTCCTGTCAACATTTTATTTCACCTGTCAGAACGGTGACGGACGTACACGTACTTGTTTGCCCTTCCTGTCGTCTTCAGCCGCATTGGCCGTGACAGGCTGCATGGAGGAAATAGGTGGAGTTCACATATCAAGGACCCCCCATGTCTTCATGGTATAGCTGCGCTTCATGTGAGGTGGTGGGATTTAAGAAAGGAAACACTTCTTCCTTGTCTTTTTCCTCCTGAGACATCATTTACTTCTATAAAGAATAAGAAGAGAGAAGGTGTGGAAGGAGTGGAGGTGGGTTTGGGGTTCAGGAGTAGGCAATGTGTTTTAAGGTCAGTCCATGAAAACGCCCATCCATCAACAGAAAGATGAGATGTTCAACCCCAGCAAGCCAAACAAGAAAACTAAACCCAGAAACTATATTCAGCATTATCAGTAAATGTTGGTGCTTTGGTGGGAATGCTAAGAGCTTTTTGTCAAACCTCCAGATCACCCATGACTTTCAGAAAGCAGCATATGCCCTCCTAAAATGTGTGAAATTTAATCCTGTAACAACACTTCTGGAATACAATACGAAAACTAAATGATATAACTATCAAACTATAAACATTAAACATAACTATAACTATAAACATTACAGATGTTCACGTATACATAGGCCTGTTAAAGAAAAGGGAAAAACGGGACATGTGTCTTATTCAGTGCTGATTTCAAAACTATAACCATTCCACTCAGATGTAGACGTTCAGCTCAGCCAAATCCACATAATGACATGAGATTATACCTCTCAAAACCATAAAAATAAATATGTCTTTCTGCAGCCTTGGCTTTGAGGTTTGTGAGGTTAGAGGACTGCTGCTTTTTGGACATGCATGAAAGGTTTTGTCTTTATATCACTGATTTATCTGGAAGTTGTGAGACTTCCTTTCTGTAAACCACTGAAGTTTTAATGATAGATTTGTAGAACACAGGGAAGACAGCTCAGCTGGACTTGTGGCAACAATGTTACGTTCCCATGTGATGATCTCTGAAACATAAATGAATGTCAGTAGCATCACCAGATCAGATTTGTCTTCCAGTGGCAAAAAGTACTCAAGCACTATACAGTACTAAAGTGCCATTTTGAGGTAGTTGTTCTTTACTTGAGTATTTTTATTTTATGCTACTTCATACTAATACCTCACAACCTTCTACACAAATATTGTGCTATTATTCTACTATACTATATCCACTTTCAGATTGTTGAAATGTAAAGTGCAATACAAATTAAAATTATTATTATTAAAATAATTATTATTATATTTATTTGATGGCTTAGTTACAAGTTACTCTGCGGGTTTACATTTTTACAATCATATTACCAACAAATAAGTATTATTATATAAGTAATGTTAATATCTAATATCTATAAAATATAATATATTTTTGTAGACAACTACCTAACAGTATATGAAAAAAGAGTCCCCATCTCAATCAGCTAGAACTTTAAAATGATGTGTTTTATGTTAATGCACAAATAATATGATCTTTAAAATTCTGAAAGAGGCTATTCTGCATTATACTTTTGCCCTTGAAAACTAAGAACAGTTTTTTTTATAATACTTTTCCTTTAATGTCATTTTGAATACAGTACTTTCACTCCTCACTCACTCCTCACACAACTTTCACTGCAAAAGTTTATATTTTTATTAAGACAAGGCACCAAAAAAGACTTAATTAACCTATGTTTCATATTTGACAATTACCTGACCTCACATAACTATGAAATCATCCACATGAATGCATACTTTGAACCAGATGTTGAATATTCCTTGCATGTAAAATATACAGATGAATTAAATAACAGGGGCTCATTTGTTGCCTGTGATGTGTCCACTGGCAGAAATGAGTGCTGGCTGATGGGTGGAGTCCATGTCTCTCCCTCTCTATCAGCTGGCATAGAACCCTGCACAAGGGAACTTTAGAATGAGCCTTTTTTGTTGGTCGACTCTCCTCCTCTAGCTCTCCTGTCATCCTTTGATCATGTCAGGCTTCTCGCTCTTTTCCTCACTCTCTTCTCTACCCTCATGGGTCTAACGGCAGAGAAGACGCACTCAGGACTGCAATGGAAGAGACAAAAGTATCCCATTCACCCTGTCCGCTTTTCCACCCCAGGGCCATTCCTATATCTCACCTCCCACCCCCTTCCTCAAGATCCTCAGTCAGGTGACAGGAGGTAAGAAAACACCCGTGGTTCTTTCCAGATACCAGGAATGACTTCTTCAACAAGAGCCCGTATTAGTCTGTTACTCCATGCTCTGTCAGTGCTGTTCTTCTAAACAAGACTAGGGTCAGCACCTGTGGATTTCACACTATGCTGCTATAGAGGGATGTCAAAACGTGCCAATCTACAATCCAGTCTTTACGAATTAAGGAATGAAGAACATTTCTAGGGTGTTGTTGTTGCATTAGAGGTCCTTAGCTCATCACCGCTGACAGCTAAACCACCCAGGTGCTCCTCTTGTCTTTATTGTTGGAATTATTCACTTAAACGGTGATGAAAACTTCAAGGTGAGGGCGAATGTTTAACCATGGCATTAATGTTTGTGAAGTAAATCATACATCCTCATTCCATCTTTTTGTTTTCGTCTTCTTTTTTTATTTTAGAAGGTGCATTGAATTTTTGTATTTACCCTGGTCATGCCCACACATCTCACCCACTCGCGTCTTTTCCCAGGCTCGCTGTAATGCAAATAAAGGAAATGTCAGTCCTCTGCTATGCATTTGGTGCTGCTGTCCAGCTTTTAAATGCCCCCAAACTCTGTCAATAATATTGATGTAATCCACGGGCATTTTTGAGTGATCCCGCTGTCACAGGGACATAATGACAGGCAGTGGAGACCTGATTGGATCTGCACTACAGCGAGGTCGGCCGGCGCACAGCCAACACAGCCAGGCATTGATAAAGTGTCACAGACTTCAGTGCTTTGATTAGCCCTTCGACTAATGCCATGCTAAGCAGAAACATTACTCTGCCCCCGCTAGCTATACAGCTAGAGGAGGGGAGGGCCGACTGAGGGAAAGGGAGAAAATATACTCTACAGGGAAATTAACCAATGCGGATGAAATGGTGTACCAAGGAAATTCTTGGATAAATTAACAACGCAATTACATTACATGACACACTGCAAGATGGATGAGGAAAACTTGGCTGGTATTATGTTCTGTTTTCCAAATTGCAATTTATTTGAGGGCTCTAATGGATGCCGTATTAAAACATCTTGGGCTGCGGTCAGATTTCATTGTGTGTCACCCAGACGTGATTGATGACCCTCTCTTCCACGCCCCTCGACCCCCCCCCCCCCACCCACGTCCTCTTTTGCAACCCCTTACTTCACCCTCCTACGTTCCCCTCCATGCTGCATTCTCTGCACATTTACTGAGAATTTTAAACATTAGCAACACTTATATGGATCCAGGAGTATGCAATTGATTTTCTTATCATTTAATTTCCTTGCTTGCTCCTGCAACAAGATGATAAATTCTGTGCTGCTTGCATACCAAGAGCTGTAGTCCATCTCTTACCCCGATCTTTCCCTTTCTCTCCCCCCATATAAAATTCTATCAATAATGCCATTTTCCTGGAATCTCATCCTCTCATCATGTCCCTCTGATCTTCCTTTGCCTTTTCATGTGCTTTTGTTCCAGTTGCAATGATAGCTCCAGCTATTCTTGAAATGAAAATATAATCGAAAGTATTTTTATTGCTGTAGCAAATGCATTAGTGCGTAGGGACATCTGGAAATCATCCACAGCGCGCTTGCTCAGTTATGGCAATATCATAGTGACTTTATTTTACCATTCATAATTACTCACAGGACAGTGAAAAACCACATGCTATCTGCTTTGAACTTAGGTGAACAAGGTTTGCCCAGATTGACCCGAACAAACGTGAAGCAACCCAATCCTTGATACACTTTTACCCTTTCAACCCCCCCCCCCCCCCCCTACCTTTCTCTCTCACTCGGAGGTGAGTGGAGCCTTCCGGGGAGGGAAAGGTTAATAACATTCAGAATAAATCAGCAAGCAACACATCCCCTGGATGACATCAGCGAGTGTTCCTCCAACCCATAGGGCCATAAACAGCTTTGTTTTTTTCAGGTTTGTTTCAGATGTGAGCAAACGGATAAATAATGAATGAGCCGCACTGACGGGACACATATTTCACTTAGCGGAAATGGCTTTAATGCAGTCGGCCTGTATTACACTCCCAATCACTGAGAAGCTGAGAAGCTGCACGGGGAAAAGGATGTTCAAACAAAATTCAAAGAGTGTTGAACTCAGGTGTAAATGACCTAGTTTTCAACAAAACTCCTGAACCAGCTCATCACCTGCTGTATGCTGTGCAAAGGAGGGGAAGTTTTGGAGGGTTAAATTTGGAAATTTAGAGAGAATTGATGTAATTAGGCAGGATAATACAAACAAAAAAACAAAGACATGCAAATTAAATAGTGTTGTGAAATTCTTGACATAATGACATAATGTCTGCAATTTTTTCATTATCATATTTCATTCAGACATTACATTTTCTGGCAAATAAGTTCCCATACTACAAAACCGTATCACTTATACATTCCCAGCATGTAAATTAAATGATTATTTTTACTTTTTGGGAGCATATAATAGGAAACTACTTCATATGCAGCCCCATGAATTTCCACTTTATGGACATTGATTT
Source organism: Scomber japonicus (assembly GCF_027409825.1). NCBI lineage: Eukaryota > Metazoa > Chordata > Actinopteri > Scombriformes > Scombridae > Scomber > Scomber japonicus. Next base: position 13,015,142 of record NC_070593.1, on the reverse strand, counting down.
CTGGTATGCAAAATGCCTGAGACGTAATTGCAGAATCGTATTCTAATTCTAACTATTTATTTATGTATTCCCACCAGAAGTATTCTCTTTGTGGTTTTGGGGAAATTCAGCGTGACTTTCTCTTTTCCCAGGTCTTGATGGTTAAAAACAAAAGTGAGCCTCAAGTTTTTTTTGGCCATCACATGGCTTTTACAGGGTTTGTCTAAACAAAGTTTGGGGTTTGTAAATAGCTAAGGTTATCTGGCCATCGCGGCCTCCAGATGGTGGCTGAGCCAGACCACCTGCTATGGGAATGCCTTTGCTGTGAGGGCTGGGTGGAAATATTCAGGCCCTGATTCTCTCTTTCTCACTCTGTGTGCCTCATTCCCTTACATACATACTCATCTTTGCGGTTAACATGGTCTGAGCAAGGATGAGAAGAAGCCCTCTGCTCATTTTACCCTTTAAGCGTTGCTCTCGACTCCCCCGCCCCAACCCCCACCCCTGTCCCCCCTGTCTCTCCCATATTGACCCCCCACCTCTCTCCTAAGACTTTACCCCTCAGAACAAAACAGCTGGACTGGGAGAGCTTTCCTGCAGGTCCAGACCTATCATGTATAAAGATGACACATCTTTTGAAGAAATTGGGCAAAAGGGGGAAGAGGCAGTTTCTGTAGAGAAAACATAAACAAAGGTGTTTTAATATGATGGTCGCCAGTGGCACAAAGAGAAGTGGAAGGGGGCAAAAGAAAAATGCTTACAATACAAACCCTTTGAATGGCAGCCTGGAGGCTTACAGCATGAAACATAAACCCTGTTTTTAGAGCCTGAATGCATAAGAATGGATCTTCTTGTGTTTGTGTAATAGTTTCTCCAGTAGAGTCAACATCCAAGTGAATAGTTTTTTTACTTTGTTGCTTTTTATTACCAGATCTTTTCTAATACTTCATAATTAAAGATGCATTGTTTAATTGCTGAAATACCTGGATGTGCAAAAACTATCCGTCCATGTGTTCCTTCTGCAGTGTTTTGAAGAGAAAACTCCTCTGATACCGTATCACCCAATTGTCTGTTTTGACACTTGACTTTGATCGATAGAGGTTCAGCATTGTGGTTGAACACACGCCCCCTTCCCCACAACCCTTTAAGAGGTCATAAAAAGCTCCACTGTACATCAAAACAACCAACATGCTCCCCGCCACATCATCCAACATGACACATATGAGACAACACTGACCACAACAATGGCTCAATCCCTTTGATGGTAAAATGCCTGAGTGTTTATTTACATCGGGCAGCCTCCTTGCCTGTCCGTCAGTTGCACGCGGAGCAGTGGGGGTCTTTGAAGTCCTCGGGACGCGGGGAGTGATGCAGCGTCCCGCCCAGGGAGCTTGAAGAGAAGCGGCCATATTGGCAACACTTGTTGGAGACACATGGTCAGAATCAGACACAGAGTGTTTGATCGAGGAGTTTCTTTTTTTTACCTTAATGGCAGAAGAGGATGAGAATGCAGCTGCAGTGTGTTCTTTTGATTGGTCTGATTGCAAAGTGTGGCTTTGAGATATTTGGATTGAAAATGTTTTTGGATCAGGACCATCCTTGCCTGTCATAAAGATGTGAGTTAATCCACAATCTTGTTGATCGTATTACTGATAATAGGCAGTCATATATGGAGTGAATGTCCCCAGATGCTTGCTTATAGATAACAAGTTTCTATAATGTACTCAAAAGTAGAAAAATCCACATTAACAGCCACCGAAAGATTCACATAGACACACACATATACATTCCCATCACTGACACTACCGCAGATCTGCATACAGGCGCCAGCACTCACCCTCCACCCCAGCCCCCCGCTTTACCCCACAGTGTTAATTAAAGCTGAAAGGTTACAAAAGGTGGGAGTCAATAACAAGGCCACATATTACATTTAAGTTGCTACTTTTCCTTACACCCTCTCAATAATTCATGCTATCAGAGAGTCTACAAGGAAGTGAGGCTTCTCTTCCTCCCAGGAAGCCTCAGACATGGATCATCTGTCCTCTGGACTCATTGTAAGTAAGAAAGTGTGGGCAACAATACATACCAGCCCCAGCCTCATAAATAAATATGGTGATTGGTAATGGGGTTTAAAATTACTCATCCTCTGCTCCCCAGCCGACTACTAGTGTGACCACTGTGGCATACAAGCGCATAGAGGCTACATGTCCCTCCAGATAGAATTTCCGGCACCAGTGATACCACAAAATGGCCACAATGCATCCACTTCCACACCCTTTGTCGTCACTCTTATCTTCAGGAGCATCGTCTTCCTCACCTCTTCACTTGTTTCAAGGTGGAGGTTTTTTCTTCACCTTTTCTCTTGTTTCAAGGTGGCTGTTTTTTCACCAGTGGATAGCTACTGGAGCTTTTTGTTAACCTCCTGTGTTTGTTTGTAGAGCTGCTTTTCATTTTTATGCTCCTGAGTGTTTACTGATTTCTATCAGGGTTTGAATGCCATTACACCTGCGGCCATCAGTGCTATCGTTCTTCAGGTGTATTTTGTTTATCTTCTTTTTGAATTGATTTCACTCTATTCAAGCAAACTGATAGCCCTACTTGACTCATGTAAGAGAATACCGCTCAGGCATGTAAAGATATAGAATTATGCTGTGCGTTGAGACTGTGCTTTTTAAAAATACCCGGTTCTCATACCTGCTGTTATGACTTTTATAGAAATGTGTTTTTTTTTCTTTTTAATAATTGAAATATAATACAAGAACAGTCCTCCATTTCCACCCACATGTACTTGAAAATATATTTTTCTTCTAATACTGAGAGAGCCCAGAACATGCTCTCTAATAGAAATGTAAACCGTCTGTGGTCCATGTTTATACTAGCATTGATAAACATCATGAATTCAAGCAGCATCTGGTCTTAAGGATGGTGTTTATTTTTTTACTGTATAAGAGAGATGGTATATTTTTGCCAGATTCCTTTGGTTCTATTGCTATATTTCTGCTTGTTCATTTCCTTTTATAATAAATCATTTTAGACAGACTGTATAAACTTACTTTAGCAGGTTTAAATGGTTATGTTTGTAATTGTATTATTATTAGTAGTATTGATATGATCATTATTTACTTTTTTCTGGAGTCTTAATGTGTAGTCTTTATTCTTCTGAGGTGCACATCATGTCTTTGCTCTTTTCTCCAGCGTGGTGTGGTGTAGTGTGTCTCAGTGCTCCAGCTCGATTGCATGCCTGTATCTCCCCCTCCAGGACAACTTGCATTATGGTTGTATTCTCCCTCAATGTCGAGGGGTTGGAGAAAGCAGTGGTTTGGAGGGGGGGGCTCACTCAAGCACCACCAACCACATTTCCATCTCCATCCTTAGATTCTGAAATCTGTCATTCAAATCACCAGAGGGAAAAAAAACATTCCAAAATAAAATATCCAACAGCAAGATGATGCTCCGTTCTGTGACAAAATAGTTCTAGGAGGGACCGGGGCAATTTGCCTGAATTCTGTTATTCCCAACCCCATTCTCGTTTCTGTTCCTTACTCCCCAGCGCCAGCCTGAGCTGATAACAAGTGAGTGCACTCCCTAGAATGATGGATGGGCTTTAGCCATGGGCTTGTCAGGAGAGGGTGCAGGGCCATATGGAAGTGGCATATGGAAGCTCATAGTAGAAGATGGGGCAAAAGGAGGGGAGTGACAGAGATATACATTAAAGACACTGCTTTGCTCTTAAAAATGCAAGGTTCATCAGTTTAGTGGGGAATATCAGTCAGTGGTGCTTCCTTCCGTGGGACTGGAGGCAGACAAACACAGGCAGATGCAGGAGGGTGCGATTGCAGCAAGTTTCTTTTTCGGTTCCTTTTTCAAGTTTGGCTAGAGTTGTTGTTTGCAGTTGTAAACAGAAAACTATGAGGGGAAACTGGGAAATTTAGGAATGTATTCAACAAAAAGAAGAAACATCTTATAGGGCTTCAGCACAGGATAACTAATTCAAGACTTCTGTTTTATATTCTGAGCATTTTAGTATTGATTCAGTGTTGTGTTGTTGTCAGTCACATTTAATTTCCACTTTAATTCAGAAGGATGCCTGCACACAAGTTCACCCATGCAGTCCTGTGAACAAGCTTTAATTATGTCTTCAGATCAAGTCATGATCAGTCTATTTTTGCCATTCTGTCTTTGTCTATGTGCATGTGTGTGCCTGCATGTGTACTACCAGGCATGGATATGTGTCTGTCTGTCTTTCTTAGTGCCCTGTGGAGTGTCTGTGGGCCCTGAGGAACTCTGTTTGATTGTTTAAAGCCCTTCTTAATTGGCGCTTTGTCTGTGCACTCCTAAATGAGGCGGGACACCCACAGTGGGGGTTCCCGTGGAGACCGTGGGCCGCTTGACAGCCCCCACGGTGGGGCCTGTCCCACAACCCCTCAAACTGCCAGCCGCATGACAGCGGCCCATGCTGCACCACCCTGGCCAATTAAAACTCAGCTGTCAGGACCAGACACTATACCAACACTGGGTGACTGAGTGTGACTGTGAGATAGCAGAGAGAAAGAGAGAGAGCCGTGTGTGTGGATTTGTGTGTGTGTGTGTGTGTGTGTGTGTGAGTGTGTTGGGTTTTTCATGTGCTCTTGCCATCATTAGCTGATGAATAGACCCCCTCTCTCCTCTCTGCGTTTGTTTGTGTTCTGTGTGTATTCATTCCTGTGTCATAAGGTGTATGTGAGGCACTCAAGCCCATACATGCTTTAAAATATCCGCCCATGGGTAGGGTGTTCAAATTGTGAGTGTTTATGTGCGTGTGTTCAAAAATGTTGACAGTGTGTGTAAGTGTTCTTTGTGAATTGAAGTGCTCAGCAGACAGGCTGTATTGGGTTACATGCAGACAGATTTGTAATTCGGAGTAATCACTTAGGACAAGCCCTTACACCATTTTATCTGGTCATGACTCTAGGCCAAAGTCAATACTCATAGTATAGTAATGAGTAGGGGCTAACTGAGTTCGTTTTATTAAAGCTCTGAGGAGTGAATCTGATGCCAGCCTGCTTCCCCTTGAAAATATTTCATTCTCTTTCTTTCACACATTTTCTTCTCTTTCTGTTCCTCGGTCTCTATCTCATTCTGTCTACCTGCAACATCTCTCAGACCTAAGGCCTTCTGTTCATAGGTGGTAGCAGTGCCTCATTCCTTGCTTTTGTTGTCTAACAAACGTAAACACGTCCCTTCCAAAAAGGATAAGGCGAATTATCAGCACTGGGTTGAATATCGCACAAGCTGAACAGTTCTTTCTCAAATCCCAAAACATCGAGCAAGTCTGTGCAACATGTTTGGTAAAAATCTCATGTTTATGTTTAAGACATAAAATCACTGCAAAACAGGTATTATGTGAGGAGATTATTCTGGAATGACAAAGATGAGTTAAACCCCCCTTTGGCAGGATCCAGATTTGTAATCCGAGATTCCTGCATTGGGCATAGATTCAGTTTAATCCCTGCTGAAGGCAAAATACCGTTATTGGAAACTTCTCACCTCATCATAACCATGTTCGAGCATCACATAAAAGCTCACCTCAGCAATATAAAATCCTCAACATTCTTTTCAACAAAAGGGATCGTCTTACCTTATGGTCTCCTTATTGAATCCTGTGCTTCTCTGTGCAAGATATATGTGTAGTGAACAATGTAACATTGTTGAGAAGGTGCACTAGCACTCTACCCTTGGGCTAGTCTGTGAAGGAGCATGATTTGATTGACAGACAGTTTCTATGGGGGTAAGTAATAAAGTCAGAACCAGTGCTGCTGCATATCCACCTTTCACCTGCTATGTGGCTGAATGCAATTCAAGATATTCTTTTTCCATTTACCTGTAAGATAAAAATGTATCTTTCTTGATAAAAAGTAAAAAAAAATTAAAATACAATATTAATAATGAAAAAGAAGACATAACACTTGTCTCATGCGACAAATTAAAATAAATAAAATGGTGTAGAGTTAGAGTTGACCAACCATTATGTCCATCTGTAGAAAACCTCCCCTTTCTTACTGCCTTCATTAGAGATATCGACATATATTGTGCTTGACTACAAATGTGGTACAGTAATCACATACACATGACTCTCTCTCACACACACACACACACACACAAACACACACACAAACACACACACAGCACTCACACAGATGCACTCATCTCATCCTCTGTGTCCTGCATCTGGAAGTTGCTCCATGAAAAGTGGCTTCTTCCTGCTCTCGCTGGAAACATTTTCCAACCAGTGGAAGGCTTCTTCTGGGAGCTGGCCCACATCCAGGAACACTCAGGCCTCACAGCTGTCTTACAGCGTTTAAATGCAGCATATGGTACCCAAGTACCATTGTTTCACCACTAAAGACCCTGTTTTTTCATCGGCAAAGAAAGGCCATTTAATGTCAGTTTCACTTGGAGAAAAGAGAGAAGTTTTGAAAATAAACCAGGCTGTAAGAAAGGGTGATGCAGTTTTGGGGGTTTTTTTTTAGATTATTTTCTCAAACCATCACTAATTTTGGCAGTGATGACATTTTGATTCTCAGCCTGTGAGTTTGTGAAACAACACCATCTGTGTGCTTTCCTCTAATTAGGGTAATAGCCACAAATATTACTGCAACACTTCCTCATGACAAGCTGTTACATGCCAATGTGTGAAGACTTTTCCGTGTTTGATAGGCACAAGTTAGCAATTGCACTGATGTAACTGAACAGCAATGCTGCATTTTAATAGCAATCAGGAGGCGATGTATTTATCTGATTTGGCATTCTTCCAGTGCAATAATTCACATCTGCAATGTTTTTTACATGTGTTTTTAAACATTATTGTGTAATTTTAATTGTCTCTATTTTCCATGTGCAGTTTTATAAGGTCACATTTTGTGACAGTACAGATTATCATGTTTTCTAAAGACAATAAGACCTTTGTGCTGCATGTGAAGAGAGCACGACTGCAATTACTAAGCTTCACCTGCTGTGCAATGCGTTTCACATTACCTCAAAAACAATATCATATTCATCATCAAAACCTGACAAAACATTTCATTTTATGACACACGATGCATCACATTATCTTCTCAATCTCCTTACTTCATTTTCTTCGGTACCATTTGAACCCAAAATCTGACATTAACAAATGGAAGTTAATTTGCTTCCCTCAGAACATGTTATAATCAGTCTAAAGGTTAATGTTTCTGCTAATTTATAAATGCAGGATTGCTGTCAGCATGAGGGGGAAGTGGTTTTGAAAGGCCTGACATTGTAAATTAAGCCTGTCAGATCGTCTCTCTGCGCCGACGGATCAGAAGATGCCGCAGTCTATGATGTCAGACAGGCAGGCAAACAGCCCTGGGGGACAGACCTTGCTCCCTCACTTCCAAACACCGGAACGCCAGGAATTATGTGGCTTAGGAAAGGTAGCTGGGCACACAGGCAGGAAAGCGGGGGGTCTCACCTTTAGGGCCTGAACTCGATGGTCCAAACTCTGTGTGATATTGATGGCTTATGAGATTTAAGTTGCTTGGATCCAGACCTTTGAATCCACCCACTCCACTGAGTTAACAAGTTCACAATTCTGTATGATATGAGGCAATGATTTTAGCTAATTTAGTGAAACTCAAAAGGGAGGAACACTGGAATGAAGATGTCATTCTTTTTGCCAATGCAGTGCATTGTGGGAGAATGGCAGCCAGATTCCTAGACCATGTGTCTGTGATTAAATTTGCACTGTATAGCTATTTTTCCCTGTGTCCTTTTTACCACTCCAAGGCAGAGAGGAAAATAAGCTCCATCTATTGGCATTCTTGATGAATAGATTAACTGGATAGTTAAAGTTAGTAATGAATAGCATGTGTGGAGTAATTTAAGTTTAAGCAAGTATCTTTTTGTCTTTAGACATGGCCAATAATTCAGGGTTATATTCCTCCAGATATCCATAAATTAATCGCTAAATTAAAGCTCTTTGTAGGTTTTTAGTACTAGTGTCAAAGTTGTGATTTACTAAATTGGGCTACACCAATAAAACAAAAGAAAAGTCTTAATAAAAAATGCATTATTGTGTAATTCAGTAAACTGTGTGAATGGTCACTGTTGCATTGCAAGCTGTCAAGAACAGTTTTAGGCCTGACGTTACTACCATAACTGTTATTCTTGTGGAAAGGTTATTTATTATTATATTATTACTATATTTCATTTATGCCACCTCTTTTACCCTTCCTTCCCCTTACATTTGTCAGTTAGGTAGAAAGTTTGTGTGGGGAAAATATTCCCTGTATAAATGCGCTTACATTATAACTAGGCTCCTAATGTAGGAACAGCTGGTGCAACCGGCTGTAGAACTGGTCAAAGTTTGTGCCAGATGTCCTTGCTGTCTTTTATATTCACATGGATGTTGGATAGACAAATTTAATAGACAAATTAAATTTTAAGAACAAAATTCAGCAAATCCAAGTTCACATTGACTATCTTTCCTTTGGAATTGCTCCATCCATGCTAAGAGCCTTGTGGGATGGAAAGAATTACAGCCCTGTAGTCAATCGTGTAAGCCAATCAGACATTGGGAGTTGTTAAAGAGGTACTGGGAAGCAGCCCAGCTCTGACAAGCACCAATCTAGTCCCGCTGGTGAGATGATGGGGCCAAAAAGTAAGATAAAGATTATGTCAAACCTGTGGTGGAATCTCACCCCACAAAAAGAAAAAAGATCTTCCTCAGTGAGAGGAAATAGCAACCGACAGATTAAACATCTTCTTCTGTAATCTGTATAAAGCTTTGAAATGTATGTTGGCTGTGGGCCACATTTTTTTTCTTTAGCTCTCTCATCATAACCACACACGCACGCGCACACACACACACACACACACACACACACACACACACACAAGCAAGATGACCAGAGGAGTTAGCATTGCTGTGGTTAGAGAGAGGCCTGGACTAAATGGACTCTTGTCTGTCAAACATCTGTAGCAAAAGTGTGTGTGCGTGTGCATGCGTGCGTTCGTGCCTGCGTGTGTGTGTGTATGTGTGTGTGTGTGTGTGTGTGTGTGTCTCCTGTGCAAAAAATGTTGTTTGACTTCTCTTCTATATTGGCCGTCATTACTGCAGCCTGTCAGGACCCAGTCTACTAGTGTCTCACCTGACAGCCTCACAACCTTGCAACAAACAAGCAGCATAGGAATAGGAGGCAGAGGAGAACAGTATATAATAGTATCAGGATACCCTGTTGGAAAATATGGCATTAGAGGAAAATACAATCAATAGCAAACCCATATTGTTTTTCAGTAAAGTGACAAAGTATCAGATTTATTGGTGAGACGCTGCTTAAAGAGAGAAATTTCTTCTGTAGCTTGTAGCCCTGTGCAATTGCTATGTTATACAGACCATTCTTGCATATGCAGCAATGCAGTACATCTTTAGGAATGGCAATTATGGTAAGGAGGTAAAAAAAAAAAAGGTTTATACATCTAGTTCTGCACATAGTTAAACTCTTAGACTCCCTCAAGACTAAAAGTAGGAGAGCAAAATTCTTTTGATGGGGAACAAATAGGCATATTACTGCACTGTGTGAATAGAGTAGGCTCATATAGTGTGAATAGGATGCTGTTCCTTAGGGTTACACTGTACTATATCTGTCCAGTTTGTACTTTCCCCACTCCTTTTCTCTTGTTCAGGTGAGTAGAAGAATGTGCAGGTGTGTTGGTGTGTGTTTTTGTTTTTTTTTGTTTTTTTTTGTTTTTTTTTGTTTTTTTGCCTCATCATCTATTTTTCCACTTTCAGTCTAGAAAAAGGAGCATGTTGAGAAATAAGAGATTTGTGTTTTTGGCAAGTGTATCCATAATGGTAATGAACATATTCATTAATGTATGTCACACCTCTTTGTTCTAACAATGTGCATGTTACAGGATAAAGTCAGATTTCTTTCTTAGTCATCATTAGTAGAGGACAGAGTTTTGTTTTTTTCTTTTCTTTTCCTGGAGCTTGTACATGTCTGGTTATGTCTTTGAGTTGACATTCCAGTCTGTCTGTGCATCCCTGGGCTGTGATGACCTCATGCTGGGGCCCCAGGGCCCCACCAGAAGGGCCTGAGGTGCTTCAACAGGGTGACTTATAGCTGCTCCGATGAGAGACACACACACACAGCTACACACAAACAATAATTAACACATGTCCATCAGACTCATGTATCCAGTCATGACCAAAAATTCTTTCACCCCATCAAATGTTTTAACAGAGTGAAAATAAACTACTTTTTAAAAATGATGAATTTGTTTGTTTTCTGTACTATGAACTGCTTTGTCACAACAACAAGTCGTCTTTGGGGGTTTTGTTACAAATGAAAAAAGACTTAGCTTTCAAAATGTAATCATCACCACCCGAAACAACAAGAGGGACAAGTGACAAGCTCAGGTGTTAATGTCATACTCCCTTAATAAATCACTCTGTGTACAATGGAAAGCACACACACGTGCATCCACACACCTGGCCATCCCTTTACTCACTCTATTCCTGCTGCTCCATAGCCCCACCCAGTGTAGAACAAGAAGTGCATGACGGTGCTCTCTTGGACATGAGGATTTAATAGGTGACCCTGGGCTGCATGCTGGGTCCCCCGCTGCCTGGGCTCATCCAGCCGTAAAATGAGGCACAGGCAGGACCCGGCTGGTAATGAGAACTGGCATTTTGCTCAGGATAACCTCGGGAAAATCGCTTCTATAAATACCTTCTATAAATAAAAGTGTACCTTGGCCCAAGACTGCATGAGGGGCTTTCTCTGAAAAGGTCATCTATTGCCCCGACTCTACCACAACTCACCATGTTCTTGTTTTCCTCCTCTCCCATACCTCTCTGTGTCTGTGTCCTGGTCCTCTGCCTCTTTTATCTTTCTTCCTCTTATTTTATAAGGTCTTTGTGTTTTAACTGCAGAGAATATGGTATGTTATCACTCATGTCATGTGACCCTTGGAGGACTCCTTCATCCCTCTAATGTGTATTCTCTCTTCTAATGATTCTATGTATCCTTGACCTTGGTCAGGCGTCAGAACATCCATCCTGGAGTGAGATAAGGGAGGGAGAGAGAGAAAGACAGATTCAGCATGTAAAAGAAAAAAGTGAAATAGCAAAGTAATGAATAAACTCAGCAAATCTGCCAAAACCAAACCAAGAACTGGTTTTGGGGTTAGGTACACTGGCCCTTTGTTAATTACCCGCCTAAAGGCTTGTGTGTGTATGTGTGTGTGTATGTGTGTGTGTGTGTGTGTGTGTGTGTGTGTGTGTGTGTGTGTGTGTGTGTGCATGTGTTTGTTTATGTCTGGGTCCACACAACACCCATGTCTTCTTGGTCAGTGCTGTGTGTCAGATTTAACATTTTTCTCTGTTACTCACATTAGTCGTACTATTACAGTACCTAATAGTATCCGTATCCTTCCATATACAAAGGAATATGCTAATTAATGTATGTTTTCCTAATCCAAGTACGCAATGTCTTTTGGGACAGGCAATCCTGAAAATGAAACTGCAGTGACAGTTTTGCCGACTGTTGCATAAATCCATTAAATGATCTGACATATTAAATAAAAGCCCCTGTTTTCAGTCCTCGCCCCCTCCCTCTCTCTGTGGGAGATTTCATGACACAGAAGGGGCCAAAGATTCTCTCTCTGCAGGCCAGGTCACTACTTAAACTTCGCTTAGCCCCCATTTTACTGCCTGTGGGCAACTTAAACTGATTAGCCTCCATCCTGCAATGGCTGGCTGACCTCCCAAAGCATCCAATACCACTTATTGATCAATATTCATATTGATTCAAGCCCCCCATGCTGGATCAAGGGCGAATGTTTCTATTGATTTGACCAGATTAGAGAAGACAAAAGGTTGCCAAATAAGTTTAGATGCAACCTGCCAACACGATATGACAGCGAGCTGCATGGGGATTTCCAGCCAGGATTAGATTTGATGAGTGTTAACTGTGGAATTGATATAGCTGTAGGACTGTACCGATCGGTAGCTAATCAAGTAACACAGAATGTTAATTCAGTCATGCTTGCCCTTTAAATGCATGAGGTTACACCAATCGATTTACCTGACTAAACTCAGCTTTAGATCAAATGCAGATAGAGTCATTTAAAAGTTATGGCTGGGATTTGACGATGCATGAGAGGGAGATAAGCAGGGCATGAAAGATTGTTTTAGTGTCTACAGTTTTTAACAGATCTAGCCATGGTTTCATCAATTTCAATTTCAATTTCAGCATCAATAAATTAGCTAGATTACCTTTAACTTCTGATATATTTAATTACTTCAGCAAACAAAAAGAGAAAACTCTAAATTCAAGTTTGTGTCAGAAATCAACTGAAGCTAACAATAATACTGATTTAAGTCTGAGACTGCAGTTTGGCCTCACTTTGAATTAATTTGACAATGTGAACAAAGCTTTATCGAATATCTATTAATATTACCAATATGATTAGAATTTAAATTAGTTACAGTAGATGTCCTGTCTACTGAGAGCAGGTCCGACTGCTGCCTCACCACAGGACAAGATAGCAGAGAATACAAGCTGTTATACCACTGTAGACAACACACTCACATATTCATTGTGTGTGTGTGTGTGTGTGTGTGTGTGTGTGTGTGTGTGTGTGTGTGTGTGTGTGTGTGTGTGTGTGTGTGTGTGTGTGTGTGTGTGTGTGTTGTGCATGCACACTATATCCTTTATTAAGCCATGGGAAAACATGCTTCCATCCTTATTAAATATTGATGTCCTGAGTGGGATAAAATGAGTGAATAAGTCATGAAACACTGACAACACAACACTCAAGGAAACAGAGAGCATGTGGACATTTGCAATGTGTGATGTGTGAATGTTACCACAGAGAGTAAGAGTGTGAAGAAGAGAAAGATACAATGAAAACGAGTGAGGGTTTGCATGGTACCATCAGAGGTGGTCTTTACAAATCAAAAATGTACTTTGGAAGTGGAAAACCAGAAGATGCAGCCATTTCATTCTGTATTTTGAGAACTGTTGACACTGAATAGACCCCACTTTGTTCCTTTAAAGTGGTTCATGAGTATAAAAACGCTAATGGAATGGCTATTCTACTAAAGTAGAGATGGTTTATCCATAACTTTGACTTGGCTAGTCTTTTGTATGAATTGGCAGCTTCAAGTTGGACACATGATCCCTAGTGGGCTCTTTTCTCTTTGAGAACCAAACGGCAGTAATTGAAAGATCGAGATTCATTGGCTGACATTGGCTTTTACAGCTGAAAAATGGCTACTTCTCTTCCGCTGTCCCCGGTGGTCTCATTTTGTGGACATCACTTTTTTGGGTCAGCGAGTTAATCCCAAAAATATGTCCTGCCAGAACCTTGCCATTTATCTGTGTGTATTCTGTGTCAAACTCAGCATGGCTAATTCTCTCTGGGACTCCCCTCTGCTACAGAAGACAGACCTGACTGGCAAACTCACACATTATCACCACAGTCATCTGATCCGCCTCTTCTCTTCTACTCCCGTCATTCTTCTACTGGAGAGTTCTCCATGAAAGTGCCAAAAACAATGGATTAGGCATAAATGGCAATGATGCCTTAATGGGTTTCAAGACTGCAAGTAATATTCTACAAATAGCTATAATGTAATTAGGAATACTATAACACAAAAGTTATTGTTGCCTAGGGCCAGATATTTGATAATCAACAACCGTCATATGGTCTCAGTAGTGGAACGATTCCAGTCTCCATCAGTTGGATTGATCATATAATATGCCACAACGTTTTGACAGCCTCTCACTTGCCCACCACCATTTTCAATTTAATCTTTTCTTTTTCATGTCTCTTTGACTTCCAGAAGCAAACTTACCATCAAGCTGAAAACCATTTAAGTTGTTCGTCTAAACGCACTTACAGAATGCTTTCCCACATTCTCTAACACTATGTGTATTTCTTTGCATCACGCCTTTCAAGAGGAAGAATTCATAGGCCTGTCAAGTGCCACACAGGGTTGAATGTGGTCATTTATAGGGAGCAGACTGGAGCACAAAAAAAGCAACAGAAGCCATTTTGGTGCTGTCAGAGGGTTTTGTGGCTCTAAAAGGCTGTGGTGATGTGCTCTGACACTCTGGGTCTTGTATGGTGCTTTTAAGAGCTCTGCATGGGCACTCTCTGCATCACACACTGCCGAGCAAGACAAAAACATACCTGTCACCAGCAAACACTACTGCTGCACTTAAAGAGATTCCTAGCTGATTTCATGCCAGCAGAGGTCTTGAGGTGACTTTTTGACATTTATGTTGTACAGTGAAGCTGTTTTATGCTGCTGGACATTAAAGCTATAGTTGTTGATGTATCAAAAGTAAAAACAAAGATAATAACATTGTATTGTACATTACTGATGCTGGAAAATCATCACTGAAATCTTGATTTAATGCTTTTCACTTGCATTTCACTTTTATTTTCTTTAATTTAGTTTATGTATAAGTTTATTTATAAGTTTTTTTTATATTTATAAGTTTATTTGGCTACATTACCAAATTTTTTGTGGCATTCACTTTCTTCTTGCTGTCCTTCATTTGAATCCATCGCCTTACAGGAAGGTCACAGTGTGCAAAACAAACAAGAGAGAGGACAAAGGAGAGACAATCCTCCATTATGCCCCCCTTACTTACTTCCCTCCCTTGCTTTTTCTCTTCCTTTATCCCCTGCTACCTTTATTTGCTGCCCTATTAACAACTGTTACTGCAGCTTTAATTACGCCCCTGTGATCTCCAAGAGTGGCGGGCACGTGTCATCTCCTTCCCAGGGGAGCCTGGGTAATTACCAGCATCCATCCAAAGGCCGGTGCTCCTGTTCTTCGGTCGCCGTGGCGATAATCACACTGCCGCCACTAACATCTGTTCCATGGGCGAGAAGTCCAAGTGGCCTAAGCCTGTCACACCATGCCTTCCTGTGTCAGGCTTGACCTTTGACCCCACCCATGGCTCTACTGGGCTAATTTGTTTACTCTCAAACACAGGAAGGGACAGGCTGAAATCCCACCAGAATGTAAAATCTTCAAGGTTTGAATATGGCCATTCTGTATCTTTTAATATACTTGATGTGGTGTATGTCTTATCATTGTTCTCATCTCTTTAGGCCCGTTCCTACCGAGGTATACAGGCTTTTTGCCTGCAGATCATTATTATGCCCAATGCTTTTGCCATTAATTCTGAGATATTCAGATCTTGTAGTTGCCTGCTTCCAAACATCTAAACCCTATGTCATTTTTTCTTAAAACAAGTTTCATGATCACTGTTTGTAGGATCAGGTACAGAGCATTGGTTTATAGCCCTTCACAAACCTTAGGAAAATATATTTAGACACAATTATAGCTAAAGACATTTATTGATTTATCTCATATCAATAAGGTTTCTTTTGCAGCTGAGTCCGGCAGGAAACTATTTTTAATTTTCTAAAATACACTGTATAATCAATTCAATCAGACACTTTACAAACAAAACATTCAATTCTCAGTGCAGTTCTACAGACTGCACAATCATTTCTACATCTATATTTGCCACGTATTTCATAATATCATAACCATCTGTTGTAGAACTTTAAATTAAGGGTTGTTAATCTTAAAATGTAAAGTGAAGTCTGAGGTAGGACAACCTTTCCTTCTTTTTGCAGCAGTCTGTAGTCAGTCTACTGTCAATAAGATAAATTCAAACCACCTAACATTCTGCAGTATAGCTGTAAAAAAAAAAAAGGGATACAATGTAAACTATAGTATATTTAATCCAAGCCACTATATCCAATATGACATTGTACTTAACTCTAATGATTGGCTCATGTTGTTTAATCCCCATAGTTACTGTATAAAGGCCTGATTTAAAGCAAATCAGTCTGATGGGAATCTTTGCCCAAACTAGGACTGCGACTTCACAGCAGAGTAGGAACTTGTCCAGTTCCATACACATCTCCTCAAAATTTTTCCTCTTATGTGCAGCACTCTGCAATTCTTGGCCAAGTTTTCATGGGAATAGAAAGGCACAGTTATAGAGCCGGGAGTCAGAATTAGAGAGTAATCAGCATACAAATCCTCAGAGACTATAAAGCCATTTCCCTCTTTCTCACTGATGAGACCCAGCAGCATGTTTTGCCCCGATCGCAAACTTTTCCCATAATGAGAGCACTTAGACGTCCCTGACCACACTTAGACTCAAGAAAAAGAGGGAGGATTAAGAATTGGTACGGAAGATGAAGGGATAGGTAGCTACTCTAAATAAAGATATATTGCATATTTGCAGCGGATGAGGTGGCAGAATATAAAGCATTGAGGCTTAAATAATGAAAAGCTTTCTGATCAAAGGGACAGGAAAAGCGATGTATTTAAGCAGGTCAGAATCTTTAAAAGCTGTTTTATTTATGCGCTTTTTAAAAGAAAGTCATAGTCAATATTTGGCAGCTGTGACATTAACGAGCAACGTATTATGAGGGAGGGGGATTCATAAATATGCATAAAGATATTAGTGGGGTGTTAACAGTAAGCACCTGTCTACTTAACCATGACAGGAACTCTGTGAGTGACTTTACAGAGGACCCCCCCCCCCCCCCCCTCCTTGCAGAGCCACATGTGTCCTTCTTTACTTAACGTCGCCTCTCCCTGCCAGTGACAGTACCGCTGACAACCCACACTTGGAAAAAAAAAGAACATGTTTTCAGAGATGTCAACCAGCGATGGTGAAAGCTCAAGGTTAGAGTTGCTCGTTCACTTGTTGGCTGGCACATCCGCCAGCCTGCCCGCCTGCCTGTTCTTCTTTTGCACTCTATGAATATTGGCTATCCACATTGTGAAATTAATAATGCATTTTTAGATGTGGGGAATAGCATAGCTGTCAAGCCAGCTTCTAAATCCAAACTGTCGAAAGTCAAAGGGTTATGCATCTTTTTTTCTGTTTTGTCAATGAAAAGTGAGAAGCTGTCAGGGGTATTAACTTTGACAGGAGGTGCTTCTTTACAGTTGGCATGTGCATAATAATGTAAGAAGTTTTATTACAGAAGGTTAATCATTATTCTTGGTCCCCTCTGATATGAAATGTACAGGTTGTTAAATATAATTCTTCTATTCAGATAAAATGCAAAAAACAGGTTATGTTCATGCATATTATTAATTGTGGAAAGTTATATTTTTAACAGTTGCTGCAAAGAAAACAAAAGTCTGTTCTAGGCTTCTGTAGAAACATAGTGATGTAACATGGTCAGGGTTAGGTCAGTGGAAGAAGCCCCCCTCCCTATGTAGACATAAAGGGGGTAATTTTAAGGAAACAAAAAAACAATGATTCATATTTTCGGGTGATTACACAATAATTGAAATATACGTATTAATGGTATATTCCATTTCCACTAAATTCTACACACTGCACCTTTAAAAACTGTATCTATAAAACATTAAAAACTACAGATGTACTTAATTCTTTATGAAGTAAAATGCCCCAATTTCATCACATCCCAATGCTTTTACTTTATGCTTTGCCAACTCTTGTATGCTGATTATCAATGATACAGATTTAATCTGAACTATCAATTAAGTTATGATTACACTGCTGTGTTCATTATCATTATTACACAGGCCTATTTGATATTAAAAGGCAAAGTGTATATGTAGTTGACCAGATATGCATGCTGGCTACTGTGTAGTCTGCCCAATTTTTTTCATTTTCATTCTTCAAAGTCACACCACTGTGACTCTGTCCTTCAGTTGATGTGAGGCGGCAAAAGTAATGCAAAGAAAGAGACAGACAAAGTGAAAGAGAGACAGGGACAAGGAGAGGCAAGGAAAAAAGTGATGACCATCTGAGATGACTCAACATCTATGTCAGGAAAAGCTGAATGTACCACATGCATCTTTAACTGTCACACACCGTAGGACGCCAGGCTGAGACAGATGCAGGACAAAAGGTGCTGTTGTTTACCGCAGTGTTCCTTCTCTCCTGCCCTCCCTTCATCCTCCCATCTTCTGTTTGCCTCTACGGGAGACAGGCCCCCTCCTGCTTCAGTCAGGCAGCGCTGTGTGGCTGATCTGAATGTGACGGCAAAGGAAAAAGAGGGCAAGTGGGTTTGTAAAGGCTGGGGGCTGTGGTGGGTCAAAACCCAACAAGCTGTGCTGGGAGGCTATGCTCTCTCTCCCTCTCTCTACCCCTCTTTCTGCCAGCACCAGGTGGTGTGTTGCCTGTTTCCACCTGCTCACCTGAAATGCCACTCTGCCTCTCCTGGACAATCAGTGCGTGCCATGCAGATTACTTACCAACACAAGGCAAAGCGGGAGACTTGTATGGAGGACAAGGAGGTTGGTAAACATGCATCTTAACTGACATCATCCCCTGTCACACCTGACTTCTGCTCCATCTGTGCCTTTAGAATAACTTTGTGGACTTAAAAATAATATTACTGACACTACATTCTGACACTACCTTTGATTTAATCTAGATTTTTGATATAGTTTATTTACTTTATTTCTTGAATTACTCATGACCACTTGGTTCATCAAAACACACATTCTTACTATGAGTACTGCTTTATACTTAGTACTGCTTTTTGTTTTCTTTCCTGTGTTTTGTGCTGCGAAAGACAGAGAGAGTTGGGCCTCTCAGCGCCACGTGGGACCACTGAGAGCCAACCTTCTCAGACTTCTGGCTAACCTTCATGTTCGATCAATAACTCTCTATAGAGGCTCTGTCTTTGGAGTTTGTTTGTTTCTGTTCTCCTGCTTGCCGTGCTGCTTACATCACTGCTAAGATGATGAAATTGATCAAGCTTGATGCTTTTAACCCCTGTATGAACTAGAGCATTTTAGAAAGGGCAGCAGCAGAAGAGACTATGTTGGTTTGAATAAAATAGAGAAAAATCTTACTGCTTTTATTTAAAACAGAGTTGACTGTTATTGTCACAACCATCCACTCACAACTACAACCAATGCCATATTTTTCATATCATAAAATCATAAATTATGTCAGCTCACTTTGGTAGCCTAGAGTTCCAATTAACTCTTCATCCATGTAGGAAGGCTTCCCCCTCACTGCCAGCTATTTGATACCCAACAAAAACTACCTTTAGCCTGGAAGATGGATGGACTCAGGTTGGTCTGACAGAGGTCAATGATTTCCCTTCCCATGTCAGCAGAGAAGTAAACACAAGGACACAGGCAGCTATTTCAGCTCAATGTCTGGACCCATGCGCTCTGTGGAGCTCAAGATCCTTATCTCTTAGAAAAGAAAGAGCACTAGCCCTCCTCCCACTCTCTTTGCCTCTTCCCCCCTCCTCCATCCCCACCCCACACCACCCCGTCTTCTGTCCTCTTACCTTCATTACGCATTTTTTGTTTATGCTTGGGCGCAACTGTGGCTGCTCCTGATGGTTTGAGGTCAGGCGTGACTGGCCACGGGTTACTCTAAATAAATACACACGGACTAGCCAGGAAGGAGCGGGTAGGCTGTGCTTGCCGCTGAATCACCCTTGATTAATCAGCCAGCAGATTCAGGGTGACTTTTTGTGTACACTCCCCCCCACCACCACCGTTTCTTCCCCCAATCTACCCCCACTCCCACCACCCCAAAACCATGGAAGGTGATGGAATTGGGGCGGCACAATCCAGGCAACCCAGCAGATGGGGCATTGCCACGCAGTCCTGCCTCTGCAACAAACATACCTATCTAACAAACACTCACATATACACACAGAAAGGCATGCACAAATGCACAAATATGATTACATACAGCATCTTCCCAGTTCCTCTGACCAACTACTCCAACTGGTCTCTGACCAAAACTGACAGTAAGTCCTATTTTCCAGACTGTAGTGGAAGCAGAACAAATGGCCTGTTGTCACAGTGTGGAGCCAGATGAGTGGATAAAAACAGAATCATTACTGTCTAGATGGCAAAAAGTGGCAGAATGTGAACTACTTGACTTTTAATATACAAGTTTTTGCTGTTCAAATGTATTTTGCTTCAGTTGAATTTGAAATGGATAATTATATGTTGGTACACTAGCTGCACAGCAGACACAGCTAGACTGAGGCCTCTAATCGAGCTCTGATTTGAAACATCAGTATAAACAAAAGCTTTACACACAGCAGGATGTAACAGTGGATTCCATCTCTCTCCACAACTCTGTGTCAATCTCTTACTTTCTTTACTTACACCTCATTTCTTTACCACCCCATCAAACTCCCCTCACAGTGCACCCCAACCAGCACCAACATCTTCCCCAACCTCTACCTTGACTGCCATCATTAGGGGTGGTGCTGTTCTCTCACCTGTCAGCTCCACTCGACCATGGATCAGTAGAGCCTCAGCTGGACCGTGCAGACCCCTGTCACTTTGCTTGACCCTTCCCTCTCTTCCTGGCTCCACATCTCTACCCCTCACCCCGCCCTTCCACCTGCCCCGGGCTTTGGGCTCAGGCAGCTGCTGTCCCACCATCCAGCCTATTTCCCCCTGCCCCTGCTGCAGATCAACCTCCCAGCCTCGATTCTAGACCTAGCCCCCGGCCTTAGCCCCCCGGCCCCTGTGCTTCTGTTGCCCCCAGCATGGATGGACCTATCCTCGGGCAAGGTGTGCCCCCATGTGGCACGCCTGTCCAGAATACAGGTTATCAGCTCTGATCGCCACAATAGACTTCTACCTGAACCTGCTGCCCTGAGGGGATGGAGAGAGAAAAACAGAGAGAAGAAAAGAGAGAGTGAGAGTAGATTGAACAAAATAGGGAGTTGATGAGTGTGGGGAGGAAGAGGCTAGAAAAAGAGAAAGAGAGAGGAGGTAGGGATAGGGATGGAGTTATGCCTGGAGGCAGGGATGAGGCAATGAGTACGCCTCAAAAACAAGTAGGCAGTCGGAGACCACCACAGGCACTTCTACAGAGGGAGAACATGGGGGCTTTCAGGTCTGTGTCAAACACTAAGCAGCATGCTCTCTGGTCTCTGGTTCCTCTCCACAGCGACATGCTTTAGCCAACCCATGGACATCCAAAACCCAAACTAGACAGCTGAGCTGCTGTTTTGATGACTGTTTGATTCTTTAAGCCCCTTTTTTCCTTAATTTTCCTTTTTCTTTTTTTTCTTTTCCAAATCACTTTTCTTGTTGTTGTTCATTTTTGCTTGTTTTCTGTTTGTTTATCCAGTTGCTCTAAATTAACTTCAATGGATCTGTTTATGTGATGCCATATAATTCCCTGTCCAACAGATTTGATATCTGTTGCTGGACACTGAGTGTAAAATCAAACCATATGCCACCAATTGCTGCAAATTACCCTGGATCCAGATTATCAGTACTAAAAAACCTGTCCGAGTTTGAAGCGTCATTAATTCTCCAGTCGGTTTGTTTTGCAGTGAGATTGCCAAGCACTCAGTGAGGGTTGGTTTGTTATCGTGGTCGCAGACATTGTAATCAGGCCTCAATAATCACACTTCCAGAAGCGGAATGCGCCTGGGGTCCACGCCAACAGGCTCTAATGTGGGGCGCCGCGGGCCGCTAGCCTGCAGACACACAGGGCTGGCAGATGGAGGCTGCCATTAAATACGGACAATCAGAGAACACAATCACTGAGCAATACACTGTACACAGAGAGAAAGACAGTACGAGATGTAAAGGCTTTGTGTAGATTTAGTGTCATTATAGCAATCTGTTTGATCCTTGATTGTGGTTAATGGCGTATATAAGATCCACCTATAACACTGCCCTATAATGACATGTATGGATATAACATGTCCTTTCCCTGTGTGATACATTGTATGGCTGTTAGGCAGGTAAAAAGGACATTATAAACATAGATAAAACACGACAAAAAATACACTGTGAAATGTGATTTTTTTTTAAATTCAGGCATAACAAAGAGGAGACGAAAATGGTTACTTTTTTTTACCTGAAGAAAATATTTTCTTTTTAGGCTATGGTCAAAATCTAATCTGGGGCGAACAACAACCGCTAAAATTAATTTTGTTGCAAAACATTGCAGAAATGTATTTCAACATCGGCTTATACCATCGTAATACTGACAATATGTCACACAAATATCAGTCTCGCTGAAAGATAAAGTGCAGTATCATCTGCATAACAACAGGAGACAGATGGGTTGGCCAGTTGACAGCATTTAGTTACAATTACTAATTCATCTGTGATATTTGTTTGACGGAATAGCCCATCCACTGTTTTCTTTCTTTGTCTCTTTACGTCTCCTTTAACTCAGTCCTGATCTCTATCAAACAGTCTTACATCCTCTCTCTGGGTTACAAGAATTGAGGTTTGTGGAGTCTTGGAACATGACTAAGAGTGTTTCCTGTTTGTGTGGAGTGGAGAGACATGCAGTGTAGGTGTTGGTAGATCCGCTACAGTAATCTAAGATACTTTGTACTGAGCCAGCACTGCCAACATGCCATATATATCATTGTGACTTACTTATTACATCTACGTCTATGTTAATGGCAGAAATACAACAGTGAACAAATGAATATGACATGTTAGTCACAACACAAGACCAGAGAGAGAAAGAGTGTGCTCAGGAGAGGATGCAATTAAGGCCACCAGTTAAGTGACATGACATTGTATGTGACACATAGTCCTCTACTGGATCAAACCATCAACACTTTCTAATCAGATGTTCAATTTCAAAAATAGCACCTCTGTAAACTGTAAATCTTTCTCTGGTGAGGTCCAGGCTTTTGTGTTTCCCCTTTTTCTAATTGTCCTGTGTCTCTGGATCATAAATCTCTCAGGGAAGAGCCATTAGCAAAAATGGCTGGCAGGGACTCTGCCATAGGGACATTGCTGTGCTGTTCACATTGAGAGGATGTCCAGATACAGAATCAAGACATCACTACATGGTTGCAGTCCATTCACCAGAGTCAGATGACAGCATGTCTGGCATGGCAGCACCGCTTTTCATGTCAGCAACCAGCTAACCAATATTTGGGGTTTCTGTGATTAGAATGGTTTCCTTCCCAGTTCTCAAAGGAATGTAATTGTCTCATAATGTGCTCCCTGAATGTCATTGTGTTTGTGTGCTGTATGCTAACTTCTCCAAATAGTTAACAATTACAATGTGATCTGTTTCCTGAGCTCTTTTGCTTGATGCAATGTATCTCAACACAGTAGGTAAAACTGACTCAGTAGATTGTAGACAAAAACAATGGCATCAAACAAAGCCTGACTAAATCAGTGATGTGGAACACAGCAACCCAAGTCTCTAACTATTAGCAGGTCTTTTTTTTTTTTTACCATGTAAGCAGTGCTGTGAGTTGTCTGTTTCATGTGTTTAGGGCTTAACCCAGGGTGACGGCCAGCTCTGGGAAAACAACATGGAAAAGACTTCTCACAATCACATATCCTGTCTTAAGTGTTTTGGGGGGTTTTGTGTAAATAGGACTCAGTCATTGCAGCAGTAAAATGATTTCCTGTTACAAGCACAGTGGTTTGCTGATGAACATCAAGTGGGACACGGCAGGAATTGACATCATGTAACACAGACATGGAAGCAATATGGAGGAAATTGCGGGGCATTTTTGCACACGCCACATGCGATAAATATGCAATATTCCCATGTGGTGGTGATTTTTTTATTTTTTCTGTGGTGCCTTTTAGCATGTGTCATTTTGCAGAGAAGAAAATGCCTCTTCCTAAGACGTCTTTTTCCAAATTTTCCCATGACTTTAAATAGATGTAAGTAATTCACAACCATGTCTGAAGTGGACAGTAATATTATCTTTAATATGGTAATCATTGCAGAAAAAACATCTTTGAGCCTTGACTTTAGGACTGTGGCACAAGTGTGGGAAATGTATAACTAATCTATATAAGCGTACTTTATTATTTCTATAAATCATCTTACAGCCCAGGAACAGAGGTATAAATGACCTTAACCATTTCATTAAATCTAATTAAATTGAATTGATATTAAAAGTCATAATTTCTGGCTCTTTTTTCATAAGTGCAAATTAGATACGAGCCATGCTGGTTATCCTCAGTGTTAAACACATACTGCGTACAGTATTACAGGGTTAATGGGACAGATAATTGACAGTGAACCATAGGAGGTTAATAATAGATGCGTAATTGACTCCTATCAATTTGTCACACTGAACATCACTGTCTAAAGATCTCATTCATACAGAGTGCAGGGATTCCCAGCAATGACCATATTTCCTTTTTGTGATCACCACTTTTGGGAAATGTTTGAACAAGTACAGAACAAGGCCATAAAAGACAAAACGAGGTCAACAAAACAAGACACACACAATAAAAACATACATAAATACTGTACACAAACAGATGATAATATCCAATCACATTACTGTGGCCACATGGAAATGAAGAGGGACTTAGTTGTTAAGTTAATGTATAATCCTTCTACCTCATTAATATATATAATTTATATAAAGATAATTGAAAATCATGGATATACAGAGTTTTTTTTTTTTGATTATTGTCACTTTCATGAAACATCATACAAGATTTACATATTATATTTATTGCTTCATATACTGTAATATAATGTGCAGCATGAGTATGTGGAGCCACACATCCATACAAACAGGCAAAACATAGTATACATATGAATTGCAGGAAATATGCATAGAAAGTCTACATAATCATGTCAGACAAAATGCAAAACAAAAAGTATGTTCACTGATAAGCTGTGGTTGTGTCATGATGCAAACAGTTTTGTTTTGTTTTGTTTTTTCATTGAAAACAGTAAAAACAGTGTCTTATATAAAGCCATGATCTAAGAAATGGTGTGCGTGGATAAATTTATATGGTGTGTGTGGATAAATATATCACCTATATATCATATATATATATATATACCATAAATATGAAAGCACCAGAAGCAATAATATAAATAAGCTACAATTGATTGGGTGAAGCACAGTAATTTACTGTATACTTTACTGTTCTATTACTGTTTATGCTCTTTGGACATCCTGACAAGTATTTCCCACTTGACTTTGTCCATCAACACTAAGGAAGTGCAAGTTTATTTTTTCTGACGCCACTAGACAGAATATGGCAGACTTGACTCTTCATTGTGAATGGTGAATATGACAGGTCAGCTACTGTCCCAGGCCCTCTAGGCCTTGCACGATTCTTTGGTAGACCTCCGCTGTTTATAGATATCTCTTTCACCTTTTTCCTCCAAAACAATTAGTGAGAAGGCCAAGAGGAAACCTGCCCTGTAAGACTATGACTCACATTCCAGCCACTGCAGACAGCTGTAGGACATTACCCAATATGGACAGGAGAAATGTGGGTAAAATGTTACTGCAATTAACTTGTATTCACTTAATAATTAATAGTGAAAACTGTTGGAAAAGAAGACAAAAAAAGTTTTGATGCTATGATTTCAACTGACTAATAATGTTTATTCTTCTGTGTTGCACAATGAAGTTGGAATAATTAAATAGTAAATACTGCTGCTCTCCCTCTTTAACTCATGTTTATTTTATGCACTAGAGGCTCATCGACTCATAATTTGAATGAATGTAAATGGTGTGCATTGGAATACAGGGTTGGCAGTGTGCCATGCATCACTCGGGGGTCTTAAACAGTTTGAGAGCAGACTGATAGATGAACCTTGGTGGAGATATGTGGCTGGATGGAGAAGGGAAGGTGTTGGAAGGTTGAGAGTATTAATCATAGCAATTATTGAAAGTGTTTTTCGCTGACATCATCGTGTGGACCCATATATCAGCCAGGAGCAGCATGCTTATGACTTAGTGACACATGCTGAGTGGAGGACATTGAGCAGTAAAAATTAGCAAGTTATACAGAGTGAAAAATGAAGCCATCAGACAGCCATAAGCAGCTAGCATTTGTTATTCTGAAGAATCCATTCCAGGAAGGGGCCTTTTTGTGGATGTTATTGTTTGTGTCATCGTTGTTTTTGCTCTGAAATCATTCCTTAACAGATTTACATCTATTGTGTTGGTCTACCATGCAATCATAGTTGCTTAGGAAATAAGTGGGCTACAAGTAGAAACAACAGCTGAATAGTATTTCATTTCTGCAGGAAACAGACATAAATTGATAATGTCAAGAGATTCACACGCATGTGATCTAAAATAATACTAGATGTGAGTGTGTACGTGAATGTTGGTGTTCTCTTTGTCCTGCCGCAGGAAGCAGCAAATACCAGGCTCTTGAATCATTGATCTCAGGGCCAGAGGAGACTTTCCTTAGTAGAAGTGAACAGAACATTCAAAGTGCTCTGTACAATTAGCTCAATATACAAATTCTAAAATTATGCACCTTCATTTTGGCGTTTTCTGTACAAATACACCATACTGTATAATGTCGACTTTTTCTTTTTTTTTTCTTTATACTGGGTCCATTTTTGTCTCTTCATTGTAAGTTTTTTGGCTTTGTTCCTCCTGTATAACAAGAAAAGTCACTTCTTCAACTTCGAGTGTTTATATCCAAAGTAAGATCTTATGTTTGGAATGATTACAATGCAGTGAAAGTATGTGGACACTTTTTTCAAATTTGAAGCGTGAGTATCTGCACTATGTCAAAAAAGTACTTTGGTGAATGTCTTTCTTCTGTTTTCATTTTAGCTGGTTGACACAATGAAAGAATGGCGCACTTCTTTTTACATGACACTTATTTATACACAGTGCCGCTCTTTCGTCATGCTCTGTGTAAGCCTGTGCGTCGCTCCTTCCCTCCCTAAATTTAAGATGTTGTAAACACACTGCAGCGTCTCCCTCTATGGAAACTCTTGGGAACATCAGAGGGGTCCTTGGGTCTCTTACGTCTCACCGACGGCTGCATCAGCTCCTCTGGGCAACTGCCCAATTGGCTGGAAGTCTGCTGCCCTGACCCTGAACCCTAAGTATGAGGGGTTAGCCAAGGGCCAGCTCAGAGGGTGAGGGTGGGTGTGGTGATGGAGGTCAGGATGGGAGAGGAGGAGGGGAGAGACAGCTATTAAACACAACAGAGGAAGACCCATCAGGATGTGTCTTTTATAGCTGGCTGGTACTTGAAGGCATCAAACCCCACTCCCACAGATGAGAGGCAGGCAGTCCAGCAAGCAGATGAATCCTGTAAGGGTGGAAATGATGGGGTCAGGGTTTTTACAAGGTCAGGACGAGGTTAGCGGAGGGTCAGCAACTCAGTAATCCCCCCCTTTCGGTCTGGGGCACTTGAATGCAGTTAACTGTCCCACCAGTACCATCACACAGTAGCGCTTAACATGTGTTAAGATCTAAATGACTTAAAGGTCCAGACTGGTGGTTTAGAACCATTAGCCCATCAACCCTTTAACATAAAAGTTTTGATTCCTTCAAGGCAGTCATTTGCTTCCTAAACTTACATGCTATGAATTTCCAGATTTGTAATCTATCAAAATTGAAACTTTTTTTTCTTTTTTTCTTACTTTCATTTTAATGGTAAAACCGTTGCAAACAAGGGGCCATTTTGAAAAGATTCTTTGGTGGTGTATTCCATGTTTGAGAGTTGGCTATTTAAAAGCATTGCATTCTTGAGCTGTGCTGTCAGAAAATCGAACCCAGAAGACAAGCTTGATCTAAAAACAGATGGTATGCATTGGAAAATGGTTGATACTAATGTTAAATTTGGGATCTGGTTCTTTAAGTGAACTTTCATCCATAGACTTTCTCATACCGCAGAAAATCTGAATCCATCATCATCATCACCCCCAGATGACCCCACACCTCCTGCCCCTTTACAAACTTTCAACCTTCCAGCCCTCCTCCCTTAACACTGTCTGGTTCCTTGTTTCATTTTCATTACAACCCTCCTGCGGGGACTTGAACTTGTTGCCCCGCCTGAACTCGGGTGACAGCTCACTAAATCACTGCCTTTTAGTGGTGCTGCCCCCTTTTTTATACACTTTAATCACCAGACTCCAGTAACCAGGAATATTGGGCCCAGTGTATGGAATTCTCCTCATAAAAGAAAGGCAGAGGCCACTGATGTGCTTCTCATGGCAAAATCGCTGCTAGAATCCATCTTGTTCTTGCTGAGACGGTGGTGGGGAATTGATGGAGGCGGGGGTTCTTTCTTACGGGTGACAATCAATCGCTCAGGATCAACAGGTTTTAGGCCATAAACTTGAGGTCATCTCCTATCTAGCCGGCAGTTTCTCATCTGGCAATGCCGGTGTTAATGCTAGTAGGAGGCCTTGGATTTTGTTTGTTATTTATGGTTAGTCACAGGTTTAGAAATGGTTCTGAATGATCGGACGCTATCTTTCACACACTGCCTGTCACACCTTTAAAATGGTTAACCCCCTGTGTGCACACTGTGGTAGTGGAGTGTAGAACAACAGTGGGGAGATAATGTGTTAACAAACTTTTGTAAATAATATAATTTATATATATATGAATCCATAAATTGATCCCTTACTGAATAGGATCTCTACAAATCTAATGCTGAATGCCTCTTCATTCTCATTCTTCTCATCCTCTGCTTCTCATCAGTGCCTGCCTTGATCAATCACTTTTCTCAATGCTCATCCCTCCTCTGTGTGCCTTCTTGTCCTCTTCCTCTCCTTCCATTTCATCTTCAACCCAGATTTAATCCTTATCCTCCCTAAGGAAGCCCACTTTGTGCAGCAGTGAGGGTATTTAGAGCCAGTGTTGACATTGGACAGCACGTTAGACAAATATCCCCAACTCAAAACCACAAGACAAATGGCAGACCAGAGCTTGCTGTGCTCTGGCAGTCAGTCTGTAGGTCTGGCTTAGCTGTGGCCAGCTATTCAGCACAGGTGACGTCTTACTGCAAGAAAAAAACAGACAGCTAAGGAGGGACGGTGGACAGATGAAAGAAAATGTGGGGGTAGGATAAAAAGGGGGAGGGATAGATGGATAGAAAATGGAAGGAAATAAGAGAGATGTGCTTAGACGGTGTGGCATCATTAGGTAATAACTAAAAAAGTTATATGTGCACTATAAATCTTGTGGTAATGATGATCTTCAAATGCAAGGAAATAAAATGAAATATTTTATCATCAGAGACTACACATGGTGGGTTTTTTAGAAACCAAAAAGTTTGGTTGTGGCCTGATGGTGGGTTATAGGTGCACATTACATAATTTCAAGTTGGAAACAGATACACATAGCCACACGCAGACGGCACTCCCATGCAGACAGTGACCTGTGACAAGCTATCTACGCACACTCAACACATAACCACACACACACACACAGCACACAGACAGCACCACAACACACACACTCTTCAGAGATATGGGGCCCGTTTTGACAACCGCCAAGTTAACTTGGCATTGGTTGGACTGGAGTGATCCAAGAAAAGCAAAGCGGACCCACGAGGGGGCTGGGGCTTTTGTGTTTGTGGAGTGTCACACTTCATCACGAGGGAAACCCATAACAGGCCCAGGAAGACCTTTGAAGCTATGGGAGGGGTGTGTGGGAATCGCCTCTGTGGCTACCTCTGATGTCAACTCCAATATTCTGATTGCAGGCTATTTCCTGGATTAGGATTGTGTTTGTCGGCCGAAAGGGAAACTGTCCGAGGATTGTATATCAGAGAGCAGACAAGATAATTACGGCATACTACCAGACAATTTACCAGACAAAAAAGTACGTCACTAACACTGGCCATTGTATTAAAACTACTTACCACTTACTATCAGAAAGATGCAGTGTGTAGGCATCTGGTGGAATGAACTTGGCAGATATACATTACAATATTCATGAGAATGTTTGAATTAGTGTATAATCAACTGCTAATAAGAATTGTCTGTGTGTTGTTTTCATTACCTTAGAATAAGTCCTTTATATCTACATAGGGAACAGGTCATCGTCCATGTTGCACTGCCATTTTCTACAAAGCCAGTGTTTGGTTAGTTCAGAAAAGACAAACCAAACACTGGCTCTAGAGAGGGGCTTTCATCTTTTTTAGTATGTTTAGCGTTTTTCACATTTTTTGCGTTTTCTGCATTTTTCTAATCAACCAAGGTTCTCCTACAGGGTTGGAAGGGCTGCTATACTGGTCCTTAAAGAAATATTTTTGCATATGCTTCAAAGTCTTCACTACAAATACAACTACAAATGTGTCTGGACAGACATGAATGTAAAGTGCAACTGGACTGGTTGGAGGAAGCATACAACCATAAGGCGGTATATTTAGTTATTTATAGGATTCGGATTGCACAGCTAGGCTAAATGTCCAGTGGTTTGGATTACTGAGTGGAGAGTGTCTCTGTAAACCATTAGACTAAAGATCTTGTATGTAGAACAGTGTTTGGCAGCAGGGTCAGGTGATAGCAGTGCGTGCAGTTTGCTTTGGCAGCTTCATAATTAGTGGAATGGTGGCGTACTTTAATGGACCACATCCTTTTGGCTGGGGCTTCACAGGGCTTAACCACTGAAGCCATAATTTGATTCTAGGATGCTAGAAGCGGGGCAAGACAATTTCAAATCAAGGACAAATATTCAGGAAATTACATTTGTACTTAGGGATGGTTGGCTGGTTTGTACGCTGGAAAGTTTTCTGCAGTGCTGGACGGTAAGGGAAGTGATTTTCTTGAGTAATATGCTTATTCACTTCCTTTAGGGTCAGTTGAGAAGATCAATACGACTCTCATGTGTGTCTAGTAAATATAAGGGACCAGCCAGCATCTGATTAACTGAACTTAGCACAATGACTGGAAACAACTTAGGCTACCTGTTCTGTTGAAGGTAACAAAACCTGCCCATCAATTATGTATCTTTTTAGTTTAATCCATGCAAGCATAAAAATGACAATTTTCAGTTTTAAGGGGGTTAATCAAGAAATAGTGCAGCACATAACCCCTTTTATAACAACAACATGTCATTTTCACACTTAAAGTTTTGTACAGATGCTAGTAGGCAGATTTTGTCACCTTGGACACCACAGACAGGCTAGCTGTTTATTGTACAAATGCAAGTATATTTTTAAAAATGTCTTACCATTGCTTTAAGGATAATATCTTTGAGACTGTCCTTCCAATAAAACTATATAATCAGTAATTTCACCAAGTGCTCCAAAAGTACTTTATATTTACACTCAAGTGACAAAGCCTTACCAAACCAATATTGCTACATCATATATATATGTTTTTCTATACTGATTTGTAACTGTTTTGGAAGGCACAGATTATATTGTCAATAATGGCGTTATATCAGAAAAAAGCTTTCACTGTGCATATGTGTCATTCTGGAGAGAATGGACCAACAATGTATTTTGACATTTATTTTGGAGGACTTATTGATATATCTGTACCACCAGGTTAGCACTAACTGAACAGTAAAGCCAGTTCACAGTTTGGTATGACACAATCCAAGTTTTCACATACTCATAGTATTTCATTTGAATGTGAACAAACTATGACTGATTCCATAAAAGGCACAAAAACTATTTGTCCAAGTATATTCATACACTTATTCATAATTGTATCCATTTTTTTATAAAGACAATAATAAAATGCCCAAATGAGAATGTTCATTTCTAAAGACCAAATGTCTGAACTTGGGTGGGCTCAAAAGCCACAAAATCAACTTCAGTGCTATTAAATTATTGTTAAAAAAAACAACCCAGAACCTTCAGCATAATTGCTTGATTGATGTAGTTGATATAATAATCCATTCTTTCATTAATTTTAATTTGTGCAAAGTATCACATATTTGAGATTTGAAATATGGTAACACTCAATTAAATTAGTACCAAATCAATTCTGGTTGGATCAAAATATGATTATAAATACAAGTAGTCCTGACTCAGCACTACTTTGAAATGGCTCTCAAAACCTCTTTATAAGCAAAGATATTTATTATTTTGAGGACCAAATAATAATTATCAGCAAAATGATCTTAGGGCTTTCACAAAAGAGTAGCAGCTCATGAGGCGAAACATTTTTCATCTATTTGTATGCTTACATAGTTTAGAAGCCAAATGGAATAAGGCTAAAAGCCAGATTTTCATTGGGGGATTTAGAAAAAAAAAACTCAATTACTGTTTGCAGACTGGGATTGTTGTCAAAGACGGTGCCATGATCAAACACAATTTGGATCACACCACAACTTTATTTCACATTCTCTCACATTTCCAATCAAGGACCGATTAGCCTCAGACATTAATGAGCCTACTAATCCATTTGGGCCCCTCATGATAACAGTTAATTGTCTGTAAAAATGTGTGCAGATTCCCGTTTGGGTTGTTTACTAACTGATTTGGATGTGGTTAGGCCCTAAAGAGGTATCATTATGTTGATAGTGCTTTGGAAAATGAGCCCCTGATGGAAGCATCACCAGGGTGGAGTACAGTTAAGAATACACAGGACTGCTTTTAACCATCATTCACTTGAGTACAAATTTATCACAAATTTAAGATAACATTTGGCTATCATCACCCCTCATTGTACTTAATGTA
This sequence comes from Scomber japonicus, assembly GCF_027409825.1. Lineage (NCBI taxonomy): Eukaryota > Metazoa > Chordata > Actinopteri > Scombriformes > Scombridae > Scomber > Scomber japonicus. The sequence continues at coordinate 12,982,756 of NC_070593.1, read as the reverse complement.
TAATAAGAATGACTTTTCTGTTTTGCTTACACACTATGGAGGGAAGTTAACCTTTTTTTCTGCATAAGCCTCTAATAATTTTGACTTCAATTCATACTGTAAGGTCCAGGAAAAAAGAGCAGGACTGGACTGGACTTCCAGATGTTCCAGGCAAAATGGCATAATTTGGCACCGCATTTGCTGTGTCCTCTGCTTCGTGTTTGTGGCTTGGTTGAAACTTCAATCCAAATTACATTAAAATTCAAATCCAATTTGTGTTCTGCATACAATCAGAATAAGAATTGCACATTGGTTTGAGTTGTAGCAGAAAGCCCTCTTTGACAGCAGTTACTAATGTTTACTTAAATGAGAGGAAATTGGGATTACTCACAGTGTTGAGGGTAAACTATGGAACCACTGTCTTAAGATACTTCATGTTCACGTGAGCTTTCATATAATAATTGTAATCCGCTGTACAATGTAAATGTTCCATTTTCCATTGCATTTATAATTATTTGAGAAACTGTCAAGAGTAAATCATTTTATTCTCCATGTTTTCTTCTAAAATTAATTTGACGTGAACATGGTCTACATTTTTCAAGGGGACAATAATTATATTATTACTAGTGTATTTGAACAGAACCATATCAATAGGAAATTATTTTACACCGAATTACAACACAAAAAGGTACCTGTTAACAGAATGTACAACCTTGTTTCTTTCCACAATCTTTTGTGCAAATAAATGTGATTTTAAAGCAATACAATTCTGCAGATTGTGTCTGCTCATTGTTGCATTGTTGTTGAAATACTCACAATCCAGAATTCATGTAGCCCATGTAGCTGCTTTGTCATGTTGTTGAGGGGACTAGAACTGTGTGTTTGTATTCTGGCCACTCAGAGTGCAACCTTGGCCGGCCTGTTCTGACACTCAATTTATTGTCTTGTGATTTGAGGCCTTAGTTTCTCATTACACCCAAAGTTTTTGTGTCCTTGTGTGACAAAAATTAGTTTGTGCGTCTGTGTAAATCACCTGTCATATGCACATGCTCCTTTAAGAAAAGGCCATGGGTGTCATTTGATGCCTGCTGCCTTGCTTTCATATTTATGCGTCTCATATTCACGTCCATTGGCTTTGTCTCAGTTGAGCTATCCATCAACACTTTTTATCCCCATCACACCAACAATACGGATATAAAATGCTCTTTTACGTCAGCAAAATGCTACCACAAATAAAACCAGAAGCACATGCCTCTTTATTTGTCTAGGTAATAAACTACATAAATTAAAAACTGATAAGTGACAAAATTGCATTAGTCATATCCTATGGGTCTGGACTTTAATGGAAATGACCAGAGGCAGTATATAAAATATAACCTACAAATTTGAACAACATAGGTGATAAATTAATAAGTTAACAAAACTGAAGGACAAGCAGACCCAAGGGGATGTTCCTGCTCTCTCCAAGACAAGGACATTTTTCAAACAAGCATGTCAAAGAAACAAGTCATGACAACTATATCTCTCATACTGTCCAATGTTATTTTCCACATTTAAAAAAATAATAATTTTACAAATTTATTTGTGTCTGTTGTTTGTTGTCATGGTCTCTATAGAGTATTTCTATTTACCTGCCCGAGGACTGAGAAAGAATATTCCCTCTCTAGTAATACTGTATCTCTAAAAAAATACATCAAACTTCTAGGAAGTTTATATTTTTATTGTAGCCACATGGTTCATGTTAAAAAAAACTAGACTAGTTAAATACTATAAATAAAAGAGAAAGAAAATTACAAATATATCTTTTATATTATCACATCGAATCAGACCTATCCAAAAATATAGGAGCTCCTTTTCCTTGTATTGTTTGGATTTATTTCATACAGCAATTTTGTGAATACATATTCACATACTAAAAAAAATTATCCCAGTTCTCTATCTGTACTGTCTGCACTACAACACAAATGATGCTCATCTGTGGGATGTAGATTTTACCATACTGTATATTCAGAATGATAAAGCAAAAACAAAAACAAAAAAGGGAATGTAGTTAAAAGCAAAGGGATGAAGAGATGTCTCTCTCAATTTTGTACACTCAAAACAGAATCAGTTGCCTTTGGCCTGCTTAGGGGTAGAAGGTGAGGGAAGCACACAAAAGCAGTGCAATTATTCTGCTCTGGCACAACAACAGAGAGCAAAAAGAGCATCAAAGGCTTTCCTCTGAGCAAAATAGGGCTCCCTCAGAGGAAAACCGCAACCTGTGTGTGAATACCATTGCATGGACTGTTGGTCCTCTTGAGAGACAAGAGGCAAAAAGATGTATGTCAGTGCCAGAATTAAGAGAGTTACGGTTCATAACCACATTGACTACATTAGTTTATAACTGGCAGTTTTCAAAATTTGTTTTGAATGTGGTAAGTTTATAAGAGATATGGTCTTTTATGAGATGTCTTTGGGCTGGTGTGAATGCATAGCTATATGTAGTTGCTGTTGTACATATGTAAAAGAGAGAGATAAATATTTTATATTTCTTTTCTACTTTTATTTTTTATTGTGATTATATTTTATTCTTTATAAAATGTAATATTTCTATTATTTCATAATTACTTTGACTCAATTAAGAGTCAGGATAAGTTAAGATAGGATGTATATTTACTGATGTGAGAAATTTAAATTGGCACAGTACAGTGGGGAAAAAGTGGCAGCATAAGGGTGAAAGTGATAAACTATTTAAAATAAAATACAGTATACAGTAAACAATCTCTGTGCACGTAAATATGCAGGACATAAATATGCAACATGCACAAGTTTATTGCTTTACTTTCTTTTGTTTTGATTTGTTTTTTGATTTGCTTTTCCTTAATGCAGTTATATGGTTTTATGCGTATACACTGTACACGCAGTCTTTTTTATTTAAAGAAATATATTTTACCCTTACTCTGTGAAAACTGTACAATGTGATTTATCAATACTCTACTTCAGTGTGGTAAAACCAGTAAAGATACATTTGGGTTGATTTTGAATTTAAGAGTGCAGATGGACAGATTTTCTATCAGGCATAGTATAGGGCACCTTGGTGTATAAATAGGGTCCTCTGTCAACCCGGAAGCGTAGCTCTCACGTGTTATTGTGTACATGCACCGGTTGCCATGCACAGTTGTTGCTTACCTCTACGAGCTGATTTCACATTGTACAAAACTGTAGCGATCACGTTTGGAGTCTGTAGAGTTTTGAGAGAGTCGTAAAGGATGAAAGTGGTGGCGTTGATAAGGTAACCGCATCCTGTCACTGCAGGAGCGATCTCACAGCCCTGTCACTTCACTTTATGCTAGCATGACAGAAACTAATTCACAAACTCAAAACGGTCACTGAACGCCAAATAACGTATTTATATGAAATGCAAGGTGGTATAATTGTACCCTACAATTGCTATAAACAGTAATGTACTTATATAATATCACTTATATAGTCTGTATTTTACGTAGTGTTTTAATCACTTTATGGTTTTAGTATTATATATATAATATTATACAATTATTTTAATGATTATTATCTTTTATTTTGTTTTATTATTCTATAAACTCTAATGGTGAAAGGAAATAAGCCTCCTAAGTCATAAACAGCTTCTTCATCACTGAATATTAATTGGGAACACTAACTGTACACCTCTGATAAAGTATAGGTCTGCATCTTAATGATTCAAAAACACAGCTTTACATCTGTGTCTATTTTTCATGCTGTGTTCTAGTGGGGGCAAGGACAGCTGCTACAACATGATGCAGTGTGTTGCTGCTGGGCACCGGATCGTAGCTCTTGCCAACCTACGTCCTGCTCACACAGGTGAGGAAGATGTGCTGCTGGTGTTTAGATATGTTCTACAGGGGCCAGTAGAGCTATATGGGTCAGCCAGCTGCACTTCTGCACACCAAGAAACTGAGAACTGAACATAAATAAAGTGCCGCAGAAGTTGATGTACTGTAAATCCCACAGGAGTGAAGGTGTGTTAGTGTATGCAGCATGATAGCAGATGGTTACTTTGACTCAGACCACAACGTGCAAAAATGTATATTGTAACTGCTATGATTTTTTTTATCACTTTTCTTGGTGCCAGGTGTTTGTTCTCACTTTTATGTGGTCATTTTATTTTCTGCTTTAAATAAGCCCATTCAGGTTTTCTGCCCCTACCTGCACTGTATATTGTCATTTTTTGTGTAAATTTTAACGTGTACAAACTAAACTAAACTCCTTATGTGCTAAAAATACATCAGCTATAAAAACACAATGCAATAAACAAAAAATAGCTTAAGTAAATAATGAACAGTAAAACCAAATTTTGACCTTTTTTTCCCCATAGACACTTTCATGTCTTTATGTCAGTTCTCATCAATCCATCGATCAATCAATCTTTATTTGTATAGCGCCAAATCACAACAAAAGCAGGTTCTAAACCGAACTCTTCAGGTTTTAATTTTAAAGAGACCCAACATTCCCACATGAGCAAGCATTCGACAACAGTGGCAAGAAAAAAACTCCCTTTTAACAGGAAGAAACCTCAGGCAGAACCAGACTCAGAGTGGGCGGCCATCTGCCTTGACTGGTTGGGGTAGAGAGGAGAGAGGAAGGATAGGAGAGAGAAGCACATAATCATACGATCATACTCTGTTGGTTCAGTTTTATTCCATTTCATTTATTTATTTTTTAAAATCTTACATATGCCCTATCTCTTCTGCATTTCTAGGTCTTATGTAAAGCACCTTGAATTGCAAAGAAATAAACTAGCCTTAGACACTTCGATGAAAAGTGAACTCTCTACATTTTTTATAATGACTTTAAAGGTGCAATATACAACATTCAACCCCACTAGATGTCGGTAAACTTTTTTCTATGTAAAGATATAATGTAGTAATGGTGTCCCGAGCAGAGAATGAAGTCATACTCCCTCTGTGCATGTTGTAATCCAAGCTTCTCTGTTCTTTGTTTTGATAGCTGGTCCGGCCCCCTTGTGCTTGTTAGTGCATGTGAGTCCTGCCATTTTAAACATGGCGGCTGGGTTATAATGTTTCTCATATCACAGCTACACAGTACACTAAAATAAGTTTCTGAAAACATTTTAGGCGATAAATGGGCCATGCAGTAACAGCATCCTGATTCATATCTGATCAGTGCTGTCTAGTTTGACTGTTTCATCTGAGTTTCATGAGCTGTTGGTTCAGGGGCTTTAAAAAAAAAAAACTTTACTAAATTAACCAAGTGCACATTTGTTTTGGTCTGAGATGCTGACGCTATAGTATAACATCAAGTGGGGCTGAACATTGTATTTGCACCTTTAAACAATTGATTGGAATTATATGTATTTATTCAAATTATTATTTCATTATGGTCTCATTTCTTAATTTTATAGTTACCCACCTTTATCACCATACTTGTGATACTATTCACTATTCAGCTTAGTTCAGCTGAGGAGCACCTTCTAAGGCAGAAGTTTAATTAAGTGTATCCTTTAGTATAACAGGACTAAATGAAGCAATGAGCTGTAACCCTCTGATAGTGGGGACATACCTGCTCTCACACACTCAAGTCTCAGCTGTAGTATTAAATAAATGCATATTGAATGGTTTGAATTGCCCTCTGTACATTATGTTGCTTGCATCTGAATTGCTTCTGTTTGATCAGTCTGGACTATAGTAGAATTAATTGAACACCACACCCTGTGTATGTTAGTAAGCTCATCATTAATAGCTTGTCATTAGATACTAGCTTAAACATCTTTTCCTCCATGCTACAGATGAGTTGGACAGTTACATGTACCAAACAGTGGGCCACCAGGCCATAGAGCTGTACTCTGAAGCCATGGATCTACCCCTGTATAGACGCACAATTGAGGGCTCCAGCCTGGACACCGGCAGAGACTACACTGAGACGGCGGGGGATGAGGTGGAAGACCTGTATCAGCTGCTGCACCATGTCAAGGTAGTACTCTCTGTCCCAGCCACTAAAGAAATCAAGGATATTTTGCCATAGCACAACATCAGTGGTTGCCCAAGCGAATGGGGGCTGCTGAAAGACCTTAACAGATGAAAAACTCACCCCTTGTTTTATTTTATTACTGCATTCAAATGAATAATTAATGTTAAGTAATTAATGACAGAACTTGAAGAGAGGCCAAAATTAAACTTGTTTGTTATCAGGTTAGTGTGCTATTTGCAGCCTGTAACTGCTTTTGACTAACTGTTGTTATAGTTCTTACAATACCAACACAGTGATGCGTTTTCTCTTGTAAAACAATATAGCAAACAAGGGTACGTCAATATTCTCTCTGTTAAATTCTCATTCATTCAACATTGATGAGCCTATCTTGACTCTTCAAGTTCTTAGGGCTCACACTGGCAATCCCAACACCCAGAAGAAACAAAGCAGCCTTGTCACCCCTCTACTGTCCTCATTCTGGTTACCATCTAAACCTATTTGATTTATATGAATATTTCCAATATTCACACATGCTTTAGCCTTTGCCTAGTCCGACATCCCCTTAGGAAATTTTTGGAGTCTCTCTCTGTCTAGCCTAACATATCCAGTTCCTTCAGACATTTTTTGCCATTTTGTGCTGGAAAGATGCAGTAGATCAAACTAAAACAGAGTACTCACTTAACTGCTATCAATATTTTTCTGATATCACTATGTTGTTGATTACATCTACAGAGTTAATATGGATAGGTCTCGTTTATACTATTATATTTTGCATAAATATGTAACATTTCTGATTTTACGTATGCAAATGTTTATAATTATGGTAATGTAAAGCATAGAATATATCCTCACAGCAATTAACAAACCTACAGTATAAATGCACACATATACATATAGTTACAGGAAGCAAAGCAATTGCACTAGACCCCCTGAAACCAGCCAAATGAACTAATGGCATTAATTAATAGATCTGACCATTATTCAAATTTAGTCTAATTTGGAATAGTTTTATAATACACCATAATGATGTGAATTCACTATTATAACGCTTCATTGAGTGTATACAAACCTAGTCATTGTTTTGACTCCTTGCCACCACTGACATATGCTTGACTGCTTTTTAGGAACAAGCTCTCAGAGCACTACTAAATTTCTCATCTCGGCTAAGGTTCATGACATATGTCACACTGTTGAGATGTTTTACAAGTCTTTCTCTATGGATTCAGAGTCACTTAGTAGCCCATCAGCATTGTCTCAAAGAGACTTTGCTTGTCTAGTTTCATCTGGGCTGCTGTACAGTAACAGTCCTTAGCAACCATTGTAAAGTGCACCCAGCTGTGCGAGAGATTAAAAAGCCATGTTTGTGCTTTTAGTCTATTCTATTTAGTATGTCTTGATTTCACTTTCAAAGTGGAGTAAGTTTTCTTTTTATCTCACTCTGGGAAAATAGTCTGCCTTTTGTATCAGTTAATCAAAGTTTTATGTGTGAAGTTGAAGCGAGGTGCCCTTCAACAACCGGCTTCACAGGAAAAATTCAATTTTTTTTTTTATATCACTTGACAGAAGATCAGATGCAAAAATTAATCACCAAATTAAAATTTCATCAAATACCACTTTTGCCAGGACGTTGAGAAAATATTAATTTTATACCAAATTATGTATGAGACCTTGTTGGTCTGATGTAGTGCACGGTGGCTGACTGACAGGTTTGAAACAGCTGCATGTGAGCTTGACATACTGCTGGCAACGCCTGTCCACCTGCCACCTGCAGCCATGAGGAAGCTACCTGGATGCACATTTCAGCCGTAGCAACGGTTCTCCCTGCTGTCCATGTAAACAGTGAAGGACGTTTTCCCCTCTGCAACTCCACTCAACCCCTCATTTTTGCTGGCAGCATCAAAATTTAAGAGCTTCTTATAGGATGGTGGATAAGAGTTTGTTGTTGAGATTGGAGTTGGCTTGACTTGGTGTAAATGAAAGAGAATGGGTTTGTTCTGTAGGTCTGTGTGGAGATATGTTCATTTGGCGCTGAGGGCTGCTCCAGGGCCCCTGCATGTACACACACCGCCTGAGTGGCAAGGGCCAGTCAGCTTGCCTCAGGGCATTTTCCGCCCTCTGCCTGACTTTCTTTGTCATCTTCTGTATAAATCGGTGGCTTTACATGTGGCTACATGTGATTTGAAAGATTTTGTTTGTGTGTTTTCTTGTGAGTATGCACACATTCACACAGTCCAACTTCTGTGTTTTGGGCTTTCATGAGTATTCACAGTCAAATAGTGGTCATTTCTCTGGTGCGTGATGCAATATACCATCTCACCCTGTGGTCAGGGCTCTAATTGCAAAGGGCTGCTAATTTCCCATTTCCAAGGCTACTCTGGTCTGACCTCACCAGTCAGACGGGCCATAGATCATGGCAGTTGAACTCCCATGGGGGCCTTGCAGGCGAGCAGACCTCCAGTCGTCTCCCCGTTTACCCCTCTCACCGTCATCAACAGACCTGCACCATAAACAACAGGCTTCCTCTCTCTCTCCCTCATTGAGTGATGTCAACCATAAGAATACAACTTTTTTATCTCAAATTTCAAGTTACTGCTTTCTGAAGTTGCTTTTTTGGCATCTTCACTAATCAGTAGGTTTACCAAGCTGAACCATTACACATTATAAAAAGAAGGAATTTCAAGCAAATCATCCCATTCTATTTATTTAGAAACTTACTCAATTCTGTAATAGCATCTCGAATCTCCTTTCAAAAAGTCACAGATCATGGTCAGATTTGGTTATATGTAACACATATACCTTTTTTTTCTATTTCATATTTCTAAAAAACTGTTTCCTTCAACATAAAGTTTGTGCTGTTGTTGATTGGTGAAGGAAATGATAGAAGGGGTAGAAAGAGAGAGAAAAAATACTTTTGATAATGAGCTGTTAAATCACCCTTACTGAAAAGTAACGAAAAAAAGTGTTCTGTTTGGAAAGTGTGATATTTTGAAAGATTCTTTCTAGCAGTTTGAATTAATTAGAAGTTACAAGATTATATTTGGCAAATGACACTTGAGCATAGATGAAACATTTTTTCTTCTCAGATCCGGAGTTGATGAGTTTAAGTGGATATTCTTCCCTCCTCTTCTTTTGCAGTGCTGGCAGCAGACTTTTAGCATGAGCCAACAGTGCCATCTATGGATCATACCTGGAAGCTGACAAAGCAGAGATAGTCTCTGTGCTTTGCCCTCACAGAGAATGTTTGGAGTCATTCAAAAGATTAAAAGGAAGAGATCATATTCTTTAGAGCCATTGTTGACAGAGAAAAAAAATCCCAATTATAATAGGGGAAAAAAAGAGCCGTCCATCCCCTGGCAGTAGTGATAATGGCAGAAGGACAATGTGACCCTATTCTTGGCCCCTTTGCTCTCATCACTGGTTGTGTATGACAGTGTGTCTTTGAAGTATGTAACCTGATAAACATGCAAGCCACAGCCTACCCCATCCCATCCTGCTAGGTGCTGATCTTTGAACCCACTCTTTGAGGGGAAGAAATAACAGTTTTGTCAGCAGCAGGGGGGACCATTCACTTTAGGACATCTATGGCTGCAAGAGTATATTTTTGATAGAGTAGATAACTTCCTTTTGTCCACTGCCAGGTTTCAAACACTAGTTAGAATATAAACATTAGAAGGAATGACTATGTACGTGTTTAAATTTGGTATTTGATTTGTAGCTTCTTTGTGTGGATTTTTTTTTTTTTTTAAATCATCCTGCTCTGCACATACTGTAAGATGTGTGTCCATACTTCATGTGTGTGGTTGGTCTGCTCTCCTCTGCTGTGATCTGCTGTGATGTGTGATACAGATCAGCAGTGTCAGTCACCCCTGGCTGTAACGCCAGTCCCCCTGAAGGCCTGCAAAACCCCTCATATTAGTCATATCACATCCCTCAAGTCCTTTATCCTTCTCTCTGTGCTCTGTGACCTGACACAGTGGCTCTTTATGCCCCGTGACCCTGCTTGTGTGTGTGCGTGCGTGCACACTCGCGTGTTCAAGGTCAGGTCAAAACAGGCTTCTGTTACATGATAACAGGTTTATCTCTCTTCTCCTTACCTGCTTCTCTTTTGGCCCGGTTGCCTCCTTTCAGCAGTCTACAGTAGGAAAAAGTGCTCTCACTGCTCTCATCTGTGTAAACTCTTTTTCTCTCTTACCAATGCAACTGCACATGAATTGATGTTGCACGCACATAGTTATATATAGTTAGCTGTTGTCAGTTTTGTTTTTGTGATATTATTAATTGTTATTTCAATTTTGACACAATTTTGTAGATGATTGTCCACAGAGAGAACATTTTAAACTCAGATGTTGTGTCTGGAAAGTCACACTGGATACAGTGCATGGCACAAAAGGGAGTTTTGGAAAGATGCAGAGCCAACTGGAGCTTCAATCACTTGATGTAGTAATAGATAATATATAACAAGATAGTGACTCCATTGCAGTAACTCTGCAACCTTTGAGTTGATGAATAAAGACAAAGACATTTAAGCTCATTAAAGTGATGAGGAACAATAGATGATATCTATGCACATGTTCCTTTCTGCCAGCTCTAATTAGCAGCACTGTGACATCTCTGTCGTACTGAGACCCAGCTTTGAGAACGATGGAAATGTTACTTTCAAATCTAATTTCCTATTCTGTAATGTGTTCGACTTTTCAGAAAAATCGTGTTTTTAAAGTTCTTTTCATTTTTAGATAACTGATATCGTGGGTCAGTTAACACTCAACTTCCCCCCTCTCTTTTTCTTATCAAGCACGTTTTTTTTTTCCCCCTCAAGATGTCTGGGAAAAATGTCTTGGAGAGGCGCACTGGGACCTTTGGCCTTTGTAGATGAAACAATCCCTTCTGTTGGTGTGTGTTAAAACACCATGTTTTTAGTGAGATAATCCTCTTCTTAAACTCACACACACTCTACCCCCATTCCTTGATTCTCTTGACCTTTATTACATACACACACGCGTACCCCCCCCCCCCCCCCCCACCCCCCCATCCTCAGCCTCTAACGCCGCTCCATTATCGACATCAGCAGACAACAGTGGGGCCCTCTGAGATCGCAGAGACAGTCTGTCCACAAGTCCAAACATTCTTTTTCATTCTTCCCTCTCCTTCTTTCCTTCTTTCTTTCTTCTGCTGGCATATTTGTCTCTGTTGTATTGTCGTCGCACTTTCATCCGGACCTTTCAGAAGCCTGCCACTACATTGTTGGGAGTGCCCTAATGGAGGTGTATCCTGCTGCGAGGAAAGGAGGGAGAAGGAACCGAGGGAGAAGAGATAGGAAGGAGCAGAGAAGAGAGGAGGAGGAGGAGGGCAGGCTGGCTGGTTGGCTGGCTGGCAGGCAGGCGGAGGAATCTCCAGTTGAACCAGGAGCTCTGTGGTATTGATTAGGGAGCTGAGGTGTTGGAAGACAAGTCATTGAGGAGGGGTGTGAAGTATGAAACGGGGTGGGGGTGGGGGGCAAAATCAAACACGCAGCCCTTCTCTGATTACCGGCATGGTGCCGCATTAGACGTACATTGGGGGCTCAACAGGAAAATGGATTTCTTTAAAAAGCAGTTTAATACATAAATCATGACCTCTGGGGTCACAGTGAGGGTTTAGGAGATCAGATCAATAGCAAAGCTAATGCAAGCTTGTTTGTGGTGCAGAGAGACCTCCAAATGGTGTTATTGGAAATCGCTTACATGCAGTCTAAAACTGATGGATAATCACTTTGTAGAAAGTTTTTTTATTGTTATATTTTCTCAAGTTTTGCTGTGAGTGCTGTACTTGAAGGTATACTTCAGTGTGAGCTAGTATAGATTCCTTCAAACAGCTGTCTTTCTGTGTCGCCTTTTCTATGTGATAACCATTGTTATCTTTTCCTTTGGTCTGAGACCACTTGTATTTATGTTCGTCAGCACTGTGGCAGTGGGGTTGAGATTGCAGGCTTGTTTTGCACATGAGGAAGGATAGCATTAGCGCTGAGATAATGGCGCTGTGTATTGTTCGCTGGCCGTGTGGAAGTGGTGGGACAGGATCTATTAGATGCAGGCCCATTTCCCTCCAACTGACGCTAACAGTCCCCACAAACATTAGATAAAGAGCCTAGCCTCAAGCCTTTGTAATTTGTTTGTATTTTTCTGCTTAATGTACTTTGCTCAATCTTGTTTAGCGATGATGGAAGCTGATAGCCTTATCTCGCCTTGCCAAGGGCATGAGCCACTACCACTGCTTGGTTGAACATTGTTCCAGTGAAGAGCGTGTGTGTGTGTGTGCGTGTGTGTGTTTATGGTATTTTTACAGATTTTATTTGGATGCTGGATGAATTGTGGATGTATCTAGTGGTCATTTGCATTTGAGCTGTTGGCTAATGGCCTATCATGAACTGATGTAAATACACCATTAGCTTTTATGGGGATTGTATTGCTATAATTTCTCTCTTTTGTTTGACTGTTCATATTACAAATTAAGGGAAATCTGTGATCATTTTCTTGTCTTGGCTGACCAAAATTGATTTCTTTTCTCATTTTGGTCTTTATGTGTTTTGTCACTTTTTCTTCAAAATGCCTTTGGTTGGATGTTATTCCTTTCAAAACATCTGCTACTTTTGATCATCAGAAATCCATTGTTACATCTTCATTATCACCCTCAATGAGAATATATTTTTACCACTGTCCTCTTTCTTCTCTTTTCTGAAAGTCACATTTTAAGTTCCTCTTAAAATATAAAATTGTATTACTTTCCAACTTTAGATTCCAGACAGTTAATTCCATTCTGCAGCCATCTAGAAGTGTAAAGAATAACCCAGCAATGGAAGAAAAACAAGAATCAGATAAAGACTTGAACTAATAATAAAACCTTTTAAACTTACCAGTATCGACAGCAAGTCAGACTCAATACTGTCTCAGAACACACAGCTGAGGAACAGGGCTGAGTCTTTCAACTCCATGCCATTCATCTACTCCAAAATTAAGAGGGCTTTTATGTTATGTTTTGTGAGCCATTCCCCTCAAGAAATATTTGTGGCAGGCCCCATCACCTCCCGCAGCTAAAGTCATAACCAGCCGTAGAAAAACACTGTCTGGAGTCTGGAGAGTGGGTGAAACCAGCATCACTGCTATATTTTCCTCCAGTCTCTCTCTGGGGAAGGAAGGAAGGCAATCCATGATGTCTGTTGGAGCTATGGAGGATAGAGGACAGGGGAGCCAAGATGCCAAGAGCCTGTAACCTGACCTCACCAGGAAAACATTTACATTTTGGAGTGTGTGTGTTTCTAGGACAGTGCATGACTGTGTGTGTGTATATACATGGATGTCAGTACATGTACGTGCATACACCCTGTGGACTAGGTGGTTGTTACGGACCATGAAAAGCAACTGACATAGTTTACCTCTCTGTGGCATGAGACTCGCTCTCTTTGATTCTGTCCTATACTCACTTTCTGGAAGCAGCTTCCTGTCTCAGACATTCAAACACTCTTACCTCAGGCAAGTGGGAATGTTGCTGTGACAGAACTGGGATTATGACTTTGTTTTATGCCCTACAGAAAAGTGTTTTGCTGATGCTTATTTATTGGAAACCCATATCCTTTTAATGGTGAGAGGTGAGACCTTGAATGTTTGGAGGAAGTTACATGATTTCCTGTCGTCTGAAAAAGTCCCAAAACAGTTGATAGCATGAGAGTAGAGGTTAATTGTGACAATTTGTTTAATGTAGAAACAACTATTAAAATATTGATTTTTCTTAAGAGCCAGTAATAATTAAACTTGTTTGCTTGAATTGCAACTATTCATGGATATACAGTACACCGATAAACAACCTTATGTCTCTGCTGCTTCCCAACATTTAGTTTTCCAGGCGCGTTGATATGGAAAGCCTCCGTGTCCTTGGCCTGCTGAAACTAGGGCTTTGTGCTTGCTTTGGCCAAGGCCCTCTCCCTCCCAGCCTGACGACTGGCTGGGCCTGTGTTTACGTAACCATATATATCTGAGAGGAAACTCGTGAAACGTTAATCTCTCTACTTTTTAACCCTGATGAATTTCTACATTTTCCAGCTGTGCGGCATGGCATATTTATGCTCAGGCTCTATCGCTGAAAACAGCTCTGTCATTGTAAATGAATCACTAGCCAAGACTAAAAAGTGTGTGTGTGTGTGTGTGCAAACTTCATGCTAGGAAACTGTACAAATACGAACTCAGGCATGAAAACCTCCTTCCCCATTCGTGGATTAAGTCTGCAGCTTCTCTCTCGTTCTTCTCCTGCCCCAAATCAGTGTATGCTGGCCTGTCACTCGTCACATTTCTGTGGGTTGATAAGCGCCACTCACTCATCGTGGCGATGAGACAATGTCTCATGTCATATCCTCTGTTGCCTGGTCCATCTGCATAGCGGCGTCATGCAGGATAATACTTTCCCCTATTCTGCTTCCTCTCTCCCCTTCTTGCAACTCTGACCTGCATCATCACGGGAACCAGTCGGGGCATTTGGTTTTATAAGCAGCTGGCTTTGTGAGCAGTTTGTTTTTCTTATTCCACCACTCTGTATGGTTGAAGACTGACACGTGGTGAGTCATCTCTCTAGCCCATCCATGAGTACAAAGGAAGAGGCCGTCTTTCAGCAGCTGCTTCAGACAGACAGCCCCACCAATTTACGAAAGGGAATGTCTGTGAAAGCTTTTCGGAACAAGTTTTTGGCCGATGTTTGCTTTACAAAGACATTTGCTAAGTCTGCATGTCCATTCAACCCTGTTCACACTTGGTTTTATAATGCATCTTTCAAATCAAATCACAAGTGGACAGCGCTAAATACAAATGTAAATAACCTCTGAGCTGCATTGTGATCCCAATACTCGAACCACTTGCTGAGGTAGCGCAAATACATCCTGAAGCGTCCCCAACAAGAAGGTAACCAGAAAATAAGTCATCAATGCAGGATGTCGTGGTTATTTTGATGACAGTGTGCCAACGCCAACTGACTTTGTCTGACCTCAACAGTTGGAATAACCCTTACATGTATATTAATTCTTGAAACATTTTTGGTTTCTTGGTTAGCCTGTGCAAAACAAATCTGGCATTTGTCTGGCGACAGACTGACGCAATAAGCCTTCGACCCTCTAGCGGAAGTGACGTAGTTAGTTATGAGATGTGGTCAGCTAGACATCTTGGAGACTCATGATAGAGACAGGTGTAAACAGCAATGTGTCTTGGCTGTGCACTTGTGTTCAGATCACTGAAACACATTTTAAAACCAAGTGTAAACAGCCTCATTGTTGCTTTATATTGATGAATCAGACATAGTCACATGTATAGTGTTTGAGCCTCAGTATATATGTGCAGTTTATAATCTTGGAGGTATTGCGTGAAACATCATAATAGATTTATACTATATCCCATACATTGCCTACACCTCTCTACATCTCATCACTCCTTTACCAACTCTGGGAGTGACCTTGGAGTATAACTGGCTGCACTGAATGGTAATGAGGAAACTGATTTAAAACAAATAAGTAGTGTCTCCTCCTACTAAGCTCACACTAAGCTTCCTGTCAGTTTGGCATGTCTGAGTTGTCAGGACAGCCCAACATGCCCCAGGACTATGTCCGCATTGCATTAAACACAATCGCTTGACCCTAGCTGGCCCCATCCCGTGTACCACATCTAGTTGAGCTGCTACAACAAGGTCCAACCCCCTTTCCATGCACCCCCCCCCCCCCCCCAGCCCCCATGTACAGGGGAGAACAATCCCATTACATTACAACAGGCCCAGAGCTGATCTAATGGAGACAACATTAAAACCATGTCGCGTCCAGTCACTTACTTGATGGATCCAGGGAGAGAGGGATGAGGAGGAGGAGAGATGGAGAGGAGACGGAGTGCTAGATAGAGGGGGGAAGTGACAGGAGGCCACGGAGTTGGAAGTGGTGTCGATATGATGATACAGAAATGGAGAGTGTATGATGGTGCCCCGTTGCCCTTGAGCAAACTGTCATTCAAAACACTTTAATTAATTTCTCCACTTTGTCTTCCTCCCCGCCTTCCTGCCATCACACACGAGCATACTACCTACAGGAGGCAATAATATAATAGAAAGTGCACGTCAACAACTTTGGACTCAATAAAAAGAGGATTTTGTATGGGCATATCTGGCCTCGTGTCTGTCAAGATAGTAGATAATAGTCAAGATCTGCCAGCTCTGGCTTCCTAGTTGTCAGAACAGGCTGAAGCAGGCATTTTAGAAACCCACCATTTTGCAAAATGGAACTTTGTATTGTTAGGGTGTATAATTAAGACTTCATTGTGACAGCCATTGAGAGAGAGCTAATGAGGGTTCTGATGTATTCCATATGAAAATGAATATTGAATTTTTAATATTTTATGTCTTTCTAATTGCCTTGGTTGCTGTTAATGGCTTTGACTGTTGAATATTACCCTGACTGAATGTGTAGCATGCAGGACTACCTTTTTAAGATGAGAAATTATAAAACAGCTGCATTCTCAAGCCGAACTTGGTGCCTTATGATTATCTTGTATGTATCTTTGGGGCAGATACATATCTTGACTGAAGGCATGTCTGTGACTGTGAATACATATGAATCACTCTTTTACTCCCTTACTAAGATGAATGTATATATAATTACAAAGTATATCACACACACTACCTTGATATAGAGTTTAATGGCCGTATCGTTTCTTTGTGGAGCATGTCTGCTGGCCTTAATCTTCCCCACAGCTGACATCTTAATAACTCAGCCCTCTCCATCCATTTCCACGGGAGACATCCGGATGTGGGGGAAGGATTAGTTTAATGAATTTGACAATTAGTAACAGAAGTTAATGACTGCATGGGGCTAAGTACCCTGATGGACATGGCTGGGGGACTGAGGGCTTCCATTGCTCTGGGCCATAGATCCTCATTAATAGCTTTTCTGCCTGCTGGAGAGGATAGGGGAAGCCGGGCCAGGCCTTTGTTTAGTCTGCCTCTGACAGGGCTGCTAGGGGGTTGCGCTGTTGCACAACGCCATGCCAGAATTAGTCCCGCTTGGGGCAGGAGTTAATGCAAGGCCTTGGGTCCTGGATCAGGTGAAGCTTCTTTTAACGAAGTAGGGTCATTAAATGTTGAAAAAAGAAAAGTGACATGGAATGAAGGCAATGAGGGAGGTCTTTCTTCGGATCTTGTGCCAACAGTCATGAAGAAAGAAAAGTGGTTTGTGGATCACAGGAGTCCTGATGACCTCTGTACTTGATTTATTGTTATGTTAGCTTCTTACCCGGATTCCACCTTTAATGCAGTCAAAACATCGTTTAGCCAGATAGCTCTCATAAAGATTTTATTATTATTTATTATTATACTGTGCTTCATGAGCTACCTTGTCGCTTTGTCAGGTATTTCCACTATAAACCATTTTGATAAATTTTTCAGCTACCATAAAATCAAAGTTTGTATTTTTTATGGCATCATGAATACACATGGAACAATTCCCTTAATATCCATTGAATCAAATTTATACATACATATACCCATTTTTTGCAATAATTCATCCCACCTTTCCTACAGAGGATGAGAAAATATGTGTAGAATTTGTGAAATCACGTCCAGAGCAGCATTAGCTGCCCCTTCATTCCTGCCTGTCTCCTGGTGATAGCTATAATAGCGACAAAAACATGACCACTTCCAAAAATAATCATTTTCCAAAACTGTTTGCCAAAAGGTCTAGTAGCTAGAGCCGCCATTGAAAACAATGGAGATGTGTGAGAAATTTGTCTTGGGTTATCATTAGTGGTGAGTGGGCCTGGGAATTATAAGGCAGCATGATGTAATGTAATGAGAGCCAGTGAAAAGAGAAGCCTTTTAATTGGCTGAGTCGAACCTCAAAGCCCAAGTACCTACGACACACTTCCTCCAAAGGGAAAGAGAGACACAGAGATGAGGCTGTTGTTGACTGTTGCTCTGATTCTGTGTTATTCTGTCAGGCCAAGTCTGGTTCTGCCAAGTGTAAAGCCAAAGGACCAAATTGGTGTTGATGCAGCGCACCCCTTCAATGCTCTTATTCCTATCTCTTTTCCTCTTTCTCTCTCTGTCTCTCCTTATCCCACTCTTTACCTCCTAATTTGCCTCTTTAGGAAGTGACATTTGTATTTAGGGAAAAGGTTATCATTGTATTAGAATAGAGTGCCGGCCCTGGGGCTTACCTAGAATTACATGACACTGCCTGCAGCCCCCTTCGCTCTGTGCAGGGCTGAAGTGTTATCAGTCTGACTTAATTACTGTCACCGGGCAGTGGAATTGACTATAATGTATATTCCAGCATTGGACACATTGGAGAGATATTATAACTTACTGAATCCTGAGTTGTTTAGATGTTTAACTTTGGGTCAAAGAGTTAAATTCTTGCTGTTTGTATGTGTTGAGCTTCCCCATTATACTTCCCATCCGATGCTGTACCAAAAACACCACACACACACACACACACACAGAGCACATCCTTTATCTGATTAGCTGGCACGCCTATGTGGAGTTGTGTGTGTGATTGTGTGATTGTGAGAGAGAGAGAGAGAGGGAGAGAGAGAGTCGCAACACAGCGTCAGGCCCCAGGCAGGGCATGGATTTCATTTAGGAAAGTATCAAAGGTTTACACGCTGTTCGCTTTAATCAGCATGTTTATCAGGCAGAGAAAAATTGCAGGAAGGGACCACAGGGAGAAGGAGGGGTGTGTGGGGGGGTTATCTTAAGGACCAGTAGCCAGGGAAATTGATAATGGCTACAAGGTAATTTAGTGGGGACTTGTGCATCTCTCCGCTGATTCCACCCTTGCCTCTCATTCTAATTACAGCCATGTAATGTTCTAATGAATCTGCAGGTGTGTGTCTGTAGGGGAGGGGCACTGAGGTGGAGAAGGGGGGGGGGGGGGGGGGTTGTATGACTTTGTATATATTTGTGTGTACACATGCACAGTTTCCTTCCATGTGCGTGTTTGTTTGTTTGTTTATGTCACTCTGGATCAAGCCTGTGTTTGAGAGAGAAGATTGAGTGCATCTCAAGGCTGTGTCTGTATCTCTGGAGTGCACAGTTGTCTCACTGTTTCTGAAATATGAATATGATATGAAAAGCAATTAGATTAGCCCTCAGCAATATTAAAGATACATGCCACTCACAGACACAATGCTCTGCTGATGCTTCATGTTGTCACTGCAGCTCCGTCTTCCATCTGTAAAGCTGCGGCCAGACACACTTAGCTTCGTGTTCATACAAGACTGCTGATAAGTCCCAGGAACTGCCTTCAGTGGTGTCCCGGTGCCTCCAGTAACACACTCACATGTACGCATAAACACACATGTTCACTCACAGAGCTGTGTATGCAGACCTCAAGGGGATATGGGCTGGACCACAAAGGCCTTGATATGACCAGAGTGTAAACATCCCCGAAGGATTGCGGTCCAATGAAAGGAAAGAGCCGCCAGGAATCTGTTTTCCTTGTCTTTTTGGGTCTCTGTGTGTGTGTGTATGTGTTTGCGTATATGTGTTTGTGTGGTTTTGTTCAGATAACACTTTGGAATACGAGTGTAGGTTGAGAAAAAGAGTATTTGGCCCCACGAGACAGTGACATCATATTGCCGTTGCATACTTTATAATAGAAAAGTTTCCTCCATCTTTTTCTCCGCACAGGAAAAGGAGGGTGTTGAGGCAGTGTCTGTGGGGGCCATTCTCTCCGATTACCAGAGGGTCCGGGTGGAAAATGTGTAAGTCAAACACACACTCACACTCGTGCTCAAGAACACACTTTCTAACTGAAGTGCGCACACACCCCCTGCTGCATTTAGGTCTTCAAGCTTGAATGACGCACACTCTGTGGCCCACTGGAGGAAAAGAGTACATCCTCTGTAGTCTTTACCTCACTGTGTGTTCCAAACTTGGACTGAGTTTTGTTTAAACACGTACACATACATATATACACACACAAAGTTTTGTTTATGCCACTTTATTTAGACTAGCTTTGATTTTATAGCGTGTCTCAGGTTTTTTTTTTTTTTTATATTTGAAGAAAAGTAATGAAACTGATTTTGTTGATATTATAAAATGTACTTTCCCATTAAGAGACACAGACACCCATATGTCTTGTACTTATTTTACTCCTTCTCTTTGTTTTTTGTTTTTGTCTTCTGTACTCTTTTTTTTTTTATTCTCTTTTGTTCTAAACCTACATAGACTGGACACATTGCAACACCATAGCTCTCTTCTTATTAACAATTCCTGTCGTCAGTCAACTATTGAACAATAGGCGTTTATGTCAAGATGTTTTGACCTCAGTAACCTGCTGTGGATGTGTGTTTTACGAGTTTATGCTACAGACAAGCCACAGCTTAGATGGTGTTTCTGAGTTTGTTTTCCTCTTTAAAAAAGCCTCTGGCAGTGGTGGCAGGTGGTAGCATGTGCTGTGGGCCTATCAGGGTGGCAGCCTTCCCACAAATGGAGAGGTACCCAGCCCAGTAGGCTTTGAAGTTGTTCTGAAGCTGGCAAATATTCAATATTAACCTCTTTACATCTCCTTCCTTTTCTACAACCTACTGCTCTCTTTCTTCCCTTTCACCTGTTCCCCAGATGTTTGCGGCTAGGTTTGCTGCCCCTGGCCTACCTGTGGCGCCGAGACCAGGAGTCCCTTCTCTCCGAGATGATATCATCTGACCTCCATGCCATTCTCATCAAAGTTGCTGCCTTCGGTGAGTTTGTGTCTCACTCTTTTGTGTCTCTGGCAGCTGGTGAGCAGTCTGATATCCCCTTCTTCTCTTCCTTTCCAGCCACCCTTTTTTTAACTTAATTTTTTACTTTTTTACTCTCTTTGGAGGTTGGTTAAGTAGTGTTTGGCGTGGGGATCGAAGGGACAGAATTTGGATAAGTGAGGGGAAAGGAGGAGGAGAAAGGGAGGTGTAACCAGAGAGAAAAAGAGAGACAAGCAGAGTAATGCCCTAATCATTAATCTGTGGCTTAGCAGCAGTGTTGAGACTTGTGCCAGCGGCAAAGGTATTGAAGCAGAGAACAATATGAAAAGATAAGACGCACAGGGGGAGGAGGTATGAGAAGTGTGCAGTGGTATTGGGAGGGTGGGTGGAGGATGAGGAGGGGAGGGGGCGGCGGGGGAGGATTGGCAGTTGAGAAATAATCACAGGTGATTGCCCCACACATTAATGCAACCTGTCAATAAGTGACGCATGTCCCCATTGTGTCTGAGAAACACTGCATTCTCTGCTTATGCATAGCTCAGAACACATGGTCCGTGAAGTGAAGATGAAAATCAGGTATCTCTCATTTACGTTTTTTCAACTGCAACAGCACTGAGGGAGGAGGTTAATGTGGTGTCACCTGCTCTCTACCTGCCTGTTTTGGAGCCCGAGGACAGGAAGATCAGATTACTGAAAAACAGGAGAGTGAAAAAAAAAACTCTCTCTTTTTCTTTTCTTGGGTACATGATGTTAAGATCCCTACCTGTATCTACTTGACAGTGCAGCCGGATCCCTTTTGACGGTCTCAGTGATAAATGATAATTACGGCTACAAATGGTTCTTTTTACTCTCAGACTACTCACGGCAATAGATCATCAGGCAGACACTGTTTACGCGCTGTTAAGTGCTTGTTGTCACCTTTGGTAGCAATGAGTCGAAAAAGGGGTCCACAGCTGACTGATGACCCGCAGAGCTGAGTGGCACGTTTAAGATATTCTGCATATCTTTTAACACTGCTCAAATAACCTCTGGTGGAATGCTTTTGTCAAGCCATTTATCTTTCGTACTGTATTTGCTGGGCTCATTTTTCATTTTTAATAGTTTCATGATAAAGGACTTTTTTGTAATAAATAATATAACCTGTCAGATGCCTGTCAGAGGACAGATGATGTCAGAATCCATGTTTTTAGCAACATTTTTTTTTTTTTTTGTGGGATTCTCTGGGATTATAATTATTGTTTACAAGTCAAAATTATTATTTTACAGTTGTAACAAGATAAGACCTAAGTCTACATTTAATATTAATTGATCATAATCATAATGCCAAATTACCCCTCTGGAATAATAAACGTTGAGAAAAAGCCACACCTTAAAGACCTCAATCACCCTGTAACCCAGCTACCACCGCCAGACTTTCTACCCTAAACATCTAATTCCGTCTAAAAGCAAATTCTCGACATTTCTTAGAAGATTGTAATTAGAAAGGAAAATCACCTCGGGTGTCTTTGAGTGTGTATCTTGGCCTCCCACTATATGAAGGTGTTTGTATGAGCTTGTGCGCATGTGTGTTTTGGCTACAGGTAAAAAGGAAAGATCTTATCACCCCTGACTCCTCACCTGTCCCGAGGCAGTTGTAATTAGAAAGGAGAGAATTGAATAGGGGTGCAAGCGCCCAAGGCATTTTAGGCGGTACTTGTATAATTGCAGCTTTGGTGGGAGCAGGTCTGAGCAGTGAGGTGTGATGTTTAGGGGAGATTGGGTGACAGAAAGGCATACCTGGTGGCCTTTACTGTTTGCATGTGTGTGTGTGTGTGTGTGTGTGTGTGTATGTGAGCAAAGAAAGAGATTTGGAAGGGTTTACTTGTGCAGACTTCATGAGGAGGAAAAAAAAAACAACTCTAATGGGGCAAAGGTTAAGTCTCCCTCTGAAATGACAGCCAAAACAGCTTATGATATTCTATGGTGATATGAAATGGGTTTTGGTTGGAAGTCATTCAAGATTAATATTCCTTCGTTAGCTTCTCAGAAAGACAGGTGGAAATTAGCAGTGAATGGATAAAGAAAAAAAAAATCTCTTAAGAGAGGATATTCGTTGATGACAAATCCCTGTAGTCAAAAGACAGCTGTCCAAACGCAGGATGATCCTCTAAGTGAATTTTCTAGAAGTTTTCATTTGCGTGCCGATGGCAGCCTAAAACCACAAAAGAGAGAGAGAAAGAAGATTTTAGTCTTTGAAGATACCAGATTGCATGTAGTGAAATAAATTTCACTATCTGAACCTAAGCCTATGAATGTCAGAATATACTTCTAATTAGAAAAAGGTATTCCTCTCAAAAGGAAATGCACATTTTTGTTGAGAAACTGTCTCTTTATAATGCAGTATTTCTTGAGCTAACTGTGGTAATTGGCAATTTCAAAAGTCAGCATTAAATATTCATGTAATTAGTTAATTGATTGATTAGTGCAGGTGTGTGTGAGGGCACAGGTTCAGCAGTTAATTGGTCCTCAGCTCCAGAGATAATTGGCATGTGTGAAATCAAGGTCTATCCACTGGAAAACCTTTTATCACTGCATGATCTTTTACCCTTCACATGAGCGTAGCCTTTGTGCTTTGAAGAAGAGAATTTATATCACAAATTTACTTTCACTGATCACCTCATCCACTTAAGGATGTTGAATATAATTTAATGTATACTTAAAGTACAATTAATGTTCAAAGACATTTAAGAAAATTTACTCAACATTTTTCCAAGTGGAAGGTGGTAGCTGGGCAATTCAAATAGCATTTTTTCTTTTAACTTAAAAAGAATGTCATATTACAATATTAGAAGTATTTTAATATTTCAATCTTGCATTTACAATTGTAAGCATTAGGCAATAAATGTGATAAATGTTCTTAAATAGATAATCGCAGGCAGAAGATATTATTACATGATTGTAACATGATGATTATAGGTACAGATACAGGATTCAAAGACTTTATAAGCAGTCTGCAAAAAGACAAGAGGCAATTACCTCCTGGAATGAAGTAGCCTGTCTTCCCACCCAGGCCAAATTAACTTTTCGTCATTGCAGTCAATCAATTCATGTTATCAGTTGTTTTTCTGTGCCACAGCGAAGCATTGAGGCTCTATATATACTTTAAGAAGGCTGTAATACAGTTAGAGTAATGATATAGCTCATAAGATATGAGTTTAGAACCTAATAGAAATTAGTAGTTAGGTCAGTTTGGTTTGCCTTCATTACATAGCTAACAGTAGAGAAGTGGTAAGAAATGAGGGGACAGAGAGATGGGTGTTGACATGCAACAAAGGTTGCGGTTACATGGTCAATATCTTATACTGTTTTTTTTAACCACCTGACAAATCTCAGAATAAAGTACACATTGGGTGTTTGTGTGAAAAATAGATTTGAAAATTTCCTGAGGTTAATTTTGTCCAGTTTAATGTGGTTGTAAGTACCTTCAGTTTCTCCCTTTTTGAATGTGGGACTGAAAAGATTCAATCTTGATGTGATTGCTACACAATTCATGCTGCCTATTATTCTGTTCACTGACACTGAATTTCAGATAAGAGCCTGACAAATTTCACATATAACCTTAATCTTATCATCCTTTGTGTGGTGCCACCTCCCTCCTCTTCTTTCTTCCCTTCCGTTCTGTATTTCTCTCGCTCTCTCTTGCGAAGATTAGGTGATAGTGAACAGCTATTGTTTTGGCTGGGGTCTTTGAGAGTGTTGTTTAACGGCTGATGCAGCTCACTTACTAGGGAGGAGATGCTTATTTCATCCATTTAAAGGCTAAAATGTTACACATCATGAATCCAATTTTCTCTGCCTTTTCTCTCTGAAGGCAGGGATTAAAGCTGAGCTGTCAGCTGGCATGCCAGATCTTAAGACAACCCGTGGATGTCTGTGATACTGCGCTCAGCTCAGCTCAGACAGTATCTTGAATCTTTAGGCTTTTAATTTAGCATTAAGGCTCAGTAAGCAAAATCACAAGCAGTTTCAATTAAATACGTAACTCACTGCTGTGGGTTTACACGAATCAACCTCTTCAAGGTGGGCAAAGGCCAATCATGATCGTTAAAAAGAATTAGTAGAAAAGTGTGCTCTGGAAATAATTGCCATTGACTATAAGGATAAATATGAGACCAGCATTTTTTGTAGAGTTCACAAGGAGAACATGCTTTTTTAATCTGAAATCAGTGCCTTTTGGTCCAAGAATTAACTTTAAAAAGTGGATATTTATGCAGAAAGAGTTTTCCAGATTTCACTTGTTATTGTAAGCTTTCTACTTTATGATTAACATGTATTTTGTCTTATAATGTCTTGCATACAGTACTTTTTCCACGTTGTTTTCTTTTACTGTTTTTTCACAGAAGAAAAACTCACTTGATATTCTAAATGGCTCTTGGTTTCCCAGTAAACGTTTTATTCCTTGCTAATTTCAAACCTCCTAAATGTCGACAAGGTTTTTAAAAATGCTCTCCCTCATTACTGGACTCCCTGGTTTTAAAGTTCACTGAATTTAATTGGAGTTTTATAGGATAATACGAGGTAAAAAGCCCTTTTAAAGGAGAGCCATTCCTCTCAGTCTCTCTTAGGGAAGCTCCTCTCTCTCCAAAGTGCGGTCTTGCTGTCTCTGGCGGCAGACTAATGGCAGCTTCTAGTGGGCTTATTTGGGTTTAATGTGGCATAATGAGGTTAGGTAATTGGGTTTAGGTCAAGTTGTAAAACAGGTTCAGAGGAGACAGAGATGTGAAGATCATGTAAATGAGTGGTGTTAGATCGCTGAAGGCTCACACTGGCTACTAGACTTATACTTTAAGCATGTATTGTACAACTGCAAGCCCATTCCACATATCTTCATATCTAAATGGTTACAGTAACCTTAAGTCAGTCAGGAACATCTATTAAGAAAACACTCGAACAAGTGCTAAGTGGTCTTGGGAAAAATACCTTCACATTAATGCAATCGTAATGTATCATTTTATCACTCACCCCTGTCTTCCTCAATATCTGTCCTCCTCTTCCCGCCTTGTAAATATCAAATCATGTATCATATATTATTTAAGAGAAGGGAAGTTAATGAACATATTAAAAAAGGCAGCAGCCCCTCAGCAATTTGGAGCCAATTATTAAAATTTGTTAAAAGGCATGACTAATTAAAGAGGATATTTAAATGGGATTGAATTTTAATGGTTTTTTTTGGTCTCCTTATTACCTTTGTGGCAGGGTTAAGATGAGAGGATGTTGAGATTAGATATTCTTACACTAATTAAGACCACCGATCCCCTGGGAAGAGAATAAGGGTCTGCTCATTCTCTCCCTCCACACTCTCTCTCTACCCTCGTTCTCTCCCTCCCACCGATGTGACCCTCATTCTCTCCCCTGTAGTGCTGGACCACTGGGGCCTGGAAGAGAGAGACAGCTGGGATTAAGATGAGCCCAGTGTATAAGTATAATAAATCTACCTGGCACTTTGTTGAATTTACTTGCTGCTCATTTTATGATCTTCACGTTACATTAACACAACGTGACCAGCAAAAACAACCCGACTTTCTGTTCTGTGTACGCGGAAGTGTAACTCCTGTGAACCTTGTCGCTAAGCAACCACGACAACACATTCTACACCCAGGATGGGATGCAACGTCCTTCCTTCACATCTTTCCACTCTTGTCTCCCATGCGCTGCACCACATGGGGTCGTGGATGACACATTAACCTTTGAGGTTGTCAGGCCATGAGAGAAGAGAGATTTGCTCATTACGATTAACTTTGTTCCTTTAATTAAACACATGAACGTGCCGATGAACAGTACCAGTGATGCCTCAGATAGCGGAGCAATATTAAATGAAATTATTCGGGACAATATAGTTCTTCACTGCAATGGCAGTGGTATCATAACTAGGCTTATAATAGTAGGAGGTTAGTCTGTCTTGTGGTACAGAGAATCAAATTCTCCAAAGATCCAATTCCAAATTCAATTCTTGCCTACACTGTTTTTACGGACTTTGTCACTTTATGATTGATATGTCTTGAGAAAGGGCATTGTGAATAAGTCATTGCAGAGGTGATGAGTGTGTGAAGAAATTGACCTTTTTCTTCATGACCTCGATCATTTTTACTTAACTTGATATCACCCAAAGTGTTAAATACGTATTTGTTTACATAAGAATGTCACCACTATTTTAGCCAACAGGATGCTGTAATAAACAGTGTAAGTAATCCTGTGTGGTCTGTCCACTAGGGGCAAATGATCTGTCTACCTGTTTCAACAGGTTGTTTCCAGGAGGTTTCAGCATTTTTGATAAAACCAATTTTCGCTTCTGCTGTTAAAATCTTTAAAAAGTGGAAGGCGGTGAGTGACGCCTGGTCTTCCTCAGCCTCTACAGCACAGGCAGGTCTCATGTGCTCCACATTAGCAGCTAATAGGCTACTCATGTCACATTGGGTAAGTAGTCACCGCTCATATGGCATTAACTGTAAATAACTATGTCCTGGCCCATGATGGTTCCTCTGATTCCTGCCATATTGCCAACTGTGAGAAAGCAGCTCACTTACTCCTGAACTTACTGGCAGCTGCCGCCATTACTGACTGGCCACTTCTGTGTTTACATGCGACGTTGGAGGTTTTACATGTATATGTACTTGTCCCGCGATTGATTTTGATGTTTGTCTCTTGAACATGGCACATGTGCAGGCAATTTCAACTAACTTTGCAGCTCAGGGGAAAGATTTTTTTCATATTTCAATTTCAATGTGTGAAATTCTTAGTTAATAGCTCTTTGAAAGGGTGTACTTATATTATTACACTATTATGTTATCTTTCTATCAGTAGCATAAAACGGTCTTAAAATGACAATTATACCATTTATCGCAATTATTTTCAGGACAATATTTCATCTAGTGAAAGTATCGTGGCTAAGTCACAATCGCACATCACGCTGTCATAGTCTTCAGTAACTTGTCAATGATTATATCAATCAGTTAATAGGCAGCCATAGAAAGAAATGTTGGTGAATAAAGCCAGCCACTACTAGTAGATGTGCTTGTTCAGTTTCAGGAAATTTACTCTCATATTTTCAGATAACACTAAGGTGCTTTACGATAAACATGGCAGCTTGAGTATGCAACTACAGGCTTTGGAATTTCCTAAAATGTAGCATTTTACATTCATGTAAAAATTCATGTCCTGTTATGTTTTTATTGTTCTATTCTTTGTAAAAGCACCTGGTACTGGGGGCATTTGTTTTCTCTTGGTGTGAGCGCTGAACAATGTACAGTAGGAAAACGTAGTCTACACGCCTGCACTTTCTTTGTGAAAGGACTTATTTACAGGGTGACACGGAGTTCAGCATAGTGCCATCAGAAACAGGCGCCTGGAAGAATCAGGGTTTAGTGTCACAAGGAGTAAAACCCTTCAATGATGTACATTATCCCTAAATAAGTCTGATCAAAGTGCTAAGCTATGGTATAAAATTGTATATCTTATTAAAAGGGCAGGAGGATATATGGCAAAGGTCTCTTTTTTCAAATGTATTTTTCTGGAAGTCTACTTGGTTAGATGGTTTAAATTGTATTTTTTTTTTTCAGTTTGAGGAGTGAGCTTATATTTTAGGAGTGTGGCACCACTGGGTATACATACAAGCTCTCCTCCACCCTTCTCTTCCCCTCCTTCTTTTCTCTCCCATGCCTGTGAGTCACTTCCATGCACCATTTCAGGGGAAGGGGAGGGAAAAGGCAAATAAACAAGATCTCTTTCCAGAGTTTATGTTCTCAAAGGGAACAAGATGAGGGGGTGGCTGGCGCAAGGGGGTGCGGGGGGTCTGCGGCCAGCAATTGAAAACTGTTGCCCTTACCCGGAGAGATCTGTGTACACTACTTGCAAAGTCAAACAAATAGATCCAGGGTGCAGGTTTACATGTGTGTTTGTGTGACTGCCTGTAAACCTCCCAGCCTGTCATCTTCAATCACTGTTCGCTGTTCCTGATCAGACTTCTCTCTCTCTCCCTGTACGTGTGTGTCTGTGTGCAATTGTGTTTATGTGTGTGTATTTCTGTCTTTGTGTGTTGGTGTGTGTATATTTGTATGCCTTTGTGTGCGTTCCCCACGTGGGTGCCAGGCCTGGATCCAGAGAAGCACTTGGGGAAACCTCTGGCTGACATGGAGCCCTATCTGAAACAGGTCATAGACTGATAGATACTATGCTAACCCGACTCTTACATGTTCACATTCAAGTCAAGTTCCTAATCCAAATACAAAACTTAATATCACATTTTTCTATAAGTTTAATTGAATTAGAGAATGATTGTATACATACTGCTTTATTGTGAGAACACATCCCAAACATATTCTTGTACAATTAGCACTTTCACAGCAGTGTTGCCATTTGTTTTGAAGTTTGTCTCTTGAACATGGAAAACTCTTATAATCTAAAGCTTGTTTAATATTTAACTTTTGACTCACTTGTATTTTGTTTGCCGACTATAAATTGAAAGTTTGGGTAAAATGTATACAATAAATTGTATTTACATGAAATACAGAATTTTTAAAACGTAGGTGTTTTTTTTTTGTTATGGTTAGCTCTCCCAGAAGTATGGTGTCCACATTTGTGGAGAAGGAGGTGAATATGAAACGTTCACCCTCGATTGCCCCCTCTTCAAAAAGAAGATTGTTATGTGAGTGAAGCATGACCAACTCACAAATATTTGTCTTAGATCATCGTTACCATTCTTCAGCATGTGGCTGCAATAAGTTTGGAAGGTGATGTTACGTTGCCCACAGTGGATGAAGTTTTTTTTTTATGTCTGTTCCAGTGATGCAGAGGAGACGGTGATCCACTCAGCAGATGCCTTTGCTCCAGTTGGCTACCTGCGCTTCACCAAGATGCACACCATGAACAAAGCCAGCGTGAGTCCAACTTCTGAAAGAATCCAAGATTTTGACTTGTTTCACAGATAGGATCAATGCCATTCGATGCTGAATCAGTAATTTTACAACAAAAGTGTGAGTTGTTTTGTGGTTGATTACTTTTAAACCACTCCAAGGGCAAAACAAATACAAGAACAAAACCCTTTGGTGTCTGATAACTTTGTCGAGGAGAAGAGAAACACAGCACTGTAGGGCAGAGTTCAGATCAACCTCCAGAGGGTCTCTCTCTAGCATACTCTTGCTCTCGGTCTCTCCCTTCATCCCTCGCACTCTCTCCTCTAGCCCCACATGGCCTACTTTGACGTCTGCAATATTCACTGCAGCCTGAAACTAGGCCCAGCTTAATAAACATGTCTGCTCACATTAAGGCACTTTGAATTCAGGTAGCTGGCTAAGCGGACACAGGCGGGGGTTGCGGGGAAGCAGTAGGGATTGGCTTTTGGTATATCAGAACTCAATGGGGCTTCACAGACTGGAGGGGTGACACTTTGGAGCGTTTTATTTTCATTGCAAAAAGTGACAACTTAAGGGATCCTTAAATAATTATCAGAAAGCTGTGATGAAGACAATGACCTTATTTATGTGTGTTTTTAATTAATCTGGTTCAAATTGTCAGCTTTAATAAGACACCTACTAGTTGACGAATGTTCCTGGCGACAGGAAGTGCTGCTTGTATGTCGTATTTGCAGCAGCGAGTTAACAGTATAAGGGTTACACTGAGGGATGCTATTAGCCTGTAGCTATGCAGGTCTCCGGGGTAAATCATGGGATTTACACGTGTGTTTCTTTGCACATCACACAATACTGTGTACATTTGAGTTTGTGTTTGTTTGTGTGCAAGAGAGCGTGTGTTCCTATTTGTAGCCTTGTGTGCATCTTCTTGTTGGGTGGGGGCTGGGGCTGTTATGGACAGAAAACATACCCCCATCCCACAACCTCAGTGACCCTGCAGCCTCACTCCCTAAAGCTATATATTTTTTCACTCCCCACACTGCTGCTCCCACCCCCATCACACAAACACAGACACACGCTCACATGCTCCCACAGCCCCTGTAGCCCCCCCTAGGTTGCTGGGAGAAGAGCAGGGAGATCCAGGGCCTGCGATGGGAGGGGAGGGGTGGGCAACCAGGGGAGAACCTGCCCTCGTTCAGCCTTCTGAAACTCTTCTCGTCAGGGTGACAGATCTGCGGTGACACCAGCACTAGAGGAAACTGCACTGGGCTCAGGGGGTGGGGATGGACCACCATCATTTGCCCTCCGTTAATGCTAGTCAAGCTATTTTTCATGCTGGCTAGAAGAGAGGGGATGAAGTATAATTAATTTGATTATCATATGGCCTAATGCAGTTGACAGCAGATGAGGGGGGTGAATGAGTGTTGGGCAGGGTGAGGGGGGGCGTTGAAATATGAAATATGTATTTAAATGCATGACGCCCCAGCAAGATTTGGCAGGTAATATATATGCCTTAGAGAATGGTAGTGATTTGTTATTTAAAGTAGCTTGTGTAGAGGCATAAGTATAAGTAAACAGAAGAAAAAAACTGGTGAAATCCAAAACATGTCTCACACATCCAGTCATGAGTTTTGACTGACATCCAGCATGATTGAATCTACAGTATCAGAACACACCACTCCCCACTCGCCTGAGCCACGAATATGTTAGCATGTTGTTTCATATTCATTCACCTTGAAGTTATGTGTGTCTGGGCCCTTGTCATGAAAGACTGACACACACAGCCCACTCGGTGGGGCATTGAAAAGGTTGGCTAATTATACAGCGTTTTGTCTGTCTTTGCAAAAAGCTCTGCGCTCTTTGGTGGGCGTTTGGCCTGATGTATTCCCTGTGGTGCTTTATTGCAGGATGTGGTGGCGAGAGCTTTGCCCCATGGTAGTTGTCCTTGCCAGAGCGCCATTGACAAGATGACTGAGGAGGTGGAATATGCTGATCAAGCTGAAGACAACCACCAAGAATTTACATCAGATTGTGACCTTAGTTGTCAGCAGGGCCACGGTGAGATTCATTTATTGTGAGACATGCACGTGTTGACATGCACGCACAAGTATGTATTTGTGTGTGTGTGTGTGTGTGTGTGTGTGTGTGTGTGTGGGTGTGTGGGTGTGTGGGTGGGTGGGTGGGTGGGTGGGTGCGTGTGCGTGTGTGGGTGTGTCAGATGATATCTGTGTGTGTGGCGTGTGCTCCCTGAATCTGTGTCATGCGGCCAAACATCATGACGCTAGTATTTTTGAGTGATTGTTTGACAAGAGCTGTCATTTCAGCAGTGTATTTGTGACAGTCTCTGAATTTATTTCATCTTTTCATATAAACCATGTATGCATGATGTTTTCAAAATTACCTCTCACACAACATATCCCCTGTTTATCAATGAAGGGAACCTGTCTAAATCAAGCTGTACAAAGTAGTTGCTCATTTCCAAACCTGGTAACCTCTTCCTTTTCATGGTATTGTATCTCTTTCTGCAGGTCTCCCTCCATCCTGCTCACCAAGAAGCACCAGAGGCTATCAGTGGATCTCTGGGATCAACGGGCTTCAGAGCCAAGACCCTGGTATCCAGGGCCAGACATCCACAGCTTTCATACAGTTGCAAAGTAAGGGAGAGTGTAAGAGAGAAAATATTGAGCTAAAGAGTGGATGTTTTTGAAGAATATGGTGTGCCAAAGTTGTGGACATGCTTTTGTGCTCAAGAAAAGCACAAGGGTCTACTAGAAAATTCTTTTTTGCCTCTAAAAATCACAGAAGCGAACGGCCCACAAAACGATACACACAAGTAAACTAACCTTTAATAAGTCATGTTTTCTTCGATCAAATAGAGATGTGATCTTTGATATGATCAAGGGGGGATACATAATTCCTTTGTCTGGGGGTGATTTAAACAACTCAGTAAAAGCATTTCTGGAGGCCTTGCTGTGCTACACTGCTTGCTTAGGCTGTAAAAAAAAAAGAAAGACGCATATGGGGAAAACTTCTTTGTCCCCTGGGTGTCTTTCTTTCTTCTTGCTGTGTTAGCTAAACACACATGAGGTGGTGTGTCAAAGCTTAAGAAGTCACTCCTTATTCCAAAGTGCTTGACATCCCAGCTGGAAAAGCCCTGTGTGTCAGAGACTCGACCCATCACAAAAATGTAATAGTGAGCTGGCCAGCAAACAAGGGCAAGCACTTCAAATGAACCCAAACCAAGCCACATTTTAAACACACCCACACAACATGTTGGGTCGGTTATCGTTTTTGCCCTGCAGAAGTTTAAAAGTGTACGCTTTTACAGTGTATCTCAGTCTTTTTTTCTCTCTTTCTCTTTTTTGATGGAGAAAGAGGAGCAAAAGATGAAAAGCATATTTAATGTTTATCGTGGTGCTCGGCTGAACAGCCTTCACAGTGCAGAGACAATATTAAACAAGTTAATATTTAATGAACAACCTCTTTGTATGAGGGCGAAGTAGTCTGAGACGCTAGTGTAGGCAAAGGAAAAACAAACTTGAAGCTCTTTCAAATGATTGTAGGGAGAAAGGCTGTGCTTTGAGCCCTTGTGCCTGTGTTTGCATCCAAAGCCTGCGATGTGCACGCATACTGTCATCAGACTGCATTTTACAGAAGGGGACAAACACCATTACCACTTTAAAGCAGTTTCAGTGGATTTCAGTGTCAGAAAAAAGCTTCCACTATCCACCTCTTAACTACAAGGGGGATAGTGTTCAAATGACTGTATGAACAGACTGGCTTTATTGGTAGGTATAGCACAGCTCTAACCATGACAGTTTAAGTTAAAAAGAGTTAAGTTAACATTGTCCCAAACTGCTGTTGAATAAAGTAAATGCCAGCACATTGACCTAGACTATTTGTCCAGTGGTAACCCTGCCAGTTGCATTAGATAAAACTTAAATATTGTATTTTCAAAATAAAATAAAAAATGCTTAGCTAGAATACATTTATTGATTGCCTAATGAAACACATATTTTTGGTCACAAACCTACTAGTTTGTCTAAGTGAACATTTCCAAATTTGGATTGTATATGGAGTATATTGGTTTCTTGCTGTTGAAAGTTAAATTTTATGTGGTAATTTGCATAACAACATTTTCCAAATATGTATAAATTAGCTTAGCCAATGTGAGATTACACATGATTTACTGGGTAGTTTATAGGACAGCATGTTACACTGCAGTGATTTCTAATTTGCTGCTTGTATCCAGGTGAGTTAGACAGCAGAGGCTGGAAGATGAAAAACATTATCCTGGTCCACCTGTATGTGAGGAGTATGGAAGACTTTGGTCCACTCAACACAGTCTACAAGAAACATTTTGGCATAAACCCTCCAGCCAGGTAAACATGTAAACATGCATATAGACCTCTCCCTGTTTCTTCTAAGGGAACATCTTCTTATTGTTTAAACTCTAAAGCATTTGCTTTTCTTCATTAGTTCTATTATCTATTCAAACATTTACTCCATATTTCCACTCTTTTCTTTTATAGGGTGTGTGTCCAGGCTGCTCTACCTGCTGGTCAGCTGTTGCAGATGGACTGTCTGCTGCATGACTGGACCGAGCCCCTGGAGGATGGCTGCTTCCACCAGAAAGAGGCTCTGCATGTCCAGAGCCTGTCCCACTGGGCCCCAGCCAACATTGGGCCCTACAGTCAGGCCCTCAGGGTAAGGCTCCAAAGCCCACAACATGAAGAGGTGGTGCCGGTGGTTAGAACATGTAGAATTCAGTGGTGGCCACAAAGGGTGTAATTGCCTGCTTGGGAAATCCTAATGTTTCATGCACAGTGAACTGTAGATAGCTTGCATCATCAATTAATCTATTGGGTTTTTTCATGAATTCATCTGTTTGATTGTTGGAAAATTGGCCACAATTACTGGCAAGGGACAAAAGCAATGTCTTAGCTTTTGTCAGAACTCAAAGATATTAAATGTAAATATTGACAGTCGAAAAAACAAAATCCTTCATGTTTTACAGAAAGGAAATTATAAATATTTTTTGATCAATGGATCAAATTAATATAACATGTTGATTGACTAATTATTCAAATACTCCTTTAAGCTCTACTATCCTGTCAAAGGATATCGTTAAAGTATCCTGTTGTCTTTTATCCGTTTCTGTTCTCCACATTACTGGTTTGGCAATTGAAAATATCACTGTAAAAAGGTAAGTAATGGATTAATGAAGGAAGACCAAGGATTTCTGTGATGAATGACAAATCTTGCTGGTGTTTTTCATGATGCTTTGTTGTACTTGGCTCTTTCAAAGCATTTGAAGTCTCTCAAATTACGTGCAGTACTATTTCTGTGTACCTCTCTTGTCTCTGTTTATGTGTAGACGCATGTGTGCAGATGTCTGTGATTGTTGTTTTGTGTGATAGTTTGTTCTCTTGTACATATATTTACATGTATACAAACATGTATACACAATATACTGGTATGTGGGTAGTATGTATTAAGGTCTACTAATTTGGCCTATAAGGATGTCCACAGTAAAACATTGCGATGGACGATGATATCATTGTTGAGTGTGGGATTTGTCTCATGGGCTCATCCCATAAAGGTACTATCATTTTTTATATGCTTTCTTTTATACATTTTATATCTTGTATGTTGGATATTAATTACTATTTCTATTGTCTTAACAATTTTGCCCATTACAGACCATCCTCACCTACTCACCCAGTATTTTCTTACTTTTCCTCCCTATAGCCTGTGCTTGAGCTACCTCATTAAGCAGATCATCTGATTACAAAAACTAAAACATGTAAATACTAGTCCATAGTGACATAACTGCAGAATATACCAGTGAATTTTTGTCTTTTTGTAATTTCACTGTCTGCAGCAAATGTCAATCTGCGCTTAGTGTAGTTTACTGTGTGGCATGCAGATTTGATCCAGGCTGGCCATACCATATTGGTGTGTCTGTGTGTGTGTGGTAGTGTGTGTGTGGCAGGGTACGCCCCAATGTTGTTGTGGACTGGGGGTGGAAGGGAGAGAGGGTTTTTAAATCGATGTTATGATCGTAGAGGGCTCAGCGGTCGATGACTGTCAGCCATTGGCGATAGATGATGGCATCGTCCATTGGTCCAACCCTAGTATGTATTCATTTTTCGCACTTGTTTGTAAAGCTACAAATCGAACTTCTTTCATATTGTTTAAAAGCCAGAAAGAATGTTGAATTTCAAAGGCAGAGCAGAGGAAGTGTGGGCCGCGGTTGCACGGTTGGCTTGGTGTTTTGTTTACCCAGTGTGTATTATATGGGATTACACTTGTCAAGGTACTGTCAACAAGGATAGTGTCCATCTCCTCCACACTGTCCTTGATCCTCCAGCCAAATCCGCCTATGAGTGAGAACATGTGTGGATTAGCCATTCGTTTAGAGCTTGACGGCATATCTCACCAGTGTGTCACCAAAGCTCACAGGATCTTGAGCAGTTTGGATTCCTGAGATGTAACCTACAGAGTCAGGTTTGCTTTTAACGTGCCAGCAGTGTTTGATTTCCTCAATGGAGTCTCATTGAGACATGAAATTGAAGTCAGCTGTGGGCAAGTGCTATTGCCTTTGGAAAACAGTCTAATCTCTCACTCCTCTAATGATCATTCATATCCAAAGCAATTTGAGAAAACAATGAGAGGAGTTTGCTTGCTCAGAACTGTGCACGGCTCTTCATACGACCCCTGCGTCGTCTCTCACTGTGTCTGCTCCTCCTCCACACTACAATGACTTAATTTGATCAAAAATGTATTAACAAATCTTCAGTACAGCCAGAGATTTTTACATATTGATACAATTAGCCCCTTGCTGTGAGCAAGCATGTAGTGCCACCCCTCCTCTCACCAGTTCCACGTTGACTCCATCTTAATGACAATTTTCCTTGGTGACTGTTGCTGTGTGACACCATGGCGACAGGGCTCTGGCAACAACTGAGACAGAAAAGCTGCTCTCTGAGGCAAATAACCTGGAGGCCTCCACATTCACTGTCTGTGGAAATGAATTAGTAATTAAAAGAAGGATCTGGCTATACAAAGGGGATGGGGGTGGGGTGAACTTGAAATGATTAAAGGATGAATTTGTGATCTTGATTATGTCCAAAGTATGTAATCAGTTTTGTGCAA
The DNA here is from genome assembly GCF_027409825.1 of Scomber japonicus. Classification (NCBI taxonomy): domain Eukaryota; kingdom Metazoa; phylum Chordata; class Actinopteri; order Scombriformes; family Scombridae; genus Scomber; species Scomber japonicus. The sequence goes on along the minus strand of NC_070593.1, from coordinate 12,946,035 downwards.
CTGATGTTTTTGTGATGTGCTCTTTGAAGAGGCAATGCATTATGACTTACTGGAGGGGATGGCAAATGAGAGTAGCCCTATGATTAATTATTTTGGTAAATTATTTACTTTATCATTTGTTACTGACAAAACCAAGTGATGCTAACCATTTCAACGTGTAGTTAAGTAGGGCTATAAACTGACCAATGTCCAGCTCTGTTGGGAACAGTGCATTCTTTTGACAAGTGACCAGTGTTTTGAGAGACAGCACATGGCTTCTGACAGGACATGGTGCTCAGGCCCTGCAGGATGTGACTACAGTAGGTCTCCACAACGAGGGTTTGTACTGGTGGATGTAGAGAGGGACGGCATCAAAGATTGGCGAGTGATGGATGCTGGACCTTCAAACTCCATCCATCTATTTATTTATCTGACTGGCTTGTCATGTCTCAGCTTCAGCTCTCGGGAATGGCAAGCTGACTGAATGTCGACTTAGCCTGGCAAGCTGACAGATTCAGATCTGACTTGATTTAAATAATTAGTTAACCTTTATGATGTCAAAGCTGTGGGGCTGGGTGTGTCATATGTTAATGTATGATATTGTAGCAGTTTAAGTAAAGCTGCAGTCTACAAAAACAGTGATTTAATTTATGCTTTGTTTTTACATTATTATATTTTAGTCCTGCACCAGTTGACATTTGTTTGGAGGTTGCGGTCACCATTTATTGTTTGTGAGTGCGGTAGTATCAAATCACTAATTGTTTTGCTTTTCCATCTTTTTTTTAAATCAGAGATCAAATGCAAATTTAGCTGTCATTTGTTTTAGATTCAATTTGCATAATCTAATTAAGATATGAGAAGTTTTGTTTTTTATTACATCATTGAAACAAATAAAAGATGCTCTCAGATATCAGTATTTTTGTTGCCAAATATCAAAACAAATGATCTTCATTACAACAAAAGCCAAGCAATAGCATGCTTTTAAAATACATAAAAGTTATTACTGCGTTTTAATTTCAGTTGTTTCTTAGAAGGAGCTTTTAAACAATTATTTTACATTAACATAATAGCAGCAAAAAATGATCATGTGTTCTTAAGCCAGCAACAGTCCACATTTTTTCTGCAGAAATGCATTTGTACTAATAACAGACGATTAAGCTTATGAGTTGCCAGATGGGAAAAATTGACCCATAATTTACTGAAGTCAGAGTTAACAACAGGACTCTTAAACTGTTGGGTTTTTCCACATGTATTTAAATGAATGCTGCCAGTTATGTCACATTCCCTTTGGAGTCACATTTACTGAGGCAAACACAATAGCCAAACCAGGTCTGAATAGAGAGACTATCAGTTGAATGGTTGTTAAACATCTCCTCTTTCCTGTTAAGGTAAGTGGCTCACCCCTGGGATATTTGCTGGGAAATTATACTCACTGATCACATTCTGCGGGGCGTGTTTGGGGAGCTGACTGCGTTAGCCTCAGGTTGCTGGTGAACACTAACCCCTTTCCCATTCCCCTAATTGTGAGTGACAGTCAATATTGTGGAAGACTGTCTCGCACAAGCCCGCGATAGGATTTGCATTGGATTTTGAAAATTGTCAAAGTGGACTGTGAGGCATCGGCAGGAAAGTGGATCTGACGTTGCCAATTAGTGTCAAAGGGAGGAGTGTACTGGGGCGTATTGGTAACATTTGAATAATCTTCCTACAGGAGTCTAAATGTCTAAAAACAACAATCTGAACTTTTTCTGACCCTCTTGATGAAGAGTTCAGAGGTCGTGCTGAGCCATAGTGAAGTTGGGCCACCCATGTGGAGCCAGAGAGAGGATGCAAGAATGACTAAAAGAAGAACATAGGGAAAAGTTTTCTGTGCTTGTTTGAAGTCACATTTTTATTTGGTTTATTCCAACCAACAATGTGTATACACTAATTATCAAAAAATATTTGTAAAGTTTTTAAAGATAATAAACAGTTGAGAGTGGAATGACGTGATAAAGATCCCCAAACTAAATTGAACATAGATGGTGTGGTTGTACAGTTTGCATCTTAGACCTCTGACTCACAAGAGCACTCCACATAATATGCATGATTTAAGGTATTTCCCATCTGTGTTTTAAAAAGTAACATATACATACATTACATTGTTTTTCATTATAAAATGGTGTGGGGGGGGGCAAATAGCATATGATGAGTTGGTGAAGATAGCAGACCTGCCAGTACAGCTCTTTATGGTGAATAATCAAAGGGTTGACGGTTAAGTAGAAGCTATTGTGGTGAGTGAGAAAGCAAAAAAAAAATTAGTGATGAATAGCAGAAATTAGGCTAAGTGCTTTAGTTTTATGGTTTGTTGTTCTCACCCACTACTGTAAAAGAGCCAACATGCACAATTCAGCAGCCCCCCTTCCCCGCACCTCATCAAACATCACCCCCCACCTCCCCAAACTTCCTCAGCCTACATCTAGAGACTACATCTACCTCAATTACCACAGAAGAGTAATTAGCCAAAAACAGTGTGTGCGTGCATCTGCGTTTGGGGAGGTATTCATGCAGTACGAACAGATTAATTAGGACGTTTAACTTCATTTCTAATACAACAAAATTAATCCCATAAAATATGAGGGATCTCAGAGGAGGTGCCTGTCAGCATCTGACGCCTTTCCCCTGTTTGCCATAATCTATTAAAACCCTGCTTTTATCTCACCTCTCCCCTGTCATACTTTATGGATTTTTTCATAAACACAGCCCATACTTCATAAATGTCTCAATTTTCTAGTCTATTAATATTACTTCAAAAGCGCTTGATAAAAGAGGAGGGCATGCGTGAAATAATGCACCAATAATACGAAACGCTGGAGGCTAGAACAGTAGGGGCGGCTCTCTAGCGTGCACACTCAGACAATGCAAGGGATGTTATCAACTTCAATAAAAGAACAAATGATCACCTCCAACCAAGGGGAGGGGGAGATGAGGCAGGGAGGGGGAGATGAGGCAGGGAGGAAGGGGTGGGGCCAGGAGGCGAACAGTTGTCGAGTAATTGAGTCGATGAAAAATTAGGTCTTGAAGACTCAGTGGTTTGAGCAGTCGGGAGATTGAAGGCTACTTAAAAAACTATGTTGTTCCTCAGCACGTGTAGTTACTTGCTCCTAGTTGCAGCGGAGGATGTTAACAGAGATTTGTTTTTTCTTTGCATTTTACGCCCATAGAATAGGCTGGCTGTTTTGTTTCCCGAATGCCTGAATTGTGTGCTGTGAGTTGAACGTTTTGTCAGAAGAGTCAGTGAGGTTTTGACTGACAGTTTGGCTTCACCTCAGCCTTTCCCAAGCCAGCATTGATTCAGTTCCTGTCTCTGTACATCACCTGTCTCTGTAGGTTTGACTCTTCCTATCCAAACACTGGGGTCAACTGTCTTCACTTGAACTGGACACACGCAAAAAACACTAATCAAGACCCGAGGCAAGGTCTTACAAAGACACACACATATACCTGTGTGCTCTTTGTGATAGGCCCTGGCTGTATGACAAGGTAAACCTGTTTGGTCATTAAAATGAGTCACAGGTGACACACTGCAACACAGACGTGACTGACAGGACAGGTATATAGCAATCAAACCACACTCACTGACACGCAGATTGATAAAGATATGTGGAAAGACAAGCAAAATGGGCAATTGAGCATACACACATTATCTCATGCCATCATAATACATCCATATCTATTGTTGACAAGTGTTTTCTAACACTGGGATGTGTGCATGCGTGCAACCACAACATGCATGCATATTCTCAGTGTTGCATGCTATAATGTGGATAGGAATTCCTTCCCCCGCTTCGAATACAGCTCCACATCCCAAGACATATATCTGCGCTGACACATGGTCCTAGCTCCAGCCTGGAACAGTGCTCTAAACAGCTATATGTGAGAGGTCAATTCAGACCACCTTTTTAATCTGGTGAGGGGGGCAGTTTTATGGGAAGTGGTGGACGGCAGCAGGGGTAATTATGTTACTCCCAGCCCTATCTCCACCTACTTCACATCCCCCCTTTTCTCTCCTGCTGTGACCACGTGGAAGCTGACCTGTCTTGGCAGTAGTCATTTTCAGCAGTCAGAGCATTGCTTCGCTACATTGTCCTGCACTGCTGCTGCTGCAGCACCACGTGGGCACAGGCTGGTATCAGCTTGTACCAGGCGAGGACAGGGGAAGGACTGGATCTGTCAGAGTGCATCGGCTCTCAGGCAGTCGCGTACGCCGGGACTGTGCCTCTGCCCCGGCCCCTGCCACACTCCCACTCATTAATGGGCCCTGCCCTGACAACTGATCCTAATTGCCTTTGAACAGCTCTTCATGTATTATTGGTGCCTGACTGCCTTGGTTCATATCAACAAGCCGTAGGAAGCAAGGGCAGGATAGCCACTGCCATTGTCCCTCTTTCATTGCACATACTGTACACAGACATGCTGTATGTTATACATATGAATATATGCATGTCTTGTGTGTATTTGTACACTCAGACATGTACCTGCAAGTAGACATGTACCACTGGTGTCTCTAGTGAAAAGACAGCATCCTTCTTGTGAAAGTCTCACCTGTGCAGATTTGCAAAATATTCGACTACACTGTGTAAAAAGCATTACAGTGTGTAGTAGTGCTTATTTGTATATAGATAGAATGTAATGCATTTAATTAAATGTAGATTAATGTCATAATTGATGATGTATGAACATGATTTTATTTGATAAATGGTAGGCTCCTCTTTTTAATTGGAGAGAACCACATGCCGTGTGTGTGTGTGTGCGTGTGTGTGTGTATGTGTGTGTGCGCACACACATGTGCTTGTTTGCTTCTCACTTTGTCACTGCTGATGAGCAGCGGAGGGGTGAATGGTTCAGAGACATCAAGAAGGCATCTGAAAAGCGTCATGTAAAGATCCCACCACCGCAGATATCTGCCAAGACACTCGCGCTATTACAATTGCAATCACAAACACTCAGTCAAAACACATCAATTATTTGTAGTCCCATGTGTGAATTATTACCCCATATCCAACTATTTACTTCCCATTTCACCCCTCTATTTGAATACGGAAAAAGGAGAGGTGGAGTGGCTCGGCTTTTTATTTGTGGAACGAAATAACTGAATACCAAATGCATAGATAAAAAGCATAGCGGCGTGTCCTGTCCACTCCCATCACTGTCTGAGAGAGGAGAGACGTATGACCATCCCATTACTATGGTAACTAGCCACTATATTCAGAGCTGCCCGGGTGTGTTTCTTCCCCCTGCAGTGACAAGAGGGCATAGCTGACTGGGCCTACACACACACACACACACACATGCACGCACACAAAACACATGGTTAGGCAGGGTCTGGAAGATGCTCCTTGTGAAATATACACATGTGTGGCAAATACAGACAGAACAATACAGGAGCAAGCACCCACACATGCTATTGTGGTGACATACAAAAACAGGCAACAGCATTAGGAGCAAAATGTACAATTCACTCTTTTCCCAAATCTTTATTTAAACAATAGACACAGGAATTAAGCAGTAAGATAATTAAATTAAGCAAAAAAAAGAAAAAAAACATTTTGATTTGGTGTTTTTGACATACAGATATTGGCCTAACAGAGTTTAATAAAATTGTCTAACATTTTATTTATAGAATGTTCTGTTCACAGGATAAATGTAGCGAGAAAGAGAAACAACATGATTGACATGTTACCAACAAATACAGGGTTTGTAATACTAATTGTCACCAACTCAGACCGAGAGGCTCTTAGAGATGGCTTGTTACTGCAGCAGATGCACTGACTGTGTTATACAGCACTGCGCTTTAGTTTGTGTATTTTAGGAAACTGCTATTATAGATGATTTCTATGATTATTATGCTCCTATTTCTGCAGTTCCAAGTTGCACACATTAAAAGTGGCAGTTGCTGCCTCTGGTTAGAAATGATTATTACATTCACATGCAACAGCATGCCAGCATTGCCATTTTGTCTTCATTTAGTAAGGGGATTTTATTAGCCGTACACCAGATGACTCAGAAAAGAATAGCGTTTACATTCCATTTACTTTTGGCCACTCGCTTCATCATAAATTTCCCATGGAGCAATTCTTCTGAGTAGTAACTTTTAACCTGGGTCATTCATTTTTCAAATGCCATTGTCATCAAAGCACGCTTTACTGAGGTAAAAACCGCTGCAGATGAATAATATACAGCGTCCGTTTTTTTTTATGCGGACATATCAGCATGTTCACTTTTAATATATATTTATTATTGATATTATAGATTTATTATGTAAGGGGATGTCAGGCCCCATGAGTCGAAGTAATGTAATGAAGTTTAGATGTTCAGGGTAAGAGTTCATTCAATATAATATAGAGTACACAATATTTTCCACATGGCAAAATTTATAGAGTAGAATTTGATGTACTGACAAAAATGTTAATATTTGCTATATTTTTCAGTGGGGATTCAGTACATCCTTCAGCATATTGTATTTTTATCAGTTTGCTGAATATAATATTATTACCTCTGGTGCACATTTACAGTAAAATAAGACTTTTAATAATATAAAAGTAAATATTAAAAAAAATATTTTAGATAGATGGAAAATCTTTCTTTTCTGAATTCGTTTTTACTATTCTAAGCTACATTTGATTTTCCTGCGTTTATTGATTAAAAAATAAATATAGAACATAAAACCCACAAACAATTTGTCACACCACTTTTATAATTTCCCCTAATTTTTCACCGTCTATATTCCTGCATTTCACTGGTGGAATTTGTGGTTATTTATGCGAACATTTTGACTTTCCCCCCAAAAAAAAGGAAAAGAAGAAAATCCAAGGAGACTTCAATGCTGTCTAGCCAGCCTGTACAAGGTTTGAGCAGATTTCACATGTACAGCATTGCTGATACAACCGCTGCCTTTTTAATGCAGCCATACTGCCATCTGTTGAGACGAGGTGGGACTACATCTCTTTTTGCTCCTGCTGCATTTTGTTGCACTGTCGTGTTCATTCATTCTATCATTCTTTGTTTGTCTGCTGTTCACCTTTTAATTGTGAATACTGAACTACATAATTTATCCCTTACAAGCAAAAGTGTAGCAACAACGCTGTGAAGAGAGGGTGTGTGTCTGTTAAACTGGAAGTTTCAAATGTGAATGCAGAGGACTTTTCCATCTGAATGAGCAGCTTCATGTTGCTTGATCACAGGCTGATTTTTCTATGGCATTCACATTCACATTGACTCATAGACATTTCACACTGTGGTCCCATCCTTCATTTTGCAAACACATAGACTTACTTTTCTTCACCATTATTAACAGTTACACTCTAATGGTTGTAAAACAGCACTCTTTTTGGATTAAATTCCTTTATGTCCAGGTTAGTTAGTGCTTCTATTACCAGCCAGTCTAAGAGATGTTGTTTCAAAAAAAAAAAAAAAAGGAAAAATATGAAAAGACAGAAGAGACGAGGTGGTCACAGCTGGGAAGGAAGAGAGAACGGGGGTTGAGGGTTGCAGTTTCAGCATCATTCAATCAGACAACATGCCCCTCAGCTGAAACAGCAAGACCCTCCCCGATTCTCTCGAATTAGGGAGATTAGCAGGAAAGCGCATAATGCAGGATGATGGAATTTGTCATAATTTGCATTGTCCTGGAAAGATTCGGTTTGATAGAGCGATGCATGGAGGGGCTTGTCATGTCCCACGGGCAGGTCATAGAGGAAGCTTGGCAGAAATGATTTTTGCGATATGTGCATCACTCGTAAAAGCCTCACAACCAATTTGTCAAAAAATGTGAGGTCGGGACAGTTAAAGACAGCAGGGCATTTTGCCTAACGCAATGAAAAACCATGCCCCTCCATCACTCTTCATCCACAGCCCAGCTCTGGGGTGGCACAGTACTCACTACGGCAGTATTTGTAATGTTTTTTAAAATCATATTTATTAATTTTATAGTACATTACAGCGCATTTACACAAGAAAAAAAATGGTTTGATCAAAATCAGTTTTATTTTATTGTAAAAAAACCCAACTTTTTTGTTATGGTGAAAACAAAAAAAATTATTTATTTGTTTGTTTATTCATGCCTGTTGGCATTCAGATGTGTCTCCCTGAGCATCCAACAGTCAGGCTCCCCTGACCTTGGTTATAGTACTGAGCGGCAGCTCCTGACCAGCATAAAGTTGACCAGAGCTGACATGACAGTGTTACTCAGTGTCTATGGACTGGGTATGTCGAGGGCAGACATACAGGAAGAACTGAAAAATACACATACGCCTAGAAAAAGTGGGGGGTTGGGGAAAAGCCAGTGTCCCTGGCTCAGACTGACCACACGTTGCCTCAACAATGGCTCATTATAGTGGTATAATTTTCAGTATTCTTCTAAATTTGTCAGTGTGCTAACCATGTGTTTTGGGCATATGCTTATGGTTTGTTTTCAGAGTAAATGTGCAGTTTTGGACCTGAGAGTATGCATTCAGAAATGCCCTATACTTGCCTTTCTTTGTGCACTCCATACAGCTATTTATGTCGCAGTTTAAGTAACAGTGATTTTGTGTGACAGTTGAGCATACAGGGGTTAGGCTCAAACTGGAGCACAAACAGGAAGGAAAAAAAATAGATAGTGGAAAAAAGAGGAGGGAATAAAAAAGGCAAATATCTCCCTCCCCCTTCCCATGAATCCTTAAATGAGAAGCCTAACATGGGGAGAGATTCTGTAGAGGGGAGAAAGGTTGTGGTTCTCCTGAAAGGTTTGTATTTGTAGAAATGAGGTGTCAGAAGAAGCAGGATTTCCTCAGGGCGCAGCACAACATGAGCCCATCTCTTATCATTTCCCACTCCCAGACGTGATCTGCTTTGAATGCACTAATACTAAAAGAGCCCCACAGACTTGAAGCCAGTTCAAGATGAAATCACGGCACACATCCCCGACAAACTGCCATCCAGCACACAAGGATTAAACAGTCGTTGCATATCAAATCCCCGCCAAAAAGCAGAAATAATATATGCACTTAAATACATTCAACAAAACTTCAACCTCAGTTTTTTGATCCCTACATTTTGAACTATTTTTGGGCTATTTGCCAACCCTGAAATATTCTAGAAAGAAAGGATTATACTAAAGAGAAAAATCAACACAGAAATTTGGAATTTTGGGAAATTAAGAATGATTAATAAAGGATTAAAAAGTAAACCAAAAGGTACTCAATTTAAAGTAAATTAGAATGTATATATCATATTAAAATTTAGATGGCACATACTTTGTAAATGCAACTGTGTTTGAGTCTGGTCTAGTGCTGGCACATGTCATGCTCCTTTAACATTTTGTCTATATTCATTAAAAACCATCAGATAAAGGCATGCAACTTTCAAAAATCATCTTTAAAAAGTTCTAGCCATGGGAAAGAAAGCCTTGCCTGGAACTCTGACGATGCACTTTACCTTAACTCCGTGGTGAGGCTGTAAACAACACTCAAAAGATGTAGGAACATTTCAATGAAAAGACATAAGACAAATATTAATATAATTTTGCATTTAATTAGCCACCTTGTAGCTGATAGTATACTACAATCTGCCCCTGTAGCTTGGTTACATGTGTCCTTGTATAAGGGAAAAGTTGGACCAAATTAATTTAACCTATTTAACACATTTTGTATTATCATTTTCCTAGTTAAATTATGCATGAGGTCTCAATGGGGAGAAATGTGACCATTAGCATATCTGATAGGAGCAGTGGAGCAGTTTTCCACCTCTCTCTCTCCTTGGCACCAGGCAGAAAAACCTGACTGTTCGTCAATACCAGGTCATTTTATCCAGGCCAGCCCAGTTCAACTATACCATTGCAAAGCTCTGCTAATGACACTCGGAGACCTCTTCAACAAGATGAGGGCCCAGAGGGCTCCAACACCAATGTGAATATAGTCTAGCACTGTCTGGTCATCTCTAGAAGCTCCTTGACAAAAACTGCAATTAGAAACACCTCAGACACACCAGCCTGAAACGAGACACCGTTAATGCTTGACAGCGGATGCAGCCTGGCGCTCCCTGAGTACATTTACATATATGTTACTGTCTGCAGCTCACAGAGATGGAGAGGGAGAATGTGTTTGGGTTGGTGACCTTTTGACATGTCATTGGCTTTATTAGAAAAGGGATGGCACATTAGCTATGAAATAAAGGTCATTAAAGCATGAGGCAAAATACTAGTTAATACTAAGCAAATGTGCTATGGTCACAAATGTTGATGAAATAAGCTTGTTTGGGATTGCTGGAAAAATGTTTCAGTAGAAGTTGGTGTTAAAAAAAGTAGATTTTCACTAATAGAGCAGGAGAATACCTCAACATTATGTCTTATCTTCTCTCCATTGTGACACACACCTTGACAAATTCTTATAATCTTTGATTGGGATTAATGGTTTTGCAGCTCTCATGTTTAAATTAATGATGCATTTTATTCAGGAACAAGAAAAAAAAACATTTGACCACTTGACTAAGTAGGAGTTGTCTACTACTTTTACTTTTAATCATTTTGAATACTTTTGCAAAGATCATCAAATATTGATAATGAGATACTGCTTTAGTAATCATCATTATATTAATTATGTTCAAATCCCCTATAAATAGGTATTGTATGTCTTTTCCAATGACACACCGGTTATAGTATATAATGATGATTATGAATTTTCACCCCTCAGGCAGGTACTAAAACTACACTATCTGAAAAAAATTTAAATCATAGCAGCAAGTATAAAATATTATTAAGAAGCAGTAGACCGGAAATAAACCAACATAACCATATAGTATTGATTCACCGTGCAAACTAATACAGCACATCCTCTCTTTCCTCTGTGGGCCATTTAGACTGCTATGGCTAGCATTTGAAAAAATACTTATCTTGTTATAGAAAGTTTAATGTCATATGCAATTGTTTGACCCTTATGAATATTAAAGGATCCCATCTCTGGGCTATTAAAAATGCATGTGGCATTGTGGTTGTTGATCACGTTTAGAACGCCCATGCAAATTGGACTGTCTTCCCTGTCAAGGCCTAAGATGAATAATGTAGTTGTGTTGTATATTCAGGGACACACCACTGACAGTCAATTAACAAGTTTGATTGGTGTGTGAACTCATTCTTTTGAACTGTTAATTTTATGTAAATAGTATTCGCTCTCCCTTCTCCTCGGTCTCTCCCCCAACCAGGTTCACCATAGAAAGATGTGCCCCCACCACCACAAACCCCCAAATCCCCAATTCCACCTCCCACTAAGAGTAACCAGAGCAGGATCCTTAATAATTGATCATCACACACCTGCTTGGTAGAAGCTATGGGAGTCTGCCTTTAACAGTTAAGGGGCCCCGTGCTAGCTGCTTTTGATATTGAAATCGACAAATGGTAGCCGGCCTTTATGAATTCAAAATGGAGTGAACTCTTTTTATGGGGACAAGCTTGTTAAAAGATTCTGGCCTTCCATCCAACCTGATGGAGACCTTCTTTGTTGGAGTGGATATGATGGCATTTGATGGCTCATAAATGGAATGCCAATGACAATTTGTTGTTGATGTGTGGGAATCTGGCTTTTATGTTAGGCAGACATAGTACACCGGCACACCGGCAGATTGTGAGTGCAGGTAAATGATCTGGTGATTGATCCAACTGGTTGAAAGCAGCGAGGGTCTTATCTCCTCCCTTTTCTTCCCCCTCACTCATTCTCGCCTGTCTTCCTCATCTTCCCTCCATCTCTTGTCTCCACTGCTGTCCCAGTAATTTGGAGCAGCAGAGATGGAAGAAGAAGATTCATCAAAGTTGACAAGTGAACACAAGAGCTGGGGATCATGGCAACCCCATCTGATTATGGAAATAGCCATAGCCATGTTCGCCCCCTAGCCAAACAGATGTGTGGCTAGAATCCTTTACTGCTAGTATCCTATAAGACACATCTAATACACTTCAGAAAGGGGGAAATATTCAATATTCTTTTTTTCCCTCCTTTGAACAACTTGTGTCATGGCCCTCCACCATCTGCGTAGGCTTTGGTGAGACAATCAAACTGAACCAAGTATGAAAAGGAAGGGTTGAAATGGGTGAAAGGAGTTTGGTTTAGCAAGTGCTAAATCTTAGGTAATACATCTGGTCCACTTTCACCCCTGTAATCTCTGTGAAACACGATACCTCTGGCTGTGTCTTTGCTAATAAGTGAAGGACCTTGTCTCAGGCCGTGTATCAATTGATTCAAGCCGTCTTTATCCTCCCCTGAGATCTGCATGGGCTCCAGGGCTCCAGCGTTGGCCAGCAATTATCAACATGTCACCAGCAGCTGTTTGCATTGACCAGAAGCTAGTGTCCAGTACTAATGCCATCCAGCCTCAAACACTGCTGAGCTACAGGGTCTCTAAAGACCTGACCTCCTCAATGCCACTCCTCATCCCTACTCGTCTCTTTGCATTAAATAGATAGATTTTCTTCAGGTTTCATTATGCAGGAAGCTTCATTGTAACAGAGGTATTTAACAAAGAATTGAGCTTATTATCGCATGGTTAATTATGCTTATAAAAAATACTGGTGTGACTGAGATATACTGACAGGCTTTTCACAGAATACCTGCTAGATTTAGAACTGTGAGATGAGAATTGTTGGTGATAAGATGCTGACAAATGGGAGAGGTAGACCTTGTTAATAAATGCACTGTTACTCAAACATACACTTATAATTAATGTTAATTTGATTATAGCACCTCAATGATGAGTATTGTGTCTTCCTTTTTTCCTTTTTTTTGAGAAGACATTTTATCCAACTTGTTCAGGATTACAATAGCAGGACAGTACTGTGAAATGCTGTGAAATGCTGTAATTAAATGAAAAAAATGGGTTACCTTAGTAAAGAGATTTAAGCATTTTGCTTGTGCTTTGCTTGTGTGTTTATGTGTGTTACATAAATCAGTTAAGCATTGGACTCTACTGTAGGTTGGTGGCACCCCATTGCAACCCTAGCACATGCTGTTATTTTAACCACACCAAGACCAATAATCATATTTATGCATGTTTTTCTTGTTTCTCTCCCTCCTCCAGGTTGATGATTCGGTGTTCTGTGCAGGCCAGATTGCTTTGGTCCCCTGTACCATGCAGTTGGTGAAGGCTGGCACCAGGACACAGGCTCACTTGTCTTTTGGCTATGTAAAGAAGGTTCTGGAGGCTGTAATCAACCGCCTGACTCTGGCTCATGTTGTCCAGGCCCACTGCTACACCACAAGACAGCAAGACATCCCTATCATCAGGGCCGTCTGGGAGGACATGCTAAAGGCTGCAGAGGAAGAGAAGGTAAGTCACTGTGGGGTTAGACTTTTGTTTATGAAACAAATGCTACTGGTTAAGGAGAAGAGCTATGTCAGGCTATTTTATTATAGATTCAGAAGAAATATTGATCATACTCATAATAAAATATTACACCCACATAGGATGAACACATTTTTAATGCATTAAAAGACAGTGGAATCCATGCATTAATGAATAAATAACAGAAGAGAAACTTGATATGGTATCCAAGTTTTTCAGAGAGGCCTTTTTAGAATTGTGTTTTATAGTTGTGAAATAAGGGAAAGTTCCTTGCCCCTCTCTGCCCCCCTGAGACCCAAGCCGCTGCGACTGATATTTACCAGTGAGTGCGCTCATGAAAAGTTGATGATGTGGGAAACGCTGGTGTCTTTGATAATGTGGAGCTTGGCACAGAAGCAGATGTCTTCCTCAGAGCCTCCCTAATCCTTTGCCCCCACACACCATTTTGGAGCTCCGTTCAACTCTCAGAGCAGCTTATCCCCCTCTCCACCCCTCTTTCCTGCCACCTCCCTCCATCCTTCCCTCCATTCCACCGCCCCGGCTTACAACCCTTGCTCCATACGTCTAATAGGGGCACCAGTCTCCCCTGGCAGCCCTTCTCCTCCCACAGTAATCTTTCTAGCCATGGGAATAGGGCCTAAGGGACAGAGGCAGCAGAGCAGCCCACCTCCAACATGTGGCTCTATGCAGTGGTGAACAATGTTAAAGACTGGAGAGAAGATGTCAGCTTTGTGTCAGTTCCTCAAATTTCAAGCAATATGTAAAATCCAAGATGTGTTTTTTGTCAGAAATTGTATTTTCAAAGCATTGAAATTTTAGATATTAAGTTCACTCAAGTACAAATACCACAGGTTAGCATATCTCACTCAAGAGTTGGTGTGTTCCTGACACATTTTGCATTATTGTAACTTACAATGGAATCGAAAGTATTGACAGTGCAATGTCAATTTAGCATGCAGATTGGGTTGTTCAGAGAACAGGGCTAACTCAGGGCAAAGCCTTGGGAGGTGACAAGACGAGGTTCATGTCAGAGGTCACTGAGGATGGACAACATCTCCATCTGTTATGCTCCAATGTGGTGTGTCAGAGCAATCAAAAATATTCATTTGGCTGACCCAAGATTGCCGCCAGGAGACCATGTTTTATTTTCAAGTGATTCCCAAGTTAAGTACCTCTAATTGACAGCTCAGTGTGTTGGTCGTAAACAGATGAGCTCTCCTCATAAGAATAGAGCTGATGTAGGTGGTGGGTTACTAACCTGACCTCTAACTGTGAGGCAGATCTTTTTAGTGTGACTTCCCAGCTTGGCCCTCACACTTTACCCTCCTTTCTACTTCAAGTGCAGATGTATAAAGTGCAACAGGAGGAAGATGAGGAGAAGGCTGTGGTGGGGGCTTCTGTTTCATCCTAAACTAGGTGAAAAGCTCTCTCCCTTGGGTGGGGATTATACAAAGCACCACTGCTAATTTGAACTGACTGTAATTAGAATCTTTAACTCGGGTCAAACGTTGATAACACAAGTCCCAAAGTGAGCAGAAATAAGTTATTTTCCACCAGTTGGCATTTGCAAAAAGAGTATTGCGCTAGTTACAGGCAGTTTTCTCAGGTGGTGTCTTCCAGCATACAGGCAATTCAAATAGTGGTGACCTTAAAAGCAAGCAACTAAGAAATCTTACATTTATATAACCCCCTCTCAAAATAGAAGTGAGAGGTTCTTTGATGGAATGGGGGAAAATGTTATTAAATATGCCATGTTACATAATTAATACATAAAATGCAGTTTAGTAACTTACTATAGGTTACATAAATCAAAAGAGATTTTTTTTTTTTTTAAGATTTATTTTTGGGCTTTTGTGCCTTTTATTTTGATAGAAGGCTGCAGAGAGACCGACAGGGGCGCTTCTGTTACGCGACGTGCACGGTAACCACTCGACTACCAAGGTGCATCAATAGAGATTTAAACAATATAACAAAATTTGTTTTTCTACTTTTTCCCAAAAATGTTATCTTATTGAGATTTCGGCTTTTGAAGACATAATCAGAACATCATGTAGCATATGGTGTACTTATGGATTGCTTTTGTTTGCAATATATTTATATATATATATATGTGTGTGTATATATATATATATATGTGTGTGCATATATATATATATCGTTTGTACTGTATTTTTTGACATAAGACCTGTGAAGTGCATTTTTTGACGGAAACACCAGTGCTGAGCACGTTTGTGAAGCCATAGGGCCATGTTGTTGTTGTGCGTTGATAATTTCTCTAATCAGGTGGATGAAGAAGCTTGCAGGGTTAATTGGGAGCACACTGGAGTCGCTACAAGTGTGAAATTGTATTTACGGTGCATTAAACCACAAAGAGCCTGTTTGTCTGAGTGTGTGCAAGTGTGTGTACAGACGGTTTGATGAATAGTGAGATGCTGATGTGATAAGTCAATACATGTTAAACAGACATCACTTTTGGTAGCAATAACAGGTCTTAAAAACATGTCAAAATGTAAAAAATAATTAAGCAGGTTTAAGGTTGAAAATGCTTTTATATCTTCACATGCACTTTTCATACAAACTAGGTTATTTCAGAAATGTAGAAAATATTTTAAAAGAAATGTTGAGTTTTAAACGGCAATAAACAGAAATTATTAGCAGTGCATTTGCAATGAGGAGGGTATCCTTCCTACTTACCACAGTAAGTCCTTTTTACACAACTTCTCTCCTGCTTGGGACTTTTTAACTGAGATGCATTGACTTCTGCCATAGTTTTGTAATGGTTTCATGCCCTTAAACTTTTCTTCACCCCACTGACGCGGTGTTTCATTTACATAAACAGTCTGACGAGCTGGAGAGTGGATTTTTAAGAAAAGTGAGTGAATGAAGGGGTGAATGGGAAGGGATATTATAGCAGACTGACAGCACTACAGTAAGTGCTGAGACATAGAGCCACATGCTGAAGGCATCCCGCTGGGCAGGAAATGTAGGGGAACTGGCTAAGCAGTGCAGTCCCATCAGCTCCCCGCTGTTCCCCGCCTTTACACCACTTCCTTATTACTGTGTTTACCGTTCGGCTTTCACGCCTCTCGGTCCTCCAACCCGCTGCACGCTCCAGGCACACGGACGAGAGTTAGAGGGAGGAAAGTGGGGAGAAAGAAAACAAACATAAAGAGAGGCAGGTCACACCCCATCAGTGTGGAGAGCTGAGCGCAGCAGATCCAGACTGCATAGGTTTACCTGCTGCCTATGGAGCAAGAGAGCACTGGAGGAATGGCTGCATGCCCTGGAACTGAAGTGGGATGAAGTAATGAGATGGATTGTGTTAAGTGGCTGGTGTAGAGCGGAAAAGAGCCCTCACACTGCCTCCTGCCTGCCCTCCTAACTTGCCACTCCAGCACTCAGCTCTACCATATATCAAAGTTTGTATTTTATTGGATTAATTTAATAAATGATCTCCGGTCAGGTTGTGATGTCAGCCAGTGTTCCTCCTCTCACTCCTCTAGCGGGGAAGCACACCATAATGGAAATCTGAACACGCACATAAGGCATGTGAACATATAGAAGAACATACACCTCCACAAAACTGCCCAACAAACTTCCCTCCTAATGTAACATTTTGGTGAATACATTAATAAAGAAGCAAACAGACTGATGTAACCTTGTTCGACAGCTCTGACAAAAAGTCAGCAACTGCACCCGGACAATAAAGTCCTGCCAGGGGCTGGAGAACAGTGTTGAAGTCCCCTGATCTTCCTGTGGACGGTCGGTTGGGTATAGTACCTCAGCATTCAAGGCCTGCAGGGTGGCCTTTAAGCCTGGCTGAGCAAGACCCCCTGTCCTGTCACTTCTCTCCTCATTCCCCACTCTCTGTTCCATGTTCAATCACTATTGACAAGTGCAGGAGCAGTTCCCTCTAGGAGACTACCTAGCCTGTGCCAGAAGTGCTAATATAACATTTATCAAAGCATAGGACAAGTATGTGTGCTGTCACTTTGTCTGACATGCTAAGAGGTCCATGCTGACATGGCTATTGTTCTCTGCTCTTGTGATTTTGTTGTTGATCATTGCAAGCCAGGCTCTCTACAAAACAGCAAAGTAAAGAATTAACCTAACCCCTGCACACGTACTTATTCAGGACACCAGCTTTTTTGTCCATTCTCCAAGGCAAGAGGTTAGCTGTTGATACACAATTAAGTGTTTGCAAAAGTTTAATCTGAAGGTAAGTGCTGCTTCAGTGGATCTGGCGGATTGGGTCATGACGTCTTTGGCTATTGAAGGGACAAAGAGGCCGTCGTCTGGTCTTGTCAATGATTTCTCTTCTTTTTTTTTTCGAGTGAATATCAAAATAAAATGTAAGTAACCTGTTATTATTCTGCACTTACGAAGAGGGGTGTAAGTGGATGAAAATTGATCCAGCAAATTGAAAAGGGGGTTAAGTGTTTTTGCCCTATCGACTCCCACTGAAACGACGGTTATATAAAACACTCATTTCTCTCCCATTAGCAGATGAAGCCACAGCCAAGTATTATTAGAGGGCCACATTGTAGCACTGCTCCAAGACATTTTGTTACTGCTAATGGCCCTCGGTCTAGCGGAGAAAAAAAATAAAGACATTTTGGCTCTGTGGATAAATTTGAGACCGTTTTCCCACTAAATGTGTGTGGTGAAAGTGCCATAAAATGCTGTGAATGATCTTCCTAGAAAGGTGAGAAGTCATCTTGGTAGGACCTGTCATGTTAGTAATGCAGCTCAAAGTAAAAGCATTTGTGCATTTTGTTTAGGGTGACTGCAAGCACTATGGATTCTGTCTCAATTGTTTGTACACTATCATTACCAAGGGTCACCTCACAATCTCACGTTAATTTATAGCCTGTCAGCCTGTCAAGTAAAAAGCCTTTCTTAGTGCTGTGTGGTAGAATTTTTATGATGTTCTTTACAATAATGTTTAATGTCGATGGAGTAGTATTTGTGGTCAGAAAGCACAGCGTGTGTCTCAGCAGGAGGGCCATGCTTTCCATTGTAGTGTGTGGCGTTACGCAGTATGTTATTTGCCAGCCAGTTTATTTGAATACCATCTGTCTGCATTTCAGGATGTGATTTTGGAGCCCGAGATCAAACCTGCTCCATTACTGGTCGTCGTGGTACCTGCTTTACCCAGGGGTGCTGCTGTTGAGCTCCATGTAACTGCTATCCAGGATGACCCCAGCAATAGGACTTCCTGTCACATGACTACAAAGGTGGCATGTGGATCCATAGAGTGCCACACTGTAATGACCGCTGACAACTGTAGTGCTTCGCTCTCCCTTTGGCTGACTGTGCCCGACCCTGCCTGCGAGGTCACTGCTGATGCGAAGGATGTTACAGAAGCCATTGGTATTACAATAAAAAAAACCATGAAGAAGATGGATGGTGAGCTGGTGCCACTGTGTGCCAGGGTGTTCTACAAGCACAACCACTCACTGGCACAGGACATCATTAAAGGTATGTCACAGTATCTCAGTTAAGACACCACACAAAGATCTAATTTATCTAATATTTATACTCATTAAGAGGATTTATCCTAAGTAAGTTATTCTGTTGAAGGCAACACTTGTGAGAAACACTGCTCTTGCAAGTTAAGCTCCGCACCTTTATATTAATGGAAACAAAGTGACAGCCTGTCTCTCTCTGCACTCTCTTTTCAAAGAGAGTGTGAGCTGACATTGGTTAAATAAACTCCATAAAGTATTCTAGGAAGCAGTCTCTCCAGAGGATCTCCACTTCTTCCTGTGTTTAATTATTGTAAGTCATGTGTTGTGTCTGCACTGTGTACAGTAACCCAAGCAGCTGGCACACTCTTTTGTCATCATTACACTTTTATATGCCACCATCTCCTGCTCCCAGGATTGTAGGTTCTCATCAAGGCAAATGTGGAGCGGTATTTGTTTTATCCTGAGAGATGTTCCCTCGCAGAGAAAAGGGCGAGGAGCACATCGATCACACGGTCTCAGTTGTCAAGTCATCGCTGCAGCAGTCAATTAACATTTTTGAATCTGTGCCAAACCAGCCATCTTACTGTCATGTTTAGCTTTGACATAACTCATCTTTTTGAGGACATGAAATTATGGTTACCAGTGATGAATGGGAAGACGGTCTATCTGTTTAGAATATGTGTTGATATACATGACAGACAAATGGTGCTATTTGTTTTGTTACCTAATGATATAATTGTTATTCAACATTGTTTCGTGATATATGATTCATGTCATTTATTTCTTCACGTCATTATCCATTGTAGCAGAGTAAGAGGATTTAGCAATGAGGAGGAATCTTCTTACAAAGGCTCAAATTAAAATTTTAGAATGTAATAATAGAAGATAATTAATAATGAATACAATACATATTTAGAATTGTAGATATGTTAAATACTTGCTAAATATATATATATATTGGTGCATCTCCAATCAAATTGCATTAAAAAAAGGAGTTTTATTTTCATTTATTTTATGGAAACCATTAAGTGTGTTACTGGGTCATTGGTTAACTGGGGCAAAACCAACCCAGATTTTCACCCTTGAAATGTGTGTTTCTTTGATTAAGGACTGTACAGACTGCTTCCCTAAAACCATTTACTGATTCATCATTGATGGAATCCGTTACCTTACCCCGCACGCATAACCAAGCCCTGGAAGCCTAACCCGTGGGCGTTTTTATGGGTCACTAGCCTATGCTCATTGGGTGATGAATCCAAAAAGTCAAAGGAGGAAAAGTAACACCTCTGGCGCTAGCAGTCACAGCCTCACAACTGCTGCTGTCAGCGAGCAGACAGGCAACAACACTGGAGCAAAATGTGACTGCACACACCCCCTCCTTCGGTTACTTGCGTTAGGATTCACAGCTGATAGACGTGACATATGCTTCAAATGAAACCTTTAAACATCTTGTCTCAACTCGTTACTTACGATAGAGAGGTTCTCTCGAAGATAGGCCCCTGCAACTCCCTCAACTTTTAGCGAAGGACATAAATAGGGGAATGTGGCATTTTAAAAGAAAAAAAAGGATAGTAAGTTAAGTCATCCATTATTTTACACTTTCTGCATCATAATGAAGCCGGTTTCGAGTTATTTGATTCCAAATACCCAAAACTTAAACAAACATGCTTCCAGTACTTAAATAAAGAAGTCTTCCTTTTCTCTGTGGCTCCACTGAACACACCCAGCCCCTCAGCCTCTTTGTTCATTCTCCTCGGACTAAATTAACAATTTTCATGAGCCAACACTTGCTAATTACCACCTCGTTTACCGGTTAATTTGACCAGTTTGGAAGTCAGTGTAGCACAACTAAAAACCACTGGCTCTGGGCCTTGGCCACTGCTTAAAAGCCCCCAAAGCCCAGCAGGCATCAGCCATTCCTCACAGGAGCCCCCCCTTCTCTCCTTTTCACCACAGCCTTCACCGACACCCCACCTTCTATTCACTTAGGCCTACAATATTTAGATATTAATCAGTTCAAACAAAAATGGTTGATGTTTAGCATAAAAGGGTGGTGTGGGCATTAGTAATGATTTGGTTTTGAAAACAGAGAGATTTAACAGCAGCCTTTTCAGCTCCCTGTGTGTTCGCCGTGAAGCAGAATAATGGCTGGTCCTCTCGGGTAGATGGTTTAGTTCCATCCCATTGCTAATGTGATGGCTTTTTGAATCTTACAGCCTCTGTCCACTGGGCCTCTCAATGAGACTCCCTGCGTAGCCCAAAGGGGGGCTGAGAGACCTGGGGAAGAGATTGGGTGTGTGATGAGACGTGTTCAGAGGATTTTGTTTGATTGTACAGAACCATTTGTGCAGAGTGTTGCAAAGCAGCCTGTGTCCACTTTCCACTCTCAAAGACAAAAATCACAGAATTGCATGGTCACTCAAGTCACCTTTACCCCCCTCTTGTTTTGTTTTTATGCATAAAGCTGACACGTGTGTGTGTGTGCACGGACACTGAAAGAGACACTCAAAGAGAGAACGCAATTATTTCCTATCTGTTCGTACAAAGATTAAAACACACTGACATGAAACAGGCTTAGTTTGCAAGGTGTGATGAAGGGTGTGTTTCTTCTCTTAATAAAACCATCCTGTCTGTGATCTGCCTAGCTCATTCAGTTGTCAGCTAGCCATCTCCAGAGTATCCTGCTTCCCAGGGTGCACCACATGCTCTGATAACACATACGTATTTAGGCTTTTAATGCCCTCCAAAAAAAGGCTGTGTGTTCAGTGGGGGTATTTTAAGCTGTAGCGCATATTAGCTAATTAGCGTGTGGGCTCTTTGTAAGGATGTTTGGCATGCTGTGTGTGCTTCAAATGAAAGAGAATGAAGCTTATTAAATAGTGCAGAACTGCTCTTGTAACCTCTGTGTTTGAAATTCACTCTCGACAAGTTCACATAGATGTCAGATAGTAGTACAGCAGTAGTTGTAGATGTTTTAAAAATGTTTGTGTTTGTCCATTGAGACTACAATAAACCGTCAGTAATTACATTTTGACATACATTATACTAGACAAATTGTGGATGTAAAGAGAGTGACATTTTTAAAAGTGACAGTACAACTGTGGATAAGCACACTTTTCCAGATACTTAACTCTACTGTGACCATGTTTCAACCACACAGGGGCCACACCCAGTCCCATTCAGCATGCTGGTAAATCAGAATAAATAAGCCAGGACAGCCAACCATGAGACAGGAACACTTGTGACCAATTAGTGCATGGAGCAGAAGAGTGAAGGGGGCAACATCCCAGCGGGCTGCCGCTAAATAGACAGGCTGTCATCAAGACCAGGCTCTGAGACACTCAATGAATTCTCACATGTCCTCTGTCCGTCTGTAGTCCGGCCACACACACACACACACACACGTGCGCTAACGACATCTCTAAGCTCTGGTAAAGCTGAGCAGCAGTCCCAACACAGCTTCCTAACATCCCAACACAACAGGAGCAGAGGATCCATTCCACTAGATCCCCCCAACAAGCTGCTCAATTGTCCAAAAGGGCATGGCAAGATCACACACCCCCTCCCTTGCTTGTGTGCGTGCGTGCGTGCGTGTGCTTGTATATGGCTCTCTGTGCAAGTTTGGGAGGGGTAGCTCAGAGTTCAGTCCTAGCTAACCATATGTCTGCACTGCAGGGAGTTGAATGGGGGGGCTACAATCTGCCAAGGATTTAAGAATGTCAATAATTTGTAAATAGGCCCATGTTCCCTGGTCAAAGAGTTAAGTGCAGCCTCTGTCCTGGAATGGCCCCTGTGGGAGAGCTATATGAAAACTTAATGTCCAACTTCAGGCCAAGTTCCCATGAAGCTAACGTCACTATCTACTTTTTTTCCTTCACCCCTCTTCTTCCTCCCTACCTTTACCTGGCAGGACTTGAAGAAAGTTTGAAAAGCTCGCTACAAGAGTCCAGTCCGTCCGTGGCCTTGGTTCCAGTCCTGAACTTGCCTGACTCCCAGATCCTCCACCTGTCCTGCTGGCTCAGTTTATAGAAACACAGCCAGAATCAACAACCAGACTCCAGTCATCCACAGCACTGGAATTCAGTGGGGCTTTTCTGGAGGCGCGGCTCTGACAGCCCAACACCTAATGACTTACAACAGGACAGCAGTGAATGCGGAACAGAAGAACTGCATAGCTGCTTATTAATGTTGACTGTTCATCACTGCTGATTGTTGAAATGCAAAGCTCTGTGTGTCTCCAAGTTGATTTGATGACGTGCCATTTTGAGGATGTGTTTATTCCTCTTCATACCTCAGAAGTTGGGCCGATAATCCACTTTGTCCTACACTAGAGTTGTATACTACTGCAGCTGTTATTCTGCCTCAGAGACAAGTCGTATGGAACTTCTATAACTTAAAGCTGCATACCAAAAGACTGGAGACCATAGTCTACAAAAGGAGACACCAGCAGTGTCTCATTCCATGAAGCGATAAACTGTAACCCCTGATATCCCACTGTTTCTGCTGGAATTTCTCTTAGTACGCTAGCTAACACCCCTCATAAAGGCCCAGCTCCAGCACTGACACCATCTGTTCAGTTGTAAAGCTATAGATTTACTGTGTGACTGGTTTGTGGCTGTTTTTAATGTGTGCGGATGAGGTGACTGTGTCTCCCTCTCATGCTCCACGGGATTCAAGGTGTGTTATTATTGTGTAATAGGCAATCAGCACCGAGCACCTGAAAAGATTAAGCCTCTTTATGTTTTCTATTGATTCTAAGGCCGGCTGGTTAATAGGAGAGGGATGCTACCACACACAGCTGCAGGGTAGGAATGTGTGTGTGTGTGTGTGAGTTTGAGTGTGTGCTGGGGATGTCAATGGACACAGTGTGATGATGTGGGAAGAAAATAACACTATTAACCATTGCTCCTGGAACATTTCTTTTCTCAAAGATCATGAACCGTATTGATGATCTGAGTTGGAATGCATCTTCACTCCAGTTATTCTCTTCATCGCGGCTGTGATGGCGGGAGAGTGGAGTGGGCTATTGATCTTCACCCACCGCAATGTTGTTTTGATTGTTGTTATCAAAAATTGAACAATAGAGGCAGCCAGTAGAGCCTGAAGATTTTTATTGAGAGTTGAAAAACACAAACAAGCCATTATTTATGAGAGTGAGCAAGCCAATGCCCCATAAATATACAGTGTGTGTTAATGTTCACCTGGTTTGTTTTAAAGGGCCTCACCAGCAGGAGATTTACAACGTCTGAATAATGCATGCATGATCATTTTTACAAAGATACTTTTTATTATGTACAGTATACCTCTGTTAAGTGAACATCCAAATATTTCACTGAAAATGTTTGATTGCATTTCAGTGTTTTCAACAGTAACTGTTTTGAAATAAATAGCCCACTTTCAGCAGAGGGCACTCCTCTAAGAATGGTTTCTTTGTCAGTTTTCTTAACTTTCTTAATATGTTTACCAGTCTGAATGTCAAGCTGAGCAAACTCTCTGTTGAACAAACTTGCATGTTCAGGGGTATTACTTGATAGGGGTTTTAAAATGTTTTTTGTTCAAACTGAGCAATTATATTTAAGGCACAACTTTTTCAATTATATACAAATACTAAAAAGCAGTAGATCCCGTGACATTTAAAACACACATTTTAGTAACAACCTTTCAGTTTAGCTCTTCTTTTTTGGACTCCACTTATAGAAGTGTTAGATTTACTTAACTTTGATATTTAAATTCCAAAGTTGCAAAATGTCTATTCATTGACTTTTGAATCATGTGCTTTTCTCCATAGTGAGACAACGACAAGTTAAGTTACAAGAAATCCATGTGTAACAAAACCTAAAAATACAAGACTCTGCATTTCAGTAAACACAAAGGAGCTCAGCCACTACAATTTACTGCATGGCGACCACTTGTCGATCACAGCTATAAACATAACATTCTGTCTTTCAGCAGGCATGTTTTCATACAGACACAGGCAAAGCCACAAGTATATATCAACACATCCTCATCATAGCCAGTGAGATGTCCTATGGCACACATTTCTTTGTGTCCTTACCGCTATGTTTCCTAACAAAATGAATAAAGACAGGGTGACATTTAGTTTTTTTTCATGTGTTTTGTCAAATGTACATTTTCTACCAAGCTGACCTGCAACCATTCTACATTGGCTGTTGTAGCCAATATTGTCCTTGGTGTGCAGTGTACCAGCCTGCGGCCCTTGTCATTGTGGCCTTGCACATGGACTTTAACTGTGTGTTTCTTCCTCCAGGCTAGCCAGGCCAATGTGTATGACTCTCTTTCCCCATAGCAGTGGGCTACAGTAGGGGAGCTCAGTTCAGAAGCAACTTCACTGCACGAGACGCCTGCTGACATTGTGGTCTGTTTGCCTCAGTGACTGTGGTTTTGTTTGTTTTCATGTTTGAATCCTTTTTGTTTCATAATATATAGTTTTGTTCCCCTGACGCATTGTGAAAGCCTGTCTTTATGGTCTCAGAACTGACTTAATGAAACGTTCTATCTGCTGAACTGGGAGGTAATCACAGATCACACAATCACAACCACAGCTATTGAGTGGTGTGTGCTGCCCTCTTCTGGTCAACATAAACATTGCAATTTAAAACTAACTATTTCACCCCATATCCTGTTGCAAAATTTACACTTACTTTACTTTTATAGGTGCATAGTTTTCAGTCATCAGATAATAAATTATGGAATTTTAAATTTAAAAAAATAGAATTTCTACCTCTATTATTTATTCCAGTATTTTAAATTACTGGATGATTTTTGTGCAGTAATGTGTTTTTACTCATACTGTTTTATCAAAACAGTTCAAACAATTCAGCTTTATTTCTACTTTACTTCTACTTTACAACAGAGGAAGTCAGAATCTTCCATTTCTGAAATTATGGGACAAGCGCTTCTTAAACAAGATGTGATTCTTTGCCACGCACATTTTTCTCTATTATGTGTGTAATGCAGTGAACATTGCTGTCATGAAAAAGCAAGCACAATGTTTATCAATTCTTAGTTCTTCAGCTAAGTCACATTTTCAGATGAGGCTAAAACATTTTCACTTT
Organism: Scomber japonicus; assembly: GCF_027409825.1. Lineage (NCBI taxonomy): Eukaryota > Metazoa > Chordata > Actinopteri > Scombriformes > Scombridae > Scomber > Scomber japonicus. The sequence continues at coordinate 12,920,162 of NC_070593.1, read as the reverse complement.
TCTGAGCAGGAATACCAACTAAGAAAAGTAATAATGGCTCTACGCTATTTACGTGTGCCATTGTACCAGGAGCCTGGTACTGACATACCTACCAAATAGGGCTACAACCAATGGTCAATGGTAGGTTGTGATTATTTGTTATAATAATCTTACAATTTTTGATAAGGTGTCAAATAACTATTTATAAAATAATGAAATTATGAAAAATGTCCATTTATTCTTAGATCCCAAGATGACACCTTCATATTTGACATATTTTGTAATTTGTTGATCCAACCAACGCAAATATATTTTACAGTGATATAGAACAGTAAAGCAACAAAAAATTTTCTTCACAAACAATGAAATAATCAAATAATGTTGGTGATCAGTTTTTGTTCATTGATTAATTGATTTCACTTCTATTTGAATATAATCCAATTGGTCATACATGAAAGGCTTGTTGACTATGCTGGAGTGCACAGTCAGCTATCTTGAAAGAATGATGGGGCCAAAGAAGAACATCCACCCACACAGATCAGCATTTCCTGTTTGATTCTCACCATCCACTAGCTGTAGGAATATCAAATATCCAGAAAATATCAACAAACACTGAGGCTAAAACCAGAAAGAGAAGTATATCTAACAGGGTGGGGAAACATGTGGTTACTCAATAGCCTAAACTAGGTTCACAGGCCAAACCCCAGACCAAAGGCATAAATCTACACTCAACATAAACTAGTATCACATTTTCATCTTTCTGTTGCCGCTGTAACTATATGCATAACATAACATTTTGTAATATGGCAAACCTGTCAACACACTGAGGCAAAGCTTCAGATGTAAAGATATGTACACTTGAAAAACAAAACAACACAAACACATGCAGAGAAGAACAAATGCATCAGCTGAGGACTCAGTTGTTTGTACATTTATGGTACACGAACCCGATTTAAGAACCAAAATGAATCAGAGAGACGAGATGGTTTAAAATGAGGAGTGAACAAGACCATACATTTCAAACTAACCTTCAATGAACAGTGGAAGGAGACTGCAAACCCACTTGCCTGTCAATATTGCTATAATATCTCTTTCTTCAACACACCCAATGTCTCAGCTTGAGTGATTGCACATTATGATGATACTTCACTTTTGGAGACTTATAAGCAGGTATGTATTGTACATAAAAGCATGATTATTTACACTATAGTTTACTCTATAGTATATTTTGTGTAGAATGGTAACGTGATCATGTAGAATATGGTATTTGAGCTATTACCTGTCTCTGTGATGAATACTACTTTATGTGACTGTAACCATACTGTGACGGACTGTGAGAGAAGTCCAGATGTGTTAATGTTTAAGGCTGTAGTTTGCCGAGTTGAAATGTCATATTGCGTTGGCTGTTGTGGAGTCCAAAATAACAGCATGAGGTATTACAGTACAGTACAAAGATTCAAAGGTATTTTGGCCGTAACAAAATATTCACATCCAGCACTTGTTGGATGTCTAGAGTGTTGGATTCCATTTGTCTCGCAAAGTTTTTGTGTATACCTCATGTGAAGGGCATGACCACAATAATCTGCAATTTCTGTGTTTCCAGGCAGTGGCTCAGCATACCTACTGATGACTATGAAGAAACAGGATATAAAGCTTAAACAAGCACAATGTAAAGCAACATGAAGTGTGCAATACTATTTTAATGAGTCGCTGGACGACTTATACTGTGACGCTATGACTGTTGTGAATATTTATTGTAATTGTATCGTATATATTATGTGGAATGTAGTTAATTTTATTTTTAATTTTAGGAATTGTGCTGGTAACATCTGGCAGGGGGGACTGGAAATCACATTTACGTTTTTAGTTCTCTGGAAATGTATAATGATGTACATTGTCCCTGTGGAGAAATAAATAAATAAATGAATTAAATGAGAACAATTTGTGGCATATGTTTGTATGGCACAATTAGACACAAATGCAAAACAGAACATTTATTTAACTTATTGAATTTTGTATTGAATCTGTTTTGACCAACATAGTTTTGTTGAGCAGTTTAATTGCTAAGTGATTAAAATAATCTATGTATCATAACTGTATAATGTCGCATAGCCTTGGCATCTTCTCATTTATATAACAGCTATGAGCAGAGTTGTCGTGTAAATAGTTACATGTAACGGCGTTACGTAATTCAATTGCAAAATAAATGTTACTTATGAAAATGTTGATGATTACAAAGGGGTTGGTTATATCTGAAGTCAGACCTTTCTATTATTTTGAAAATAAATCAGTGGAGCACACATGGGCTAAAATAGCGTCACAGTACCAATTTGACTTTTTTCATCAAATATCTTTATTTTATATTACAAAAATCTACATGAACTAATGAATACATTTTCAAATGAGAGATAAATCTTACTTCACACTAAATTATCTTCCTTATAAATCATGTCAGTATACTTGAAAAACACCTGAATTTAGAGTATGGGCTTAATCGGTATACTTACCCTCACAGTCGAAAACAATTAGAAAAGTAATCAAAGAGTAATCAGATGTAATAAGTTACATTAGTTATTATATTTTAACTAGGGTAACTAGTAATCTGTAACCTATCACATTTCTAAAGTAACTTTCCCAACACTGACTATGAGAAATCATTCCACATCCGTAGGCCTATGGTGGGTAGGAACATGAAATATTTGTTTCCAGTCGGACATTACAAGCTGGTTACCCGACGTGACGTCACGCATTGTTAGACGAGCTAACTCGTCATCCGTTGATTTTTTTTAAAAAGAGACTAATGTAGTAAGTATTTTTGACATAAATAAGCGTTGTTAGCTAGTTCTGCGTTAGACCTAATTATAAAGTCCGACGTTAGCTGACAATGTTGGTTACCATTGTCTTCATTTAAGTCTTATGTTATTGTCGTATAATGTTAATGTTAGCAACCATGTTTTAAATGGACTACAATATGCTGTTCTGTTTCCGTAATAGACTGTCACGTTATTACAGGGATTATAAATTATTGTATATGTTACTGTCAGGGTAGCTGCATTATTTTGTTTCCTATCGTTGTCATTGCATTGAAATGTAAGGTTTATTTCAAGTTTTAATACCATATATTTTGCCATACTGTAGGTTTAAGTCAGAAGATCTGCAGCTGGAATCATCACAAAAGAGGTGATCTAAAAAATGCATCAGTGTCCCATTTGCCCTAAATCGTTCCCGGCACTTTCTAAACTCCAGAGACATCATGTCATCCATACTGGCCAAAAGCCCTTCGTCTGTAAAGATTGTGGAAAAGCCTTCACACAGTCGGTGCATTTAAAAACGCACATGGAGAAAATTCACCATTCAAGACTCCCAAGGGACAGTTTTCAAGATAGGACTTCAACTAATAACAAGAGGGTTTCACAATTAAACCATGATACATCAACTGCAGTGATGAACTTAAATGATAGTGGCAGTTGCACCATAATGCCATCAGCAGTGTCTTCTTCAGCAGCCACCCAGCCACCACAAAATATGCCACATGGCTCTGTGATGAATAGCGACTCGGATGTTATGGATACAAAACATCAAGAGCAAGTTGATTCTGCAAATACTGCCACATCTATATGCAACAACCACAGTGGATACAACTGTAAAGTCTGCTTGAAGTCATTCACTTCATCTCCTCAGCTTTGGATTCACTTATCAACTCATACCAAACCAAAACAAAGACAGAGAGGCATATCTGGGCAGACTCTTTCTAAAAAGGCACATTCAAAGATGTCACAAGAACTGAGCTCCAGTTTAAAACACCAGTGTCCTAAATGTCCCAAAACCTTCTGTTCACCATCCAAATTACAACGACATCTACTTATTCATACAGGGCTGAAACCCTACTCATGTGTGATCTGTAGGAAAGCCTTTAGACAGAAGGTACACTTGAAAACTCATTTAAGCACATCAAATAAATGTTCACTTTCTGCAAGCAATGCAGGGAAAAAGCAGAAGCTTTGTAACGGCAGTCAGACTTCAGATCAGCAGCTTCAGTCATCAGTTCAGCGACCCACCAGCCACCAGTGTCCTGTGAATTCAGCAGTGGAACTAGAGCTACAATGTAGAATAAATGTAAATGCTGTGCAGGCCCCGAGCAAGGCTGAAATCAAGTTGGATGCAGTTGAAGAACCTGAACAACCGTTAAATGCAAGCAGTCAGAGTATTTACCAGAGTTCAGGTGAACATGAACAGCAATACATGACCTATAAAGACTTGAAACCATTCCGATGTATGATCTGCAACAGATCTTTTAGGTTGGAAATTAATTTAATACGTCATCATAAAATTCACAGGAACCAAAAAGAATTGGCAGCCCCTGCTGATGCAATAAAACATTCACCTGAAGCCAGTAATGCAGACCTCACTGACTTAAACATCATCATTAAACCAGAAACATGGAGTGAAAATGTCGGTGATCTCAATGAATCTCCTCCTCAGGATGCTGAGTTATTTGCACCAACAGAACAGCAGAGTGAAACATGTCAAGCCAGCAGCAAAAATCAGAGAACCAACACTTCACATAAGTGTCATGCATGTTCAAAATGTTTTCCATCTTCATCAAAACTTCAAAGACACATGATGACTCATACTGGACAAAGGCCCTTTGGCTGTGAGATGTGTGGCAAGAGATTTCGTCAGAAAACACACTTGAGGGTACATAGTCGCACTCACCTGTGGTCCAGATATCACAAACAGCGATCACTGTACATCAACAGGCCACCTTCTCGCATAGGTGGGTTTAACACAAGGACTGCAGGAGATATCCCAATCCAGGAAATGTTCACACATAAAAGGGACTTTGAGACACACAATGGGAGTGATTTAATCTCTACAAAACAGCTGGATCAGACCCCTTCTATGGCAATTGTTCAGACTCATGTCAACACAGAACAGGAGGACAAAGTCTTGCTGCATACTTCAAACAATAATGAGGTTGTGTACCCGAGTACGGTTCCTACGGTTCTTCCTTCTGCTAACAATGGACATCCACCCAAAATTATGCCACATGTAAATGATAGCTACGTGATGAACAGTGACTCAGATTTTATGGATACAAAACATCAAGAGCAAGTTGATTCTGCAAATACTGCCACATCTATATGCAACAACCACAGTGGATACAACTGTAAAGTCTGCTTGAAGTCATTCACTTCATCTCCTCAGCTTTGGATTCACTCATCAACTCATACCAAACCAAAACAAAGACAGAGAGGCATATCTGGGCAGACTCTTTCTAGAAAGGCACATTCAAAGATGTCACAAGAACTGAGCTCCAGTGGGGGCAAAATTACTTTCAAACACCAGTGTCCTAAATGTCCCAAAACCTTCTGTTCACCATCCAAATTACAACGACATCTACTTATTCATACAGGGCTGAAACCCTACTCATGTGTGATCTGTAGGAAAGCCTTTAGACAGAAGGTACACTTGAAAACTCATTTAAGCACATCAAATAAATGTTCACTTTCTGCAAGCAATGCAGGGAAAAAGCAGAAGCTTTGTAACGGCAGTCAGACTTCAGATCGGCAGCTTCAGTCATCAGTTCAGCGACCCACCAGCCACCAGTGTCCTGTGAATTCAGCAGTGGAACTAGAGCTACAATGTAGAATAAATGTAAATGCTGTGCAGGCCCCGAGCAAGGCTGAAATCAAGTTGGATGCAGTTGAAGAACCTGAACAACCGTTAAATACAAGCAGTCAGAGTATTTACCAGAGTTCAGGTGAACATGAACAGCAATACATGACCCATGAAGACTTGAAACCATTCCGATGTATGATCTGCAACAGATCTTTTAGGTTGGAAATTAATTTAATACGTCATCATAAAATTCACAGGAACCAAAAAGAATTGGCAGCCCCTGCTCAGGATTTGAGAGATAATGTGAAAATGTCTCATTCTGATGCAATAAAACATTCACCTGAAGCCAGTAATGCAGACCTCACTGACTTAAACATCATCATTAAACCAGAAACATGGAGTGAAAATGTCAGTGATCTCAATGAATCTCCTCCTCAGGATGCTGAGTTATTTGCACCAACAGAACAGCAGAGTGAAACATGTCAAGCCAGCAGCAAAAATCAGAGAACCAACACTTCACATAAGTGTCATGCATGTTCAAAATGTTTTCCATCTTCATCAAAACTTCAAAGACACATGATGACTCATACTGGACAAAGGCCCTTTGGCTGTGAGATGTGTGGCAAGAAATTTCGTCAGAAAACACACTTGAGGGTACATAGTCGCACTCACCTGTGGTCCAGATATCACAAACAGCGATCACTGTACATCAACAGGCCACCTTCTCGCATAGGTGGGTTTAACACAAGGACTACAGGAGATATCCCAATCCAGGAAATGTTCACACATAAAAGGGACTTTGAGACACACAATGGGAGTGTTCTAATCTCTACAAAACAGCTGGATCAGACCCCTTCTATGGCAATTGTTCAGGCTCATGTCAACATAGAACAAACAGGTCAACAGGACAAAGTGTTGCTGCATACTTCAAAGAATAATGAGGTGTACCTGAGTAAGGTCCCTAAGGTGAAAGGTGTGAAAAAGACACAGACTGCTAAATCAAAGCAAAATACAGGCAATGTACAACACAAGTGCTTCCAGTGTTTCAAGTGCTTTCCAACTGTCTCTAAATTACAAAGACATGAGATGGTACACACAGGCTTGAAACCATTTCAATGTCATACGTGTGGGAAAGCATTCAGGCAAGCTTCACATCTGAAAACCCATCAAGTATCGCACTATAAGAGTAAAGCATCCAAGCCAGTCAATCAGCGGGGGGATAGCAGAAAATGTAAAGCCAACAGTCAGCAAGAGCTTTACCCAAAGTTCAGTGTTTGTGTTCCACCACAGAAAAAAACTGTGACCATAAATACTGCACATTCAGTTATTGATGGTGCTGTAAGTAATGTAGAAAGTGAACTCACCTTCACCATGCAGGAAATATCCATCACAAAAGGGAATAGAATCATTACAAAAATAACTAAAAGTAATGTAAGTTGTAAAAAAAGGAAACTTCACATCTGCAGAATATGCTTAAAGAACTTTTCTTCTCCGTACAAGCTGTCAAGGCACTTGGTCATTCACTCTGGGATAAGGCCATACAAATGTCCTCTGTGCAGCAAAACCTTCACACAGAGTAACCATTTAAAAGTTCATGAACGCAGATGTAGACATGGTAACAGGACCTCTGATTATTATCAAGGAGAGATGATAAATACTAATCATCTCCAAGATAAATGCACTGAAAAAATCACTGATTATGCAGACTTGAATGTCGATGCATCAGGAGAACAGGCAGAGTCAGATTATACCAGCGTTGGTCATTATTCACTTACTGATAGAGAGTTTTCTGATTGCACTGAAGCAATAGATTCTGAATGGCTGGTAGTGCCAGAGGTTGGCTTACCAGACACAAATAATGAATCAGATGAAAAGCAGAGAGAAAACTATAGTGAGGTTACAGACCATTGTAGTTATTCATTTCCTTCTGAACTTGCCTTTGAAATAGATAAACTGGTCCAAGATCAAATCATGGCACCTTTGAGCAATAATGTAAAAATACCAGGGCAGTTAAAAGGAGCTTTGACTAAATCCGATAGCAACACGCAGCTTAGTGATGGATGTGCGAGTTCTGTGGCTGACATTCAAAACCAGGCCGATTTGCCAGATTATTACTGGTGTGAACCATTAACTATGATTGAACAGGATGAAGAGACTGCAAGTTTACAGGGCAAAAAAGATCCTCAGGAATATTATACTAGTGTTCAACCTAAAACATCTTCCACTCAAAAGCATCGTTGTGACATTTGCTTCAAGTATTTTGTGTCTCCCTCTAAGCTTAAAAGGCATTATCTTGTCCACACAGGTCAGAGGCCGTTCAGATGTGACATTTGTGGCAAATCTTTCACACAGTCATCACATGTCACAACACACAGACTCACTCACTTACATTGAAATTATGTTGTATAATATCTGTATATTTTGGTATAAAATCCCTGATGTTATGATCATGATGTGTGAACAGTATGATGTGTGATTAGTATGATGGTATTGTACAATATGTAGTACATGGATGAGGTTGCCTTTTGTTGTTTTGATTGGGCTGTTTTTAATTAAATTAGAAATGCAAATAAAATTCTCTAAAATTATAAATGACTTGTGGTAATTGATTTAAGAGAGGAATTGTGTTGTATTTTCAATTCATTACATTGGTGATATAACTTACATTATATATCTTTAAAGGTTTTTTTTATGATTTTCATATTTTCTTGTGCGTTGTGCTTGTTTTATTTATTAAAAAATTGGCCAGACAACAAATGATTCCTCGCACAATGACTGAAAATATGACTTTTGAGTGACATGAAAATTTCTGACAGTAGGAACGGGAGACACGCTTTTTGTTTCCGGGGACGACTTTTTTGCACGTACCCATTCAGGAAGTTAGTCGCATTCAGCGCGTTTTGTTGTGTACATGCGTAACGTACTGTCCTCAACACTCATGCTGGAATAAAGATAAAGGTTGGTGATTTACCTTTAATATATGTTAAAGTACACCACAAGACGGACAGTATCGTTACCGCTAAAATAATTTCTGAGTCGCTTGTATTTGACTGGCGCTATGAATTAGCTTAGCTTGTCATAAGCGCTGCTCTCTGAAATTATAAAGCAGCTAATGTTAACTAAAGTAGCATTGTATGACTGTACGAAAGCTAGAAATATGTCGTAGGGACATATAAAACCGATAAACGTTTAGAAAGTTAGGTATACTATTGCTTTTCATTATGTTGTTGTTCACTTTGTTAACCTTGCTAACTTTCATGATAGGTTAATAAAGTTGCCTCATGTTTTAAATCCCGGAGTACATTACAGATAGTTTAACTCAAAATCAATTCGTGTTGTATAATACTTGTTTACTTACTTACTTTGTTTTGTTTTGCTTATAGTCGTCATTGCAGCTGCTTAAGATGGCAACTATGGAGAAGGAAACCCCCGCTAAAAAATCTGCAGCACCTTCTGTGTCTCAGATTAATGCAGAATATGTCACGCAGGTAAAACATTGTACATGTACACTACATACTACTAACTGTGCTGAAAGTGACAATATATTGTAATGGATTAGGTCTTTTCCATGTTGTGTTTATGCTGAAGAAAGAGAGATGGTCTCATCACCTGTAATCACCTATGCACATTTAGTGTGTCTTGAGTGAATCTGGATTTAAAAATGTACCATACACTATTTGTCAATACGCTGCATCACATGCCAGTCCTTTTTATATAGTAAATATTAATGTGTCCCTGTAACAGACGTCACATTAACACATTAGATCATCAGTTTAAATTGTGTTAAGGATGGTTGACTGTCTCGCTCTTGTCTAAAAGAAAGACACTGAAAAAAACTGGTACCTTTTCTAGAATAAATGCAAATTGGAGAGTTTTATCCTCTCTAGAATGGAGGTACTTTGTTAAATTTTAAGGTTTTGGCACAAGACATAAACTGTTTTACATAAATGACAAAACACAACATTTAACCAAACAACAAATCACATCCTTCAAACAATCAATTGCTCACTTTCACATTCAGTACATAGTTTACACAGGTGCACCGAGGCCCAAAGTGTTATTTTTAGTAAACTTCTCTCCATTCATTTGACCATGTTTACTGATATTGATGGTTTTATTTTATGTTTCAGTTGGCTAATAAATATTGGGCTCCTCATGCAAAGAATAAACTCCCGTTTGACCCAAAGGTGAGTTTTATACGTTGCTGTTTCTTACTCTACAGGTGTCAGTACATATATTTTTGATAGCGAAACTACAGTTAGGAGTTAAAGGCAAACACACGCTCTGTATACTGTAAATATCATAGTTTTCAAAGTTATGCTTAAACTTGTACATTTCTTGATGAATTAGTTTAATACAATAAAATGACAAAAGAGGCATTAAGTAGAACACACTTTTCCTTTTACCTGTTATTGCTGCTTAATTGTTATGAATATTCTTTGCCGTTTGTTTAGGTGATGGAAGATGTTTACGAAAAAGAGATTCTCAAGTCTAAGTAAGTGAATGTCTGTGACTTGAACGGTCTTGTTTAATCCAATGAGTACATTTCACATATATTTATCTAATTTTATGGTATTATTTCCTTGTCAGATTTGCCATCAGAAAAATCATGCTGCTTGAGTTCAGGTGGGATATTTCACATATTTGTATTCTCTGTTTTTTTTTAAGTTGCCAGTGAATTAAAGGACTTGGTGGATATATATTAATGGTTTTATTCTCTCATCTTTCAGCCAATATCTTGAGAATTACCTTTGGGTGAACTACACTCCTGAGGTGTCCAGCAATGCCTTCCTCATGTCTATTTGTTGCATTGTGAATGAGAAGTTCAGAGAGAATGTCCCAGCTTGGGAGGTAAGAAATGCAGTAGTTTATCAGAATTGAGACTGTTATCTCATAGACATCAGCTGCTGAAAATGAAAATTGATGGCTTTCTATAACATCATCTTCTCTTTTTTATTGTGTATATCAGGTGTTCAAAAAGGAACCCAGCCATTTCCCATTTTTCTTTAAATGTGTGATGGAGGCTGTTTTGGCAGGCGAGAACAGTGGCCTCACTCTAAAGGAACAAACCGTGCTGCTTGTCTTCCTGGACCACTGCTTCAACAGTCTGGTGTGTACCACCACACTCACATAATGTTTGATGTTTGATGATGCACTTAATGTTAATTAAATGATTTACCCACTGAAAAAACTGACACCTTTTCAAATGTTTAGGTGTGTTATGTTGCTGCTAGTAGGTTCATTAAGCAGATTTGCTTTCATGCCAGTACCTTGCGTAACATTTTGATTGCAATATTTACATGGTTTAAAATAAAGTGATTGCATTGATATCCCATTTTACACAAATTTGTAATCACTGCATCACAGAAGCAAATAGCAGCTGTGGTAATATGAACCACCAAATTGCATTTGCTATCAATTTGAAATCCTACAGTCAATCATTTAAAAATATGTGTTGCTAGGCAAAAATACCAATTAGTGTATCTCTGGATAATTAGACCTATTCAAATTCAAATTAGACAATATCCTGAGATGATAGATACAGTCAAATATGAGGACTCTAAACAGCTCTTTGATACATACTTCACTGTGTTTTATAACTTGTGGAGAACGTCTGTTTTCTAGTCCCAGCATCGTTTTTTAAATAAACAAAGAGATGGAAGCTAAATCTAGGTGTGTTACCCAGCCTTTGATTACTCTGAATATGGCCTTAAGCCATCTGCATGACAATTTGAGTCAGGGTTTTGCCTTTACCAGGTCAAGAACATTTTACTCATTAATGGAAGCAAGGCTGAAATGCACAGATATATGAAATTATTGTAATATCCACAAGGTGGCAGTAGTAGACTAGGCAGCACAACTTGGGTCAGCTCCTGCCCATCTGTATTCTCCATAGCCGCATTAAACCACAGGGAAGCACTGCAGATGCCTCACTTTAAAATCTGCTGTGATAGCTTGCTGCCCTTTGATTGAATCCTATAAAGCCTTCTAAATATTTAAGTTGCAGTCTAATAAAAAGCTGTCATACACGGTAAATTTTGACAACTCTCTCTCTTTCTCTCTGTGTGTCTCCCTCCCAGGAGGTAGATTTGATTAGGGAGCAGGTGCAGCAGCTCATCTCTCTACCTATGTGGATGGGCCTCATACCAGTAAGATGTGAACTTATTACCCTAATTAAGTTTCTTTGATGCTTACATCTGCACGCACCTGGTAGTGACATTGTTTGATCATTTCATAAGAAGTAATTGCTAGCCAATCTCAGAAACCATTGGCTATCTGTCTATAACAACAATTCAGCCTCTGGGGGCAACAGTCAATATTTCCGGGCTTCCGGTGTAGCCAGCGGATATCCGGATAATGGATATCTGTGCCAAGACATCCTCTTCTGTGTTCCAGTCATTGTTTACAGTCCTATTAGCAACTTCAGATTCTCCAGACAACATGTTGGCTAATATCTATAACCAGATATAGCATATGAATGCAGATAAATAAAAAAATAAATACAAAAAGCAAAACTGTCATCAGACGACAGCTGATGGGTTCTGAGATTGCATTTCAGCCAATAGGTTTCACCTCTTTTGCTCTTCATATGGACTGCATGCAACCAAAGTCTGTTCAAATGTCATTGGTCAATACTAAATGGACCTTGTACCTTTGCCTGCATTCATATGCAAATATCTGTTTGTAGAGATTAACTGCTACCCTGCTAACCTGCTACCCTACCCTAACCCTCAGATATAATTGACTCTTAACTGATTTGTGTCTTTCGTGTTTGCAGTCCCGACTCCAACATGAGCTGAAGAAAGTTCCAAAGCTGCAGAAGTTCTGGAATCTAATCAAAAAGAAGTTTGATAAAATGGACGCTGATGGAGCCGAGCAGTAATATTATTTTTCTTTGCTTGCGTGTTCAGATCTGTATAGACTAGGAAATTATGTTTTATACCCTCAGAGTATTTGAGCTCTTTCTGATTTGCTGGCTCTTTGTCTTCCTCAGGGCTAAAAAAGAGAGAGTCTTTCTTTCAGCTCTCATTAAAAAGTTTCTTGGAGTTCTTGTGTCAATTCCACCATCAGGTAAAGTAAAACATACTTTTTTGTCCCTTGAAATGCATTAATATATATCATTTGTGGTGTAGTGTACAGCTATTTAACGTGACATACCATCAGCTGGAGGAATAGCCATTAGATCATGGTCATATTTTTATAAAGAAAAGCACATCCCTGGTGTTTATTTTTACCTCCAAATATTGAGTAAAATGAATTAGACCAGGACACTATCCCTCTAACTTTGTTCCCAGAGCAAGTCTGGGCGTGTGCTCTCTCTTCCTTTCCCAGCATGAGTTCCCAGCATGAGTAAAATACCCAGGTTTTTTTGTAGCATTTCAAGAGCTTGCACAGTGACCACATCTCCTCAGTCCAGACCCACATTGCCAGTATGACACACAATATTACCACTTTTTATTGCTATTTTAGTTGCACTATTCCTTCCTTTCTTTCTAAATGGCGCAGCCACTGAAGGAACATGTGCCCCAGCTGCCACAGTGCCACTGGCACTGACTACTACAATGTTATAATGCAGGCCGACATAGAGGCCCCCTACCTGAATGCTAAAAACAGAACATTCATGTTTGTGTGTTTAGGTAGAATTCAAACCTGACAGAGGAGATTACAATCTGAAACCCAGCAGGATCCACATCACTCTAATGCCTGCTGCATGCCTTAGTTTGAAATACACACACAACACACATGCTTAATGAGGGTAGAGGTCCCAGTGTGATGTAGCACTGCACATGCAGTGTGTCATAGTGAGACTCACACACTCAGCATGGTACCTTGATGTTGTCCACATGCGTTTGCTGTCATCATTGTTAGTTGTACTAGTCCTTATCTGTTTTTGATTGTTATGTTCATATGTGTTCCTGTCTGTCAGATTGAATTTTTCATGTATTCCCTTATCAAAAGTGAAGCAATAACATCCACAATGTTTTCCTTCCTTTTCCATAGGGACTGTATCCATGGAGAAGGTACATTACTGCGAGAGATTCATTGAACTCATGATTGATTTGGAGGTAAGACACAGCCTCCCATTACATAGCCTTATTCAGTGAATATTTAAAAAAGCATTTGACCATTTTAACTTTCTCTTAATAGAAATTATATGGGATTTGTTCATTCTTAACACAGAAAAAAGTCAAACACTCCTTTCCACTGTGTCTGTACACTAGAAAAGCCTCGGTCTATATTTGCTAAATCATGCTATGTTGATAAAGGAAGTGGTGTAGACATCTGTTTCTGCAGAGCTCATTTGCCATTCGTTCTTCACATTTACCGCTAACTCAAGTCAACTGACAGTGGATAAATGTATACTCTCAGCTCCACCCTATGTGTCTCTGTCGTGACTGTCTGCAAAGCTATGCAGTATTTGAAACACTAGTCTTTGATCGCTGTATTATTTTCAGCCTGATGTTTTTTGTACATCTGATATACGTTGTACAGAGGAGGATCCACAAGGATAGGAACTAGCCAACAAGTGGAAAACAGCCAGCTAGGGGAGTCTGGTGGCATGCCCCCCCAGAAAAATGTTGGGCTTAAACACCCAAATTTGGTGGTCTCTGGAAAATTCTAATGCCACTTTTTCATGAAGTGGCATGTAGTCGTGGCATTTAAACACATAGTGAATTATTGTAAAGGAGAATCGGGCATCTTGTGCATTTTAGTTCACAGTCTTTAAATAGCTATTAATATTCAAAACCACAACTATTCCTGACTGATCACAACTTTTGTAATTAAGAATCATCAGACCATATTTATTATTATATTTATTTCACCTCAAGTTTTATCAAGACTTGCCACTGTGATGGTTCATGTATTATTTTACTAGAAACATAAATGCAGTCTTATTCAACAAAAATAAACAAAGCCATTTTAAGGGAAATGTGTCAGCCCCATGTCTTATCTGGACTATGTACTGGTTTTAAATTACACTAGTTGTAAAAGAAACCTTTGCCAAAAATAACAAAACATGTGAATCATTTGACTCAGATCATGTGAATCCACTGCATCAAATCATATTTCTTACATACGGCTACTTTAAAGTCCAGATTCATATAAAAGTCAAAAACTGAATGAAAAGTGCATTGCACTATTTCACCTTTTATAGTCTTTTCTGCAGTTGTGGCTTTGAGAAACTGTGGTTGATGTTAAGCATATTGAGCAGATCTACTCTGATGTGGGAACTGTGTAGTCTTGCCCAATGAGATCAAACACAAACATCTTAACCTGCATCACTGCGCTGGTCTAAAAGGGGCTTTATTTAAACAGTATCTGCTCCTATACGACAGGGAGTTGGACTGAAAACAAACCTTTAATTGTCATGCAGATGAATCCAGTCTAAGTTGGGACTCATGGTGCATTGTCATTCACCTTGGTTACTGAGTCAGGGCGATGTAGCTCATAAAGATGATGAGCCTTTGTGAACCATCATCATATTGGTAAATTTAAGGAATGGAATATAGAATTTGACACTACGTTTCAGAGAGCCAACCTCACTAGAGAGGTTGGCTCTCGGGAGTGAAGGCACAATGTCACATAAGATTGTTGCTCCTGCTGCCTTTGCAGATCTCCTGCACAGGCAGCTCCAAGGGAGCTCAATAGATTTCATCTGGCTGTCTGCTGACAGGCCGGCCTTGCTGTTCCTGGCAGCGGCTAGTGTCCAGCCAGCTGACTTCCTCTAGAGACAACTCCTGTCCTTCAGCACTATCATTTTACAAAGTCTTAGTAGTCTGAAATCCATACTTCCCCTCACTGATGACGACCTGAAAATGAATGCAGGGAAAACAGATCCCTGTTCTTGCCAGTTTTATACTAGCTGTCAGGACTGTGTTGAGATCAAAGATGACTGATGCATATAAAGGTATCTGTTCTCTCAGTGTTTAGGTATCACATGCTGCACCTGCAGCCTTTAAAGAGCTGTTTTCATTTAATACAATTTAGACATTTATTGGCATTTTGCATTTAAATATTCCATTTCATATTCTATTTCACAATTCCGATTTTTTTTTTTTCCAAAGGCAATTCTTCTCTTTTAGACATTACGGTGTGATAGATTGAACTCCTTTTTGTTCTGTGTACAACAGTCACTCTCTTACTCAGACTGTCAGTTCATCAACATGTTCCGTTGATATATTCCTACCAAAGCAGCACTGTTATCTCATTTTGACAGGTTTCTTCTGTTTTTGCCTTCATATCATGTTCCTGTGCTACGACAAGCAAATAAATCATGGCTATAGACGTGGCTGAGCCTGTTTTTTTGGGGGGGGGAGTTTTTGTTTTTTTCTCAGGCCTATTCTCATCTCACTTTCTGTTTTCCGTTTTTTGTTTGCATCATGTTCCAAAACAACCTCAAGACAAGAAAAGACCGTGGATCAATACGATGTATGGATAATCACAGTCCTCATGCTGGGAACTGTTGTTCTTGAATCAATTGACTCTTTTGACCCCTGAGAGGTGTCAGTTCATACAATACATTTTTCTGTTATGTAATGACATCAGACTCACCATGTGTGTATACAACTGTTTTTTTTTCCTGTAATTCTATCGTGTTGATTTTACTTCCTCAGATATTTTGACCCTGTCCATTGAAATAGCATTTTTCTCCCTCCATGTTTTTACCAGTGACATTCCAGTTAAATACAGTTGTGATAACTTCAAGAGCAGATCTGTAAGCGTGTATTCCAGTGCTGTAAACAGGGTGTTCTGTGTGTTTAGGCCCTTCTGCCCACCAGACGTTGGTTCAATACGGTGCTGGATGACTCTCACTTGGTGGTCAGTTGCCACCTGTCCAGCCTCGCCCACAGAGAGAAGGAGGGACACCTCTTTTGCCAGGTAGAATACACAAGGAAACGTGCACATAGATTATATCCATGTCCACAAAGACCAAAGTTATCTCAGCTGTCATTTTAATGTTTAGCAGTAACTTACATTGTTGTCTCATCTCTGTAGTTGCTCGACATGCTGAAGTTCTACACAGGTTTTGAGATCAATGACCAGACGGGAAACGCCCTGACACAGAAAGAGATGACCACTCTGCACTATGACAGAATTACATCCCTGCAGGTAAATGCTTTAACATAGACAGACAGCTTCATATGTCAGCTACCTACACTGCCCTGCTGGCCTTCCTCCTTCCTCCTCCTCCTGTTTTTCCTTCAATGTTCACAGCATGTACAGAATGTGTCTGCAATCTTTGGGTCTGCATTTATAGTTGTGATAATAAACTTAAGTATAAAACATTTCCTTATTACAGTATATAGTATAATTTATGAGTCACTTGTGTAATATCTTTACAGTGATTTGTATTTGTACAGTCAATGAGTGTTTTACTGTGTGTTTTCTGTTTTGCAGAGGGCAGCCTTTGCTCATTTCCCAGAGTTGCATGACTTTGCTCTGTCCAACGTAGCAGCAGTAGACACTCGGGAGTCCTTGACCAAGCATTTTGGACATCTCAGGTAAATCAAAACATCCAGAATGAGTCATGAAATGAGCAAGTGCACTTGTAGTTTGTACATGCACAGATGGAGGGTATGCATGATTGAAGTGAGGAATAGTACAGTGACCTGTAAATACTAAAATGTTGTCACAACACAATTGTGTTTCAGCAAGATTTCTTCCTGATGTGTAATATCTGCATATCTACCTTGAGCCGGGTCACCTTTTGTGCTTTGTTCCACATGTACAGTACTAGAGTTGCACAGACATGAACCCTCCAGCAAACATCACAAGATATGTAGATCTGACCTCTTATTAATGTTCATATGAACAGCAAAACATACACGGCCCAGTTGAAGTACAAGCAACACATCCTCGTCCTATATTCCATTATAGCATCAGCACTGCCGTTGCTGCCTGAGTTCACTGCTAAATGGCAGCCAGTGAGCCCTTGAATAGGCAGCTGGTACCAGCCAGAGAGAGAGAGGCATGCCTCATTAATTTAATCGATTTGCAGTGGCTTGAGAATAAACTCTTTGAACAGCTGTGTTTGTCAGATCATATTAGCTTGCCAAAGAGCCAAAAAACACCCTCGCTTTGATGAACTGGCCTGTGTGTGGTGTGGTTGGGGGTGAAAATGCTTTGATTCATTGCTAATTTGTAATTACTTGAGGGTTTCTAACCTTTCATGGCATTTGATATCATAATGAAATTTTTAAATTATCGACTCAAGCTTTTATAGGGCCTCAAAGCTATCATGTGTCTGCTCAACAACACACTCTGCTTATTTGTTTGTACAGTAAGTGATATGTTTATAAATAATGATTTATCTGAGGTGCCACGTTAGCACAACACACATTTCATCTTTGCCGTCAGTGTTTCTATATCCATCTTTTTTTAAACTTCTGTAGTGGATTATAAATGCTTAAACCCCACAGTAAGTTTCTTTGAGTCAAGCGGAGGGTTATGAGTCGAGCTGGGCTGAATCAGGTAAAGACTTAGCTGAACCATTTTAGTATTTCAAGAAGCTCTGCTCCTTTTTCCAGAATTAGGGTTTTGAATATAGCAGGAACTGCATTGTTCCCCGCTCCACTACTGTCACCAAAGCAGCTCCTGGGTAACTCCAAATATGCCGATCAGATTTAACGAGGCACTTTTCATCCAAACAACTCACACTAATGCCAGTTTATTCCAGCTGCGCTACCCACAGGCTAAGCTCCCAGTCACCAGCCGCTCTGAATTTATCCGTTAAGTCCCCTAAACACACAAACGAAGCATTATTGCACATACACACCCATTCTCTCCCATACACACACAGACACTTCTTCCAGTTACAGCAAAAATTAGTGTCATTTCAGGCCAAAAAATGAATTGAACGATGATCAAATAGTATGTATCAGTTTGTGAAATGCAAGCAAAAATTTGAGTAATTACTACCCGAAATGTCAACATAACGAATGTAATCATTTCTGTGGATTACCTCTTCAGTGGGATCCTGTCATTTTAAAGCATGTTAAGATTTTATTTTGGGCAATAAAACAAGGTATGGTGAAGGTTTATATAACGTATGCAGATTAAGGTTACCATAAAATCCATTCATTATTAATAATTCAATTATTTATAAAATAAATCAAATTGCACACAAAATGTAGCTTTAAAGAGTTCAGTATGCTGGCTTATCCAAAAACTGGAGGGTCAAAACAACCTTCAGGCTACAGAATAAACTTACCGTAGACCAGTTTCAATTATGTCTCCATCCATACCTTACCTTGGCCAGAGGCTCAGTTGTCAGTCATGACCTGGTCCAGTCATCTCCATTACTCAGAGTGAGTTGTTGTGTTGCTGTTATTTTGTTGCTAAGGGAAGGAATGCCCACATGACCTATGCCAGGTCATCCACTGGGCCACCAAACTGCAACATTGGCAGATTTGCCACCCCACCACCCAAGCGGGGCATCACAAGTAGAAAAATGCATGCACATACACGGACACAGTCTGTCAGTGCCACGTGTGGCTGTCCAGGCCTGTCACAATGTGTCCAGGGCAGGCCCTGTCCTTCATAGTGTACCAGACCCTGCCAGTGTCACAGAGTGTCAGCCTGATTAAAACTTGTCTGTATGCAGAGAGCCACGCCTCAGCTTTCTGAGACGGAGATGGGCTTTGATTTTCATAATCCTGTCGCATCAATGCACCCCAGCCCCTTAACACACATGTGCTGACAGAGCAGGAGTGCAGCAAAGCAAACAGAAGAATTGCTTTGTGCCGCAGTGCTAACAAGCACTAAGAATCAGATGAGGTTGTTTATCTTCATGCTTATTGTGGTGTCACCATTTGAAGAATCCTCCTCTGTGTATCCCTCTCACATGTTACTTCCTTTTTCTATAAATATGATGATTTTGCATTGTAATTGTAAAGAGATCAGATTATCCCTTTCTTGCTATTAATTGTGACCATTCCAGGGTTTACATTGTCCCCAAATAAGAGTGTTAGCTAAAATGTGTTAGCAAATGCAATTTTTCTAGCTGACTAACTACTTGTTTCTTATCTTTTTCTGTAGTCCCAATACCCTTCACCAGGTGGCCTCATATCTGTGCCTGTTGCCAGAGTTGGCTGAAGGGCAAGACACCACGCATGAGAAGGAGGTCCTCCTTGAGTTGCTGGTGAGTGTCAGTCTTTGCTGTCTTTGCTGGGCATTTGAGTTTTTAAGACTTGGTCACAGACATCCATTATTATGTTTTTAACCATAGCACAGTCAAAGACAACATAGTGGGATGTTATAGATAAAGAATAATATTTTACATCTGTTAAAGTAAGATCTTAGATGGAACTGCTGACCATTCTCTAATAAGCCAAGATTGGTCAGCTTTAAAAAAGAGACTATTTCCATATTGTGTGCTAATAAATATTGTCCTTTTCTGTATATCAGATTTTCTTTTTTATCCAAGACTATATTTAACACCCAGACATTTGAATAGATGAATGATGATTAATAGAGAATAGAGCGAGATGGTTTGAGGGACTGAAGCGATATCTCAGATCCTGTGTGCTTGTCAACTAGCAGTATAAAAGATGTATGGTTGGTATTGATGCACATCTACAAACAATGTTGGTGAATAGTTATTTTCCAGAACAATAACTTGCCAGTCAGTGCTATGGCATACTAGGTTTTGTGTTTCTCATTTTGAAGTAATTAATTTAAGCTCTTGACCTTGGAATACATATTGTATCCCCTCTTCACTGCCTGTCCCTCTTGGATTTGCCTTCTAATCCAATTACCGCTTTATGTGGGCATTTGTGGCTGTCGTAGGTTAAATTGAAGACAGTGCTGATGAGATTATTTTCTTTTTTTAATGGTATGTCTCCTCTTCCCTTGCTCTCCCAATTGTATTTTATTTGTAAAACCCCTCCAGGAATCTGCTAGACCCTTGTCCCATTAGTCTACACAGGAACATGTGCTGTAGACCTCTTCATCAAAGTGGGTGTTTCAAGGCTGTCCGGTGGTTATTCATAATTACCCACTCAGAACCTCCCCAGGTCCTATCTGAGAAGCGATAGAGAAGAGCTGTTTCATAATTATCTGATTAGATTGGTGCAGGAGACAATGTCAGGGGACTCATTTGTGTGCGCCTGAGGTTGCCCCCAACAACCAATATCTCTGACCGGGTGGGTTTAATAGGAAGGGGCCACAGGACTGCCACATGGTAGCAAAACAGTCATGTGTGTTGCAGAGAACACACTCATAAATATGCTCACGGAGGAGGAACCTCTTATTTTGAGATGCAGCACTGCTGTTACACTATTGCTAATGTCAGGGTAGTTTAGGCTGTTTACTCCCTGTTGGAACAGATGAGCTGGTTTGTATTCTGCAAGAATCCTTTACATGGTAAATAATTCATGTAATTTGTGTATTTTGTTTGGAAGGGTAAAGTTGGTTGTGTGTGCACATCCACAAAACCTCAGTAGGACAGATGCTGGGTTCAAAAATTAATGCAGTAGAGTGGTACCTGCAAACTGGAATTTAAGGTCCATTATTAGATTTTACTGCTGATATTTAGACCAAACACCCAAATAAAGTAGATGAGTGGTGCATATATATATATATATATATATATATATATATATATATATATATAAATTGTGATATTATAATTAATTCTTCTAATGTTTATAATACCTGTAAAAATTTGGATACACTTTCTAAAGTGAATGGAAAAGTGTGTCTAAACTTTTGACTAGTGCTGTATGTGTTAAAACATTTTTTATGTTTAAACATTAAGGTTATACACTTGCACATCCCTCTAGACATAAAAACAAGTAAACAAATGTCATGTGCAAATATTAGGCTTAAAAGTAGCCTTTACTTCTGCCTTTTCTGAAACACACATTTTAACACACATCGGCTAATGGAGGTCTGGCAGAATATCTACATTGAGTGTGACAAGTGATAAAAGGCTTTAGTTAAACCAGACGTGTAAGGTGGGTCTTATGTAACAGATTGGTTGAATGACCTGATTTTGTGGAATTTTTCTTTCTTAGAAAACAGACCACAGAGTCAAGATCTTAGACTGAGCCAAAAGAGCAGAGGGACATTTGTTCATTAACCCAATTTCTCTTTGTCCTCTCTCTCGCTCTCTCTCTCTCTCTCTCTCTCTCTCTCTCTCTCACTCTCTCACTGTTTGACACACACACACAGGTGTCCCGTCACGAGCGCAGGATCTCTCAGATTGAGCAACTTAATCAGATGCCCCTTTATCCAACGGAGAAGATAATCTGGGATGAGAACATTGTCCCGACAGAGTACTACTCAGGCGAAGGTGTGTGTTGATGTAAATACATGTGAGAATTGTGAATGTGTTGTTTACGTGTGTACTTGTCTGTGTGAGAGTTGTCAGAGCGCACATGCCTACTTCAGTTACTGGTCACCACCTTGGACTAAATAAGTATACACCCACATTTTGTTTTATCCCTCCCTGTAAAGGGCACTCATCTGGCACTGAATTGGCATCTCTCTCTTGGGAAATCCTCTTTAGTTGGCAAGGACACCTTCAACAGCTCAGATACTACTGACCATTCAAGCAACATCCCTTAAGCATATTACTCATGTACACAGAGTAGTCTGTATTGAATCAAGAATTAACACAGTTAGTGTAACACAAGGATATGCATATAATCTTAGCCATTCAGTTTTTGTAACTGTATACAAGAACGATTAATCAACTTTAATTGACTTACTGTAAGTGTAATTGCTCACAGATTTAGTTTTTTCACTCTAGTCTCTTTCAGATAAGCATCTTGTTCTGCACTTTAACATGTGTAACAAAAAGGCAATCAGTAACATTTCCATAACACTTCAGACCATCAGATTAATGTAAAGTCTGCATCAGTACAAGGGGAAATGTGTGTAGAGCGGATCTTATAGAATCACAGTAATAATTAGATAAGCACACCATCTCAGTTTTTTCAATTTTCATTCATGCCAACTACACTCATGCCAACTACACTCATGCCTACTGATGAATAAATGGATATCCAGCTAACTGTTTTACAACTCAACTCAAAGATGTCTAATCACCTCACCTAATCAGAGTACAGTTTTTAGTGGTAGCCTAATTAATGTTCACAACCTATGCTTACAACCTGAAAAATACATAAGCAGCATAATATATGCAATGCTAATTGAATGTGTCACATACTTTTAATGAACACATGTAGCTAACTACACTTCAAAAGGTCCTGATTCAGAGCTATTAAGCTGATCAGATTGAAATGCTGGTATAAAATGAAACGTTAACTGGAAGATTCTTAAATTGACATTAGGTGAAAGTACAAAAGCACACAGTTTGTTCACTCACAAACAATCTTTGGCTGAATGCAGACACTGGCTGTAGAGAGGACATTTAATATTGAAAAAAATCACATTATTTAGCTACAGCTGTACTTATTTAACACAGATAATGTCATTCATTTAAGTGATGGATGGCTAAAAATAACAAACCTGCTGCTTATATAGTTTCTATCACTCTTTTCCAATTTAAAAAAAAAAAAAAAAGAAAAAAAAGTTATGGGTATGATAAGAGATTCATTGGCATGAGTGAATCTGGGTACTTTGCCAACCAAGACTTGGCTCCAAAAATGGAACCACCTATCAGAAACTATTTGTAGTCATGTTTGAATAAAGCAAGGAACATTAAGAATTAAAAAAAAAAAGATGTCTGAATGATGATAAGTCACCAATTCAATGGTTTGATGAACCCATAAAGGTATTCCATATCTGACAAGAACTTCTCTCTATGTCTGTTTATTTTCAGGCTGTCTTGCACTACCTAAGCTGAATCTCCAGTTCCTGACCCTCCATGATTACCTGTTGAGAAACTTCAACCTCTTTCGTCTAGAGTCCACCTATGAGATTAGACAGGACATAGAAGATGTGGTGTGGCGTATGAAACCATGGTGAGATGTTTTCAGTTCTGCACCTTGACCGTGACTTTTCTTGATACAAAAACTGGTAACTTTGTTTTTAAAACTGTTGTTTTTTTGTGTCCTTATCCTCTGTCTACCTCTCACATGGTGGTGTGGTGTGTTGATAATATTTTATTAAAAGACTGTGACATTTGGTACACTGCATTTCGAATCCCATTGCTTAACATAATAAGTGCTCCCATTATGTCAAGTGATGTAGCAACTTGCTTGTTGTTCTTGTAAAAGTAAATAAGTAAGCAGTGGTGCCATGTGCTGCCCTAAATCCAACTGATTTTAATCCTGACAGCAGCCCACAGCACTTGTCTAACTTCTTGTTGTGCCTGTCCCTCCACACAGGCAATCAGAATATGGAGGAGTGGTGTTTGGGGGTTGGGCCAGAATGGCTCAGACCATCACTTCTTTTTCCATAGTAGAGGTCGCCAAGCCCAACATCGGAGAGAGCTGGCCTGCTCGTGTCCGAGCTGATGTCACCATAAACCTCAACGTACAAGATCATATCAAGCATGAGTGGGAAGGTAATAGCATATGTGTATCTAACCATTATCAGTAAATATTTTCATTTTTGTCTACTATTTCATCTCCCTCTTGTCAGTCTTGCCACCCCATCTTCTTTTACAATCTTTTTTTCTTTTTGTGCAGACAAGATAGCAAAAAAGATAAAACAGCTGTAGTGTATAGACTTGTGTGGTGGATATTGGGGATAATGGCAGGAAAAATGAGCTGATCACAAAACATCCTCATACACTCTATAACCTCCCTGTCTATTTTCCCTTGTGATACCTATACCTTTCCTATGTCTTCTAAATGCTTGTCTACAAATCAAACAATCTTGTTTTCTTATTTGTCTATGTCATGCACGTCAGACTGAACAGATACACTTTTATTTATCTGTCTACTGAGGCTGCTCATGGCTTGTGCTTTACTTGCATTGTCGCAACTTTAAGCACACCCCCCACCCCAATTTATGCATGTAACTACAGTGATTGTGTATTGGGATACTTTGTAATACGCAGCCTAGTAGGCAGTTTATAACCTCCATAAAGTCTTCCCTTACCACTCTATTCCATCCCATTGGGCCTTGACTCATGACCCTTGCCTACCTCATGTCTGTGTGAAGACATGTTATTTCTGTGTAGTCTCTACCTCTGAGCCTCTTTGTTTAATTTCCTGATCGTTTTCTCTCTGTCTGTGGTTGATAGAGGCACTGTGGATAATGTTAACAGGAGCTTGTCAGCCTTGAAAGACATTGATTCACTGGGAACATAAAAAGCACAATTAAGCCTCCAGTGGCCAACTGCAATAGCCTCCAGAGAAACATATAGGAGATATCACACATATCAATGTATGCCAATGGTGTATAGCACTAATTAATATAAAAAATAAATGGGGTCTTTCAGTAAGACATAATGATGGGGCGCTCACTGGATTTTAAAAAGCAAGGCTAATGTATTTCAAATGAATGTCTTCATTTAATACTCATTTTTTTGCATATATACATTTTTCTCATTTTTTATGGTTTTACTTTCTTTCTTATAATTCAGTGGAGGAATGAAGTATTACTTCCTTCCATCTACTAGCCCATTCCCCATCGTATAATTAGAGCTTCATGTTTTAAACATCAGGCACATGCTGACAGGGCGGTTTCTCTCGTCCCTTCATACTCCCCCCACACTACTACTCTGTCTCACCAAAAATCCCATTTTGCCTTTCTTTCTCTCTTTGCCCGTTTCTCTTTCTAGCTCTTTCTCTGTCTATCTTTCTTCCTCCCTCTGTTTCTAAAACCCTGTCTTTCTTTTTTGTCTTTCTCTCTCTCGCTCTCTCCCTCTCTCTAACCCCTCTCCATCCTCTTTCCACCAGGGCTGCGGAAGCACGATGTTTGCTTTCTGATCACGGTGCGGCCCAACCTGCCCTACGGCACACGCTTCGACCGGCGCCAACCCTTTGTGGAGCAGACTGGCCTGGTGTACGTGAGAGGCTGCGAGGTGCAGGGTATGCTGGATGACAAGGGACGCGTCATTGAGGAAGGTATGCTCATATGTGCTCCTGCCTGCAGTCACACATACACCAGTGACACATTAGATTCCTCCTCCCATCAGACCTCTTATACCCAATCAACCCCACCAACTGATCCTTTGCAGAGGGTCACTCTGGTGTTGTCATAGTGACAGTCACAGTGAGACCTGACCTGTTCACATTAACATTCCATTAACCTGAGGTCGACAACAACACCTGAGAGCTGTGGGCCCTGCCCTCTGCTTTATTTATTGGATTTATATCTGGATGTATGTGCCTCTGTAAGAGAACCCTGATTGTGCTTGACCTGCAGAACACAGTCATTGTGTCATAAGCAACACTCACCTCTATATCTGAAACAATGCATTGCCAGCAACAATGTTTTCTGGCATTAGGGAAATTATTTGAGCGCACCTTCACCTGAGTTTATTATTTTTCCAATTAAAGCTATAAAATGTACTGTCATCAGAGTATTTGTGTGTGAGCCCACACAGAAGGAATCCTCTAAGGCAAAATTAAATCATGTGGTCTTTCCTGAAAAGTAAAAACAAAAAAAAGAATTCTCCATTTACGGTGTCAGGTTCTTCACCACAGCCTAAAGAAGTCCCTCTGAGTAGTTGGTTAGTTCAAATAGTTGCAGCCCTGCTGTGTTTTGCATTTTCCCGGAACATGTGTCCGTGCAAGGAAGCAGCCTTTACCCTATCCTCTCTCATCTGTTTGGTTTAAATATGCAGAGGGCAGGGCTTTCTAAAGAGACATCCTGCCATGGAACATGCCCTGCCAGTGTGAGCTTGGTTAAACTTTCAGATCCCCAACGGAGATAAGTGGTACTCTGGTTAACTGGGTGGTGGGGTGATGTCACATAAATCACTGAGTACTTGGTGACAGTTCTGGGTGACAAAACCTAAGAGGTGCATTTTGGGGTTACTGAACACATTCTATGTTAGTTGAATGAAAAAGTGCAATGCATCGCCATGACAGTTTAATACAATGGCAAATGCAGGTCAAGGTCAGGTCAAGGTCAAATTGATCACTACTCTATTTCTCATGCAAATTACCATCTAATTGACATGTGTTTATTTATTACACATAATATTCACTATACACTGAATTTTATTTTCTGCTTCAAAACACAGTACAGTTGTTTCAATATAATAATAATTTTTGGAAGACAATGTTTTTGATTGAGAGAAAATTACTTTCTTTTTCCCGTCATGACTTTAATGTGCATGCAGCAGCAGCCTCAAGTAACCAGCCTCAGGAAGCAGACGGCTTACCACGAGGGAATAATGGTGCTTCAGCCACTAAGTACATACCATATGTGTATCATGGGAGTTAAATAAAAGAAACAGATTTAACGTAGTTTAAAAAACATTCCACATGTATAAAAAGACCCAGAATGAACACTGTAAGTGGACTACTTGATTACTATGAGCAAATTATTTAAAAAGCATTTTATAGGAATGATTCTGTCCGCAGCTTTTTAATCCATGTAAGCAGTTGATCACTGTGACTATGATCACTATACGCAGTTTCCACTGTACTGGTTTTAACTCACACACCTTGGCCCAGCTGTCCAAATTGTTATCCCATGGTGTTGAGGGTGTAGCTTCCACTCCAAAGTTATCACCACTCTCGTTTTAGTAAAGGGGATTTGATGATCCCCAAATAGCTATATAAAAGTGCACACACACACATGCATGGTCACACACACATCAGAGGTCAGTGGGATTGAGTTTCACTCTCCTGTTGCGCTGTGCCCCACAGCACCATACAAGAATCTATTCAGATATCCATCTGCGAAAGCTGCACTTGCTACACTACACAGCCTCCCTTTGGGAGTAAGCTTAAAGTCCTCTGTCAGTCAGTCATGCATCTACTTGTTATTCCTTTTCCTGAGGTGGAATAGCACTATAGCAAGACAAGTCAGGGTGAACTCTTTTGAACGGGTTTTATTTTTTAATGAAGTGCTAATGTTTTACCTCTGAGAATGAACTGATTTAGGTTCCATTTTAATATCGACCCCTGACCTTCCACAAATTTGCCCTGCCATTATATTACTGTTATATGGATGTGTGCTTGGTATTTCCTTTTGACAGTAAGACATAATTTTTATTTATCACTTAAGGTTATTATCACTTTCTTCACTGTAACAAGTATTCTCCACTCTGGTCTAGGACCTGAGCCAAAGCCTAAGCTGCGAGGAGACGCAAGAACATTCCGTGTGTGGCTGGACCCAAACCAGTATCAGCAGGACATGACCAGCAGTATTCAGAGTGGCACCGAAGACCCATATGAAACATTCAACATCATCATGAGACGCAAACCAAAGGAGAATAATTTCAAGGTTCGGATTGTGCGGAAGCACAGAGATCCTCCCTCACTATACTTAGTGTTTAAGTGCTTTATCTGGGGACCTTGAGCTCTGGTCCTATCAGCACCACCCCTCAGTGATCTATCGCATGTATTATGTTCTCTTGGGTATTGTAGCTGTAAGGTTGGGGCCAGGGCAACTCTGAGATTACCACCAACCCAAGGCCCTCACAGTGATCCCAGTGAGAGACTCTTCTCACTGGATCTTTATGCGATACCCCTCTCTCACCTTTAAGAATCCCCTTGAGGCAGCATACCAGTGTTGTATGGTATACCGTTGGGATGCTTTGAGTAAGAATGCATACCCAGTTTGTATTATATTGTGAGTATAACATAAAAGTGTTCTCAGCAGAACTATGCTTTTCACCAAGGTTAAGGAAAGGTAAATCTATGCTGATGTTAGATTGATGATTTTTTCGGCAGGTCATGGTAAGGTTAACCATGCAAGTGGGAAATCTGTCTCATGTTGTTTTGCACCACTTTTTTCGAATGTTAACCATTCACAAATCCCTTTGCTTTTTGCCACATTCTTTTTATTTGAAAGCTTCTCATCATCACGGCTTTGTCAAATGTGCTATGTCTAATTCTGTACTCCCATTTCTGTCTTTCACAGCGATAGGAATGGCAGATGTTTTTGAAGTGTCTTTTTTTCCTTGTATTTAAAAGGCGCAAGAACTAATGGGTATTCAAGCAACATTCTTCTGCATCTTTGATGTGTGACACAGATAAGAGTAAACATTTTTCCTTCCCAATGTTTGGTGCACAGGGTATTAGACAGTTTCCAGCTTATTAAAACATAATTGACAGACATACACATTTCCTGCAGTCCCATAAGTCCATCACACAGCTATTCTTATCCAGCTAAACCACTTCTTGTGGAATGGAATCATGACAGCTTCTGCAGTGCTGTTTGTTGTCTGACGTGTTGCTACTTCTACGATCTGCTACTTTTTTTTTTTTTTTTACTTTTTTTTTTTCTTCATTGCAAACTTTTGGTTTTATATATCTGTCACATTTGTGTCTGTATTTCTGTTTCAGGCTGTGCTAGAGACCATCAGAAACCTGATGAACACAGAGTGTGTTGTCCCAGACTGGCTTCACGACATCATCCTAGGCTATGGAGACCAAGGCAGTGCCCACTATTCCAAAATGCCTAATCAGATCCCCACGTTGGACTTCAATGACACCTTTCTGTCCCTGGACCATTTACATTCCTGTTTCCCCGGTTCCACCATAAAGGTCACTGAGGAGAATCATGAACTGCAAGTCCCACCTTTCAGGTGAATGTCAAAGGTCCAATTAAGAAATAAGGGGGAGGTTGATTTACCTTGAGTAATATTATAGATAAATGTTTAGACATTATTCCATTGGTTTTGTTATTTGCATACAGGCTACAATGGTGTCACATCTTTATATTTTATTTGTTAATATTATCTGATCCTTCCATTGGTCTTTTCCTTTACTAGAATCACATTTCCCATCTCAAACAAAACGGACAAGGGAAAGAAGAGAAAGGCTGATGAAGAAACGGAGGACAAAGTGGAGGACACAGCCTTCATCGTTGAGCCATATGTCACCCCCAACCGTGGGCCATATCCCTACAACCAGCCCAAACGGTGAGAGATTATGCCTCCCAGCTCACAACTTAACAAGATCAGGGGCCAAAAAGCCGTGTGCTGTTTGGTTAAACCTGGACTTCTCTCAGATGGCAGCATACTGAACTCTCTAAAGATAGTTACTAGGGCCCAACCAGTGCTGGGTTTTTGTGGCTCATGCTGATACCGATAGTAGGGAGTAATAGTAATTCTAATATCAATATATTGGCTGATAATCTTGTTTTAATTAAACATTATTTAACAGAACATATACATAAACACACAGATTTTGCAATGATCCCTCAAATGAAAAAATATAATCAGCACATGTGGGACTACATATAGACTGATACCGATAATATCAGCTGACATATATGGGTCGGGCTGTAATAGTTATACCTTCACTAATACTCCCACTGTATTTCACCCATCCTTTAGATCATGGCCTATGTATTATTTTGTAGCATGATTTAAGTTTTTTACCTTCATCCAAAACACCTTTTCAGTATAAATCAGCACAGAAATAAAGCCCAAAAAGCTCATTACAGATACCCCAATGCAGCTCTGTGTTCTGTTTTCAACTACTCTAGACTGTTTTCGTTTGTTTGTCTGTGATTGTCGCCATGGTATCTCCTCTGACTTGTAATGTTGTGGTGCTATTTTGGTTGTTGTTATGCCTCCATTTATAGACTGAGTTTTTATGCAATTAAAAGTGAACAAAAAAGGCCTTAATATTCCTGTGCTAATTATAACACCACAAAATAATTGCCCTTCATAAAAAAGCTAAGATTCATCTAATGGTGTTTTAGCATTTCCAGTTTGCACTTTGATATTTAAATCTTGATAGTAACAACATGTCCATGGGGAAGCCGCTGACAGCTCTAAAGAACTTTTAAAGATGGTCTCAAATAACATCACAACAAAACTTGCAGCATTAAGCACCTTTTTGTATGTGTGTTGTTGTTGATTTTATAATTAATGAAAACATTTGAAGACAAATGTGTTCATGCTATCAAGGCTACTCACTATTTCTCACTAATTACTTGATTTATTAATATCAGCAATGTAAATGTTGTATTTGTTACAGGAATACAATTCAGTTCACTCCCACTCAGATTGAAGCCATTCGAGCCGGGATGCAGCCAGGCCTCACCATGGTAAGGACTTCATCATTTCATCGTATAAGTTGCTCACACAAGTTTCAAGATTGAATTGAAGCCACTCAAAGAAAATCTGCAAAATAAAGATGATCTATTTGACAAAAGATTGCACAATCAAATAGTAATCATGGATCTCTGGCTTTAATGGAATACTGATTTAATTAGTCACTGTGTATCTGTCTATTTGTTCTTAATATATTAAGATGATTGCAGTGTTGATACAAAAAATGACATAGAAAGCACAACCTAATCCCAATCCTAATGTTTAATTTTGTCTTTTCTCTTCTTAATTTATAGTATAAATAACAGAAAAAGAAAACATCATAAAGCATAGTGGCATAATAAGATATAATAATAATAAGAACAAGCTAAATTTTAAACCCAGTCCTCTGAAGTCATCATTGTATATCCTTGTGTGTGATGTTGTCTGGGCAAAGCCTCTTGTCAGTCCACTGACTGCTGATATTTCAGGTGTGTATCATTTCAGCTTGCTGTTACACAGACTAAGATTTACAACCATTAATCTTAGTGATGTATACCAGGGGAATTTCCTCACCAGTAAATATGCTGTTGTTTGGTGTCCTCATCTCCATCAGTCATGTAGAGCGATGACAAATTCCTGAATCCTCTCTGTAGTTTTGGCATTTCTAATGCAGTAGTCAGCCACACATAAAATGACAGCAATGGATACATCCAGTTCTTACACACATCCAGTCATGTCATTCCAGCCAGTCATTGTTATATCAAGAGTGGTGTAACACATACTATTTTGACAAAAGTGCAATTCCAATGTGGTGATTGGAAGCTGGCAGAGGCTTCTGAGTTATTTATTGTGCAGCTAGCTGAGATAAATATGGCAAGTATGCGATCAGCAGAGTCATAAAACAACTCTGCATGCATGCCTTGCTCTGCTCTTCTCTCCTGACCCCCTCTAACCTTCCTTCTTGGCATATGTCACTGTCGTTAGCAGCCGTAATAAACACACCCTACCCTGCTTTCATGTAGGGTAACCAAGGAGTTGATTATGTACTGATTTATGCAGGAACATATAATTGTGTTTACTATTTTTGGCAGAAATTACTCACCTGAGATACCCATACTAGGACTGACCTGTCTCATAAATATTAATTAGGTTAATTATATGTGTTAAGTAAATCCAAGCCTTATTGTCATGGTAACATGTATACCATGTATACCTACTGATCTCATGTCAAAGTGCTAGTCACATTCAGATAACAACAACAAAAAGGAGCCTTGAAGGATGAGTGTGCTTCCTTTTTCTGGAGCTTTCTGTGTCCTCGCCCATGTGTGCAGTCAATGGGACTGACTTGGCATGCCAGGCAACACCACAGCCCTGTTCCATTAGGTCTGTCTGAGTACGGCTAGCTACAAGGCACCAGCCTAGTCCGTTCTGACATGCCCATGACCTAGTTGTCAAAACCACTGGGTTTTCTCCAAGGCAAATGCCTTTGCACTGTAACCTAACTTTTAATTGTGCTTATCTTCTGTTCTGTTTTAGTTGTCTTATTTTTATCACATTTGCCCATTTAAAAAAAAAAAAAAAAAATCCTTCTTTCTTACCTTGTCTTTACTTGCTATTGTGTCTCCAGGTTGTAGGACCACCAGGTACCGGAAAGACAGATGTTGCTGTTCAGATCATCTCAAACCTCTATCACAACTTTCCTGAGCAGAGGACCCTCATAGTGACACATTCAAATCAGGTTAACACACCACACATGCACTATCTACACACAAACCAGCTCAACACGTGACTGATCTCTGAATTTTCCCCAACACCCTGTTCAAAAACCAGTGAAGCTGTCTAGAGAATTTACAGCCTGTGCTCTGAACTCCCCATTAATCAGGCAATAGCTCTACTCAAACCATGGAGGGGAAAAAATTAAATCTAAGCTCCCTAGTGTCCCAGTCTTCCCTCTCAGTATTTAATCATAAAGTAATCTGCTGCTGTTTTACACCAGTGGAAACTTGCCAGAAGGAAACGTACCCACAAAAAGCAGAGCTGGATTTAAAGATGAAAACCTTTGTTCTAGCGCAATAGTTTCACCTGCCATTCATATTCCTTAAGCATGTTAAATACCTGTTCTACTTATTGCATATTACATATCAACTTCACCAATTCAGGACCAAAGCAATAGGGAGAAAGAAAAAGAAAGTTAAAACAAGTTTGTATGCACACGACTGTCGATGGTTGATAAAATAAACACACAAATAAATAAAGTGGATTTCCATGTCTGATCATGTCTATTTGTTACTGTTGTTCATTCTACACCAGGCTCTGAACCAGCTGTTTGAAAAGATCATGGCACTAGACATTGATGAACGCCACCTCTTGCGTCTGGGTCACGGAGAAGAGGAGCTGGAGACTGAGAAGGACTTCAGCAGGTGAGGACAGCAGGGGACAGGTGGAGAGAGGATACACACTCATAGATGAACCTAAACAAACAGAAATGCAGATGTGAAATTGAGACCAGTTGATATCACACATCCAAGTGTGAAAGTGCATTCATCACATGGTTATAGACTTACCGTACATATGCACTACAGAGGCGGCCTTCACAGTTTGATCAAAGCTGACAACACACACAAGCACACGCAGACACACATAAAAGCTACCCAGCTGCCCACATACATAGGTAATTAGTCTGAGCCAACACAGTGACAGGGCTACTTGATACTCTCATATGCCAGGCCATGGACCTGGTTTATCTTCATTAGGCAACATTGGCCTCTCTGGCCTTTCCACCAGTGTAAGGGATTTCTTCCCTCAGCTCTGCCCTCAAGGCAATTCTGCCTGATGAACCCTTTCTTCACTATTCTGTACCACAATAATTGACCCCTTTGTACTGGCCAATATGAATAAATACAAAAAGAATGAATACATATCATTTCAGGTTGTAAGACACTGAGAATATTTATGTAGCTGGGGTTAGAAAGGAGCATCTCTTAAATCTCTGCTGTATGACATTACCTGACTGCAATTTGATCAAACCTAAATGTTGTTTTATAAGTAGTTGAAGGACTTTCCTTGACATACTAAAATACAGTGTTGCTGTTCAACCAGCACTGGTGGCAGGGCACAGAACAATTAGCCTCAGACAAGAACCACTAGAGTCCTGTTAGGGAAGCCCCAGTGTTCCCAACTCACTCACGACTTTGTGTAAGCTCCACTGTATGTGTGTGTGTGTGTGTGTGTGATGCCTTGAAGGATAGTGAGTCAGCCCTTACTACTGAGACATACTGAGATGGGAAAAGAGAAAGTGGGGGGGGCAGCACACTTAGAGCATTTGACAGACTTGAGAAAGTGAGATTATCTCAAGATACCCAAAACATTTACAGTTGTGCATGACTGCTGCTATATTTAACACCATTATTAGATGAATCAGAACTTCTTCTTTTACTAGCAAAGCTTTAGGGCCAGAATTAGAACACATAAATAGCTCTTTGTCATTGAATCTTTAGTTTTCATGCTGTTACTGTTCATGCTTATACTATTTGAATTTTCCTTATAGCCTACATAGTTAATTACCACCTTATCCATCTGTGGCACTGAGCAAATTGCACCCTATTGCAGCTTTTAGCAGCACTTCAAGAGGAGGAAGGGAGGGGTTATGCATGATGCTCGTTCGTTATACCCTGTGCATATCTACTGCCCTATATGAGTGGATGACTGTTGTATGAATAGCAGTGTATGCAAACTGGGGATCTGCACATAGAAGCAGTCTGTTACTTTCTTAAATTATGCAGCTTCATAAACATAAAAGAGTTTTAGCTAGCAGCATTTAATATGTTCCCGCCTGCCTGGATGCCTCATAACAACATGCAGACTCCACACTCCTTCCACCCCACTGACACCAGCAAGAGGAGAGAGCCCGAGAGTTTTAATTAACACTGTATACGAGATAAAAAAAATGGAAGGCAGTGCTCCTCCGAATGCCTCACAAAGGGAAAGCTACAGCGCTATCAATTAACACTGCCTTTCTGCATTTCATGATGTATTTTGTTCTGCTTTAATTTCAATCTAAATGTAAAAAGATATTTTTTGGGAGTCGGTGTTGGTGGCAGTTGGGTAGAGACCGCATTTATTTACACCGTTTATATTTTTCTCTAGGTTTTAGTTTAAAAATAATTAACTTTTATGTGCTGTTCACAACCGTGCATCTATTCTGGGTTTTCTGTCTCGGGGAATAGCTGAATGTATTACAGGTCTGACATCCTGGGAAGCAAGGTCATTCTCATTTTTGTTTAATTTTATTCAGGCCAAACAGGCAGAGCAGAACAGTGTGATTGTCTTTGAGTCACCTGCTGACTGAGGATCTTTGCAGAGTATCTAAAAATAGAGTTCACCACCAGTATTACCCTATGACCCCTCCCACTTCCTGTCTGTGTGTGTTGCTTGTCTTGTTGCCACCTGCTAATTGCTTTTTAAGTAAAATGATTTAGCTGCACAATAGGATGCATGATAGAATCCTAAACAAACCTTGTGTGTTGTCAAGGACACCCATTGCCCTCTCAGGAACCTCTGTGCTCCAGTGGGTCATATTGACAATACATTTAAAATATTGTACCGTGTAAAATACTGCATGTCCTCAGATAACCATGCATTTTGCTCATTCTCAACCAAGGACAGAAACATAAAATTCCACGCAATCAACCCAACAATCAGATAACAACCACCAGATCAAGATTAACTCTGCTCTGTTAATCAATTCAGGCAATAAACAACCTAATGCCGCTCTGGGAAGTGATCCAGATCCGATCAGAGACTGCATCCACAATGAGAAGAGACTTTATCGCACCTGTTTGTTTTATGTAATGGTTTGTCTGAGGTCTCTGTCTGGCCTTCCACAACAGCATGTAGGTCGATGAACGTGGGTCATCACCAGTTGTGGGGCATTACCAGATGTGCCAGATGTTTAGTAATAACATCAGAAAGTCACTGCATAAACATAGTTTGCTCCTTTGCAAACAAATGAGACCATAATCTGAATTAATGCGTGTGTGTGTGTTAAGTTGCATGTAAATTGATAGCTGTTGACATTGTTAACTAACTACTGAGCTCTCTGTCTCCAGATACGGCCGAGTAAACTATGTCCTAGCCAGAAGACTGGAGCTCCTTAGAGAGGTGGGAAGGTTACAGGAGAGCTTGGATGTCCCTGGTGATGTTTCTTACACCTGTGAGACTGCAGGACACTTCTACCTGTACCAGGTAAGGCTATCACAAGGTGTGCATGTGTTTCTATTATCTGCAGAGGGTCACAAAAAGTAATGGTCAACTAAGGTTTTTAAATATATATATATAATTATAATGTACAATTTGTTACATGTTGTGCATGATATTACATCAAGCTTAATGTAGATCTAGATTAATGTTCAAATAAAATTCCTAATATAATAAAAAAAATATATATATTTTAAATATTTTTTATTTATATCTGTTATTATACATATATATATATAATAACAGATTTTTCTCTGTTCTAACATTAAGCTTTTTACATCCTTGAAATTTGTGTTTGGATATTAGTATTGATTTACAGAAACATAGAGTTCAGGTCATAGAGGACATATTTTGCAGAATTGATTAGAATGGATTTCTGTATCATTTGCCCTGTTCCTCAGACATATTCATGCCAGTCAAATCCAGATATAATTGAAGCTTCCATTCCCCAGACTCATTGCTCTTTTTTGCCTAGACAGCAAATACTTCAATACAATCTCAACCCTCGCTGTTAATTCCTGTCACCTAATTATCACTGTCCTCTTGGGCTGCTGGAATAATTCTGCTGCTGCAGACAATTATTTACCTGCATTCCCTTCATTACAAGGGAAATAATAAAGACATTATAGACACTTGTAACAATAAAAAAGGGTCATGATTTAGAGGTCATCTTCAGTTTCCTTGCTTTTTTTTCCTCCCTTGAAATTAAGTAGCTGTTTGTGAATTATAGTATCATCGAAACAGTGCAAGGATGCCAGTGACATAGTCATGGTAGTCATAGCTACACACTACATCTTAATGCCGCGAGTTATCTGGTGAGTCGAAGCAAACACTTGAATAACACGTCTGTTTCTGATGCTCATGCTGATAGTCTTTGCACCTTGACAGAACTTTGACAGTTGTCCTTCACACAGACACAAGACTGTGGTTTATTATGAATTTGATGCTACATAGAGACTCTCTGAGGTCTTGTGTTTGGCATAGCTCTTGAAACTGGCCAACAGTGTAGTTTTTAGATATTTGATGATTCAAATGTCCTGAAGTTGTTTGTGTGGTGAAACTGTGACCAAAAGCACACTACTCTGTCAACGGTCAATGGTCAAAATGCTTATAGATATACTTAAGGTGCCGATGGTGATCTTAATAGTCCTTTCAAACAGATGTTTAACATGCAATTAAGCTCAGCCCTCAAGCAGACTTTTTAATGGTATCCTTAAAGTTGTTATTTACTGGGGTATTTATAGAAGTAGGTTACCCTGCTGTGTGGCTGAAGATGGTTTATTAGGTGCTCAGCAAGAGAGTGAGGCTCTCATTTATTCATTTGTGTGTAATTTGTTTTTAGTTTTCTGCAGAAAATTATATGGAAATTACAGCGTGCACCATTTAGGCTGGGTAGAGGAATGAAGAGCCCCCAGTGTGTGTTAGAGGGGCATTTTTGTAGACATCAGACAGGCATCAAACAACTGGAGGCTAGTTTACTACACATCGCTATACCAGAAATCTTAGCTTAATTGATGTATGCAGTTAAACATTTCTTAAGTGATTCTCTGAATTTAAAAAGGCATTGTCTGTCATTATATCCTCAAGACCACCAGTGATGCATTTTAACCTGCTCTACCTTTTGATCGCTTATCCAAATACATGCAATACTGTTTTTCTCTCTCCGAACTACAGGTGATATCTCGCTGGGAAGAGTATATGAGCAAAGTTAAACCTAAACAGGCCAAGAAAGTGGAGGTGGAGGCTGTGGCTGCACACTTTCCCTTCCACAAGTACTTCTCCAACGCCCCCCAGCCTGTGTTCAAGGGCCGGTCATTTGAGGAGGACATGGACATCGCAGAGGGCTGCTACCGCCACATCAAGAAAATATTCACCCAGCTGGAGGTAAGGAGGCCACTCACACACACACACACACACACACACACACACACACACACACACACACACACACACACACACATACACAAGTGTGCTAGTTCCTTCTCTGCTGAGCAACACCCAGTGGGATGCAAAGAGGTTACTTGAGTGCAGTAAGACACAACACTTTTATTTATTGAACATAATTGTTGCTGTGTGCATTTTAATGTAAAGAACATTGACTTGAGCTGTAATGAACTAACATGTACAAATGCACATACTACACACACTATCTCCAACTAATTAACCCATGTAGCCCTTTCTTCTTTTTTTAAAAACTGAAACACATACACACACGCGCACACACACACATACACCCCGGCTAAGTTGGTGGTATTTTTGGCCCAACATTTCAGATATGCTTGTAGTAAAGATAAGCAACATGACAATTCCTACTGATCTTTCTTACTTTTTTATCTGTCACTTTTTTTCAAACTCTTTCACACTCGTACAGACACTCAGATGTTATCATTCTGCCTGAGCCCATCGAGTATTTCAATAGGGATAACAATAACATTTCAGATTTATGGGAACACCAAGAAGGTCCCGGAAAAGCAATAAAGAAGTTATTGGCTGGAGGTAATATCCCAACACATGTGGTGACCTTGATTTATCTGGCTGGCCTCTGTATCACTGCATCACAGTACCTCTCCCTCCTCCCTCAGCCTCACCCATGCTGCAGTGAAATCTGTACACCCATTAAGAGGCATTGCTGTCTGCGGTGCAGGGTAGAGAAGGCAACATTCTGCTGAATTTGCTGTCTGTCTACCTTTTCAAATGTAAAAGCAGTTTTGAATAAAGCTGTCATCGGAATATCCTAAGAATTTATTGCAGTACAGACAGACAGAGACACAAAGTGCCTCCTAGACAGACATCTCCTATTTCCTCTCTGCAGTCTCGCAACATCTTTACCACTGTTTACTTCTTTTTTGATTTTTTATCCCTCTCATCTCTTCCTTCAGTGTCCGTTAATCCTCACCATCTTGATTTCACCCTTCAACCGCTGTGGAGCCACAGGGGTTAAAAATAGATCTCATCAATATTGCATGTTTTGATTGGTTTAATATTAATGCTAAAATAGTAACACATCAAATATTTATACCCCAGTGCTGTCCGAGTCTACTTCTCCCGTCTTCGCTCCCTGCCTCTCTCCCTTCTCTGCCCCTACACAGCTACAGAGGCAACCTGAAAGTAGCACGCCTGTTTACCCATATTCCCTGTTTTGTGCCTCCCCTTACAGCGTGGTTTCCACAGTGCCATGATATTGGAACTCTGAACTCATTTTTTGATTAAGCATGGGCCCTAAATTTTCCGTTCCAGTATAAGTCATGTAATAAAATCTGTGCTAAAGTGCTCCTCAAGCTGCAGTTATTGAACAGCAAACTACACCCAGTATACTCTCTGCATAACAGCCCTGCGGCTCGCCGGCCTCTGTATCACTGCATCATGAGAAAGGGGAGAGTGTTTCTTAATGAGAGTAGAAAGCAGAGGGATTATGTTAATGATATGTTTCGTTAAGGGCAAGAGATGTCACCACACTATTCTGTGGCTGTCTTTTAGTTTGAAGTTATGAAGTGTCTGCAGGGAATCCGAAGAAGAAGCAAATGGAGCTATGATGAGTGCTAGGTTTTAAGTTAATCTACTGGGTTTACAAAACACTTTTATTTTTCAAATGTGGGTAAAGACAAGAGAATATTGGTTATGTTATTGAATACTAAAGTGACTTTTTGTGATAGAGGTACTGTTACTTCACTGTTGTTGATCATCTTATCGATTATCTTAAACAGTAATCATTCATCATTTTGTCAGTATTGCCTCGAAAAAATTAAAGTGAAACATAAATTAATTCACAAATGCATTGACATATACTAGCTGCAAAAGTCGTGGTTGCTATGTTCTTCACAAAGGTCTTTATTCAAGTAGGTTTTAATTGCTTATGGGAGTTTATGGTTTCTGTTAATATCTTTCGGCTGTTTGTCTCCCAAATCACGTCTTTTAATCAAATGTTACTGTGCACAGTTATCAACTCCTGACCCTCTTCTCTCTTGTCTACCCTTGAAGGAGTTTAGAGCCTTCGAGCTGCTGAGGAGTGGACTTGACCGCTCCAAGTATCTGCTAGTGAAGGAAGCTAAAATCATCGCTATGACATGCACACATGCTGCACTCAAACGTCATGATCTGGTAGAGCTGGGATTTAAGGTAGGCTCCAATCACTTATTTATTTACCACACGATAACTTAACTCTGTTATTTAAGTATGTTTTAAATTGTGGATTCTCCTTCTTAGTATGACAACATCCTGATGGAAGAAGCTGCTCAGATTCTGGAGATCGAGACCTTCATCCCCCTGTTGTTGCAGGTAAGTCTTCTAAGTTTAAAACTTGCTTTGGGACTAAGACTGTCCAACTAAAAAATGACACTATTGTCAAAAACCCCAGCCATGCCCTGCCTGAAAACTCTATTCCAAGTCTACATGCTATCATAGGTTCTGATATGAAGCATAGTTTAATCCTTTGCTTGGGACTGAGTCTTCTACTATCTGACTTTCCCTGTTATGTAACGTCTGACTGGACTGATGGGCCCCAAACAGAGTAATGGTGCTTGTCTTTGGTAGTTGCACCTAATTGTCTGAGATAGTGCTAATGTCTGTTTACAGACGAGATCATTAAGCTCATCTGCCCATTCAACAACCCCGCTAGAGCTCCTCTCTTTATCTCCCTTTTCTTAGTGAGCCATAGTGAGGGCCAGACATATGTCACAGTGAAACTGTGTATTCCTCCTGCTTTCCTTCCCTTTCATTATCCAGCTATTCAAACCTCATCAGTGATTTGAGTGATTAAATCAGCTCTTGACTTAAAATGGTTAGTACATCCATTTTTTCTGATGTCAAGCTCCAAATAAACCAATGATGATAATGAGCAAAATCTGGCAGCATGACGTAGGCATGAGTAAAACACACTGCATTGATCCTGCATGCTTAACTGTCCACCTGGAATGTTAATGTTATTATATTTTGATCTGATTTTATATACAGAATATCATATTGTCAAGTCATTAGACAAAAACCAAAATGAATAAAGCTGGACAGTGTGGCGTAGTTATAGTGCATTGGGATTAGACATCTGCACATAGGTTGGACTTTACAGGCTAGAATTAGTTAATTTACACTGGTACCTTCAGATGAGCTGCAACATTTATTTCCATCATCAGATTTAAAGGAAAAACCTCAAATCAACTTTTCAACTGTGCCAAATGCAGAGATGCAGAGATTTTATTCAGGCTAGTACTGACTTCTTTCCTTCATTTAATTATTCTCTGTATTTCTTCCCCTCTCTACAGAACCCAGAGGATGGATACAGCAGGCTGAAACGTTGGATCATGATTGGAGACCACCACCAGTTGCCCCCTGTGATCAAGAACATGGCCTTCCAGAAGTACTCAAACATGGAACAGTCTCTCTTCACTCGATTCGTACGCCTGGGAGTGCCCACCATAGATCTGGATGCGCAGGGCCGTGCACGTGCAAGGTGGGTCACCAAGCAGATAACATAAGACTATGGTCACTTTCAGCAGACTTCATTTTAGAAAAGATTCAGCATCTTAGTGGTTGGTGATGTTGCCACACAAAAAGGACATAGCAAACAGTATGATAATGTTTTTATCTCCTCATTCCACAGTCTGTGTAACTTGTACAACTGGCGCTACAAACACCTGGGAAACCTGCCTCATGTTCAGCAAATGCCTGAGTTCCAGGTGCCTAACCCTGGCCTGACATTTGACTTCCAGCTTATTAATGTGGAGGACTTCAATGGCGTGGGAGAGTCTGAGCCTAACCCTTACTTCTATCAGGTCAGTATTACACCCCAGGGTACACAAATACACACACAGCACAGTGGTTATTTGTACTCAGGGTGCATAAGGTATTAAGCACTTACAAAAAGTTACTCTCTCTGCATCTACCTTATGTTGATACATACATTTGAACCTCTCTTTGATTTTTCTTTAGATATTAAAACCAAAACTAAAATTGTTAAACAATAGGTAACCCAGTGCCAGCTATATGTATTACTCTATATGCATTACTACCCATTATTCAGTATCTACACCCAGTATTCAGTATATCTACAGCACAGGTACGTACACAATGTAAGAAGAACAGCAGAAATAATTCAGGTTACACAGTGTGCGGCCATTTATGTGCAATTTCCCAGCACAGTTTACACATATACACACATATTACACTTACTTCCACCAGAGTAGCAAGCCGTAGCCTCTCAGCCATAGTTGTTGTACAGCAGTTCATTCAGTTTTTAAATTTTAATGGTTTAGCTACCAGTCCATATGATATTCCATATGATATATTCATAACCCTGAGTGTGGCTAACACTGGCTGCCCTGCACAGACCTGTGGGTTTGTCCTTCACACCAGGAGCCAGATTGTGTTTCATCCTTTCATCCTCCACATTGCTGAGACACTCAAGATTGTGTATGAGCGGGAGGCGGAGTTGATCATTGTAGATTTTAATAAAATATTTAAAGTTAATAAGATTAAACATAGACATGAAACTAGTAACCTTTTCTGAAAAAACTGTTTTCTTTTTTGTTTTGTTCTTTGTTTTTGTTTAAATTAAGAAAAGAGGCCGAAACCAGAACAGTCGTTTTACTATAAACATCATTTTAAAGTACTATATTGTTAAGCTATGTGCAAAATAAATGTTAACAGTTGTGTCACTGATTCATAAGTAAGCTCAATGGACATGCTTTAGAGAACTTCATGAATGTAAGTCCAGCCTCTGGTCCTGTGCATGCTCATGCCCCTGAAGCTTCTTATTGTTCTTAAATCCAGACCATGTGCTCTCCTCGAGACACCAGGTCACATGAACCTCAACTCCATTTGCCTGTTGCCATTTTGAGGCTCCTCAAGGGAATTGGCAGGATCACTCACTATGCCTAACACACACACACACACACACACACACACACTCACACACACATTTTCTTTGGAACCAGAGGGGAAAATTGGACACTAGAGAAGTAAATGTATCCAGTGTATGCTTAATGCCTGTCACAGCTGAACAAACACGCCTGAACAACTGCTTTGCACTCATACAGGAACTGTACACCCATCACATGCACATACAGCCATGCGTGTGCACAGACCAGCAGAAATCCAAAGGTCTGTCCCTGCTTCTTGCCTCATTTGCTAAATCACTTTCCACACGGGGTCGTAGCCCATTGATAATACTCCCAAAGTTGTCAAATGGCTCATGAAGAGTAAGATGCTTATCTAAATCAACATCCTTTGTTGATCGAAAAAGGCTTTTCAGCAGCTGCCATTAGGGCTGTTAGTGTAGGCTGTTCTGCTTCACAAGCTATATTTAATTTACATAAGAGCAAATGGCACTGTGGGAGTTATCACAGGTAAACTATATAGATATATATAGATATAGATTTATAGCTCCTGCTAGACAGTGATGTGTTTGTATCTACATTTGTCTGCCCCTTTTCCATCCTTCATTTTCCCCAGTTCTCATGCAGACTAGTGGGCAGATCAACAGTCTTGTCGATTTTCAGATTTACTTCCAAAGTAGTTTGAAAAGACCAAAATTCACCCTCTATCTTAATTACAAACCTCAACATAT
Organism: Scomber japonicus; assembly: GCF_027409825.1. Taxonomy (NCBI): domain Eukaryota; kingdom Metazoa; phylum Chordata; class Actinopteri; order Scombriformes; family Scombridae; genus Scomber; species Scomber japonicus. Next base: position 12,876,660 of record NC_070593.1, on the reverse strand, counting down.
CATGTGTATCAGTAGACACATAATCAGAGTGCACATTATTGTGTGAATTTGTGCCATTTGGACAACGGGCACAGAGGAACAAAGGCTGTCACAGTTTTTGTGTTGACTCCAGTGCAGCTGGATCAGGAACTGTTGATGAGGCTTCATTAATTATTATCAAAGATGTGAGACTGCAGTCCAGGCTTAATTGAAACTGGATGAATAATGCATACTGTGTAGGCGTTTTTGTTTTTTTTTTCGGTCACATTTGAAGGGCAGAAGTGTAGCCTCAAAGCCAGAATGCACATACTGAGGATTTTGTTTATTACATTGAATTGTTAAGTGGGTGAATGATTCCTTCAGTGTTACCCTTCTTGTTCAGTCACATTTCGAGGACAAACTCTTGTGATGTTGTTCCGGAGCCTAGATTTGGAATTAGAGTCAGGTTAATAATTATAATAAATAGGCATGTTTACATGTTTTAGGACAGTGTTGTTATTATTTTTAGTTTTTAATTACATGAAATAAAACTGAATAAGATAAACTATCTGGAAATGATTAGCAGCAGTATATCGGAAAACTTGCATTTCCTAGTTAAAATGTAAATATGGGTAATATGATAAGGCTCAGCCATCAGACTAAGTAATGAAACTTTTGATAATCCAGCCTTTTGTCACACTTCTAAAAGCAATTAGCTATTCGGTTAATCTTTGAGCCACTTAAGAAATACTAAAGCAACAGTAATAATATGTCATTCATTCTCTGTGCTTCTTTGAAACGGGGTCCTTCCAGCTGTAGTGTGCTGATAGGTAGGAAGACCAGTGTGATCGGGTACTTCCTCCTCAATACTGTCAGTAATGTTTGATTCACTTTGTTGATCATTTGTTTTTGAGGTCATGCTAGTAGGCATGAAATGCATACTTGTATGTATTATGTACACACTGTCTCCCAAACATCTGTTCAAAATATGTTTTGTGTAGTTATAATAACATTAAAATGTTATTCTTGCCCTCTTTTCTCTCTCACTCTGTGAAGAACCTGGGAGAGGCTGAGTATTCTGTGGCTCTGTACATGTACATGCGTCTGTTGGGCTATCCTGCTGACCGCATCAGCATCCTTACCACCTACAATGGACAAAAACATCTGATCAGAGACGTCATCAACCAGCGGTGTGGTGGAAATCCATTCTTTGGACAGCCCAACAAGGTAAGGACACACATGCAGTAGTTAATTTACAATCCATGTGTTATAGTCCGTGTTATTGTTTTTATAAACAGCCATCCCTCTCTACGTATCTCTGTATGAAATGTAAATTAGGGAAAGAAAACAATATAAAGACAGCATGGGTTTAATGAAATGCTGGCTTGTACATATTTCAGTATTTCACATATTACACATTTAGTGTTGCATTCACAAAAAGAAAGAAAATATTTCTTTATTATTAAATTGTCATAACAAAAGAAAATCAATATCAGCCGGGGAAATTGCAATAGGTGCACTTCTACTTCTAACGTGCTGCTCACACTATGGCTCTTGTGAGTCTATAATATTCTGTCTCCTTGTTTTTTTTTTTTTTTCAACGAAAACGAAAAAAAGATTTTGATAAAAGTTTTATTGTTTTCCAAAATACCTTTTTGTCAACAATATAGCTATATGTTGGTACAGTCACAGTTAGTGTTTAATGACGTCAGTTCCATCTTGTCTTAGTCATGGGAAAAAAGGTTGTTAACGAACATATTTAGTCATAGATTTATACATACATGAAGTGTTCACACTCCTTGTATCACTTGAGGGTGATACATTTCTTCTCTCCTGTCAGGAAGGAATTCACAGCTCCAACAGACATGGTTTCACCTCATGTACAGAGTGTGTAAGAATACTTTAGTAGAAACAAGCACACATGCACATAAGTACAGTTTCTTCACACCTTCAGATGACACATGCAGCCTATGCAGCAACCTCATATCCTCTGTTGCGCTGAGAGAAATTCACAGCTCCCTATACTCACAAGACCTTTGATGTAGCTGCTTCCCAGTACTGCAAACACACACATACACACACATTAGTCTCTCTCCCTGTGAAATTTAAACAGGTTTGTACATTTAAATGACACATTTTTCAACTGTTGTTATCCGTCAAGTGTTACATACAGTAACTCCTCAAATTTAGTGGAGCTGTATGTTTCCTGCAGGAAGGGAAATTAGGAGTGGCTCATGGAGGTTCACTCAACACTCTTACACAAAACAGTATTGTATTTTTGTCACCCTGGCCTCCATTGTACGACTTCATAAAATCATGGCAAGATTTTAAATGAGTGTAGAGTAAGGATACTTGAAGAAGTGTACCTGAAGGATATATATATAAACTACAATACATATGTTGTAAATGAACAAAAAGTGTACAGCAAAGGAATAGCTATATCAGACTTTATTAGTAGGACCATTGTTGGTTTTGGTCTTTAGTATTATTACAAACACAAATCGCAGCTACGTACTGTTTAATAATTGTTTAAGCAGGCAATAATTGGATCCTTTTTATGTTTTAATGATGCGTTCTACCACCTGCAGGTTTGAGTGTATAACAATCCTCTGTTGTGTCTGTATTTTGCAATGTGCAAGCTTTGTCTCCAAGTATATTCCTTGTTCTGACAGCTAGCCAGAAATTGTGCATGGTCATGTTAAATGTCCTGCAATGTTAAGAAAGCGTCATTCAGTGTGCTCGTGGCCTTAGTCAGTATGCTTGCCCAGTTATAAAGTGACAGGGGTGACAGGCTGTTGGATTAGCTGAGAAGAAAGATAGCTAGAGAGGGAGATGGATGAAAAAGAGAGAGGGGCTCTTGTGGGAAAATGCTGAGCATCTAAAAGGTCACGGCACTGAGCACTGGGTTCACAGTGTCTGACAATGTGTCAGCAGCTAAAACCAAGCAAATGTCAGCAGCCAGCCCACTTTACTGGGATAACTTTAATTAGACAGAAAAGGAGTGTAAGGCCAGTTAGCACCAGTCACAGTCCCATACTCAAATAAGCACACTAGCCCAAGCTGTCTACTGAATCTTAAACACAACATTTGCATGCAGTTATGCATCTTTAATGAATGTTTTTTTTAGTTAACTCTGGGAATTTTATAGATGAAGTCAGTTTGAGTTCCCTTTTTGTTGGTGCTGTATGTTTTAAATACCAGGGTGTTTATTCATCTAGGTTGCTAACCAAGACTTAAACACATAAATACAAACTGGATTTGGAGTAATAACAGCTGCTCTTGTTTCACAAATCTTGGTCAACAATTGTGATGTGATGGTGGTAGTTGAAATCCATCTATAGAGTCAAGTAGGGTGTGCCTGTGTCCATTTTTTGCATTCCTCCTAGCCCCTCTCTAGCATTCCCACATTCATAGACATGACTACAAAGAGACACTTCTCCCCATCCCTCCTGTAAGATTCCTTCATTTTGTCAGAGCAGGAACCTTAGCAACAGAGAAAACAAGTCCTGCTGTCTGACAGCAACCAGGATGTCTTCTAGACAATAGATTGGAAACGTGTCCTCTTAACATGCCTCAGCAAGCCTTTTTAGATGCATTTGAAATCGTAAGACACGTGGATATGAAGCCACAAGAAATGAGGCATTTCACCGTTAACTCAAGTCTCCTGTGAAAAATGCAACAATCCGTTAGTCTGACATCTGCACATTCCCGGGCGTAATTGCCATGAATAAGATATAGCAGGATGGATAGAGAGAGTAAGGAAAGGAGAAAGAGAATACAGATCCACCATTGACTATCAGCTGAGAGACAGTGTGTCATTGTCTTCATGAAAATGAGGAGAGGGAGGTCAAGATGGAAGAAAATGATTCTCTGTCAAATAGCCCCTATTGGCAACAAGCCGCTTGTATTTGTGCTTACATGAGCCTGTGTGTGTGTGTGTGCAAATATGTGACTCATAGCACACTGTTTGTGTACTTGCTTGTATCTATAGTCATGCATGTGCCACAATGACATGACCTCTGTAATTCACTCCCTGGAAGATTTCTCATAAATAACTAAACACCATGCAAAATGCTGTGCCTTGGGGAGATTCCTTATCTGGGCTTCGTTGTCACTGTCTGTGGGCTAAGAATAACTCACTCTCTTAAGCACCCCTTCTCTGCAAAACAAGTTGCACTGTTTCACTTTAAACTATGTTGTATAGTCGGCCACTTTAGTCCACAGTTAGTGGCCTACTTGAATGGAGGGTGCATTGAAGTGAAGTGTGTCTGTGTGTGCAACATGTGTGTGTGTGGACATGTGCATGCATACCACGGCTGTGTGACTCGAACATTAAACATTAGACTTGAACGTACATCCAACAGCTCATGCTGTTATAAAACCAACATATTGTTGCCTGCATCTGTTCTACATAGCAACAGGGAGACGTAAATAAATATTGGTCTACTACCTCATTAGCTCCATCTCTGTCTTTTACACATTCAGACACACTCTACCCCTACACTCCTTTCCCAAAAGCAGGTTTTTGGAGGTTAGGCAAATGGGGGGTTCAGAATCAAGTTGCATTAGCCAATAGGAGGTAACCATAGCCACATGATGATTTATTCACCATGGCTGGTTCATCGGTTGACAGTGTGGCTTCTCAAGAGTGGCTGATGTCCTATTGATCCACTTTAGAAAATGGATCTATAGAGGAAAGGCCGCTTTCTGCTGGGGTTTGGGTTTCTCAACATGTGGCCTATATAACCACACTGCAGTATTGTCTGTACAGTAGAAAGTAGGGACATATTTGTGTAGTCTTTCTCTCAAAAGGTTTAGGCTAACAGTATTCCTTCAAGCTAGGTTTCCATTAGCATTAAAGATGCACAGAAAGTCTAGGCTATATCCACTGGAGAATGAGAAACTGGTGTTTTGACAGTAAGACATGAGTCCCTTTGATACCATACTCCAACAATACACTCCACAGATGTTGACATAGACTATAGCCAGCGCTATGCCACAAAGAGCAAGTACTGTATGTGTTATGGGTTCCATTTTTACAGGGTTGCATCTGATCTCATTTTTCCAGACTTTGTATCAGGTTTAAAATGCAAGTGCAGTGGAATGTCTTTATTATGTAAGGTGTAACAGCACTTACCAACTCAAAACATAGCTCTGTTCATCTACGGGAATAAGTATGTTTCTCAGCAAGACAGGATTACCATGGTATAAAAGAAAACTGGCTGACATGGGTTTCCTTCTGCATTGAAAAAACATTGCACAGAGAGCCACCTCTCATCTGTTCTCTGTCTCCATGAAATAATCTTTGATCCAGTCAAGTAGCGTGGCCCCCCAATACCTTGGCCCTGAGTCTCAGGGGCCCAGGTAAGAGGCTAGTGGTGGCAAATGCCCTCTAAGCCGTATTAGCCCCGCTGGCTGCCCATGTGGCCCACAGTGATAACGGCAATAACAAGAAAACACAGGCACTTTCGCTCGTCTCTCAAAAAAAAATAAAAAAGATGAAATAAAGAATTTAAGACGGAGAGCAGTCTCACTCATGTTTCTAAACATTTCAGCTAAATCCCTCTACCTACCCAAAATGCACAAGCTCATTTACTTTGCTAAATGTATGAGCTGCAACAGCTTATTTAGCATATCTCTGATATTTGTGTGTTTATTTATATATATGTGTGTTTGTGTGATTTTATGCTCACTAATGAATATGTCTGTGTCTTTGTAGGTGACAACAGTCGACAGGTTCCAGGGTCAGCAGAATGACTACATCATCCTCTCACTGGTCCGCACCAAAGCCGTAGGACACCTCAGGTAATAACTTCGTTAGTAGAAAAACTTAAAATAGACACTGTCAGCAGCTATTCTGCTACAAAAATACTACTACTACAAAAGTACTAATGCTGTGATAGAAACTACACATAAGATAGACCTCCCCATGGGCAACAACACTGCAAAAATGTAGGCACTTAACTCTCTTGAGATAGCTGCTCTCAGGAGGCTTTCTCTTTTTGTTCATGTGTAACTACTGTATGAAGTTTGCTAAAAGAAAAAGAAGACAAAAACACTGTGGCTGTCTTTAAGTATGCATGAGCTTAATTTGAGGCAGAAAAGAGGATAAAGGGTGCTTCAGGACAGCAGCATGTCTGTGTAGCTGACTGTACTTTTTGTCCTGTTTAAGAGAAGCCATTGTGCTCTGATGATTGGGTGGAGAATATAAAACAAAGAGCTGTGCTCTGATTAAAGGCCCACCATGTAACAGTTATTAAGAGCTGTGATGGTTAACCCAACTCCAGCGGTAGATATGTCTTTTCATTCCATGTCCCGTTGCTAGCTCCTCATGTATACTCCCTTGCTGGCTGCTCCTCTTAAAAGACTTGTCCTCTGCTCTCTTTATCGTTCTGCACCTCCTTCTTCATTTCACTGAATTGATTTGTGGTGAAATAGCCTTTCACTCCTCTGCTGCCATGAGATCCTGGTGTGCTCTTCATACTTAATATGCTTCACGTTTTAATACCAGACAATTGAGTCTGAATTCTTCCACAGTAATTAAGCTTGCCATGTTGGCCTCTTCCTTTTGATGTACAGTAGCTGCTATTGGAATTGCACTGTTCACAGCTTTATCGCAGATGTACTGCCAGTGCATTCACTCGCCCTCACATTGGACAGTCTGCAAATTGGATCCCCAGTGCAAATAATAAGTCGTTCCTTGGGCCTGGTCATTTTTAGCTGGCACAGAAAACACTTAAAAACTCTATTTTGTTCTTTCCTCATCTCACAGATAAAGTAATGACTTGATGTAGCTGAGAATGAGGAGTGCAGTGGCCACGGAAAGTGGTAGTTTATCTTGTTGGCAGCGTCTGCTCTGCCCTCAGTATCATTCATTTGATCTTGTCTTACAGTGGATATTACGCCCTGCCTTGTACACATTCTGAGCCCACTCCATGTGGGATTGTTGGCAAGAGCGTCTGCACAACAGTGCGTGCTACAGTCCCAGTTACGAACGGAAGGGACATAGAATAGTACAAGAGTTTCTATCCTGCTGGTTAAGGACTTGAGTTTTTTAAAAAGACAAGGACATTGAATTTATATATTTGTTTATGCTGCCACATCAAATGCAATCAAACCACAGATTAGTTGAATTCCTGAGTATTAAAGCTTGATGAATAAAACCTTAATATATTTTTTATAGAAATTAATTAAATAAATGTTGATGTTACAGAGATATACTTTTCAAACCATGTTGTCAGGAGCTTTAGGCCTAATGTTTAAATCAATAACAGAACATTTTAAATGATAGTATATGTCTTCTTAATCCCATTTTTCATTGGTTTGCTTTAACATTATATTCATTCATTACATTCATTCATATTTTGTGGTCCCTGACACTTATGAATGGTTAGTTGACTGGTTGGAAAGGCAGTGATTCATGGGAAGTGATTGTGCTGTCCATTGTGTTTTTCCTATACTGGGATCACACTGGTGCACCACTGAGTCCTACCACACAGTCCTCATCCTGCACCCACCCCCTCTCTCTTCCTACATCTCTCCTTGTGGCAATCTGCTGCCGTGACAACCACGGGGACACAGCTGACCATATGATGAGCTGACCCTTGCTTTGACAGGAGAAGCATTCCTGCTGATACACACAGGCACGCTCACATGCAGGAACACACTGTTTGACAGGGATGCCCAGATCCAGACATGTTCTGACATGTACACATACATGTGGGAACACAAACGCACACACAGTATTCATCCACTTTGCCCTGCCATGTCACAGCACAGCCCAGGTGGGCATCTCTTAGTAGTGCCATGCCCACAGGCTATCAGGCTTCACGATTGGCTCATTTCTTCTAGAGCTGTGTGCTCATTGGTTGTAGGCGGTTGTAGTTTGTCTCTGTGGAAACATTTTGCTTTCAAGTTTCATTTTGTACCATGCACCCCCTTTTCACTTGAAATGTGCAGCAGTTTTTACATAAATCTAAGCTGTGCACATTAACTCACTCATAAAACCAGCACAATTGTTCCCATCATAAGCTTTTTTTCCCCCCTTCCACATATTCATGGAGCTCATCATGCATATTGCAAGGATTAATCCTCTTAATCTCATGAAGTGCTCAGGTGGACATATTCCACATTTTTTGACTGCATTTCAGTGCGTGTATGTGTTCATGTGTACTTTGTCAGTGCGTGCACACAAGCGTGTGTGTGTGTGTGTGTGTGCGCCAAATTTTCTACATCAAATCAAAGACTGTTTTCAGTATCACCAGAGCAGCTTAAGTAAGCCAAAGACTTCTTCCCCCTCAAATGATCTGCCATCTTCCATGCTCTATGGATCTCTATAAACCAACAGGTCGTAGTTTGCACAGCTCCATTAGGTTGCCTCTTCATACACCTAAAACACACAATACAGAGCTTTATTACATCCTCTCTTTCCTATTTTGTATTGGTTCCATTTGTTAAAGAGCACATTTTTGTGGCTTTTTGAATGTGTCAAGAATCTTTCACCATGTATACTGTATACAACTTCAATATTGTGAGAATAGTTTTTCATACACTACACATTCTATCTTACCATGTGTCCAAATAACTTCGGTATTCAGGCTTTGAGCAACATTCCTCCTCAGTGTGGCAGGTTAACAACCACTTTGGCAATTACAGCAAGCTGAGAGGGATTCCTCCATTCTCAGGGAAATGACTCCTCTGTCTCTAATCCCTTAATTCTACTGGATGGCAAGAAAATGTAACCCATCTGCCCTCTCCTGTATTCTCCCACCTCTCCCTCTTGTTGTCTGCCATGTTTATCCCTGCCCTTTGCCTTTCATTCCTTTATTCTTTAGCTTCTATATTTGTGCCCCTCACCTTCTGCTACTTATACTTCACTAAACCTCTCTCCTCCTACACTACCTTTTCTTTTCCTTTACAATTTTTGCTTGATCCTTCCACTTTAATCCATTTACTTTGTGGTTTTTGCCCCTGCACATGATTTCTTCTCCTCTTACAATTTCACGCTTTCCTCCCCCGTACTCACCATTTCTTTTTGATTTTTATCCCTTGTATCAAACCAATTTTAATTTCTTTTTTTTCTTAACTCCACAGGGATGTGAGGCGTCTGGTGGTAGCCATGTCAAGAGCCAGACTGGGTCTGTACATCTTTGCCCGGGTGTCTCTGTTTCAGAACTGCTTTGAGTTGACTCCTGCCTTCAACCAGCTCACTGCCAGACCACTGCAGCTGCACATCCGACCACACGAGTACTACAGCCAGGAACAGCCTGTACGTACACACACACACATGCACACGCCAGCTTCTTGAAGCACAATAATCTTCTACTCCATTAAATTTGGCTGATAATGAAGCACTCAAGCTCCAGATTTACTGATAAGAACTGAGCTTACTTCCCCCCACACCAGTTCCTATTTCCAACACCATCCCCCTACAACCCTTGAAGTCACTGCTGCCACGGCCCCCTGATTTTTGTCTAATCCTGCCTCTATATTCTGAATGGAATCTTCATTCCCCTTGGTCCTAACTGGTCCGTAGTCTTTACTGCAGCTTTACCCATAGGCCCTGTTCTGTTAACAGCATTCTGTGGGGGCCATCTGCAAGCATGGGAAAAAACACTACACAAGCCTGGCTATAATTAACCCCCGAAGGTCAGAAGGCGAAACCACTCTCCTAAATCCCGCCAGGCCAGCATGAGATGACTGTCTGGTCATTGTGTCTCGCTGACTGGCGTGTGTGGCAACAGGGGTGTCTAAAATACCCCATAGCCTCTGACACTTCCTCTGACTCTAGAGTGTTCATTCCCATGGGGGACAGCTCTTTTGGGCACACACATGCGGCCCCTGCTTAACCGCTCTGTCTGGAGTCAGTAAACCCCTGCTGCTTTCATGCAGATGCAGATTAAAAGTCAGATTTTGTCTGGCAACACTTGACAGAACTGTCATAGGCAACTAAACGGTGCTGATTCAGAAGCAGTTATCCTTTATTTTTTTTATAACACTACTACGTAATGCTCTATGAATATATACATATTTACAGCATTACTGGAGACTGTTGGACAGACGATAAAGCACTGTATCTAATCACAGTTACTCATTGGGAAGCACATTAAAGCACTAATGTTTTAACAGCAATAAAACCATGCACAGTTAAGTTTTACTATACTGAAGCCGTCAGTGTATTCACTTTGACATGATGCCCAAAGGGGCCTTGTGAGGATCACCCCTGGATTTAGGAGGCAACAACCCAGCAAAATGAATATTCTGCTCGCCTCACTCCTCAGTTTAGGCAGTAAGACTCTGTCTGCATACTAAATATGTCAAATTACGGACTCTGCATTCTCAACTCCTTTTTAGTCAAGTGTTTGAATGTGTGTGAGCTGTGATCACTAGAGACAGCAAGTGAAAAAATGATTTCAAATAATAAGCAGGTAGAGGTGGGACTGAAGTGAATTGTAATTTCCCTGCACATTTTGCCTCAGATCAGTTGTTTACCAGGAGATGCACCAAACAACACAGATTCTTCATTATCATTCCATTCACATCACATCCAGAGTTCCAAACAATCTTTCTCTAACTGTGATTTTTGGTTTCTCCCCTTCAGAGAGATGCTTCTGGACAGCCAGACCAGATTGTCAAGAACATGCCAGAGATGGCCAACCTAGTGTACAATATGTACATGCACATGATCCAGACCTCCATGAAGTACAGACAGGTAAAACCTTGAATAAAAACAATAATGTATAGTGTCAAAGAGGAGATACACTACTGTAAATCAAGTAGCAGTGCAGATATTGCTGTCTTACAGTAATATCTTATTATCTATGATACACCCGAGGCTATTTAAAACTTGTACTCCTATTATTTTACATCTACTAACATACACTGTCCTTAGCTTAAGTCGTTACATTACAAACAGTCAACTGTTCTTTGTGGTTGCTATTTTGGTATTTTTAACCTTTAAAATTTAATGCAGCACAGTAAATGGGTCAGATGTAAAATAACTGTTGTGCATGTGGAGAATTAACAGTGAATGTTAACAGTGGAGCTCAACTGATGTTTTAACTGTCCATTTAGTGTTACACATGGTCTTGTGTTGACTGAAAAAGAGGATTATGATGTAAAAGAGGGGGAAAAGAAACAAAAACTGAGTTGAGAGAACATTTTCTCTGATGTTATTTATATCTCAATGCATAATATTTTCCAGTACAATAAACCTAGACTTGATATTTTGTACAATAAAGGTGGAAACATTCTTCTTCCACATTTTGAATATTTTCCTCTCCCTTGGCTTCTTAGCAACAACAGCAGAAACTGGCTCTGCCTCCGCAACAGACCACAACAGATGCTGCAGAGGAGAAAGCGGCAGCTAGCTCTGTGGACCCACAGGAAGAGACCCCTATGGAGCAGGAGACCCCCATGGAGCAGGAAACCCCGGAAGGAGAGGCAAACTCAGAGCCAAAGTCAGGAGACGGAAATCAAGATACTGTGGCTCATGCTAAGATGCCTGAGCACCCTGGCAGAGACAGCGACAGTGATGAGGACAGTGGAGAGGAGCAAGAGCCATAGAGCATGCTCATATTGGGACTATTGTCTAATTAAAGGCTTTGGTTATTGAAGGGACCAAGTGGATTGTCCCTTAAGAAAAGATTAGTGTGAAGTCTGAATTTGTTTTTTTCTACTGAAGCTATAATGATAAACGAGATCCAGATTTTTTCCTCAAACATTCAATTTTGTAACAGTTAGTACTTTTTAATAAAACATAAAAAAATAAAATCCTTCCTTCCGTCTCTGAGATGTTCTACTAGTATTCTGTATATCTGCATCTACCACAGTTTATAATACTCTGTAAGAGGGTCTAATCTATATCTTTGTCTTACACACACTCTGACAGGCAAATACAGTGTATAGTCAACATGTTTAAGCCTTGTTAAAATCTGTCTGTTACTATACTTCTATCCATTCATCTGCTTCCCCCCTCTGCTTTAAGCACAACTGAAATGTGATTGGCTCAGCCTATACCAGCTACACAAGCTGCAACTAAGCTGCATTTGTAGGTCAGTCACTTCACCCAAGGGTCTGTGGTATACAGGGGGAATTCAAATTGCCCTGTGGATGTACACAGTCACTCAACCAGAAAGCTTTAAATCCTCTGCCATTCATAATTTTGTGTGGAGGACTAACTGCGCAGTGATCTGCAGAATAGTTTTTATTTACAAGACCAGTGTTGGGGTTGAGGTTTCCCGGCTGAATTTGAGCAAATCATTTAAGGCATGATGTTTTGACACCAAAGCAAACCATCTGAACGTTCCAATCTGGGTCTTTTTTTTTTGGTTTACATTATGAAGAGGGTAAAACAGTCCACAGCCCTGCAGGCAATAAACACAGACTGTGGAAATACTTTCATAATGCACCAGAGGTGGTTGTTACATCATACCTCAGGCAGGCAGGCTGAGGGAACAGGTCAGCTGCACAGCTGTTGGAGCTCGGGCCAGGCTAAGAACCTGATGGAGAACCATGTGTTGATGGATGTGGAGAGACACATTTTCTGCATCCAGTCAACTGTGGAACCATGTAATCTCTATTTTTCTATCTTCTGAGAACAGGGCACTTTGGGTCGAGGTCCACATGGGTGTTAGGAGTAGTAGGCTATGCTTTTGTGTCAACTGAGAATAGGATTAGAAAGCAAGATTAGATAGAGATAATCTCTGTCGGCTGAGGTTGCAACCATGAATCACAAAAGTTTTGGCAGAGATCCCACAAGATTATATGTTGCTAATATACTGTATGACATGATGCTGAGTCATAATTTGTATTGTATGAATGGGTATTACCACAATGGAGTTGTATATAGCCATGGTACAAACATGCATGATATTCTATCATTTACAGTATATGGCCTACTTTTTCTTGAGTCACATGAATGTCTTCATTGTGTAATATACTTCCTCTGTTAAGCCTTCCAGCCACTAACTTTATGTTTTCTGCCAGCTGGGCTCTTGTGAATTCAGTTGCCTGTGGTTCCTTGTTGTAGTAAATTAGACCTAACTGGTGGGAAGTGGCTACTGCTCACACATGACATTTCTGAAAGTCTCACAAGACGATCTAGGAGGCTGAAAAGAATTGCTGCAAGCAAGAAGAAGAACAAGTACTCTTCCTCCAGAACCTTTCTCTGCTGAAGGTGAACATGTCTTTTATACTCACACGACAGGTATTCATTAGGTTAATAGCTACTTTGCAAAGCTCTCACTTCTAACCATTGCTATGGGCTCTATATTCCACCAAGACTAACAGCATGCAGTGAAGCTGTTGATGCAACATTGTTCGTGAGCAGAATCGGTATGTTATGGGCCTCTGTAGGCTGAAACTCACAGAAATCTCTCTAGAATTGGTGACAAATTGTTAGTTTGTACAGAATGTATTGAATTTGCTTCATGAGGTTATCCTTTGTTCTGCAACGTTTTTAGGCATTTTTATCAAATCGAATTTGGGTAATTTAGAGAAACAATGCAATGCAATAATTTTAACTTTAAAAACGGCAAGTCATAAGAGGCGCATGAGGAAAGAAATTAAGGGAAGTACAGAATGTTTCATGTAAGGTTGAATGTCACAACGAAAGTTAGAGTCATACTGTCATGGTTGTGTAATAATTTCAATGTATTCCTAAATTGAATTTATTGTAGTTTAGCAGCTGGTGTGTGGTTTTTTTAAAATGTGTTTCTCTCTCTTTTTATGCGAGGGCGTTCCCCAAAAGCACGGGATCTGCCATGGGACACACTCGTGTTCAATGTGTAATTTATTTCCCAACCCTGCGTGACAGTAATGTCACAACAGGAAATTACACATTATTTAGAGTTAAGACAGTAGTGCCTGGAGGGGAGAAGGATCTGACCATTGTGTCTTACAGCTAAAACAGGCTCAGGGAATCAGCTTGGCAGTACACAACACTTTCACACTCACAAAACCATCAGTTCTAAAATCTCAACTCCAAGGCTGGGCCTTGGGGCAGATTTTTCTGGTGGATTTTACCACATTTTTTAAGCTACAGTCTTATTCTTATCTTTAAAAATTGCATGTAAAAAAGTCTTCACATGCAATATGTTTACCACTATTCTATGCATAAATCATCAGGTAGGCTGGAATCACACATTGCTCAGCATTCTCTAATTAGCGTTTTTTCATCACTGATAATACAACTGGCATTTTTATAGCTTTAAATAGCAGCACATCATACTGGCTGCTGTTTATCAGTGCTGCCAGACAAAGTAATGCTCATTACCAAAGTTATGCATTATCTGTGCTGATCTGCTATTAGCGGTTGACTAATGTGCCAGCGTCAGTCTTCAATGCTGCATTGACCTCAGTGGGCAAACACAGACATGGTAGTTATTGCTTGGGTTTGCCAGCTTATCATGCTTTGTCAAGGCCACTGCCTAATCCTGACATGTGCATCCAGATCATCAACAGGGCACGTTACAATCTGATAATCTCCCATCACCACTGAAGTGCCACAGCCACTCACAGGAACACTCTGATGCTATTGTTGCATTTTAGTAGTACCACTTTATCTTAAATTAATTTTCAGTATTAGTTGTAGGTCTGCTTAACTCAAGCGGATGCATTTGGCTCTGCAAAGCATGGCGCTGTTTACTTTGAGTAGAGAAGCAGCCTCTATAAACTTCCTTTCTGTTTCTCCCAGACTAGGATGGCCACTTGTGGTTCGTGTTTTTGGTGCATCATCTGGTTGGTGGTTCTGCTCTGCATTGGCTGGCCCCTTGGCATCACCTTAGGGGCACTCTATGGTCTCATCAGCCCCCTCACCACCTGTCTGGGCCTAGACCGACTGTCCGATCTACTCTTAGAGGGGGCCAACCTGGGCCGAACATGTGCCCAGAACATGAGGCACAGCAAGCCTCTGTGTTGAGATCCACCTATGGTGAGCAGGACCTGACAACAATGGGACTGAACACAATTTTTTTTGCTTTTCTGCAGAGAAAAGCATTCACTTTTAAGAGAAAAAAACTGTCAATGTCTGTTTTATGTGAAGACATCTTGAGATGATTGGCACTCAATACAGTTTGAAACTTTCCAGCAACTTATGTAACAAAAAGGTCCACGAGGTCTGGAAAATGGATTCCACTAGTACTGTTAACATGTAATTAACCATGGATTTCAAATTTGTATGGGTTTGTGAGGAAGGAAATAGGCTTTGTGCTCATGGTCTGTGTTTGCTGTTTAATTCACGATGACACTGCATGGAGAAGATAAGAAAGAAAATGGCAATTTAACAATGGCAATGCTTAGACTTGTAAATGACTGTATGGAAACTTATAATGCGATTAAAACTGCTTTGAACTTGCCCTCTGTGTTTGTTGACTGAATTATTGTATAGAGCATTTTACAGAAAAGCCATGTTGTGAAATTTTAAGGCGAAGGTAAACAGAGAGACATATGAACAGCTTTCTATAATCCTGCAATAATTTTGTTTAACTTCTTTTTCTTACTTAGGGTTGCTATGTCATTTTGGCCTAAATGTCACTGGATACACAATCACTCATATAAACACATTAACTTAAAGCAGCATTAATTGATTTTTGGGCCACTTGGGTCAGCAACACAACACTATATAAAGTTGTCAAAGTAGTAAATAAGTTTCTGGCCACCTGACAAAAATAACTCCTATGTTCACTCTCCTTTTGGCTCTGTTTTCAGGAAGACATCTCATTATCTGCTAGATTTTGCTGCATTTACTAGCTAGTAGGAGTCCATTTCTGTCCACCAAGATACAATCTACACTAATAACACCATAGGGCCTATTATTGGACTAAGGACACAAGGTAATGTGTGCATTTCTAAGGGCTAAAATGATATGTTCCCAAGCAGTAAAAGGTATATGTACGGTTTCTTCTAAATAAGGTACAATATCAGGAGACAGTGTGTGTTAGGCCAGATACAAAAAACAAAAATAGGTAAAACATTAGGGTTTCAATCACCTAGAGACACTTAGAGGAAACATTTCACAGACTTTTTTGAGATTACTTATTTTGTCGAACAAGCTCAGAAACAAACGGACTAGATTAAGATAAATAGTTAAACAAACTTACAAAGTTCTTCTTTCAGCAGTCAGCAAAACAACAAAAAGCACACAGAAAATATGAATGAAAGGAATATGACTTAGTGGCTGAAGGTGCTAGAGAGTTGCTAAAAAATATATGAATTGTCATCATCTCTTGCTGAAACTGACAAACTTAAAACATGGTATGACCCAGTGGTTCAAAGATCTTCAAACAGTTGGAGGTTCCTGATTCAAGGTTTAGGTCCCCATCTTCTACTCAGGAACATTTGAAAGAAAACATCTGAAGTAAAGATAGAAATGCTCTCACAAAAAAATGCTTTGAAAAAGTATGACCCTGTGGCTTTAAGTGCTGGAAGGCTGAACTGAAGTTTTGACAATTGTGGATTTATGCCTGAGTAAGTTATTGAATTTTGAAAGCCATCTCCCAGAAGAAAGAGTGAAGAGTTCATGGTGAAGAGCTTTGAATGTGAAGGGGGACCGGATCTGTCTACTTAGTATAACGATAGATTATAGATTCATCTGAGATACAGTATTCCATCTTGTATATTGGATAATGTGCCTTTTTTATTATTTTTCCTGCACCAGTTTTGCATTCATGCAATTGTTAATGCATAAAGACAAGTGCAAGTTCATTGCACAGTAGCAGGTGATAAGAACTCAGAAGACACATTATCTGAACAATATCAGATAAATTATACTTTACATAGGTGTTGCAAAGTAAAACAAAGGTAATGTGATGATATTATCAGCACAGACTCCTGATATGTCTGAAAATGGCACTTGGTTCAAAACTATACTTTTACACACAGGCTAAAACTTCAAAATTGTTAACTAATTTGCAGACTATTTCTTATATTTGAGATTTGTCTCTTTATTACTGGTGTCAATACTAATAGATATTCGTGTTAATTAAATTAAGGAATAAATGAAAGAATAATAATGATTTTAGTGTTACTCTATCCAAATTATGTCAAGAAGCAAAACTGATTTCAAATCAATGTCTTGAAAGGAAGTGTTTGACATTTTTGAAAATACATGTATCACGTTTGCACTATATTATTTATGAGTATTTAATGAGTAAAACTTCCGTGTCTTCAGGCTAAACAGGCAATTGGCTTACCTTGGTAAATAGACTGAAGGCAGGTTGAAACAGCTATCCTAGCTGAAAGGTAAAAGGTAAAAGGTAAAAAGAATAAGCCTTTAAAGTCTGTGTAAAGTAAGAATAAATATGTGTTCTGAGTTTGACATACCACAGAAAGATGTGTTGTTAACCACCCTGCCAAATTTGAATGATTAAAAAAATCGCCAAATGTATGAAACTAGGCTTCAAAGTTGTGTAAAAAGCAGCCACTTTCTCTGCTGCCAAATGCTGTGGGCGGGCCCGCCCAGTCCGCTGAAACCCCGCCCCCTACCAAGTGTCACCTGTCAATCAAAGTCACCACCTCTACCAGAAACATGGACGGTAAGTCTGAGAGCTTTCTGCAGCTAGCTCGGCAGCTAGCTCATCTGCTAGCTCGGTGGCTAACTCAGCTAAATGGCCAACTGTAGACTGTAGTAGTAGTAGTGTGTGCTGAATGTATTTATACCTCTACAGCAGCAGGGGCGGGTTTATGCTAATGCACAGTGATTCTCAGACCCGCCCACTAAATCCTGAACACAGAAGTCTTGAAACACAGTTTGTGAAGCCTAGCTCCACAATTCAAATCTAAATGGTTGAAATGCTTTTTACAGTTTTTAGAAATACATTTATGACCTATTTAATGTGTTTAGAAGAAAATGTCTGAATTCCCTTTAATAACCTTTAAAACTCATCAGTCTTTTTTTTTTAATCTATAAAAACTGAAGTATGAACAAGTTGCCACAACAAGATATATATATTCATTACAGAGCTTCAGAGGTGCTGCCAGACAGTTTCTGTAATATGTATTATATTATTTGTTTTAATATGTATGTGCTAATCTTGTATCCTCCCATGCTTTTTGTTGAATTTGTTAAATCAACTGCCATGAAACTTTAACTCTGAACTTAAGTCAAGTTTGGTCCATGCTTTTATACCCTGCATCTATTTCAGACGGACATTAGATTATGTTTAATTCCATTTCTTTAGGGCCAGTTGTTAGTTTCAACCCCCATGACTCAACCCTGTGTGCCCTGAGCTATCATGACAAATAAGGGAAAGGAAACGCTTGTGCTTGACCAAACATTTTAGAGTAATATCATGGTAAATTACCATTTTTATCTGGCCCATACTAATTTAGTGACCTTAAGTCACCTTTCACTGCATTGCTGCTGTTGGGGTCAGTTGGGTTTGCTTCAGTAGAGCACTGAGCTTGGGGGGCAGATGTAATTTTGCTGCTGATCCTTTCGTGAAAAAAATATGTTGTCATGGAAGGCTTCATTTTCTGCAAGTGTTTGTCTCTGCTTTACTTGTTTGTTTTTTGTTCTAGGTTGCAGTGGCAAAAAAAGAAAAAAGAAAAAAAAACTTAAAGTCAAGGGCCAGTATGATGCCAGGAGTCAAGTCCAGTTTGACCGCACTGAATTTGGGGACTACCAAGATTCAACACTGAAATGAGAACAGGGATGTTTGTCTGTAAGTTAAACTCTTTCAATATGAAATCAGTCTCAGGTCTTTGAGATTACTTTTGAATTTTCCCAAATCTTGCTGAAGTTCACTCACTGAACTTCACAGTAAATTCACAGCTTCCTCCAGATGAAAAGTCCTGGAGCACTGTTGCTACTTCTATCTTATACTTCTGAAAGTGGTGGTAACACATGAAACAGAATTACAGTTGAAAAGAAATCAGAGAAGAGGATAGGGGTCATGACAAGATGCAAAAGAGCAGCAAAAGATTGGCACTATCTATGTACAATTAATTTATTTCTATTTAAAATGCAATATTTAAAGCAATACTTTACTGATCCCCAAGGCAAAATAATTTTTGGAGGACACAGCAGATTTAGGTTAGTTACAGCATCCCTGGAGCAGACAGGTTGGATACATATTTCTATAAAAGCAACATGTTTGAATTATGCATACAGTACTGCTGTAAAAGCTCAATTAAACAGTCTGAATATATGCAAGATTATCAGAGAGCAAAACCATATTTAGCTGAATGTCTTCTGGGTGAGGTGCCTGGATACTTAGAAGCTTTCCTATCAGGTTTGACTGGAACCATACGCCCTCAGCTACCACCAAAATAGCTCAGGACTCAATACTTTGGGATCCCTATAAAGACTTACCAAAATACTCTTGCTGAGCAGCCTACCTACAAATCTGGGTAGCTGTCTATTTTGTAGCTTATTCAAATTTGATTCATGAATATTTCATTTCAATCCAAAGCGCTTTTTAACCTCATTTTCTACCTCTCACTGTTGACTGACGCATACAGTGACAAAACTTCACTCACTCTTTTAAATGTGGGTTCTAATCTGAGACAGATTCTTCCTCTGAAAATGAGGTGGTCAAAGCCCAAATGTATATTGCAATATTTATGTGTGTGTCATATGAGACCTAGTTACATTGCTTTTTTGTCTGCCCAGTTCTGCTCTGAAACATCCTGAGGACAGAAGCCACTCGCCAAAAAAGAAAAAAAAATTGCCAGATTTTAATTCAACTTTGTTTTTCCTCCCAGAAGTCTTGGCAGTGGGTACAGTGGGCAATAGGCCTAGAAGCAAAGCTGACACTGCTTTACTGAGAGGCTACAAGAGTGAAGCTGGTGAATTTTTTATTCAGGTCTGATACTGGTTATGGAAAAAGCCTGCTCCTACTGGCTGCAAGGAGACCTGGGAGGCAGAGAGAGCGAGGACATAAGTATAGGCCTCTCCATTCAATTAACCACATACTGCTCTGTAATTTCATCCTCATATACTCACCCATGCACATATGCAAACACAGACACACAAGGTTGAAGTGCACTACCCATGTGTACACTGTCAAATGGCTATGTGAGGAAATATCAGTTTGCCAGGCCTCAAAGTGGGACACATCTCCAGTCCATAAGGGAACAGCTTTTCCTGATTTCAAGTTTCCTAATGAGGAAATTTAGGGAGTCTTTTTTTAAAACATTTGGTCGCACTGAGGTTTGGGGGATTGAGGTTGGTGGTTGAGTTGTGGTTTCATAATGTGATGTGGTCTTTTGAAATATTTTAGGACTGATTGTGATTAAGGGGCAATTCAAAAACATTTGATGTGACCATTCATGAACTGCATACAAAACAAATGCAAAGCCATAAATACCACACATGCCGTGCATTCTTGTCAATGATTTGAAAAATAGAACGTATAACTGCATTTGTTTTACAGCGGAAACAATTTGCCCATTAATTGATGGTCAAATTAATAAAAATATATACATAAACAAACTATTATATTATGTATTTTTAGTGTAACTCCTAACACGTGTTGCCTGTGATCCTGTTATGTAACAGATACATACAAAACTTGAAAACAATTAATTTTAGGGACATGCTACTCAGATGCACTCCGTCCAAAGTATCAGTGACAATGAATGAGAAAATATCCAGGGTATTACTGCAGCCGTACTGACAGTGATCCCAGCTCTGTGCTCCTTTGAGGTACCCAGCAGAAGACTTCAAAATAAGCCAACAGCTTGTCACTCAGGGTTTGGTGCACAGACCAGAAACGAGGACACCCAATTTTCACAAAGCAATATGTTTCATGTCTTCTTTCTGCTGTGACCTTTAAATGGCCCCTGACGCTCAGCACAGATAAATGCGCCATACTAGAAAGAACAAAGTGCTTTCAGACCATTTGTATTGATTGATTTCGTTTTTGATGAACGGCTCAAATGCTACAATCCAGCATGGGGACATTCCTATATATGTGCACATTATTGATTTAGGTACAAAACCTTGCCTGCATCAGGCAAATGACTTCCCCTCAGGGTTGTTTAAAAAGGTTTGTACTCTGTTTATGATGCGAAATTCTCATAGAAAATCAATATGGTTTTTGTTCTGGACAGTTTTGTCCTTATTATCTCATCTCTACTGCTGAGTAATGAGGCTGATCCCCTGAAGGGTCATGAGTAGGAGGAAAATGATCGTGCCACAATGATTTAATCTCAGTAGTAACAGCTAAAGTGAAAAGTCACACTACAAGACTATTTGAGTTGCTTCCAAGTGTCTCTTTGTCTAATCCAGGAACTGGCATCAGCCTTTCACACTTGTAGGTGCTCGAACAACAAACAATACAAATACTTTACAGTTTAACAATAAAATTATAAAGGTATATATGTCCTGAACCCTTGATCTAACAGTGCTTGTACCTGAAGACACTGTCAAGATGACATTTTATAATAATTTAATATATTCTTACAAGGGCAAACCTATGATGAAAGTAGTCATCAACTTTTCCCTTTGATCTTAACAGCGCTGCTCTCCAAAGAGCGACTTAACTAAGCTATGGTCATAAAATGTTAACATTATTTGAATACTGGGGCAAAAGGATGCTTAAAGCAGACCACTGCCTACCATTCATTACATAAGACCAAAACAAAGAGTCACACAGTGAAGGGTTATGGCTCGGGGTCGGGTGACAGCAGCATATGATTCATGGCTTGCTGTGCCCTTTTGTCTTGTCCTCCTTGTGGTGGGACCATCCACTGCTCTTAGCCAATGTTATTTTACAGCCTTCAGAGCTTGCTCTCTGTCTGTTTCCAGTAAACCGGCAATGTCATTTCATATGTCTTGTTGTTTCCTTAGTGGAGGAATAAAGAAAGAATATGGCATATGTCACAACAGGAAATGTTCCATTTTCCTTATTGTTTTGATGTTGCGAACAACAAATATTTCCAACATTGGTTCTGATTTATCTGCAGTGGTTTCTTACATGGAAGAATATATTACCTTGACTTTTATTGCATAAAAAGGTCATTACGAGATCAGTGGTTGGTGTTTGGGGTGTGTAGTGTGTAGTGTGTTCTCAGAAAGAGGAAAAGGAAGTACATTGCAAAAGTAGCAAATGCACAACCTTTGATATTTTACATAGTCTGAAATGTGTCTTCCTCTTTCTGACTGTATATTGAGTATTCTACTTTAAAATTTTCTGCAGCATGCACTGAAAATGTTTTTTTAATAATAAATGCAAAAGCATGGCTAATACATAAATCTTTATAGTGTTCCATTTGTGGACACAGTATGCTGTGTAGCTAGCACATCAATAACTTCCAAGCAGCTCATTATAATTATGGAAACTCATTGATTTTATGCAAATTCGACATATAAACATATCCGCAAAAATATCTTCTCATTTGCTTGATTGTAGGTCCAGTATCATGTCATTGTTTATGGACGTATGTGCAGTCTACGCTCACACTATGACAAGATGGGAATGTTTGGTCTGAGGCAGCCACCACCCCTCTTTGTTCAGACAAATCTAAAATGTGGGAATTGGAACTTCAAAAAAACAACAGGGAAACAGCTGCTGACACCAGCTGTGTGGCACAAGTGGTCGCTGCATTTGGTACTGCAATGCTACATATGTTCAGCCTGTCTAAACTGATGTAGGAGACCTTCCCAAACATAAAGACACAAAACATATGAAACAACTGGTTTCATTTATTTGTTTGTTGTTAATTTGAATAATACTGAAGCAGCTAGAATTGATTAATCTCAAAGTCATCACACCCTTGTTTGGATATTCAGGTACAGTTGATGTGTCTTCAATTTAAAACAATGTAAAGAGGTTTGTGACCCTAGAGGTTAAATACACCAGACCGAAGTTACTAATTATAACCTTCAATTCGACATTTAATTAAATTCGCCTTCCTTAAAACACTATAATATTCTAGGAATATAATGCTAACATTAGATATATGTGTGTCATAGTGTTGCTACTATTCACAAACCTAGGCCTACCACAGTGACCGCAGTGTAAGTGAAAGTGATATAATAGTGATTTATTGCCTCTGAAAAGATCAAAAGGAAGCCGACATTGTATCTCTGCCCTCACCACTGCCCTCTGTCCATGGGCGGCAGGCACAGATGTCCGTATGGGACTTCCCTTTCCTTATCATGCCATTCATGGAGTGGCTGTTGTCAATGGGGCAAGGGGCTACCAAATATGGAGAAGGGGTTGCACTGCACGGCCCCATCTCACTGACACTTGTCAGGGTATAAATTGGCCCGACGTGACATTTCGGCACCCCTCGTTTACACACTCAAGATCTGGTGCCTGGTGCTGATCTGGTGAGTACACAGAGGTTAAACTCACCATATCTTCTCATTTTCTTTTCTTTTCTTTTGCTCATTGTGGAATACAGCTGGTGTGAAACACTAAAACACATTAACCTTCATGTAGTTCGAGTGCTATAATGATAATATTAAAGTGACAAATCTGCAATACTAACGCTGCTCTATGTAGAATATGGTGCAAATTTCACTACAAGGCATTATCAACGAACTTTAGGTTGTTTGTTGTTGATGTGCGTGCGTGTGCGTGCGTGCGTGCGTGTGTGCGCTTGTTTGTTACAAAGAAGGCAAAATCTTCAATCATCCAATCCAAAGAAACAGGAAATTTCATAACTGGACCTAACAATGCCACTGCGTGCGTGTCTGTGCGCGTGCTCGTGTGTGTTGCAGAGCTGACACCATGTGCGACGATGAAGAGACCACCGCTCTGGTGTGTGATAACGGCTCAGGCCTGGTGAAGGCTGGGTTCGCCGGAGATGACGCACCACGCGCCGTCTTCCCTTCCATCGTTGGTCGCCCCCGTCATCAGGTACATCAAGCTATTCATAAACTCCACATGCCTGCTATCATGAGCAGAGTATCGCTTTCAGTTGTTTACTTGACACAGAAAAATCTTGTTATGGGGTGAGAGTGCATAATTTGACACCTCAATTGCGCAACTGAGCTTCTTATTACATGGAACTATAATACAAGAGAAGACCAAATGAATGTGTTTTTGTTCATTCTGGTAGTTATGAAGCTCTCTGATGATAATCGACTGTAGTTTTGTTTTACTACCATGCCACTGATTCCTGGCCCTTGTATGTTATCAGGGCGTCATGGTTGGTATGGGTCAGAAGGACTCCTACGTCGGCGACGAGGCCCAGAGCAAAAGAGGCATCCTGACCCTGAAATACCCCATCGAGCACGGCATCATCACCAACTGGGACGACATGGAGAAGATATGGCACCACACTTTCTACAACGAGCTGCGCGTGGCCCCTGAAGAGCATCCCACCCTGCTGACAGAGGCCCCCCTCAACCCAAAAGCCAACAGAGAAAAGATGACTCAGATCATGTTCGAGACATTCAATGTACCCGCAATGTATGTGGCCATCCAGGCAGTGCTGTCCCTGTACGCTTCTGGGCGTACCACGGGTATGACAGAACCCGCAGGTGTATGTGAGATTGTTGTTCAGTGAATTTGTGAATTAATTATGATTCTATTATCTCCTCTAGGTATCGTCCTGGATTCTGGTGACGGTGTGACCCACAACGTGCCCGTCTATGAGGGTTATGCTCTTCCTCACGCTATCATGCGTCTGGATCTGGCCGGTCGTGACCTCACAGATTACCTCATGAAGATCCTGACTGAGCGTGGCTACTCTTTTGTCACAACCGGTGAGTGTAGACTACCAACCCAGTCTTCTGACAAATTTAGGTTGGCTATAAAGCACTATATTGTAGTTTGAACCATTTTAATCATCCAATCATCCCTTTGTAGAAAATGTTCCCTCTAGCAAGTAGTTCATATTAAAATGAGATTACAGTGTAAATCAGGGGAAACAGAACAGAAAATGGAAAATATTGTTGACACGTTGAATGAAACATATTCGACTGACTTAACAACATTCAAATCGTATCACTCCAGCTGAGCGCGAGATCGTGCGTGACATCAAGGAGAAGCTGTGCTACGTGGCTCTGGACTTTGAGAATGAGATGGCCACCGCCGCCTCCTCCTCTTCCCTGGAGAAGAGCTACGAGTTGCCTGACGGTCAAGTCATCACCATCGGCAACGAGCGTTTCCGCTGCCCGGAAACCCTTTTCCAGCCCTCATTCATTGGTGCGTGATGGCGACTTCATTTACTTGCAGCAACACTGTTCCGTAAAAGATTAATGCAGCCATTTGACTGTGGGTATTGACTCTAATTTAAACAAGTATTAGACTTCACCTTAATGTAGTGAAAGTACACTTGAATATATTCAAGTACTGCACTTTTGTACCACGTAGGGGTACTTGTACTTATTTGCATTATATGTTAGCATTTAAGAGGGAAGTATTGTACTTTTTAAATGGACTATATTTTGTAGACAACTGTAGTTAGCAACACACTACTTAACATATTAAGATTTTAACTTGCGAGATCTACAGTATTAGTAATTATAATCCAATAATCCAGAAACATCATTCTGTCGCCTAATAGGTTACTTTTACTTTTGATAGCCACAGTTTGTTGATGATACTTCTGTATCTCTATTTTAAAATTTGAATGCACGTCAGTGTCTTAAATATTAGAGTAGTCTAATTGTATAATGTAATATTTCTACTTTTACTTAAGTAAAAGCATTTGTTACTTTTTCCATCATTGGCCGCAAGTCTTATTCTTTAAGACAAATGTATAATCACAGTTAGATAGATTATTTGACTTGTTTTCAGTGCAGACTATTCAGAACATACATTTTTAATCTTAGTTTTCTGGCTTATTAAAAAATAATGCAGATGAAACTAATTAGAAACAAAGTGAAGTAATTGCATCATAATGCCAGAATATTTTTGATTTAAATGTTACATACTCCTATGAGAGAAATTAAGTTTTAACCTCACACAATATTTCACGATATAACTTTCTCAGCATTTCAAATTGAAATAAATTGTTAGGCTCAGAAATTTAAGAATAGAAGTGTTTATGGCTCAAATTAGTAGTTGGCTGCCTTATAACGATCCCCAACTGGAGGTCACAGTTCATCCACCCTCTGCTTGACCACTGCATGACCGATAAATGAACTAAAGTAATCTGAAGCAGGAGTTCATTGTTTACATTTGAGCCGCTGAGCGCGCAGCTGTTGAGCGGAGCTGTCCGTTTCAGCACCTGTTAGGACAGCTGACGGCAGTGTCAGATGTGTTCCTTGCTGCAGGGGGGGAAACTCACTAACTTGGCCACTGTGTTTGCACAGGCATGGAATCTGCTGGCATTCACGAAACCACTTACAACGGCATCATGAAGTGTGACATCGACATCCGGAAGGACCTATACGCTAACAACGTGCTGTCGGGTGGCACCACCATGTACCCTGGTATCGCTGACCGCATGCAGAAAGAGATCACAGCTTTGGCCCCGAGCACCATGAAGATTAAGGTAACTTTTAATCGCTGTTGGTAACATTTTTTTGGAAGATGGAGACAAATAAATCAATAAATAAACAAATGCAACGTGTGTTTAGATCATTGCCCCCCCTGAGAGGAAGTACTCCGTATGGATCGGTGGCTCCATCCTCGCCTCGCTGTCCACCTTTCAGCAGATGTGGATCAGCAAGCAAGAGTACGATGAGGCAGGACCCTCCATCGTCCACAGGAAGTGCTTCTAAGCACCAGACTACACCGACTTTCTTCTGTGCCAACAAAGCAGCCTTTGGCCCGCGGCTCAAAAGCAGACGTTCATGTGTTGTCTTCAAATTATTTGTTTATACTCAAGTGCAATGTATATGTTGATATGTATAGGTTTATAAATAAACGAGAATTGGGACCTGCAGCACACGCCTTTTGCTTTTTTTATTTGCAGTTCAAATCAGAGGAATACCACAGGCTCATGCAAGGTGAGCTGTTCCCATGAACTGGTTTAGGATCTCTCTCTCTCTCTCTCTCTCTCTCTCTCTCTGCCTCCCTCTCTCTAAAGCGAGGCAAGGCTCTGTCCTTTCATCACGTGTTTGAGGTGACTAAAGGTTATTAAAGATTTGAATTAGAAAAGATTACAGTGAGCGGAGAGGATAAGCTACCTCATGAGAAATTAACCTCACAAAGTTTCATTGAGTGAAAACACCGCTGTCACGTGATTGGTAATCCTGGTTTCCCAGGTTGGACAAAGCTACCTAGACCTCATGGATGAATTTAATCTGCATTAATAGCATAATGATGATGATGATAATAATATTAATAATAATGATAATAATAATAATAATAATAATAATAATGATAATAATAATAATAATAATAATAATAATAATAATAATAATAATAATAATAATAAGACAACAACAATAAAAATGATCAACATGAATTTTAACTATTTTTCAGGGTATGCCAAACGCCACATGCACGGTAGATGGTAAAGTTTGTCATTTTAGTTTAGAATAACAATCACATAAATTATGATTTACTGTAGTGTAGATAGTCTAATATTAGTGTACATACACGATGCAACATACAGGGCGGGGTCACACTTTGCTTCTATTTTTAAATCCCCACACAGACAGGCAGACAGACAGACAGGCAGGCAAGCAGTCTGCATTGTAAAGCGATTAGCAACTCGGATGGTACTTTCACTCTGCCACTGTATTCAGAGCATCATCTTTGCCCGAGGTGAAAACAACAGCTCTACCAGCCGGGCCAGCAATCTGCGACATGGAGAGGGTTACCTCTAGGCATGCAAGGGTATCCGCTCCAAAAAGGGAGATTGTGTCCTTTAATGAAGCCATACCATCCACAGAGTTCAGTTATAGGCAAATAACAATAGGGTTTTTTAAATAAGAGTATGCAACCGCAGCATATATGCTTACATGTCTTTGTAAATGTCCGTATGTTAAAACGGACAGTGTTAAAAAAAAACAAAAAAAAACAAAACACTGGGATATCACCTTGACCTTTATGCCCAGGACACGGTGCATCCACAAGCCCTGTTCCGGAAGGGTGTTCTTGTTATATGCACGTGTGAGCTGAGTATGTAGACAGGGTTTGGAGTTAAATTCCCATGTGGAGCCACCAATGTTAAAATGTATACACTCAATAAACTAGGCTGCAGCACTTTGGACACAATTGTGTGCAACAGCGTCCACTTAATGGCGCACGCTATATGCAACACTGAAATATTGAAAATCAGAAGCCCTGGCACTCCTGGCTGCGCTCCACCGACCTGTCTGCGCGTACGTGACGCATGGGAGGGGGGAGACTACTTAAAGGCGGATTAACGCTGGCAAGACATTAAATCCAACCTCCCATCCAGGCGCAGCGCGCAGCCCATCAACCTGATCTGAAGATCGAAAATAGGAGGGCTTATAGTAATCAGCCCTTCAGACTCCCATGACAAGGAAAAGTGTGGCAACGTCGTGGGAGCGCTCGGCACACACAGCAGGACGTTCACTGGCGCTGCGCGCTCAGCACATAACCAGCCAGATAGCGCTCAGAGAGACTGAGAGAAGCGGGGACGGCAGCAGCATCCCGTGACGGATGCATTTTTTAGCTAAAATCGGACGCTCTGGAGACTGACAACAGCAAGAGGCAGAAAGAAGCTGGACGGGAAATAAAGCGATTTTTTGGAGGGATTTGAACAGAGTGCCGTTGTGCTCTTGTCTTCTCCGGATGCTCAGAAATGGGGGAATGGACTATACTAGAGAGGCTCCTGGAGGCTGCTGTCCAGCAGCACTCTACTATGATAGGAAGGTAAGATCAACAACAAAAACCAAGAAAAACCGAAGAATCGCAGCAGCCTCCAGGATCCTCTTTAGCATGGTCCCCATCCCCCCGTTTCTGTCTTATGCCTCAAGGATCTTCTCTAGCATGGTTCCCAGTCTTCCATGTCTGTGTTGTGGATTTTTCTGTCTCGTTCCCTAGATTTCCTTTTTTCCCCGAGACGGCTAAGTAATCCACTTGACAGCTGTTTTTTCCTGAATCTGTTACAGCAAAGCAGTCATAAAATTCATGTGTCATTTCATGTACTCATTCATCCACTTATCCATTTGATGTTTGTTGGTGAGTTTGAGCGGTGGTTGTGCATTCGTGGCTGGCAGAAAGAAATTGAAAGAGAGAGAGGGAGTGAGAGCCGGCATTATCACATCTTTCCATTAACAACGCTCACAGGTACAATCAAAGCAACGCCGATTGCTTACATGTCATTTCATACCATTCAATCAGAAAACACAAACCACACAAACACACACCAGAGCGTGTAATAAGAAGATAACGGTAAGAAACACATCATCCTCACGAGCGTCCTTTTTTCAGCACTGGACAGCTCCCTAAATCATCACACTACAATGGGACTCTGATCGTTTCAGCCACCAAGGAAGCGCACAACTGAACCCAACAGACACACCACATAAACACATATATTTACACTTATTTTCACATTGTTTGTTTGTTTGCTTGCTTTTTAGGATCCTACTAACAGTGGTGGTCATCTTCCGGATTCTTATCGTAGCAATAGTTGGAGAGACTGTCTATGATGACGAGCAGACCATGTTTGTTTGTAACACCTTACAACCGGGCTGCAACCAGGCATGCTACGACAAGGCATTTCCCATTTCACACATTAGATATTGGGTTTTTCAAATCATCATGGTGTGCACCCCGAGTCTTTGCTTTATCACATACTCGGTTCATCAGTCGGCCAAGCAGAAGGAGCGGCGCTACTCAACAGTCTATCTGACACTAGATAAGGATCAAGATTCACTGAAGCGAGACGAGAGCAAAAAGATAAAGAACACCATTGTTAATGGAGTACTTCAGAACACAGAGAACTCCACCAAAGAAGCTGAACCGGACTGTTTAGAAGTCAAAGAGATCCCTAATTCGGCCATGAGAACTACAAAGTCCAAAATGAGGCGACAAGAGGGCATCTCCAGATTTTACATCATCCAGGTGGTTTTCAGAAACGCACTGGAAATTGGCTTTTTGGTGGGTCAGTATTTCTTGTATGGATTCAACGTCCCGTCGGTGTACGAATGTGATCGCTACCCCTGCATAAAAGATGTCGAGTGCTACGTCTCCAGACCCACGGAGAAGACAGTGTTCCTAGTGTTCATGTTCGCGGTCAGTGGGTTTTGTGTGGTGTTGAACCTGGCAGAACTCAATCACTTGGGATGGAGGAAAATCAAAACGGCCGTGCGAGGTGTGCAGGCTCGGCGGAAGTCCATCTATGAAATCAGAAATAAGGACTTACCAAGGATGAGTGTGCCAAATTTTGGCCGCACTCAATCCAGTGACTCTGCTTATGTGTAACACACGGGGAGGAGGGGGAGTCAAAACATGTAAAAGATTGAAAAACCATGATGGACATGATGGACAGCTCCGCACGCCTAATTCGTGTCATGACTTTAAGAGTGGGCAGATTTTTTTTCTTTCTTTTTGTTTGGATTTGTTGGTCTTTTAAGGACTTCATGGCAAGCGTGGATTACACGTTTGTTTACTTATTTATTATTGCACTGATGCAACTTTTTAGTAACGTTTATACTCTGTAAGATGCTAAACGGAGACCATGTTAACGTGTTCACATATTTACTCTTTATGGGCTGTTCTGCTGTACTTGAAGAGAGTAAATGCAAAAAAGAAGAAAAAAAAGAAAAAAAGAAAAAAAAATTGCACTAAGAGGTGAACACCCGACAGCCTGACCTTATCCAAAATGTGCTACTGACCTGACGGTGTTTTAAAGACATTTTCTTTCCACCTATTTTTCGGCACCAACCTAATTAAATGGCACCATACACAGTGGTTAAAGGGGGAAAAAAATCTACCATCCAGATTTATATAGGACATAGATATATAAATCCTTACTGACTATGGTTCAACCTATTTCAAATACATCAGCGTAATTCATGTTTTTGTTGCCTGTGTTGCACCACTGACCTTAACATGTGTAACCATTCCATTGCTTTATAGCTGACTTGCAAAACAGTATCTGGTGAATCTGCTGCAAACGCTAACGTCTGTGACTTCCTTAATTTATGACACACCAAAGCGCCCACTGCTTTTATTTGTGAAGTGTTTTCTTGCTTTTTTGTGTAATCAAGTGCCATACTTGTATATAAACATAATATATATGTATACATATAAATATATAAATATATAATAATCCTCATGAAAGCTGATTCCCTGCTTGGATTATGCTAAATGCCGCCCAATCTTCTTTTTTTTAATTTGCTTTAAATGTATTTGTTGTGATTTAAATGGGAAAAAAGAATATATACAGTTTTCTCTGTTTTGCAAATGACTGGAAAAAGAAAAATGAAGTGCTAGTCTTTTTTATATACAAGAAGGAAATGTATTTTCCCCAATCAAAGCTGATCAAAACTGGAAATAGCACAAATTGACATTTTTATCAAAGAATGGGCAATGGAAAACCTGCTCTGGTGCTACAGTTTTTCATAGAATGGTTTTAAATGTAACCGAAACAGACCAGAAAAAAAAAAGAACATCATTTTTTTTCTGTGGAAAATAAAAGTGGGATTCATGTACACCAGAAATGTGTGAGGTGCAGTACTTTGTGTCTGCTACTCTAGTCTGTGTCGACTGACCTATCACACATATACATTTATTTATTTATCTATTCAGTGAAAAAATTTGCCTTGGTGCAGTGATTTTAGCCACACCCACGCTGTAGAACCCCCACCACCACCACCACACTGCAGGACACACCTTGTACAGGATCTCATCATTCATCACTGCAATGTGTTGAAATACTGGTGTTATTTCTATGAGACACATCAATACTTGCTCCATAAAAGATAGGCCAGAGGGGAACTTTTAGTCTATATGGCATGCATCAAATCAAATACTGCCCTCAGCCCCTATGGTGAGAGGCACATTTGCAGGGTCTACACTCTGAACTTTAGCTTGTGACCGTCCTTGTACTCTGTAGGAATGACAAAGAGCTGATTATGATTCTGAATACAGAGAGAGCTGCCCTTTCTGGTGCTCTGCTCATTCTTTCTTCTCTCATTTGAGAAAGGATGTAAGAAAGCAGGAACTAAGGGAAAGGTTGTGTGCTTCTCATGAAGGTCAAAATGGAGGTGAGTGTTGGGGGGGTAAAGAGAGAAAAGTCCTCAACAATATGGCCACACAAGGGAGAGAGAGCAAGACAGAAATAAACACAGAGATAAAATGAGATATTTGCAGCTGACCATTGCAGGTGATTTGGGAAAGGCTGGTCTCTTCACGATTCCCCCGCCAGGATGAGTCTGCAAAGACGGGAAAAATCGAAGAGCAGGGGCACTGCTGCATCCATCTCCAAATCAGAAGGGACCCACAATTTCTCCTTAAGTCATGAACTTGAAATAAAGAAAAACAAAAGAAAGAAAGAACAGTTTGTCAGCTTCACTCTGATGCAATGCTGTGCATGCCGTTGTGCATCTTCATCTCTTTTTTGTTTATTTACCTCTTTTTCAGGCATTCATTTTGTGCCTTAGGTACCTTTCTACAAAACCTATAAAAATACTGGGATTCAATATTTACTTCACAGCATGACAGAAATACAGAAAATGTATAAAACAGCCTCTAGCAATAGATATAGATAAACCAATTAAATACAACAAATGTTTAAGTGTCTACTGTACATTTACAGTGCAGTGTTGAAATGCAGTTGTGATCATTTTTGATGCTTTGGTAGTTTTATTTTGCTGCATCATTCAACCTGGTTTCAAACTCCTGCAAAATGGCAAAATTATTGGGGTGTGTTGCAATGCAATTATGCATGCTGTCATGCATTTACATCATGTGCACATTGTGGGACTCAGCAGAGATTACACTTTACCTGTGTGTCTGTCTTTTTGTAGTCATGAGAGCCAGTTTACAGGCCACGCAGAGAGTATTTTACCGGCAGGCAGTATTCAGTATTAAAAATATACATTACAATTCACTTGCTATAGGTATACACGTTTAAAACAATGCAGACGTACTATATATAGACATCAAAAAATCTCAAGGACCAGCATTCATCTACTGGCCTTAGCCACCCAGAACGCACCAAGGCTATACACAAGCTATTTTAAGACTACAAGGCAAAACACTGCAGGAACACCACCAATTTCATGTGATTGCAGGTGCTCAGGGTGAAGCCTCCCCACCCCAATACCCACCCACCTTATATTAAAGGAGAGGTCTTTTCCCTGGGCTTATAATGTAATTAAGGAAGGATCCTAGCTCATTTTTTATGAGCAGCAGGGGTCACTTCATCATTTCTATGTCCACCTTGATTCAGGGTTAAAAACTCTCTTTGAACAGAAATCATATACTACACATGCACATATGTCAGAGCTGATACAGCAATACACTGGCTGAAGTGGCTAAAGTTGTAGCATGCCATACAGGGGGTTCTACATATTTGTATATATCCTTAATGGCATATATATGAAGCTATAATTTGAAAAGATTTTGTCTAAAGCCACTTGATGTGATATGAATTTCACTGTTTGGCAGTGAAATGTAAAACAACCATGCTTGGTGTAGGTAAGGACAAAAGGACCATGAAAATATGCTTTTGTTGTTGTTGTTGTTGTTGTTGTTGTTGTTGTTGTTGTTGTTGTTGTTGTTTGTTTTTTATCATAATAGGCATCATTATGATCCTATTAGTGCCCTAACTAAAAAAACTAGTAGTTGCACCTACTGTTGAAATACAATATTGGAAGGAGTTCAGTCAAAATGATGATGATTCAAGTTTGTGTGATGAAATGATGCTAGATTACTTGTAGGTCTGTGTTTGTTATTTAAAAATGTGTTCCACTTTTACATTAACCACTTAGATGTTATATCAAACATTAAGTAGCACTTACAGTAGCAAGTATAACATTTTATATTTAATGACATTATAGTTTAGCTCCAGGCCCAAAAAGAGCTGAGGGAGACTGAGCAACTAGTTTATGGTTTGAGGAGCTGATCTGCTTAACTAGTGTTTCTTGGTTGTTTCCTCATTTTAAGTGCAAATAAATTATGTTGGAAAACCAACAGTTTGGAATAGCAGATGTGATGTAACCTGACCAGAGGGTGTTTTTATTTGAGGGACAAGGCCAGACAGGCAGAGGTGAGTGATGGAGCTGCACTGCTGATATCTTTATTAACAATCATGGCCGCCATCTTACATCATACTGACAACTCCCCTGGAACAGGGTATTAGGTGAGGACAGCTGTAAAGAGGCTAAAATAGGACAATATCAATAACAGGAGGAGAGCAATCAAAACTGTTAATATTATCCAGTGTCAGTTTGCTTACTTATTTATGTTTGTGTACTATTTGTCTTTTACCATAGTTGCCTGAATGTTATCCTAGAAGTATGGTTCCTTAAGATTCAGTAAAAAAAAATATTAAAAAGGAGAGGAAACACCTGCACACCAAAATTCGTCTTGTTCTGTGTGGCCTTTTAGAAAATGTGACAGTTTATACAAGGACTTTGACCTGACAGTGAATCCTGTGATCCCTCTACCCCAAAACAAGCATGTCCTCCCAATTTCTCCTCTTTTACCAATATGAAAAGAGAAGGCTGGCTCATGGGGAGCGCTGCTTTAATTCTGCCTTTTGCGCAGATTACTGCATGAAAGGAGGAGAGCTAACAGAAGAAAAACAGTGAATGTGGGCCTTTTTGATCCACTCAGCCAGAAGCAATGAAACTAGTCTGGTTACTGCAGCACATAAGCATGGCGAAGCATGGCTTACGAAGATATGGCAGACATTGAAACAAAACACACTTGATGTTTGCATCCATGTGGGGGAGGAGGTAGTAACGCATTTGCAGAGTGTGACCAAGTTTCTAACTTTCTGTCTGCCAGGGGACCAGAAGCCTCCACTTTTCTCTGGCTGTAAAGTAGTTTTCTGTCTCCAACCACAATAGTTTCCTTCCCTCTTCACCACACTGCTTTATAACAGTTCAAAGAAGTAGAGCACCAAACTTTTCCTTCTGTGATCTGAGGCTTTTTTTTTTTTTTTTTGTCTATAAAAATTCTGCTTTAATGAAATCTTCACAGAACAAGGACAAAAGAACAGAGAACATTTGACAGAGTCTGATGAAGGGATTTGGCTGGCTGGTTTGGTCGGTGGATGGGCTGTATTGGTCCATACAGAAGGATTTGGTTGAAAATAAGCACTGGCAGTGACAAATTTTATACCTGACAGACCTGACAGCAGATTAATTTCTCATCCATTTTTTAATGTGACTGCAGGATTAAGAACATTAGCGGATTATACACAGATTTGTCAACCAGAGGTTCACAGTGGGACAGCCAGCACCTGTGTGAGGACACAATGCACCCAAAACTGGTGTATTCCTCCCATTTTATACAGGTAGGTCAAGCTAAGATAGAGTTAATGATGGTGCTGTTATTAGAACTTTGAGAAAAAGCCCAGATTACTTTCCCAGTTTGTATTCTGATAATTATTTTGTCTACATTCAGCATTTTTTCTGTTGAGCTCCAGCATTTATAAGAAACAACCTACAGCATTTTGCCATACTGTGCCAACTTTGCTGGGTGAAGTAGTTTGTCATTAATGCAAAGTAGACAGGACCAGGCCACATTGCAGCAAAAACAAACCCTAAACAATTTCCTGCTTGTGATGTCTTTAATTTCCTTCCAGCGGTGACAGTTCATTCTGACACCTACTGCTTGTTCTAACTTTCTACACCTACTCTCCTCCTCTGCATTCCCTAATAGCTTGTAATACACACAGCCCATCGACCCTGATAAATGTTTAGGTTCTGCACCATTACACAGCCAATAAAAATCAGTGGCTTGCAAGTCTTAATCGGACACAGAGGCGTTCGCTGACCAATTGGTCATGCACTGATACAAAGAGGTACAGAATAGCACAGTGCTTTGGAGGATGGAGGAGAAAGAGGCAGAGGTACAGCAATATTAATTTACAGCTACCCACACTGAAATGCAATCACACATAGAGAAGATTATGAATCACTACTAACTATACATATTACAGAGGCAGACAGGGATGGAAGATAATAGCCATCTTGTAAGATTTGTGACTGCAGAATAAAAGGGCTGGCTATACCTTTTAACTCATTGCTTTGCAGCCAGATAAGCCAGGAAGCTACTGCTGTAAGAAAGATGACAGGTAGTGAAATGCAGACAAAGAGAAACAGAAACAAAGAAATCATACAAATATCACTACTTCAATGGTGAATTCAGTTGTTTCTAGATCCCTGGGGAAGTGTGGGATTACGCAATGTTGGTTGGACTCACTGACTTTGCTGCTGCTGCTTGTTTGTTCATCATCTAATCTTCCTCACTGTGGTTTACCTTTGGACTCTGTGTGAACCAGACACATTTCTGTCTGCCTCTTCTTCACAGATTTTCTGTGAGTATCTCTATTTCTTCTTCCTTTCCATCTTTATTCCCCCACCCTCTTGCTTAAGAATGTACTCCTCTTTTTCTCAATTTGCCTCCCTGTTCAGTCCTACTAATCTCTCTCATTCCCTTTAATGTCTATCTTTTCTCTCTCTCCCTTCCTATACCTCTCCCACTCATTCACCCATCCCCCACTCTCATTCTGATGTGATGCCACTTTGTCGTGAATCATGTGGTTGTCGTTTCTATAGAGCCCCAAAAGAGAGGTATGAAATCCCACTTTACAGTGCAGCTCTCAGGGTCTTTTATTGATGCAGCATTTTTAGAGGGAAGAGCTTTGCAACAAAATGGTTGGGTTTTATACCAAATGGGGATGATTGAAGGTATATGTGGGTACAGATTTGCTGTTATAGCAAATGTATATAAATGCCACTCAAATTTTTCAAAAAAGGAGGAAAGAATAATAATAAATACATTCTGCAACATGAATGAATTTAGTGTAAAAAATAAATTATTTTTTTTCTAATAATACTTTTTACATTTTTGGTATTTTGATAACCCTAACCCTAACCCAGACTACATCTGCACTAACCTATCAAAATCTAAAACACAGCAGAACATACATTTTCAGTACAATGTTGTGAAAATGCAAATGGTAGAAAAGCAAAAAACTACATCTCTTCTTCATCTTCTGCCTCTGAAGGTCAGTAAGCAGAAAACATAGCAAATCACAGTCCAAATCTGGTAATAGGTGGGACTGACAATGGGTGGTTACCCTCACCTGGCTAAACCTCTGTTCTGTGTTTCTGTGCTGTCTATGGTAAATGTCAGTATAACATACAATGTTGACAACTTTCTTTGACATGATTTAATACTGCATTGTATTAAAAAGGGTGTCTAATATTTTAATACACAATTAGAAACAGCTTACAATACAATACCAACGCAAAATAACCTTTATATAATATAACAAGTCAAAATAGTAAAGGCTAAGCACAGCAACATGATTCCCTCACTAAACTTTAGTATGTCTTTCCTCTGGATACCCAAAGCACAAATTTATTTTGTCTTTGTGCTTTCCATAAAATGATATATTCTCAGTATGCTGATGAAGAGAGCTCTCCATAATAATAAACACCAGTATCTGTTTGAGTATTCACAGGGCTGTTGCACTGGCGTGTGCAGGGGTTTCTATTTTTCTGGTCACACCATGTAGTGTTATGAAGCTACATCTTTTTAAATGCACTTTCTGGGCTCCTTTTGTGTACCTTTTGTGCTCTGCGTGAAGATTTAAAAGTTGCAGAGCAAACCGAATTCTGTCTTGTAAGAAAAGGTGAAATGTTGAACTGGTAGGATTTAGAAAAATGGGTCTTCTTTTGCATTTCCTGCATGTTTCGTTTTTGCATTTAAAACGCATACAACTCACCCAGACATGTTACAGAAGATTATGCATATACTTGTCAATGTCAATGACATGTTTTTTTTACAGCAATATAACCTCAGATGCATCACACATTATTGGGAGGGTTTCTTTGCCTTTTCATCTGAAACTGCTTGAGTGTGAAGAAAGATTACTCTATATTTTAAACCTGTCATATATTCATCATCAGAACTTGTCTTGGTGATATGATGCAAATGGTAGCACTAACCCAAAGCTGCCCATCGGCTATAAACCACAAATACTCCTAATAGTGTGTCAGAATGCAGCATTTGCCCAAGATGACCTATGGTAGAACACACACATAAACACACATGCTGAGCTGCTCCCTTTCTCAGTATCTCAGCCGCCTGAAATGAGGGCTGCTGGGAAATTTGTGAAGAAACGTATGCTGCCGTTGTTGTTGCTGAGGCGTTAATTAGACTGAGAAATCTTGTCTTAGACCCTCCTTCCAAGCCGTCCAGTTACACACATACACACACATACACACACAGAAACACACAGAAACACCTCCCCCCACACACCAGAAATCAAGCTCTGTGTGCCAGAAGATGTCTTAGCTGTAAGCCACTTGAAATGTGTGCATGAAATTCTAGTTGATCAGGAGTGATCAGTTGTAATCGGAGTGTCATTAATTTCTGTGACTACGCTGGTGTAAATCTGCAAGTTGGATGAGATCATAGCAGCTGGGCTTTGGCATGTAGCAAATGTTGATTGTGCTAATGATTCTCTGCTTCCTCATGCCAATTTGTCTTTACAGCCAAAGGTAACACCGGCATGTCTCCAAATCATAATGAAGCAGCATTTGGCTGCTGTAGGGATTAAATAGATTTGATTGAAATGAAAAATAAGACATAGATAGCATATGATAAAAGTAAAACCATTGTTGGTGGATGTAAAAAAAGGAAACTTTTATGTTACAAATTTCAAGAACTCACTATGCTCAAGACAATGGAACCACACCAAAGTGATCAATGTTTATGCAGTTACGAGGGGAGTGGCAAGTTAAAGATCATTACAGAGGTGGTAGCGCCAATGAGGACCTGCAAAAGGCCAGCGAGGGCAGAAGAAGGTACTGTAGCTTCAGTCTGCTGATGCAGTGGAATCCTTAAAGAAATGGCTTAATGGTATTCAGGGATCAATACACCAGCAGCAAACCGATGGGCTCTACCTGCTGAAGGTCCGTTTCTCCTGACTTCAGCGGATTTATGTTCTCTCACCACAAAAAATGTCCATGTTAACAAGCAATTTAGTCTTAAAACCTTATTTTCTCCCAGTGTGGTGAGATAATTCAATTTATTTCTATTACAATGGAGATGCCACTACAAAGTCATCCCATGAATGATTATTATTATCTTAAACTGAAACTTGAACCTTAAACACTGCTTACTTGTTATTAACTGCATTGATAGCCCTTATATCTCTTGCATTTCATCTGCCCAAACAGAAGCTAAATGGTTTGGAATGCTATTCCTCCTGCTGCTCAATCAGGATCTGGTTAATACATTTGGTAAATGTCCAGCTCTGTGTTGGTTGACTTGGTAACAACAGCACTCTTTTTCATCTTTGCAATAACAGATAATTGATATTAACATGAGAAACTAGAAGGTAGCACAGTGGGTGTAAACTATCAGATTAATATATTACTAAGATACAAATAGCGTTGGTTTGAGTAGGCTCAAAACTATCAGTGACATATTAAAGGGTACTGTACATGGGTACATTCTGAAAAAAAATAGATGCACACAGAAACACTAGAAAATAAAAAATGACCTGGTAGACACAAGCACAAGTCTTGTGGATGACTGGAAAATCATTTCATAAAAAGAAAAAAAAAACGCCTTTAGGTTAACCCTAACCCATCGATGGAAGACTTCATGACCATAACCTCAGAGGATTCAATGCAAGAACAAAAACCTTGGAGGTAATAAAACAAAGGATCTTAGTAAGGTAGTTAGTTTCCCAAAATCAACAGTTAGGTACATTCTGTAGTTTAACTCTGATTTATTTAGTTTTTTACTCACTTCTGGGGAATTCTGGAATTGCAGCTTATTGTCTCTACACTTTTTAAACTACTTTATTATAAATTGTGGTGACCAGTGTTCTCTTGCAGCAGAAAACACAGACTTTAAGAGGTTAACCTGAGAAAACTATGTAAATTGTATGTAAATGTATGTATACTTTACATACATACATATGTATGTAATGTATCTATATAGGTATGCAATGTACATGTGTACATTCCTCTCTTTGACAGTCCAATTTTCCCAACATCTGCTCGCTCGTGAATTCTGTTGTCAGGCCTCTTCATGCATTCAGGTCTGGCTAGTTTGTAAGTATGTACATAAAAAGCATAAATAAAGACAAACAGTAAGAAGTGTGGGTCATGTAGTAATAAACAGTTAATTCAAACGTATTACTACATGCCAGAGAATAGAGCTGTTGTTGTTGTATTTTGGAAATGCTGATCAAAAGCTGAGAGTTCTGCTTTTGGCAATGTAACTGGTTCATATTTACATTTTGATAAAGTACAATTTAACTGTGATTCAATTGCGAAATGATGACCCATTAGGCATTAAGTCACCATATGAACTAATGCTGACTTCATTTATAATTTATCACTACTGATGTTCTTGTTACATCACATATTTATACAGACATTAGATCATCCTGAGTCATGCACTAGTCATGCATTGGCATACTAGTTACTTATTTACAAGTTTGTATTGCATTTTAAAATCTGGCAACATATTAGTTCACTGCAGTCTTACCAGAGTATTTGTCATGACAGTTTAACAAAAAAGTTTATGTGTATGTACGCTCTTCTTTGTTTTTGTTCCACTGTGAAAGGAGCTTGGTGTTGTGCCTCTCCAGTGAGAGCTGCTCAGGCTCAGGCTGGTCTGAGAGCTCTGCCATGGCCTTAGGAGGCACAACTGGAGACAAGCTGGTCTCCCTCCAAACAGAGATTTGGGTTCACATGACCTGAGTGAGCAGCTGTCCCCAACAGTCCTCCCCTGCAGCACCACACACTGCAGAATGTGTGCCCAGAGTTAGTCACACACACACACACACACACACACACACACACACACACACACACACACACACACACACACACACACACACACACACACACACACACACACACACACACACACACACACACACACACACACAATAAAACTGTGTCCAGCAATCATGGGCAAAATGCTGTGTGCTCCCCATGTTGATGTACAGGACTATAGAATCTCCTCATGAATATAAAATGCTGGTTTGTAGCTTGCCAAGTCATTACTGAGATTGTACTGGGAGCTTTTTAAATAGCCAGTAGGCATAGAAACGAAAACCATCCGTACTAAATAATATTTTATATACTAATCCATTTGCTCGGGTGCAAACACACATCAAACACAATTATAAGAACAAAGTAGATTTACGACTGATGCACTTGAAAACTGCGTAGTATTTTCATAATATGAAATATCTGACTAAAAACAATCATCACATTTAAAGTCAGTTGAGTAATGCTCCAAATCACTACTTCTGCTTTATTAGTAGTAGTACTAGTTGTGTACCTCACACTGGTCTCCATGGCACTTAAATATAATGTTCTTATTAGTCAATGGAAATATGTAACATTACCGATATCCAACATAGTACTACTTACCATAAGCCAGGAAGAAACGTACACACAATGTGAAAATAATCAGTATTGTTCTAATTTGGGAAAATAATAGTTTGTTTATGCAAATTAGAAGCTGAGATCTACAGAGCCTTTAGTGCTAATCTGGTGTAATGGAGCAACTGAGACTCTCATGAAATCGCCACAGATTACCTTTTCCAGACATGCAGTTATCATTCATTATCTCTGATCTCCTCTACTCTCTTTTCCTCACATTGAGGAAACACTTGGACCTCTTGTGCATGTACAGAATATTAATGACACAATGTATTTGAGCAAGCATGTGCTCCATGAACGCCTGCAGCATGCCACATCATTGAGTACAGCCGGCTGTACTACTGGACCAACAAAGATGTCTGTGCAACAAAGCCATTGCCTTCCACTACCTCTGAATCCCACTGATTCATTTGACAATCTAAACTTCAGCTGCTATCCCACCTTGTGGCCGCTGTAATGCCACACAGGAAAAATTGACGCCATCTGCATTTGAGAGACAAGAGCCATCAATTGTGCTCTCTGTGCAGTATGTCATCTCAGCTAAAGGCATGTAGAGTATGTGTGGTGTGTGTAAGGGGAGGAGGCAATAATTGGTTATCCATCAAAACTGTCTCTCCCCTCTCCCTCTTTGTCTTTCTCTGTTTGATTGCCTGGGCATGAGGGAAGGTTTTAATTATGTTTTCTTTTATTCAAATGATTAATCCTGAAGCACAGTGCACCAGGGTTCCCCCCCGGGAGACGTCACACATCTGGCAAAGAGTATGTTATTATCATCACTCTCTCTGGGTTACTGGAGCTTTCTCTCTTTCTATCCAAAGGTGTAGGTAAACACATGCATATTTATATGGACAGTCTTTTTGTCCATATTTTTTGTCTGATTGGATTTTCTGTGATCTAAACTGAATAAATAATTGTTCACAAAAAATACACTAAGTCAAACACAAAGACTGTATTCATTTAAAACCATTTCTCATTTTCCTGTACCTGACTCATTGTCTCCTACTCAGTAGCCCACTCTGGTTTATTTGATTAATATATATATTAATTCGTTATTTTGTCATATCGTTTGTTGATAAAATTGTCAAAAATGGTCATCACAATTTCATGAAGGCCAAAGTAAAATCTTCACATTGACTGCTTTGTCTGATCCAACCCAAATATAATAAATTCACAATAATATAAAACAGACAAAAGCAGCAAATCTTTGAATTTGAAGAGCAAGCATTTGACTTTTTTGCTTGATAAATGACCATAACAATTTATCAATTATTAAATGAGTTGCAGCAGACTGAAAATCGATGCACTGTATAGAACATGCATGAAAAAAAAATAGATTCATTGCTGTGTCCAATGTCTTAAAAATGTAGTATTTACTCTAGAATTGTATTCTATATATTGTATCTGTGCCATTCTAGATCTGACATTGTTTAGAGTGTAATTTCTCTTTGCATGCCACAAGATTTTCTCAGATTCACAACTACTTTTAGAGGAATTTGGGTGTTCTTTCCTTCATTGGAGTGGAAGCACAATGAAGTG
This sequence comes from Scomber japonicus, assembly GCF_027409825.1. Taxonomy (NCBI): domain Eukaryota; kingdom Metazoa; phylum Chordata; class Actinopteri; order Scombriformes; family Scombridae; genus Scomber; species Scomber japonicus. Next base: position 12,833,735 of record NC_070593.1, on the reverse strand, counting down.
TGTGTGTGTGTGTGTGTGTGTGCACGCCCGCGCTCACTCTCATTCACTCACTCACTCACTCACCCACACAAACACACAGACACACAAACACACAGACACACACACACACACACACACACACACACACACACACACACACACACACACACACACACACACACACACACACACACACACACTTTATGAAAATGCTCAGTCAATCCCTGCTTTGCACTGGCCTCTCACATGATTGAAATAGAGTGTGAAATTTCTGCTCAAACATTCATGAGTGCAGACCTGCATTACATCACCTCTGTACCTTATCATTGGGTGCCATGAATCAAAACAAGGCCAGAGCAAAGGCAATGTGAGGAATGGTATGTGGAATAAAAAAAATATATATACTTGAATTGGAAAGAGAAAGAAGACAGAGAAAGAACAGTAGAGGAAGTAGGGGGAGCAGTGGATGAGGCCACATGCATGTTTCTCTTAGACTGCTGTCTCTTCTAGATACCAGACATGACTTCACCACAGCTTCCTTGTTTGCAGATATGACCTCACTCATGCAGACAGAGCCTATGCCATCCAGCATTAGCTAGAAGCAGCCAAATACTTTTATGCAAGTGGCGCCTCTCCTCTGCGGAAACCTGCAGCAGCCATGCAAGCTGTTTCTATCCTTTGATAAATCATGCAGTGTTTACTACTACACAGGATAGAGAAGAGAAACCCAAATCCCCAAAAACGCTTGGGATGATCCTGAAATGCATAATTAATCAGAGCTGAGGTGCATCTGTACTCCAGCATGAAGATGTCTGGCTGGAGATATCTATCTTTACACTTTCAGATAGGAGCCTTTTAATCAGTTACATGTGCATAGTTGTGGTATATGGTTGTTTTTTTACATATTTTATAAGTGTTGTGCAAAGCAGTCATTATATTTTGACACGCCCCATCTCCTTTGTAATTTTCCCCTCCACAAGGATAGGATAATTCTGGTTGTATGAATCTGACTATAATTTCTATCAGTTAACAGTGTATCCATCTGGAATTATGGTGACATTGCTACGGTTCAGTTATGATAGGTTGTATTCCTATCTGCATTTGATTTGGAGGTAAAACCAAAAGTAAATGTCAGCAATAATACCTCATTACAAAATAAAACATAGTCATCTATGGCAAGTAGAATACGACAATTTTGGAGCTGGAAGTTAGTCTGTAAATTGTGATAATTATTTGGAATTCAAAGTTTGTGTAATCATTTGATCACCCCCCTTCGTTTCCTCTCTCAAATACATTTGGCTAACCTGGAGATGTTTTTAAAAACTACTCAAATGTTTTGACATATTTGACATTGTATTGATGTTCACATTCAATGATGTACAATTTACTGCAAATAAGACTAAAAGTACCATAAACATGTCCCATGTCAAGGATTAAAAGTTCAGTGAATAATGTTCTTTAGCCTTACGTTGACTTTTCACTACAACATAAAAATACTTCTGTGCATTTAAATATAAATATTTTGGAGCCCACACATTAAATATGAGCTGTGCTAAAAACTGTATGTGTACTATCACCTCAAAAGGCCTTTTGCCCTTTTATAGTTTTGTTAGTGACACAGTTTGCATGACCTTGTTTATGTTCCCTTCTCTGGCACATCTTTTGCCATTCTGACCCTCTCCGCTCACCCACCTCTGGGTGCCCATGTCTGCCAGCCAAGTGAACACTCTCTGTCACTCATTTTTCCTGTCAAAAGGCTGAGAGCGTTCCCTCAGGGCTGACATCTCCAATCAGCCAACCAGTTTCCCTTGTCCCCTGCCCCAGTCCCAGTGTACATGTCCCACTTCAGCCTCTCAAGTGACAGGAAACAATGGAGCAGGCAGCGAGTTTGTGATATTAACTAAAGTTGTTTGGTGACACAGACAGACAACTGGTGACACAGGATGTCCTGATGTCCATCTCCAGGGAGACAGATGCAGGAAGGCCCAAATGATGAGTTATACAAAACAAAAACAAACACACATGTACACACACACACACACACACACACACACACACACACACACACACACACACACACACACACACACACACACACACACACACTGACATGTACAGACTTCAGCTTGGCCCATAAGTGATGATTCAGGACGTCTTCAATCAGGGACTCATGGGAGCCACTCTGGAGTCATTCCTTCGCTCACCTCAATACAGCTAGTGACATATTTATTCATTTATTTCTCATTTTATATTGTAGCCTAAGGGAAAGTGATTTAGAAAAATAGTCCCTTTCCTACAGTATTTCCAGGGCACGAGGGCATGAACTTTTTTGTTTTTTTAGATTTAATTTGAATATTACTACTACAATAGGGGTCAAGCTTGGCTACAGCACCCATGGATAAGGAGGATTTAATGTGTCTGCCTCAAAGGGCAAAAAGCTGTTACAGGGATTAAACCTGTGACTTTTCAGATACATAGTGCTCACCCTATCTGCCCCAGTGTCTAGGCTATCTGAGGAAGTTTTTCATTTCAATTGAAGAAATTGAAGAAGTTGCATTTGCTGAGCATCAATATTGAATGAGAAATACAGTATTAAGTCTGCCTCTGTAATATCTTGCTGCATTTCTCCCAGACATCCTCACTTACATTGCACAGCCACTGTAAATAACCAGCACTGCTGTTGGTCTATTTTTATGCATGTTGCATATCACATCGGTGATTGCATAAAACACGCAGTCCACTGAAATGCCAACATGATTTTTTTTTCTGACAGTCTAAAATGCACAATCTAGATGGGCCTTAGAGCATGTCTGTACTTATAGACATCTACAGCTAATAGACTATAGCTGTATGTGCAGCTTCTTAGCTCATTCTGGAGGCTTTTAACACCTACTGCATCATTCAGAGGCCAACACATCTGAGTGAGAGCGAGTAACACATATCACACTTGCATGATGGACTCCAAACTGCACCAGCTCAGCTTCTTGTTGTTGTTTGTGTGAGAATGCTATAGTGCCACACAGTGATTGAGATTCTGGTTTACAGGACAGAAATGAGAGCTTGCTGGCCTGCTTTCTCACAATCCAGCTGACTCAAGTTGAAGAGTGTGAGATCTTCTTTGCTCTATTTTACAACCACTGTAACATGGGAACAGAAGCACACACACACACACACACACACACACACACACACACACACACACACACCGATCCTGACAGCTGTCTAGTAAGACATGTCTTTCAGCCACCATAACCGACACTGTAAGTGGGATAGACCAAACAATGCATTGTTGCACTACCCACCTCCCATCTTTCATTATTCCCTTCCTATCACAAATCTGGAGCGTCTCCTCTTCTTCATGTCTCTTTGATTACTTATTTGCTCATCAGTGCCAGAGCTCAGCTGCGGCCAGGGTGCCGTCCTTATGTCTTGTTCTCGACTCAGTTTCTGAGAACTGCCAGAGGCTATTCAGACTGCAAACATACTACACTACACAAACATGCAAGCATTAAGCACACACGCGAAGATGCAAGTGTTGATATGGGCACTTACGGGTGACACAGTGATACAGTGAGCAGACAATCCCTGTCCAATCCTGCAGTGATGTGGTGTGCATCAAATTAACACTTTACAGTTCAATGCAATCAATTAATACAACAATCTATGTCATTATGAAACAGAAACAGTCTGCATCAATTAAACACTGTAAGATTCAAAAAGGCACTTAAGTATTCATTCATGTTCAACCTATGTTGGTTAAATATTGTTTTGTTATTTTTGTTTATGTGTCATATAACTAAAGAGCCTTTACTGACTTCAGGATTAAAACTATTTCAAATGACAAGAAGCCAGACTTTTAAATTGCACAGTTGAGCAGGCTCATTGAGAAATTATGATAACAAAAATCCAAGGCCACTCTGCTCCATTGGTAAGGGGGCTCGCATTGAATTGCAGGTAAGAAAATAAAATGAAAATCTAGAGTGACTAATGACAGAGTTATTATAAATGGCTCTCTTGAATCACATTGATAAAACTAAGCTGCTGCTTGTTAATGGCACTGTAGAGAGATTGATTGGTTGCCAATTTGGTTGTATTATGTAATAAGCAGTCACTTCATACTGGCAGTAGGTTGCCATGGTTCCCATTTAGTAAAGCGTTCTTTCCACTTAACCTTTGTTGTTCCTCTATTTTCTGTGTGCGTGTTGCATGTGTTTGTGCACCTGCTGAAGATTAAAGCGTGGTCGACGGTCCGGGGCTCTTTTGAATGTGGCACGGCCGAGAAGCAGCCTGTTTCCATTAGCAAACATGGATTTGTGTGCTCAGGACTGTGTGTTTTCTGCCTTTTTCAGTTTCTCTTCCCTCTTCCTCCACGACCTCCCTTCTTCCCTACCGGTCTGACATTGAGCAATGTAGGAGCACTGAAACCTAAACATCTACATGAACATGAATGTTGTTATTTGTATGTTATGTCTTTCTTGAAGCACGTTCCCTTATGAAAAACATTTAGGTTTGAACTCTGTTCCAACATTTTTCTGCAGTGTCCTACTTTGTCCTTTTCTGCCCTCACATCCTAAGACAGTAGTTGTTATTCTACACGGTGCGGTCTATATTCGGTGTAATACAGAAATGTCATTCAGCTTCACGCCTCTTTCTCAAACATTACCATACAAATAAAGGCAGGAGAACAAAGGGATCAGGATTTATGTTCTGCATAAATAACAGCACAAGTGAGCTTCATACATCACTACCCTGGTAATGGTAATAATATAAGTAATAAAAAGCTGTCCATTACTAACATGCAAGATATGGATTGGGCTAAATTGATCTAATAAATAATTCTCTTTCATTGGTAAGCACATTCAGAGAAGATTAAATATACTGTGCATACTGCAGAGAGGGCTGCATATAGTGTGTTTTTTCAGACTTTAAGAGTTCACAAGGCTTTATTGCTGAATAAAGTCTGGAAACCATAATACATTTTACGAACACATGCAAATAATAGTGTTCATACTCACTTCTAGGTTGGGGATCATTGTATAATATGCACTAGATCTGAATGTTGCTCTATCTGCTCTAAGACCAAGAGGACATTGAAATGTCAAATCAGTTCAATTTTATTCATGTTACCCAAAATCACAGATTTACCTAAGAAGGCTTTACAATCTGCAGCATACAACACTCTTTATCCTCGATTTGAATAAGAAAAAAAATCCTCCCAAATAAAAATAGAAGGGGAAAAAGGGAAGCAACTTCAATGAAAGCAACCTTCATATGATGGCAGGCTATTCATCCTGTTTTCAAAACAGCTAAAACTGTTGGCTTGAGACATGGTCAGACAAAATTTGGCATGACCTAGTTAGTAGCAAGCACTACAGACACAGTAACACTAGAAAATGTGAGGTGAACACTAATACTCATTTATCACTCCAGTAATTACTCTAATAATATCCATAATAAGACAGATCTATAGTTTTGACTGTGGCTACAGATAGGCTGGGATCATTCCACTGAAATGGATTCATATCTGGTGTTATTTATACTTGACAGTTTTCAGTGTTTTCTTCCAGGGACGATCAATGTGCAGATTGAGCAAAAATACAGTGTCCAGCTGTTAAATAGGAGCTTGGATTCTTTTTTTGCATTGATGTTTGAGATCAGTACTTCACAAGGATTATTTTTGTCCAAAATGCTAAATTCCATCATCTCCAAAAGAAGTCATTACCATAGTCAGAGCATTTGCAGCTGTTGAGACTTTAAAGAGCTGTAAAATTTTGGGATTCAACACAAAAACGTTTGATCCGCACTATCTCCCTCTCCCTCATTTGGAGCGTGGCTTAACTGAGCAGAATGAAAAGCAACACTATCTCATTGTTTCAAAAGCAGATTATCTGTGACTTCAAAACCCCCACTTTAGGCAATGCAACACATTGCTGTGCTGTATCCGAGCCACTACTCTGTTTCACACCATAAAAAGATTCTGAAAGAAGAGCACTGTTAATCTCTTTCCCGATGCAAACCCACCGGAGGAAGGTGGAATCTGCCGGTTTTGTTTTGGACAATGATCTGCAGTAACACACTCTCACTATCTGTCTCAATCCTTGCACACATTAAATGGTATCTGGAGGTGAGTGTGTGTTTATTGTGAATGTCTCTGAGTCTTAAGTGAATCTGCCAAACAATTCACACAATGACTGACTGCTACGTTGTCATTCACAGTGTTAGGGGATGAGTGGGTGAAGCATATTGTCACAAGAGTATGAACACATGTTTGTATGTGTTCAGCCATGCATGACACATGGAACGCCGAATGAACATGCTTGTTTCCTGTGTATCCCAGCAGGCCTCTATGATAACTTAATTCTTGCATTAGGGTCTTTCATCCTCATCTAAAGTCTAAGTCTCTCTCCTCTCGTCTGTCCTGCTCCCATTTTCCCTGTCCTCCTACATGCATGAAATTGGGATTGTTGAAAAGGTTGTTCTCTCCTTTAGAGCCTTTACTTGACATGAAAGAAGTTGCATGAAATATTTAAATACTGTTACTAAATGAAACAAAATTTTAGTCATTATCACTACAAAACAGCTGCAAAATGAAAATGAATGCTGATTGAAGTCCATAACCTTAACATTATACTCACTGAATGAGTTAGTACTACCTTGTGTATTAAGTAGAATTCAAACTGCATGTACAGAAAAAAACAACATAAGGTTTTAGTAAGGTGTTGTGTGTGTGTCATGACTCTCTCCTCATCTATGTTTTTCCATCAAGCAATATGATTGTTAATACGTTTATATTTATGCAATCATAGTTCATCTCAATGCCAATTCCCCATTCAACATTTAATCTTACAAGATTAGCGTCTGGATGATAATCTTGCTATTCTGCCACCAGCTGTTGGTGTTGGCTGTTGTTGCTAGTAGCAACCCCTACTGGCACTGTTTAACTGAAACTCCACCTCTTTTTAAGATCAGTGTTGAAGCAAATATTAACTTTCATATTTTATCTGCTTTCCATATGCCCTTGTCTGCAAATTATCTTTGGGTAGTCTGTCATTTGCTGCACTTTATCATTTATACATACATATATGTATTTATCTGTAATATATACTGTACATAAATATATTTTTATACATATATATTTATTTTCATGTATGCTGCTGGAATATCTATCTATCTATATATCTATCTATCTATCTATCTATCTATCTATCTATCTATCTATCTATCTATCTATCTATCTATCTATCTATCTATCTATCTATCTATCTATCTATCTATCTATCTATCTATCTATCTATCTATCTATCTATCTATCTATCTATCAATATATAAATAATATATCATAGATATAATATTAAAAGTAGGTAAGTGTTATATGTATGTATGTTTCTCTTCCTGGCATGAGGGAGTATTATTTATGGTATGCCATCTTTTTATATTTGTAATCAGTCATAGGATTTGTTTTTTAATACTGTTTCCACATTTGCACAACTGCAAACTTTAATAGTCAACTCCTCGTCTTCAGCCTTTATTGGAAGTGTGTTTAGATCACTGTATAGCTGTACATCTTCATAGTGAGAGCAGAAGACTTGCCACTACTCCTTGTATCTGATTTTTCTTCTCTCACAAAAATCAGCACTCATTCCTCAACTCCAAGAAAGTGTTTGGATAATGAGTTTTGCATAGACTTGCTTTCTAGCTTGTTTTTGGTACCCATGTTTCTAAAGTGTACACAAAAACTCCTTCAACCTCAAGGTGTCCTGTTTTATCACAGGCATTGTGCCCAACGTGTAGTCATGCATGTTATATGACACTGCCTGCAGTAAAATGTTTTTATTTTCATCATTTGGTATGGCTCTACGTTATGGTGTTAAGATTGTACCAATATGAATTTCTAATATTTGAACCACTCTGTGAAGCACAATTACTTCATAATATGTTGCTGCTGGAGCTAAAATGGCTTGTAATAGCAACAGATCACACACTTGCTACTTTTTATACAATTAAATGAATTTTGTCTTGAATGATTTATCTCCCTGCTCTTTCACTTTAAATTGAGTGTATTGTACTCTTCACTATCACCATCTACATCTTTCCCATGATAAAATGTCCGACCTGAATTGTGTCTCATATTATCTGATAATATATTGCAGATTTCTGCTGTGTCACTCTGTCTCACTGCCTCAGGGCTGCAGCCTCGTCCCTGCCTTGGTAACAGATACTGTATATCTTCATTCAGAATTGGCTCTGCACAGGGGCAGAACATCAATCCGCTTTGTGCTGCAGCTTCTAGCTCGTTGTGCTTCGTTGCTCTGCTTCTCGCCTCTCTGGGTGGGGCCTGCTTATTGAATTGTCTGTGGCTTTGTTTTGGCTGTCAATCTCTCCTTTTTTCTCTCTCTCTGCTCCAAAATCATGGCCCATTTATTCTAACCCAATTATTATTGAAGCCTGGCTGAGCAGAGTGATAGATGGTACTTTGTTACAGATCGGCTATTGCTGACACACATACAACTCGTGGAGGCACCGATTAGGCACATACACACACAAAGAGTCCAGAAATTATCCTAATTTATGAGGGATGACAATTTTATTAATTAACATGGCGGTGTGAGGCAATAAAAAAAGATGTGAACATGAAGGGCTTGACTAATTGGGCGGTGGGTGTCAGTAGGGGTTTGTGTTTTATTGTGTATGCATTGTTTCGAGACGGCTCATAAGTCACAGTACAAAGGGGAGAAAAGACAAACTCCTGTGCAGTCTGGTCAAAAAAAAACTGATAAGTATGAGAGAAAGGACTCCTACATAACCTGTCAAAACTTGAAAAGGAACCTTCCATCAGCCCATTTCTCCGAACAGCTAATGATCACATTGCATGTTTAAGAGATTGGTGTGTTGTACTCATATGATCCTGGCTGCTTGTTAGACTCAAACAGACAGGAATCACACCGCAATGACCTTCTCTTCACCTGCTACGCTAACTTGCTCACTGTTGTGCTGTCGCTCCTAATGAGGACATCATCTGCTTGTATGCTTTCCATTGTCTCTTTGCACTGGATTTGAGGTCCTGTGCTGTGTGTCTAATGATAAATCAATGCTGAGCACTTTAACCAGAACAAATTCTCCTATATTGTACTTAGTCACGTAAAGCATAAGGCTGGTCTTATTTTATGTTTTCAATCAATGTCAGTAAATCCAAAGGAAATATAATAAAAACAACAGTGAAATTGTCAAAGTCTGCAATTCAGTAGCTTACACCGCTGTGCCATAAATCTCCATTATTGCTATGTCCAAAATAGTATGAATAAGATAAGACCTATACCATCACATTTGGGTGTTTTTTTTATTACAATGAACCTGACTGTGCACTTTGTTGAAATAATTCTGCAACAGTAGTAGCATCAGTCTCTGGAGTATAGATCCATGAGAAATAATGGGACCACAATGAAACAATATGCAACACATAAGTAACTGTATAACTGATGGATATGTGTTTTATAGTTTCTGGACAATATGGAGCTCTAGAGCATGGAGGCATATTCTTTGTATTGTCTATAATGAATGTATTGTTGGTTTTGGTCTTTTCGTGGTAGTGATTATTGATTGATACTAATAAAAAAAATGGACACCAGCCTTTACTGTATATGATCCTCATGTGACCTAATACTGGCGACCAGGCTGTCTTGACGTATGAATGAATACATGGAAGAAGTCATACAGCTAAACAGATAATGTCTAGTTCAGAAGCTATACTTGGCTGAAAGAAAGAGTGATGTGGTTAGACGTATGTTAGAATAACAGCATTTTTATGTATTGTGTGAACAAAAAAAATGTGCTTCTCTCTGCATAAGCACAAGTATGTAACCAAGATATGGCCTTTTAGTTGGATATTATAGTCAAAGACTTTTGTTACTATATGTCTCTGTATCTGCTGTCTCTACTCAACTACTATAAGTTCTGTTATTCTTGACTGCTGTGCATTAATCGTCAGCCTAATATTATCCTCTCCAAGGGCAGAGAGGGGTGATAGGAAGTCACGGCGTAATGAACATATGGCCATCATAGCTTGTGAGCTCACTGTCTCCCAGCTCGCTCCAGAGTGAAGCTTTACTCTCCTGGACTGGAAGAGAAGCGGTGCCTGCATGTCAATGAGCCTGATTCCCTGTTAACTAACTAAGCGCACAGGATCTCTTGTCTCACTCACACTGGCTGCCATCTGCACCCTGAATGGTTCTGCTTCTGAGTGTGTGTGAGTGTGTGTGGGTAGGTCAGGGGTGGTGGGGGGTGGGTGAGAAAGAGAGCTCTTCAGAGGATGGGCTGCAGTTAACCCCATGCACATGCCTGTCTCACAGCCTGCTGCTTTGAGAAGCAGCGAGATCATTGAGAAAAAGATCTATTTTTAGACATGAAATAGGGAGGGGATAAGCAGTGTGCATGTGGACGTGTGTCTCTGTGTGTGTGTGTGTAAGGTTTGATTCTATGGATGAGCATGATGCATAGTGATAGTCTTTTCCAAAACAACGTCGCAATGGAGGCACAAGCTATCCTATACTTCACAGGCAATTATATAAGCCACACATAAGTCCTGGAGAAAAAACACACACATACACAAATCTGGATATCGTTCTATTGTGCCTGAAGCTAGGCCTGACAAGGGTGTTGGACTTACATCACACAGACACACACACACACACACACACAAACCTCCTTAGCAACGGGACACGTGATGCTAGTATTGTATGCCCAACCTTTTCACGTTCTCTCTCTGTCTCTAATCCATGTCTCTCATCCTGACAGGTGCCAGCGGCTGGTGAACCAGGCTGCCGATTGATGATTAGAGTGGGCAGAATGGACACATGGACTGGTAACAATCTGAGGTCATGTGAAAATCTGTGGCAAAAAGTTATAATTTTGCTCAGTTGGCATAATCGTTACAGTATACAAAGTCAATCTAATTTAGGCTTTTCATATACTCCCACACAAAATGGGAATGTCTGTTGTGAAAAGGACACTTTTACTTGATTGATATTTCTGAGTCTGTCCTCCCAAGAAAAAAGACAGGATTAGTCAAAATGCCCTCAAATGTTCTAATTACCTTTAAGTGACAGAAGCCCTCTGGCAGTCATAATGAATTTGACTTGAGCAAAGGTGGAAATCATGCTATGTTATTATAGAGCAATATGTAGGGTGAAGGTCAGGGTGGATGGATGGGTCAACAAAACATTGCATTTTAACATGGGGGATTGCATGTATTTCCAACTGTAAGTCAACACTGTTTTTTTACAAACCATGACCACAATCATCTCCTAACCTTTACTACACAGTTATTAACTTTAAGTAGTAATTTTAACCAAGTCTATGATCTTTCCCTTTCCCTTCAGCCTGACTTGAACCATTGTCATAGTTTTACCTTTTTAGGTGTCTAAACATATTTAAATAAAACATGGGGGGGGGGGGGGGGGGGTCACTTTTTGATTGAATCTGCAGTCTACAAGTCAGAAATACCCAAAATATGGTGGTAAATTGTAAGTGTTTTATTATTTAAATTATAATCTCCTTCATTGTTAGAAGATTCTGCACCTGTATTGGAGCATACAAGTCACAGCAACATTTGAGTACTGTTCTTTCAATCTTCTTCTTACACAATTTAAACATTCATTCTAATATGGACTTTATTGTACAACACATTGGTTGTCAGCAAAGTGACAACATTGGAAAAACAGGCAATCATATATTCACGTGCACGCACATGAACGCACAGACTTTCATTCACTTACATTACCATATTTTAATTTGCATGCATGCACAAAAGGCTCACCCACACAAATGTCCACCCTCCCCTTTACAGTTTTCTTAATGTTCAAAGGCATGTAAACATTTATTTACCCAAATTCACTCTCTGAGTCTGTAATCTGACACAACTCAACATATTCTCTCGAAGACAGAACAAATACAGACAGACTGGTGATGCCACAGCAGAAACCCAGAGTCTTTTCAACTGCCCCCACAGTCATGATAGATTTCTCAGTCCAATCACCCAAAACCAAGATATCCATCCTTTTTGTAATAACTCCAAAGAGCCATCCACCCCCTCGAAATCCATTTCATCTCATCCTCAACCCTTGTCCAGTTTTCCACCCCTCCCCCTTCATCACCCAATCTCGACACCACACCTCTCTTTCATCTGTGCACCGTGGCACCAGCTTGTTTTCATTCCCTGCCCCCTTCAAAACAGTGTCCCTTGCCTCGACCTTTCCTACTCATTGTGCGCTGACCCTGCAAAAAAGCAAAGGCGTTCTTTCTGTTTTAATTATTCATGTGTGATGAGAGGCTCCGGCATCTCTTCACTGCAAGCCAGGAAAAAAGTGCTTCTACAGTAAATGTGTGTGGGTTTGAATATACCTATGGAACCTTTTGTCTTAGTTTGTCTGTTTTTATTTAAAGCAGATCCATATTCTTAATGCTTTGGTCTGATTTTTATAGTTCCAGGCATTATTCCTAATGGTTCAAAGTCACTTCCTGCAAATGTGGAAAGTTGGCAATATAGCTACTGTCTCATCCCGAACTTAGTGGTAAAGGGTTAGACACAATACAAATGGAAAAATTGTTACCCAAACTGCACACTTTAAACATACATTACAATTTATAGACCAATGTCCTCTTAGATGTGCACAAACATGATTTCTGGATAAATAAAGGATTATAGATAATATTTAATTTCTTTAGATAATGTAGCTTAACTGTTATCTTGTTAACAGACTACTTGTATTTCTTACCCTGTCAGACTGTGTTAAAGCCATGTGTTCCTAGATTTCAGCACTTACTGTGATGATTACAATGTTTATAATCAATATAAATTAATGCCATGACTACAAAAACAAAACACAAGTTTTAATAATCTGAAATTGCAGATATGGGGAAGTTAACTTGTATGGAATCTAAAACGTGTAATTTTACCAATGCATTTTAGAGCACTTGATTGATGTTAACTACCATTAATATGCAGTACTTACTGAGACCTACATAGCCTTACTGAATGCTATACCTCCCTTTAGCAATTCTAACTTGTCCAAGTTTAAAGTGATTACTTTTCACACCAAGCAGCAAACTCCCCAATGACACCACTGACAACTCCACATGACACCTCCAGGAAAAGCATGAATTTAAACTCCTTACAAATTTCACCATTAGGCTGACAAATGAAATGCTGGCTTTAAGTCGGCGGAGCGAGTCTCGAAAGCTGGTATGGAGTGGATGGAAGGAGATTATAGGAGGCTTCATCTCACCGATACAGTGCAGAAATTGCTGACAGTTAAGGCAATGCAGAGTGTCACGCTTCTGATGCACAAAGTCTGGAAGTTCATTACCCTGCATATCATCACAGAGCACACTGAAGACCCTGGAGCTCTGCATATCCCTCTCACTTCTGTCTCTCTCTCTTTTCTTACACCTTCTCATTATCACTGTCTCTCTCTCTCTCGTTCTCTCTCTGTTGCTGAAGATGATGAAAGACTGGAGAGTAAACAGTCATAATTATACACCTCAAACCCCTAAATGTGTCAAGGTTGGGCTTGTCAGGCAGAATAATGGCCACTTACTCAGACTGCTATTGCTATGGTATGATACAGCAATATGCATCAGAAGAGGAGAACACCCTGCTGGAAATAAAATTAGATACAACTGCAATGTACACATTGTGAAGAGAAATGAAGGTGTTTTATTCCCATTCCAAAAAAAACACCTGCATAATACCATGACTCAGACCCTCCGCCTCCATATCTCCATAGTGTCACCACTCCTCTCGCCAGGGTCACCCACTCAGGCGAGCTCATTAGGGCCGTTGTCACGTCGGCCATGCCGCCCCTGGGTGCCTTTGAAGATGACACTGTGTGTGTGTCACTGTTTGTGTGTGTAAGGATAATCAGATAGAGTGGGACAGGACTGTGTTCTTAGCAGTAGATTATTGTCACATCTTGATGTCAAGTCCCACATCTTTCATAAACAAGCAGAGATATGAGACTTGCAGAGGGTGAACTTCATGTCAGTACCACCCTGCCCTCCCCTTGCACACACACACACACACACACACACACACACACACACACACACACACACAGCAAACAGCCCCTCCCCATAGGGCACACAAAGAGAAGCTTCTGAGGAAAGTTAAGTGAGATTGATAGGTTCAGATGACTGACTGACTGAGATGCTGACAAATGAAACAAATGACAACAAATGAGATAAAAACTCAAAAAACAGAAAAGTTGTAGTTTGGAAGATATAATTCAGTTTGGAAAGAATTTTATTCATTTGCTCAGGTCATCCCTCAACCTCTGGGGCCTTGTCTTTACTTAAATCTATTACTCAATAATAGATTTAGAAAGAAGTCATGTGACTCACAGATGCATACACTTACGCACACATGCATGTGCACACACAGATATCAGATCATGGTCACTTTTCAGGACATATACATATATTAATTCCCTAGAGACTTAAACTAACCATCACCACTACTTACCATACCTCAACCTTACCCTAACCTAGCCTGAGCCTAACCTTAACCATTAACACAAAAAACAGCTTTTTCCAACTGGGGATGCAGCTTTTGTCCCCAATTTGACAGGCTGTAGCCAATTAACTGTTCCCAGGTCTGAAATGTATCCCCAAAAGTGGCCTATGACAGATCACACACACACACACACACACACACACACACACACACACACACACACAGAAACAAATGTACATGCAATTGTGCCAGCTGTTCAAAAATGAAAATAATTAACAGATTGAAAATAACCACCCAGCATCTAGTCTCACCAACATGGGATGAAATTACATAAAGGCTCCTGGGAGCTGCTCTTATTCTCACCTGTCCCCTGGCTCTGTCAACTGAGGTAATCTAGCAATCTGCAGAGAGAGCAATACCTCACGTCACCTCCCCTCACCTATCAATCAGCCTCTTGTTTCTTTTAATTCTGCAGTGTTTTGACCAATAATGTTAAGACATAACTTGTCAGTCTTGTTAGTCAGAAGTTTTAATAAATTCATTAAACGTGGCCATATGTTTGTATTAACAGTACAATGCAATGTGTACACACAAATTAGATTAGATTAACAAATGTGCTAAAGCCTTCATTGTGCAGACTGGCCAGTCTGGCACTGTTCAAGTAATGACTGCCCATCTAAGTCATCACACTATCACACTAATCACACTAACAGAAGATCTGATCAAAACCACATGGCTCCTAATACTAAAAAAAATGTCAAAATTGTTAATAAACTGATTGTTATCTATAATGAAGCAACACACTCTGATTCTGGTGGGCAGGGGGAAGCTCATACCAAAACTGGGGTCGGTCCTCAATCACTAAATAGATATTGTAAACAAGATCATGACATATTTGTTTAAAGGATTTTTATGCAATTTTAAAGCTGTTGTGGAGATTAAGATTGACTAAATGCACAAGAGACAAAAAAAATACACCACATCCCATGATGACGTGCGTTGGACAGTGTGAATAAAATAGACATGTATGTACTCCGTGAGATGGCAGAATAATGGAAAATGATACTATAAAATAATGCCTTAGGTGTAGATGAACCCTCAGATGAGAAGACCGATACTGCTCTCTTGTTATTAATAGTTAATTAATTGTGAAGTTTATGCTAGGTTTTTGGTGTGGATCAAACTGAACTAATATTGGTAGGCTAGCTGCATCTCTTCCCTTCTAGCCTTTATGGGAACTAAGCCTACCAGCTAGTGGCTGTAATTAAAAGTTTTCTTCAACAATTCTTTTAAATGAAACATCTCTGTCTCTTGCTCACTCATATACCACACTTATATTGTCACTATGGCTGGCTGTTTTTTGCTTTTTTGCTTTCTGTTTTTTGTGTTACATATTACAGATGCACAAACTAAAACTCTATGGTTTGTTTCCTGTGTGTTGTCTGAACAGGGTTGACTGTACTGGCCAGCTTCCAGAGTGGATTCGCTCTGACACTGTCTCTTCGAGGGCCTCATGAAGGGAGGCTCAGCTCCCATCAGAATGGCCTGGGAGCTTGTCACTAGGCCGCCTGTCAGCACACAGCCAGGCTGAGGACGTTTGATGTACCACATGAGGATAAGAGGACAGATGGGAGGAAGGGAATAGATAGATGGAAGGGAGCAAGAAAAGGAGGTAAAAACAGGTAAAAATAACACATGCACCAAGGGAGGGAAACTGTTGGTAGAATATTACAGAGTTGATTTTTCCCTTTAGACCCACAATTTTAATGTATGACAGGTGGCAAAATCCAGGAAAGACTGTGTTGAATTGTCAGAGGAATTGATTAATGTCGTGACTGGTAGGCACTGCCTTGTCTTCTCCGTATAGGGCAAGACATGTTGGCAGAAGTGGGGATGCTAATTAGACAAGTATTGACTTGGATCAACATTTAAGCCATAACCTTGGGGTTAGGAAGCAGGAAAAGAAGAAGACTTCCCAATTCAGGGCTGAAAATGTCACAAACTGAAAACAATGCAGATTGAGACAATAATACGGTCTTCTTCCGAGCCAGGCTTTGTGATTGCAAAAAAACACAGTAGCCAGATCCCACTGGGTGCCAGAAAGCTGTGAAACCCATCATATTCCATTATAATAGTATTATTATGTGTGCCTAAGTGGTGTGTTATAAAATTGCAACATGCTCAAATCCACATTAACCTTATTTTTCAAAGAATGTTTGGACAGAAGCTGTTTCCCTTTGATGCTCTTGTCTTAACCCCCTTCAGAAAGGGTATTACTGTTTCTGTTTAAATTACAAAAGGCAATAGCCAAAGAATTGTCTTTTGGCACTTTAAAGTGCCTGTATTCTTGGTGTCCTCATTATATGTGCATAAATAGTCAGATTCACACAGCCATATCCCCCATTATCACTTACAGCACATGGAATATCACATCCGTGTCCTGCTGAGAGACTCTTTATAATGGGTCTTCTTCTGTTCTCTCATTTATTCAGGGTGCTTACCATCATAATACAATGGTAATACTATAATAATAATATAACTAATAATATCATATTTTACATGTGAACAAGAAGGATTGTTTCTGTTATTAAAAGCTGAAACTCCCTCCAGTTGTCATATTATCTGCACATCGATGTAGGTGTGTTGTGTACAGAAGACACTATAGTAGTATCACAAAGTGAAATGATTATCCTGGTTTGCTGCAGTTCAACAGATAATCAGCTAACACAGAGAGTGTAGGTGACTGGCCTCTGATCTCTGGAGCTTTGGGAGCGCTCCAGCCACACTGGAGGCACTGCACCATTTGTTGCCCTAATTAAGAATTCATTGGCCACTAACGATGAGTTCTGACCTCCATTTTCTGCACCTTTTTCTCCCCCATGGTGTACTAAATCAGCCTAGAGTGATAGGCTTGACACACACACACAAACACAGAGAGAGAGAGAGAGAGAGAGAAAGAGAGAGAGACCGTGGCATGCAGCAGAAACAGGAGGAGCAAGGAAAGAAGTAGGAAAAAGACGAGGCAGTAAGAGGAAGAAAGGACAGAAGGGGGGAGTGAATAGGAGAGAAAGAGGATGGCAAAGAGGGAGAGGAAAGCAAAAGAAAAATAAGGGAGAAGGGAGGAGAGATGACTTGGCCAGCAAGGCTGGCATAATATGGAGCCTTGGGGAACGCCTCTGCTACTGATAAACACATGCAACTGTCTGTTGGAGCTCCGTTATCTTTTCCACTGTGCTGTATACACCACTGTTATCCCTGTGGGAGACAGGAATACTACTCATCTTCACCTGAGGTGACTATTGCACCTCAGCATTCCCCAGATGTTGAAATGCTGTTATTACTATTATGTCATTGGGGGAATTGATACAGCTACTGCAGCTGTGATATATTGAGCTGCCTAATACAGTTACAAAGCATAACTGCTTTTTTTTTTTTTTTTTTGTCCTTTCAGTGACCACCATGAATTATTTGTTGATTTACTCCTGAGTCAGGTAAATCAGTGAGTGGAACAATTGATTGACAGATGGCCATTATAACATCTAAAATTCATGAGGATAATTCTGATTCAGGGGGCTAATGTCTGTGTTACTTTCTGAGATTTAAAGACTTGAATATTAAATGTTTTATGTAAAATTTAAGTTTATTTGGAAAGCCTTAGGAAGCTTGCCCTCACTGCCCCAAATATGTTGTTTTCCTGCAGTTTTCATTTCCTGTATTTCAACAATGGTGGTGAATGTAAATTTAGCATGACCTGTTAGAATGGCCACAATTACGAAAATAAGGCTCAGGCTAAGTAATACCATAATGCTAATTTAGTACAAATCAATTTTGGAGCGTGATTTTTTTATTTAAAATATGCAATATCTGTGCAAATTGGCAATGTGCCTATAACTCAAATCTGCAGCACTCAGTAGTGCTCTCATGTTTATGAATTCATGTTGTTCAGCCAAACATCGTTCAATGCCATAGAAATTAATCTTAAATTCTAATGGGCTCTCAAAGTTTTGCATATTTTCACCAAATATGTCATGCTGAATTTTGGAGCAATGTGTATAAAAATATGTGTTAACTATCAAAACTGTTTCCATTTCATTTAATACAGCCATGAAAAGATGGTTTTCAATATTTCACTAAGTTTTGCAATAGGAAATCACATAATACAACTGTAGTATACTGTATAACCTGGACTTTAAGAGGAAATCCCTGAGTTCGACAGGATGCTGAAAGTTAAGATGAGTGATTATTATTATTAGTAGTAGTAGTGGTTGTATTAAACAATTTGAAAGCATTTAAATAGATCAAAGCAGGATATCAAAACTTTAACATGTAAGATAACACAGTGCATATTTCAACAAGAAATCTGTCAATTTTGATACAGTTATATGGATATAATTGTAAAACTATTAGAGTAGGCATCTCTTTAGCTATGTTCTTTCATTATTAGATGTGTTACTGTGGTCTGCTCGTTGTTTCCACTTTCACCTTGCAGTTTGAACCTGGATTGAAGTGTGTCAGGGATAAAACTGATCTTATTGTTGGAGATGGCAGAAAACAAACAGTTATATCCTCGACTTCCTACTGCCACAGCTTTCCTGTCACCACAGGCAGGGCTGGATATGCTTGGCTGAATATGAGCAGGACAGATTGCTCATTCACGCAACACAACGACAAAGACAGATCCTTCAAAGTCCCTCACTTTGCACGCGCACTTCCAAATGCATAAAGTGGCATGCAAACAAACAAGCTCCACCACTAAAAAAACACACACACACACACACAAACACGCACACACACACACACACACACACACACACACACACACACACACACACACACACACACACACACACACACACACACACACACACACACACACACACACACACACACACACATTGCTCAGCATGATAGATGGGAAAAGACACAAAGGTCAGCAGTCAGCAGGGCTTCACTTAGACAGGACTCGGGTTCTTTTACATCACCTTGACTTAGGAGATGGAGGTGACCCAAACCCTGTCTTTTCCACAGTCATTGCACTGTTGTAATATACAATGCAGGTCAGCAACTGTTTTAAAGGGCTAGAGCTCTAAAAGGCTTCCAGTCTCCCCAACACCATTTAACTGGCGTTGAGCTGTCCGCTGTCACGACCTGACTGTTTTTCATTTCCCTTCCTCTGGCATGTGAAAAAGGGATCCCATGTGGTTGTGAGTGACACATGCATTTATCTTGTCCCCGTTTGCAGATCAGCACTCCCGTCAGTGTGATGGTATATCTCCCTGAAAAGCTACCCTCCAGGGGAAGTAATATACAGAACATATCATTCACACACACACACACACATACACAAGCAAGATTACACAACTTGTCACAGAGATTGTGAGGTGACTGGTTGTCACACCCGCTGACCCTCTCCCTTTACCTTAACCACACAGTGTGCACCATTAGAGATGTAAGCAAAGGCAATAGGATTTTATGAGAACTTAATGCTTATAGTATATTGTGATTCACCCAGTTATCACAATTAAAGACTCTGATTACAATTATGAAATCTTGCCCTCATCAGACATGTTCAGATTACCAAATTTGAGCAGATACTATTGGAAATAAAATTAATGTCGGTTCACATCCACAAATGAAGGAGTAATGGAACCTGTTGCTGGGCAGACTGTGATTATGCTCCTCTTAAATACCAGTGCCAGTGATCAGAATTTAAGCAACATGAGGATCAGAAAATAATGATGTCCGTAGTGTGCGAACTGTCAATAGACTTAGTGGATAAAATGAGAATGACCTGTTGACAGACTACAGTGGTTCTCTGGATCTTGATGTGACACGAAATTCTGTACCCGATATGTACACATGAATGAGGACCATACAGATTCAACCACCTTATTGCTATATTAGAGCTGTATTACTCAACACCAATGATGAACCCACTGAGAACTCAACTCTACAGTTTGACTCAGCTCTATAGCTATAGCATTTTAATGTTTTTTGGCTCATGGTTTTGTCCTTACTGTTAGATTCACACTTTCATCAACTCCATGTGCAGCAGCAAACCAAATCTGACAGATTTAGCAACTAGCTGGTGAACATAGTGTACAATTTAGCAACTAAAGTTCAGGAGTTGGCAAAATAGAGCAAACAGGAGAGTGAGTATTGGACATTTCCCCAGTGGCCAGAAATATGAATCATCAAATAACAGCTAATGTTGCTCTGTGTCAGCTGAATGTGGCAGCTGTTCACTAACAAGTTTGCCATATCAACTTTATCAAGTGGTATTTTATCAATGTTGTATTTTTGGCTTGTTGCACTGCTGCCAAATAACCAAAAAATCAATTAGGCAGATTTAGTTTGATGTAAAATATGTTGTGCTATTTTATGTTAACACATACCCAGTAATACTATGATAAAAGCTCATATTTCAGTGACATTGTTTCAGTTAACAAGAATGTCTTTCATGACTAAATGGGCCAAGGTACCATCAGTGTATTCAGTATGGGCTAGTATCTGGAATACATTTGTCTTAACAGCCACTTTCTACTGAATAAAGCACTAAAACTTGACTTATGAAAGTTCACTGGAAAACAAATCAACTCTGTTTGCTTCTTGGATTTGATTGTAGCATAGCCCTTATCCGTATAATGGTAAGGAATGGAAAATAATGACCAATCATGTTATCAACATGGTAAACCTATAAGTAACCACCACTTCTCACAAGGTATGGTTTCTTCTAGGACACATGCAGAGACTATGTAGTCTCATGGACAATAAGCTTGGCAACCTGTGGTCTGAGCTTGGAAAAGAAGGCTTAAAGTAACAGGATTGGGGGTATTTACCATCTGTAGAAGGGATAGTCAAGTGGATTACATTGCAAATGATTCAAGATCTTTGTACCAGCTGTGGTGCTGCCCTGTGTCTCATCAGGCATCTGCAACTTGATGCTCATTTGGCGGTGTTATGCAACATGGAAAACACGCAATGGGCTCGGGAATTGTCTGCATAGCCACTAATGTGCTTGCTGTTTTTTAGTCATGCATCACTCACAGTATATATTGTATACAACACAAATTCAAATCATTTACTTTATCTACAGTATATACAGATGATTAAAAAAAAGTATCAAAATGCATGTCATTCAATAGAATTATGTCAACAGATGCAACGGATGCTTTGTTATGGTCTAAGAATTCCCATCAGCTGTTGTATGCTGCTACATGTCATCTTCAACTCATCAGTTGGCAGGCAGTATTCACTGAAGTGTTGTTTCCCCAGCTGTGGATTAGCCAACAAGGGAGCTGAGATCTTCTTGGCCATGGCTGTCACTGTGGTGAGATAGACGGTGTAATTAGCGCTTAGTGCCAGCATCCAGGGCAAATCCACTGACTGGTAGGAACCCACTGGGAGAGAGAGGACGATGCTAGCAAAAGGGCCAGAGGCTGACTGACACTGGAGAGGACTTGAGAGGCAGGGAAGAACAGAGGGAGAAAGATAGGGACAATAATGAGTTGCAGCTTAGGGATTCTGAGTTTTTCTCCTCTTTCTTAGCTCCCTCCTTTCTCCCTGGCATTGCATCGAAGGCAATGAGCCTCCAGTGCTGCGATGTCCCTTTTAGTGCATATAAGTGTCTGTTTTGACTACAGGGAGAGGCAGAGGGGACTGCAACTGAGAAACGTGCATTACAATAACACCCATTTTCTCATGTATTATGCATGTCCAGTCAGCATATTCATTCCAGATAATGGGAATGCAGCTAAAGCCTGCTCACATGGAAGGCCTGTTTTGCATGTGCAGTCAATGCAGTTTAAGAGATTACGTTCAGCATGAATATAAGTAGCCTAACTACAAATGATTCTAATTCAACTAAAAGCATAACCGTTTTTCATTTTTTCAAGATAGTTATTTAACATGTCAGGGACAGACAGCCAATTATAAACATGCACTCTGCACCAACAAAAATATCCATTTTGGAAAAATATGTGCAGCTATAAGAATAAAGATCAATATATAAAAAAATTCTATCAAACACATTTCAATCTTATTAAATATGCCTCTAGCAATATAGCAACAGACACTTAAAGGTGCATTATATATAACACCATGGGTGATCCCCTACATTATATGCTGTTCCCTCAAGAGAGTGGGCACTGACTGACATGCTAATTCGGCATAATGAAAAGTCAATGTGACAGAGACCCTCCCTCCCTCCTGGGAACACTGTGACAAGCAGTGTAGGCTACTGCGTGTTGTATGCTTGTGACATGATGTACTGTGTCGTCATTAGTTCAACACACATGCAGTGAAAATTGCGAGAGAGGTGTAGCTTGTTTATATGTGTGTGTGAACGCATGTGCCCATGACAAATGGGTAAGGTATGGTGTATGTGTGACAGGAGTGCGTGGGTGTTTTTAGGTGTGTTGCTGTTGGTGCTAGGCTGCTTAAACAGCACATTGTGATTAACCTACAGGTCATTCTGGTGGTATTAAGGCCATCACTTCAATCCTCACATATCCATCACAGGCTTTGGACCTGGATTTACAATGCTAGCCCCTGCCTGACAGGTTAAGGCTGAGGTTCCACTATGCAAGACGGCCCTGTTTTTGGCTAACTTATAGCTTGTGGTGCTGTTTGGCATGAGATTCATGGCCCTCCTCTCTGCAATACTTCAATACTTAAGACTGATGAAAATCTGCGATCAATAAGCAAATGGGAACTGAAAGTGCAGTCAGGATCTTAATTCATTGGCCACTGAGACTAGGCTGAGGCTTGGTGTGATAGGACTGAGGATCTAGGTGCATCAATCCTGCGGCTGGACACCAGCCAACCTGCTCCCATTTGAACTGAAAATCAGGACATGGAGGCTCCTAAATACCCAATCACTGTTTATTATATCCCAATTATTTCTCCATGCACCTCAATAACTGTTAAAGAAAGATGAAGATTAAAAGATAAAGGAAGAACTTAACTTACGGTTTAATTATTCAAAACCACCCCCATTGATAAAATAAAATGTCTCAAACATTTATAGTACTTATATATTAGTGTCAACCCTATAAAAACTGTGCAAATTGGAAATTTAAATAATATTTTATGCAAAAGGAAATGTCCCTCTACTAAGGAAATTACTAAGATTCTTATATTAGATGTAGTGAAACATATTGAAAGGGGACTCTTTTCTGCAAAAGGATGCTGAATATAAAATCAAATCTCAGATCTGCCTGTTTGTCTATGAGGAGAAGATTGATTAAATCAACAAATCAGAGCTGTCAGAGGACTGCAGGAGTCATGGTTACTAAATCAGAGCAGTCGAAGACTCATAACCAAGCTACAAACCAATCCCTCACTAGCAATCTCACACTCCTCTGGCAGAGAGGTGAAACTGTGTCAGCGGTCTTAGGAAATCAGGCACAAAAAATTAGATAACACGTTGAAGGTTAGAAAATATAACATTTAAAATGTGACATTTTATTCTACCACACATAGATTACACACAAAGGAAAATATTATGCGGTAAGTTATTCAAGTGAGTTGTCAGTTCAGGATATTCATTTTTTATTGCACAACTAACACTTATGACCTGTTAATTGAATATACAGTAAACTATAATATAATTAATTATCATATTTTATAAATACTATAAATCTGGTGTGCATACAATCAAATTTTTTCTAGGGGTGTGACGAGATCTCGTGCCACGACTAAACGTTACAATATTTCTTGTTGAATTGAATATTGTCTCGCTAAGCTATAATTAAGGGGCGCCGCCTAATCATCTTGTAATGAATGGAGTGATTCATTACAAGATGATTAGTTAAAACATTTCAAAATGCACCTGCATTATTTACATTTTGTAAATTTCAAAGTTTTCTTAAAAATACAGATAACATCTCGTCTCGTCTCGATCTTGTGAACCCAATATCGTGTCTTGTCTCGTCTCGTGAGCTGAGTGTATCGTCACACCCCTATTGTATACATTATTAATGAAGATATTTGTGTGTAATAAAATTTTACTTTAGACCGGAAAAAGAAACAATTCTGATAAAGTCATTATTTCAGTGTAACTACAATGTTCAGACTTAAAAATTAGACGTAAAGATACCAAACAAACATTGTTAAATGGAGCAATCTAATCAATTGGGAAGTGCATGCTTGAGGAGTTATCTTCAGTCATCTATTGCATTCTAATCAATAAAAATGCATTCAGACATTCACCCACAGACACTAACACAATTTCTGTGGTTAAAAAAAACAACCAAAAAATGCAGGTTTTGCAGTGACGAAAACTGTAATGTTTAAGTAAACAAAGACAACTCAATGACATTAGCAGGGACCCCCTCCCAATTTCCAACTTCTGTCTAATGAGGACTCTAGGGTCCCTTCAAGGCCTTAGTTCAAATCCTATTCTGGCATCAGATATGCATGGCATCTGATCAGTGACCACATCACATTCACACTTTGAAAGCACTCAGTGTTACTGTTAAATACTGCAGTGTTTCAAACTTTCAAAATAGAACTTAAACTACAATGCAAAGAGTCTTTCAAACATCTTTACTTCTCTATACATCTGGACTGGTCTGGGTTGAAAAGGTGACACCGTTCTGTATCCTCTGTTGACATTTTGGAAACAGACTAAGCAAGATACTACAATGATGGATGAATATCTACAGATGTACTTAACAGAAGACAAGACAGGGTTACAGGAAATTACGAATTGGCAAAGGATAAGACAGAAGGATTTGAAACCATTTTGGTCTGAATACTAAAAGAGACAAACATGTTGAAAACAAAAAAATACAGTGCAAACCTGTCAGTGTTTGTGCAGGATACTGTAGAGGTTTTCAAACCCATTAAGCAAAGCATATATAAAAGAAAAGACCCAAAGAGAGGATCTAAATACAGATTCACAACAACCAGGAGCTCCAGTTAGTCTTATTTGCACACGGTGAGAAATTAATTAAAGCTAAAACAAACAGTGACAAGATCAAATCCCTCAACACGTTACCAAGGGCTACAGGGGGAATTTGTGCTCTCTCTCTCTCTCTCAACTTGTTATGGCTATAATTAATATGCTGCTTCTGGAGATCGTCACAAATACATTTAGTGAAATTAATCTTCTTTCTTTCTTTCTTTGTCTCTATCCTCAAGGATAAAGCGGATCTCTCTCAGGTAATTCCCCTCATTTGACCTTTTGTTGCTGTACTAAGAAAAAAAAAAGAAGTTAATAAAAGTACACTGAAGTTCACTTCAATAGCCACAGGACAATTTCTGCATTAGCTCTCAGTAACAACTTCTATCACATTTATCTGAAAGCTCAGGAATCTCTGTTTTAATGTGGAGAGAAACGCCTCAGAATGGCATTAAGCTCCTTACATCAAAGAAAAAGAGTAAATGGTTTTCTAAGGGCTTTTCTCAGTGGAATGGGAGGAGAAGAGGCTGATAAAGCATGACAGAACTGCATCACAGACAGTGAGATTGAGATATTGACCTAATAATGTACAAAGGGCCCCCTGATGTAAAATCTCTCTCGCCTGCCCCTATCTCATTCTTTTTTGTCTCACTTTCCACTTCCGACTCCTACTGTTTCTGATCCGCTCCCTCCCTCTTTCCCTCTTCTTTAACGTCTGATTTTGCACCACCCAGGAGGCTGGAGAAACTTCTGAAACTACACTCATTTATCCCAATGAGTGGCTTTCAAAATCTGTTCATCCTTCAGGGACCAACATTATTCCAGAATCCAAGGAGGAGAAGGAAAGATAGTGATAGATAGAGGGAGAGGAGAGTATATTACAATGAAGAAAAGAGATAGATAGAGCAGCAGAGGTGTGACAGAAAGAGAGCGAAGATGAGAAGATGAAAGGCGGAGAGTAGTGTGTGACTCAGCTAGCTCAGCAGGAGAGGAGAGGAAGGACGAGCAGGTGATAAATACAGCAGGATGTCATCACAGTGCTCTGGAAAGCTTTCTCACACACTTCCCCTTATTTCAGCAGAGCTCAACTCACCATGAAAACAATAAACTGCTCCAGTAGAGCCACAGCAAATGCAAACTCACTTTGAATCCTCATTTTTGCTATTGTGCATTGTTGTGCTGAGTCATAAATTAAGGAAAAGGAACCTTTTTGTCTTGTCTTCATAGGCGTAATCTATAGGCTTGCAGTATAGAACATAACAGTATTTTTAAGGCAACGATCCAACAAGCTGCTGGAAACATTTCAAAGTAATACTTGTTCACTCTCACACTGGACTTGCAGTAAAAGATAAACTATTGTGCTACTTGAACAATCCTGAGACGATGTAAGGATTGTATGATACTGTTTACTGGTGTACTTTTCACACAGGCTGGAAGAAGCAGCACTGTTTAGGTTTGCTATGGCATTTAAACAGTGGAAGAGTCTAATATGTGTAAAGAAGACACTCCTTGTACCAGCAGCATCCTGTATTCTTAACACCATGCAGGATGACTCCACAATTGTAATTGTTTAGTCTATAGTGAGCAGTAAATTGAGATTTCAAACACTTAAGAATCATTGTAGCATTGAAAGAAAGTAATTTCCTCATGTGTGAAATGTGAATCATTGCATTGTGAGATAGAAAATCAATAGGGGCTGATTTCAGACACAGCCATGGTCTTAATGCTCATATTAAGCCACAGTCAATAGAAACTCGATTTCTTTAGACTAGGGGATGCTTTTTTGACCATGTTCACAGTGCTGCTTTGTTCTGAGCTTACTTGGAATGCATGGTCATATTCTGCATTAGCATATTCATTTCAAGGTTTTTGTATGATCTGAGATGCTTTGTGCATATTACTGCTGACAACCATGCTTTCATTCTAAATGAAAATAGGGCTGTATTGTTACCAGTTTTTAATAAAAGCTCGACCTCTCTATGTACTCTATATATACATGTAAATGGAATTGTGGAAATATTTTTAATTATCTCACCTACACAACAGAACATGATAATCATGTGTGACTTAATTAGTGATTGGTTTCCTGTTGTCTACTACAGACAGGCAAAAGGCACAGATAATGGGCTTCCCACCCTCACACCAGGAGTCATCCAGGGAAAGATCAAAGATCCTCACAGCACACCATACCACACAACACACACACATATACAGTATATACTATATACACATGCACGTGCACGTGCACACACACACACACACACACACACACACACACACACACACACACACACACACAGTACACAAGGATTCATAGCAAGGGGATGTGCAGAGTGGACAAGAAGATGAGAGAGAAGAGGGGTGGCAATTAGAGTATTACAGACCACCCTGGACCGCCTGGTCAGAATCAATGTTAGGAGTGAGTCAGTAATATACTACGGTTGAATCTGAAATTGGTGTGCTCTCAAAGAAAATATTGATTGTGACTAAGTAAAAACTAAGAGAGAAATCCATCCCATAGTTTGAATAACGGCCAAAATACATCAGGCATAGACAGGAGTAGCACATCTGTTGCAGCATTATCATCAACTGATGGGGCTATATTAACCACGGAAACAATGCACATCTGTTCCATTTTCGCCTGGCTGGTGTATTTTACTTTCTCTATGTGCACGTACGCAGGCCTCCAACTGGTAAAAAAAATACATTACTGTACCAAAAGTAATGCAAAGCAGCAGTGCAACCTTGTGTTAAGGTGTTAGGTCTCACAGGTGTACCAGTTCATGTTTAAAAAAACACAAGGATGTGGTGTTTGCTGAGAATCCTCCTGCATTTCTCAAACACAAATATGAATGGATCTTGTTGCTTTATTTTTTACCAAGGTCCATTTAGGGTATTCACAAGTTTTAAGTGCATCCTTCAGGTGTTTGTCCTCCTTCTCTTGGGCCTGGGTAGTTGTTGGTACATTATCAGTTCAATGGTGTAGGGTTCTAATAATTCCTAGGTTATGATGCAGTGAATGGTGAGGGTCAAAGAGCAAGTATTGGTCTGTTTGTGTGGTTTCTTGTATACTCCAGTGTGGAGGCTTCTGTCCCTTTCGATGTGTACAGCACAATCCAAAAAGGCCAAGCTGTTGTTCCTGACTCTCAGAGGTCAGGAGCTACCCATGTGGGATGACAGGTTACCCTGCTGATGTCGCCCTTTTTTAGAGGTTATAGCACGACAGGACTGGAAAGATTCTCTGCATCCGCCAGTTGACATGAAATATCTGCCGTGACACCTCGTTGAGAGGGGGGGATTCCATAAAAAATTCTGCTGACACCTTCAAGTGTCGACTTCTATTACGCAGCAGACATCAGCAAAGTCATTTTCATTGGATAGTCTTCCCGTGTCACCTGTTTTGTCTGCTCTACTTGCTCCTTCACTTTCATTTTCTCTCCTTGGCTTATCTGTTAAAAGATATTCCCATACCTGTACTTATCATTCCTCTGTTTTTATTTCCATTCAGAGCTCTATGACTCTTTTCTCTTCTATTTTGACGATGACAACATTGAATTTTTCCTCTTTATCCTCATTGTTCTGGCTGACATTGGGTGGACATGGGTCACCAGCTACCATCAATAATACTGACAAGTAGTGTTTAGACAGCAACTTCCAATAAACTGCAGACGTGTCATTCCATTTTCTAGCAAGAGGAGTTACACAACCACTTTTGCTGAAAGGGCTTCACTCAATATAAATCTGACAACCATTTGTCCGCTCAAACAGGTAAGTTAACAGTATATCATACCCAAAAATATACAGAACTTGTGCTTTGAACCATATGTTACTTTCATAGCTCTAATACCAAAAATGGACTGGCTCCTTTAAAATGATCTGTATCCTAAATGGCCCTCTATGCCAGTTATTGCAGCAGTGGCTTTCTCCTGTAGATTACTGCTGCACAACATCAAGAGAATTTGCCCCTTTATCTCAAGGAAGGTGATGCAGGTGCACATCTCTTGCCTGTTATCTCCTGCTAGGACTACTGCAACCACCTCCTTCTTAGATTCTCCCACACAACTATACTTCACAGTTCTGTAGACTGGTGCCCTGTTGCACCTTGCATCCACTTAAAGACTCAGTTGCAAGCTTACAGGCTAGTAAAGGGAAGAACTCTGTCCTGCCTAGCCATGGTCAAGACCTACACTCCAATGTTCCCTTAACTAAAAAACGCTATGCAAACACATTTATTTCATTCAAGTGCTCTAATATAACATATTTCCTTGGGCATTAAAATGTCAAAATGATTTACATGTACACTATACAGTATGAGTAAAAGGCCATAAATCAATAATTAAATTACATTCATGACCTTTCCGACTAACATTCCTCTAAGAACATGATATTTACTTAAATAATCAGTGTGTTCGTTACTTGCTTAAATGGCAAATGAAATATTGATATAAATACAGTAATAATATGGTCTTGGCACTTAAAGTAAAAAACATACATCAAAATGGTTCATGAGAAGGTTTCTTTCTCACCACTAATGTAACCGAGTTCCGAGTGTGCTCTTCTCAGCTGCTATTGAAGTGTGAGACTGAACCCTCATTCAACTGGCTTTACAAGGAATTACAGTTGCTGTATTTTTGGTACTTTGCTACTGAGACAAATCCCATTCAAGAACAAGAAACCAAACTGAACACAGGAAACTGGATCCAGGGGATCTTATTAGTCCTCAGTGGACCTCAAACAGTGTAACCTGAACTCAAGGGAAAGATATATGGCATAAAGCCAAATGGATAGAAAAATGGATGATGGATATACAGTACATGGAAAACATACACAAACATGGTGTGTGTGTGTGTGTGTGTGTGTGTGAGTGTGTGTGTGTGTGTGTGTTTTAGTGGTGGAGCTTGTTTGTTTGCATGCCACTATATGCATTTGGATATGTGCGTGCAAAGGGAGGGACTTTGCGTGTGTGTGTGTGCATGTGTCAAAAAGAAGGCAAAATCTTGAAGGTGTTAGGAAGAAATTCTGTCATCAAGAGAATCAATCTGATGTAAACAGTCAGAGACAGACAGTCAGGTTCTTGGATGGAACTGGTCAGTCTGCACAGTGTGGTGATAGCATATAACGTATGTAGCTGCTGCCCTTATCTACAACGTTGTTTAATAAGTACGTAAGAAGCTTAAATGAATAACTCAATCAAGAATATAGAAGGAATTGATTAATGTTACAGCACACAGACGACAGAGGCAACAGCTACTGTTCTCCTATAATTTTCGGAAAATATGACCTTTAGTGTTTCAAGCTAGAGGGTAGCCTGTAATTATTCCCTCAGGGGTGTGTGTCTGTGTGTGTGTCTTTGTGCATGTGCATGCAAAGAAAGAAAGAAAGAAAGAAAGAAGTGAGTAAGCATATTTTCTAAAATTGTTAATGATTGCTTTAAGATATGTCTTGTAGAAAGTCAACTCCACATGCAGCAGCAGAAAAATAATTTACCCTTCTGCCAAATTCATGTACAGAATTAAATGCGACTCATTTAGAGTCAACTCAGTTGGAATTTAATGCTAACGGCTAACACGGTGGTGTTACCAGGCATATGATTTGAGGATTGGAGGTTAAGGTTAGTTGAGTTGACAAATACTCTCTCGATAGACAGCTATAAGCCTTCATATGACATTTAACTTGTCTTAAACACCATCTGCTATTCCACTGGCCACTGATCTTTTCTTCTCTTGTTCTGTGCTCTTCTGACTGTACAGTGCGACTGAGGAAAAAATCTACTTCCTACTCAACACGGACACACATGTTTGTAGGCAAATCCATCATCCCGCTGTCTGTCTATCGCTTGCAATAAGCGCTATCATGCTTCAACTCCCAGCCTGCTATTGACTTTGTCCCAACTAAGCTTATGTTAAGTATTTGGAGGGGGGTTATATCACAGTGCTTTATTTCTTTCCTTTTTGTTCCCAGCTCCCATTTTAATCACGCTATGTCAAAAATATGAGGATTATGAGATTTGCATTGTTTCCACATGAAGCAGACTGGGAGGCTATTTTTTTTTTAGATGTCAAAGTGATTGTCTGTTGAAAACAAAACAACATGCACGTATACAAATCAAGACATGCACACACACCATACACACATACAGTAAATGTAGCTGTACAGAAATAGGGTTCTTAAATACAAGCCAAGGCCCACACTGGGATTTGAGAGGGGAAGATCCCAGCAGCAGCAGCAGTAGCAGTAGGCTCTTGGCTTTGTCCAGCTCTGCTCTTTCAGCACACATCATTAATAACCTCAGAGAAGAGGTGAGGAGAACAACTGTTATGCCTTTTGATTTATGGCAGAGACTCTGTATTAAAGAGCGGATCCAAAATTTCACAACACAGGCCCTGACAAGCAATGAGTAAACCACAGTCCCTGATGTGCAAAGGTCAAGGTTTGTTTTGAGAGAGGCCATCTTGTTCTGACTTAGAAGATGTAGAAAGACACAAACAGAGAGAGAGAGAGTATGGGTGGGGTGTGGTAACCAGACTGATATAACATCCTTCTGTTTTCCATTGGACTCTTGCAAGGTATTTGTCCCTCCTGCAATTCTCTGTGCCTCTGTCAGTGCTATTTCAAGAGCAGCGTGCCTACAGCTAGATCAATACATACCCAGAGCAAACAGAGAGTACTGAGCATATACCCTTCCTGCTGCAGTGCAGAGGGGGGATGAATGGTGTGCTAACTCCACAGTGTTCTGGGACATGCTGTTCAAAACTCGCAGGGAGGATTCCAGGTTTGGGGAGACTGAGAGGCCCGAGTCAGGTAGAAGTTTTAAAGTTAAACACTATCAGAGTTGTATTTGTTCCCTTCATCCCTCCCTCCAAACTTTTTTCAATCTCAGAAATCGAAGGAGATGGATGAGTGACACTTCAAGATTAACAAACTCAAGGGCATGATGTAAAAAAGTTTCTTGAGGAAGGAGTAAGGATGATGGAGAGGTTTTTTTTTTTAACAGAGTAGGCACAACGTGTTCTCAGCAATATTGTCAGCTCAACATTAGCATCGACATGCACACGGACGATAGAGGATGTCTGTCATGTCCTCTCTGAGAACCAAGCCAGGCCTGTCAGCTATCTCCCACATATAGGCTTCTAAGGCTTAAAGTAAGAAAAATAAGAAAGCAAGTGAGAGGGACAGAGAGGGCAAGAGACGGAGAGATGGAAATAGCGAGGCAAAGGCAAAGGCAGTGACTGAAGGGTATGAGCAAAAGAAAAAAAAGGTAATAAAATAATGCAAAAGGCTCAGAGTCATGGAAGAGCCAAGCGATAAAGCCAGTAAATGTAAAAGCATCAGCACAAGTACAAAGTTGAGATTTTTTGTTGCAGCAGCAATATCTCTTTGGGTATGGGTAGGAGGAAAAGATAATTCCTGATCATGTCAATTCTTTGGTGGTTCTGGTGGATTTGAAAGCTCAAGAAAGGATCAGATTGAATCCCTTCATCATGCCTTATCGTTTATTCATACATAGAACCAGAGTTTGCCCTATATTATCTCTGCGCATAATGAAAGTGCGCCAAATCTGGCTTGGGGATCCAGTTTTCTGTCTCCAGCAGTTTCATATTTTTCATCGCATATGGATCCTGGAGCATAGAAGCTTATATTTAATTAGAATTTTTTGGTATTATCCTAGCTCCGAGGGGTAGAACACCTGTGAGCTAGAATACCAGCTAATAATGCAGCTGAAGAGATGCACAGATATAATGAGTTTAACAATTAAGAAGTATATAATTAGCCTTGCTGAAAATGAAGCTCTATGAAGCTCCTGGCACTTGATGTAACCGATAATGGATGTAACAGAGGAATACTGATCTTAGAGCATGACACAAATTCATCCATGTTCTTCTTTTATTCCTAATGTTACTATAATGTGTACAATATTTTTAATCCATTTAGTTTATTACAGTCAGGGTTAGTAAAATTGATACTATGGATGCAAATTATTTTGGGCTAAACATGGCTTTCTTTTTCTGATATTTTAACAAAGGCACTGTTAATAGCTGTGCCCTCAAACACATTCATGATAAACAAAACTAAAGACACAGTAAAACGAAAATAAAATATTCCAGTTCTGAATTTTCTTCTTTGTCCCTCAAATTCAAAGTAAATTTTATTGTCAATTTTGCGATATGCACAGGACTTACAGGATTGAAATGTTTCTCTAAGATCCCAGTGTGTGCATATACAAGCACCAAACACCACAACAAGGGTTAAAAAAATACTAGGATAAAACTAAATACTAAAAAAGAACTAAGAATAACAAGAACAAAAAAAACAGTAATGATAACAAGTGTAGTGCAAATAGGATAGATATAGAAGAGCCGAAAGATGTGCAAACAAGTTTTATATCAAAATGCCTCTCTTTACACATTTTTGATGATTCATATATAAACACTCCAAATGTGCAAAATGTGATTTGGAGCAACTAGCTAATCCTAGCCATTAAAACCTAGCCCCACCTGACTGTGCTGCTGCATTGTTGAAGGAGGAAAAGCAATATCACAGTATAAGGTGTGTTTTTTTTATTTATTTTTTTATTTTTTTCAATCGGAACAATCACTGACTGACATTACAAAATGGTTGAACTTAATTTAATTATATGTGAGTAGAGGCTATCAGTCTTCTATAGCTCCGTAAACTCTGTATGTTTAGATTGACAAATCCAATCAAATCTGAAGGATTTCACTTGCATATATATATGTATATACTTTAAGTAAGGGGAACTGCACTGTAATTCATTCAGTTATAATATTTCAATAAGGGAATACCTATTGATAGCCTTATGATCCATGAAATGGCTTGTTTTGTTTAAAAAGGTATGCACAGAAGCAGGGCTTTAAATTGCACTAAGGCAAATATCTCTAAAATCGTATGAAATCTTCATGTCAGAGAAAAGAGCCTGTGGGGATTTTGAGTGGAACAACGATGACCTTTTACCAGGCCACCTCAAAGGCAAGGCTGCTAAATACCTCTCTGGTTCAAGGAACATCCTTACCAGAACACATAATTCTCATATTCCCTGCTCTAAACAGAATGATAGATACTTTGTCAGCACTTTTGTCACATTGTACTTTATTACAAGGTTAGCTGAAATGTCTGCTGCTCTCGCTGTCGTGGCATTCAGTTTTATGGCTACATTGTAGCTTGCACAGAAAATGTCTCTTCCACAGAAAAGGGCTTAACTCAGGGTTTTATCTACATGTACTCAAGAGTGGAGGGATACTACCATAGATTCCTACCATACCTGATAGGACCAATGTCAAATAAATACAGATTATAACTAAAATTGAGACAAATATGGTCAGATTTAGATTTTTAGCAAAGCGAACATGCTCTACTGTGTTTCTCCACTAAGATGACTCTTGAAATAATTCAAGATTTCTAATTAAAGCTGAGAAAAGAAGCTAGTGAGTGGACTTGAGCTGAGATGTTTTTTTGTCAAATTCACTATTTTATTTGTAAATAACATTCTGTCATGTTCTGTCTGTTATATTCTGTAAAAAAAGCACAATTACCTCATAATTGGTGGTTGATACAGTATATTGAGGTGTACTGTATGGCGGGCTTTAAGCACCATTATTCTTCTGTATGGATCCAAAACTCATTTATGGGTCTTGTTGGCAGAATGCTTTCTATGAGGATAATTTTTCAAGGGCTCTATCAATATCCAATGGCAGGATAAGCTCTGAGGGAAGAGTGGTGAGTGATGAGCGCACCGCTGTTATCATGCAGGGAAGGCTAATGGGAAAACAGTTCCAGTGCCTGCTCCTGCATTGCACATATGATTACAGATATGTGGTGGGAAGAAAGAGGTTGTGTTAAATGACAGCTGATGACAAAAATATGAATTCTTAAGCTCCAAGCCATGGAATCAGTACCGTAAATACTGTAATCTGCAGCCTGGTAGATTTTCATGGAGCTGTAAAAGATGAGATTGAGTTACAGTGACCTGCCTGTTTCCCTGACGTGGCCTATAGTGTGTGGGTAGATGTGGTGGTGGGTGGAGGAAGACGAGTGCACATGGGGTGGAAGGAGTCAAGGTTTCCCAGAGGGGGGGTTGGATGGTAATGTGGAAACAGGCGTAATTAATCTCCAGATGGGTGAGGGGGCACTGGGCAGTCGAGTGTCTGTGTCATACCTCTCTATGCTGGGGTGTTTCGTGATGGCCCCCACACCTTCCTCACCCTCAGCCCCTGGGGCCATCCTTCATTCTTATTTATGAGCTTCCACACAGCCACTCAGCTCTGCTGTGCCACCTCTGCATCGATCCCTCAAGGTCGACAAGGAGCTAAGCTGCTGCTGGTGAGCTGTATGCACGAACAGCTAAGAGAGGAGGGGTTGGTGAATGTGTGCGGAGACTGTTGAGACTTCCGACAGAATTTCCACCTGTCCTGTTCAGGAGGGGGTATACCTTTGAGAAGCCATGCAGCAAAACCCCAGGGTGCCACACCCAGTCCTGCTGCAGAACTACATCAAGGCAAGGTTTCCATGCAGGAAAGAGAGACACACCCTGCAGAAAAGTATACACAACTCTATAAATTCTCCTGGAGAGGGATGACTAAAAACCAGGTTCAACGATGTGCTGCAGCTATATGGCAAGTGACACAGGGAAAATATGAAATAACAAGTCATTCTTCTCAAAAGGGATAAAGATAAAAAATATCCTACAGTTTTTAAACATAATCTTAGTGAAGGGTTATTTTGTTGTCACTACACTATAAGTGCAAATTCCAGCAAAGTACAGCAACATCTCAGTACCCGCTGGAATTGCTAATTAGAATTAAAAACATGAATAAAATGTGTGGATTAAGAAAATGCAGAATTTCAACTCATGGATACATACTTGAATCAAACCATGTGCACAGGCTAGACCTTTGGCCATTTCAGAGCCTTGAGCCTGTTATGTAACTCAAATGAGTAATTTCTTAAACTTTGATGCTTCTCGGCATGCCGCACATGTCTGTCTGGTACATAGTGACTTAGGCAGCAAAGTTTTCAGTTGAGCTGTGAGAAAATGTCTGCAGCGTCATCCCTCCTCGAATTGAACTTTGTGGCCTTTGCGCATAACTGAGCAGCTCAAAGTCAGAGGTTAGCAGTGAGGGCAGTAGGATTTGAGCTGCGGGACAATGTCATCAATGTATCGAGGCAGGGATATTCTATAGTAGCTCTGGGAAAGAAACTTCCTGCCTTCCTTTAGGGATGGACAGGCACTGGGTGGGTGAGTGATGTAGCGCTCATAAACCCCCCGCGGACTAAGGCGCTACATTTCATAGTCTTACTCATATTGCTCCTGAACATCTTCTGTGACTTTCAATCTGTGAGTCACACCTGGCTTCTGCTTTCCGGTTATTTGTCTCTGGCTTTGACTTTCATGGAGAGAGAAGATAATCTGTTCTTTGTCAATGGGCCGTCATTGAAATGGGGATGCCTATCACAGCAATGAACACATCTTACACTAAAATAGTAAAATTGTTGAGGGTTTTAGGGTCAGTAAAATGAAAATGATGATGCTAAGAAAACACTTTTTTTCACCAAATTGAAACGTAACATTAAATCTTATTCTCATGGGTTTTTTTTAACATATATTCTGTTTCTTTTCTGTACACAGTGTGGCCATTTCCCACATTTTCATTTTGTTGCCCACCCTTTTGATTTATGAGACGTCACAACTAGTATTGATAGTTCAATAGAAAACTGTACATTTGGTCATTACTCTTCTGGCTTCTATGAACTGTGTGGAGCTGAATTATATTGTGTATTGTACTACGGTTTCTCATATTTCACTGCCTTCATGCACTTGCCTGCTGGTTTGAGTATGTAGGCTCGCATGATGAGAGCTTCATATCAGGCCAAAAATAAATCAAAAATAAGGGCCAGTTTTACAATATTGACAAGAATACAGAGAATTCAAGGAAAAAACAATTTGGAGATAAAAAAAAACAAACAAACCTAAATGTCTTTTTCAGAATCTAAGAAACAGATTATATCATCAAGCTGGTACAGTAGGTGTTTTGTTTTCCTTCCATTCATTGTCTTAGGGCACTGTAGCTGACATTTAGTTACAGGTATTGACATGCACGAAACAAGTATAGCTACTTAATACATTCATTTAATAAGACAGACAATGGAAGCTGTTTCTGCCTCACATAGGGTTTTTTTGTTAGTCATTCATAATCTACTATGCATTTTTTCCACCAAACAAACAGCATCTGTCCCCTGATTTAAAAATATGACATGTTGTAAAGGCTTTTAAAAAATGTTTGCGCTGCTCTGATATGGTTGTCATAGTGAGCCTAATTAAACTCAGCTAATTTAAGTCATTTCAGAAAATTGCATTACTGTCCTTGGTTCACATTATATGAGGTAAATGAAAAATGCATGACAAAAACATGTGAGAGAAATCATCAACCTTGATACCGCCTCCATTCTTTTTCCATACACCACAGTGCCAATGGGCCATGAAGATGCCTCACCGTCAAATATTAACATCAGTGGCATGCTAATGATGCGGCCATTGCTTTAATTCCATTTGCATCAGGAAAACTATCTACGAGACACGCATGCATGAATACCATTAGGGTGCAACTCTTGAGACGCAAGCATGAGGGACAATTTACTATGGAATGCCTTTGGCAAGTGACAAGTGTGATGTGAAAAGAGTATTTCCCAATGTAAAATGCAACAGTATGCACTCAGTGTAATTTACATTTCAGTGTGCCTCACTTTGGTAACATATATATATAGTTACAGTTATATTGGTATAACTGAAAACTGTCATTATGCAATTAAGAATAATGGTATACATCAACAAACACCAAGAAGGAATGACAAACAAAGGATAACATTGGGTAGTTAGGTGTTTTTGGAGTTTATTGTTAATGCAACCAAATTCAATCATTGCTGTTGCAGCACCTGTGAAAAAACTGGAAGCAAGTGAAATTACATGTCATGTTGAAAATTGACCTCTGAGAAAAAGTGGTGAAATTTGTTTTAGTAATTTATTGAATTATTTAACCATCTATAATTTAATTTTTGTGTATTCGTATAAAGATTTAAATCATAATTTCCCTCATAATTTCATATTTAGTTCCACAGAGGGATAGTATCATCATGAACTTTCACCTGCATGATTCAGTACTCCTTGTAGAGCTGACCAATTGAGACCTCCAGGGGACACATTGTGAAATACATGACTCCATCCTGTCCATTCATACATAATACCGTCCATGTACACATGTATTCAGTTACACCAATATCTTCTCTCAGCACTATTTGACAGGATCACAATATGCCAGCAACCAAAATTGGCTTATGGAACCAATATGGCCTGCACATCGCATAGTGAAAAGGCCGAGCCGAGCTTGAAAAGAGCTTTGTGGGGGAAATTGAAGAATGCTGAGAATAAATGTTTGCTCTATAGGATGTGCCGGCCACAGTGTGCTGTGTTGGTGAATAAATGATGAAGAGGAAGAAGGCCCTGTCCTGCTGAGCTTGTCAGCTTTGGACAGCTTTGTGTGTGTGTGTGTGTGTGTGTGTGTGTGTGTGTGTGTGTGTGTGTGTGTGTGTAGAGCTGACAAGACATTTGGCCCAGTTAGAATTGTATGGGGTATATTTCAATGTCAACATTTTATGGAGACTAAATGTTCATATAAATATATTACATATAGTTTTTCAACATACTTGCAAAGATCAAAATCACATTTTCACACTGAGAGAAGATTCTCCTTACCATTTTACAAAAAACACACTACACTTCTGCATTAAAGCTTCTCTGTTAAATATCAATAACATAAAGATGATTTAATATGAATTAATTGTACAAAAAAGACAAAAAACTGAAATGTGTGAATTACTTATATTTAAAAATAAAAGAGTAATATTTTAATTTCCTTGCTGTATTCCATTAGTAATACTGTTGCAGCTATAAGAAGTCATCTTCCCCATGGGGATAATTGCATCTTAGCACGGTTTGATAATGAGATCAAAACAGACCAGCCAGTTATGCATTTTCTGTGTTTATCTCTGTTTTATCTGAATTTACCTTGCGTGAAGCGTGACAAAATATCCTAAACTACGCTGAGCTTGGAATACTGTTATTGGTATATCTTTAAAGTATGGCTCCAAACAAATCAATTGTTCCAGGGCTGGAGTGAAGAACTGATGGCTGTAAATTTGAGGTCATTTAAAAAATGCCTCAATCTGTTCTTCCCTCAAGGTTTTTAATAATTGAAGGCTGCATTAGAGGCTGCCTGTCCTGCTGAGTGTTTGAGTGTGCACATACAAGTATAAGCATGTCTATGTGTTTGACACACATCTGACACACAGCTGCAGTGTCTACCAGCATCTACCAGCATCACTAAAGCAGCATGGTAACAGAAGAACTTCTCAAGTGCCTGTCAAGACATTTCTCACTATGATAGGTTATAGCTACTTAAAGCCCACACTGTATACACTAAGGCTCTGGAAGCTCATTACTGTATGCACCACACATAAGCAACAATGCGTCAGAGACTTACAGCAGACACATGATGCTGTGTCACCCATCCGTCATGGCTTTAGTCTGTTGCTTCCTCTGCAGCACATGAAGTAAAGATGCCAGGAAGTCAAGGACAACATTGCCGTAATCTCTAGTCTAAGGGATGCTGATGTCATTTTTTAATGACACCAGTTCAATGATGCAAAGCTGACATTCATCAACCCACAATGAAGTTTCGAACTCCTAGTGTACAAAAATAGACAGACGTTCAAGGACATCCATGTGGAGTGCTTTGTCACATGCAAGATGCAAGCTTTTGAAGAAACATCAACATACACTCAAAACGTAGTATGAGTGTGTCTGTGCTTGGATATCCTCTTAAGACCTCGCGTACACATGCGTGGACATCACATTTTGGGTCATATTACCACAGTTGTTAATTCTGCTTAACTGCTTAACAACACACTACGGGAAAAATTCAAAATAGCGGCAAGCACAAGGGAAGGTTCAGGTGGCCACTCCAAACACAAACATCGACAAGGTAAAATGTCCAATCATATTTCAGTGCTTATTCTGATTTAGATATGTATAAAAGCATTGTAAGTTTGCCATGACATGCAAATTTGATAAATTAGTAACAGTAACGATTTAGTATGCCGCTAAACATGATGTACATGTATGTGTACGGAGGGACTTAGTTTGGTTGAAAAAACCTCTTAAGCCCGACAGCCCCCGCCCACGAGGGCAACAGCGCCCCCTAAAAATGAAAAACGTCTCAGATCGGTTAAAAAAGCACCAACATAGTCATATGACACACCATTTTGTTCAGAAGAAGCTCAGCTATCGAGTCAGCGCACCAACAAAACACAGGTCAAACACCGCGCAACTGATTGCGCTATTTGCAAAAAGCGCTCCTCCGTGAAAGCACTGCGCATCCCACAGTCACCGTGGTCCTCGTATCTTTAATTTCACGATATCCACACAAACTACAAACTACACATCAAATAAAAGCTGATAATTAACTCCCATTACTGTCCGACCAAAACTCACGGAATAAACCGTCAAAGAAAAATCCAAACAAACTTCCCGTTGTAAATTTACTTACAAAATTAACTACAAATTATGTCATACCTTCGCTGTTTTTATGGTTAAAAGTTGTGTCTGGTCGCTTAATATTCCTAGTAACAGCTATTCCAATGTCTCTGGATCATTTTGAGTTGATTCAATGTGTCATGGGGGATGAATTGCAGATAGCCTGCCTCGTCGTCCTCAATGTGAACACACAGTTTTTGTCTCCATCTAGTGGTTGAATTGTGCTATTGTGACATATTTAGCCAACTACACTACTTTGTAGTGGGTGTGGACTTTCATTAGGGGTGTGAACCGTCCAAATTGACCAATGGGTTCCCAAGATATTGATGCTCTTCATGAAAATATTGCATAGACTAGCTGATATAAATACGCAACACATGCGCGGATGTGTGTTTATGCTGTGTTTTTATGGAAATTCAGACCACATATGTGGACATAATTTTTCTCTAAAAGTACATCATGTCAAAAGATGATGCTTAGTTTTTATACTTATCAGGTTCCAATAAGCCCAAATAGCAAAGAGAAATAAAAAATGCATATCAAACAAGTGCTCGGGTCTTAGGAGGATACATGCAGTATTGTAATGAGCCATGGAGGTGTCACCTACTACTGCATGTGGCTGTGTTCCTCTGTGGTGTTGACAGGGAGATGGGGGTTGAGGGACAGGAGTAGCGGCAGTGGTCTTTTAGACTGCAGCAGGTGCTGTCAGCCAGTTGTGTTCCCTCTGTTTACCCCTTCATTCTTTCTCTCTTTCTTTCACTGAGCTGCCTGTTTCTTGTTCTCTATCCTCCATTGTGCATGTCTCACTGGAAGTTATATCCTGTCCACAAACATGCATCTCTATCTACATGTGTGAATACAGGTGAAGGGAGCCCCATATGTAGGTTTATAAATCATTTAAACTAACTTGGACATCATGTTTTTGGCACTTTGAAGAACTATAAAAAAAATCACAGAATAGAGCAAACTTACTCAGAATACATTCCAGTAAATACTCACGTAAAAAAGGAAAAGACTAGCAAACAAAACAAAGTCACTGAGGTTTTCAAGCAGCAGCTGTATAATATTACTTCAAGTCCAGCTAGACAGCTGGAAGATTTATGGGACCATGACTTCCAATCAAGCACAGGCATTTTCCATGATGGCTCAATAGATGGAATGCCAGCCTGGCCACATGTAACATGCTTAATATCATGAGATAAATGAACAAACATACGTAAGCCTGATTAATCTGCAGTGTCACGCATTTCAGCAAACACGACATACAGGATGCATAATCAGTTTCACATTGTAGTTATGTAAATACACTGTAAATATACAAAATAAACACACACGCACACAAATTGAGTATGATTTGTTAAAACAACTGCATGACAGTAAACAGAGGATATTAAGTTGACAGCTGTCAGTCAGTGTTTTATGCTCCACAAAGGATTAGTCTGTGCATTAACAGACACCTAATTACCCTAAACTGCTTTTCATTCAGATTCTATGAATATTTAATGGAACACAGTAATGAAAGTGTGTAGAAGTGAATTTCACAGTACAGGGTTGAACAACTATGCTTGGTAAAATTGCAATTATAAAACCGTGCAGGCCATCGCAGCATGAGGCCTTTTAATGCAAGAGTAATTAAAACTTGGCAAAGTTATTGACAGCAATGACAATGCAATAACACTGACTTGCAGTTGAGGGATTTAAAATGTGATGAACATGCAGCTGTTATCATAAATTTGTTTAGTAATTATGCTGGCATAAACACCAATGAAGACTGAAACATCAAAGTGTATGGTAAACACATAATTTATATGCTAAAACCTAGTGCTGCTCAGTGAAGGAGCTCTTGGTTAGCTAACCATGCTAACTCTTAAAGGTAATGTTACGTCATTCTATCGAAAATAGTTAAGCAGATGACAACGTCCCTCAACGTGAGCCACTAATTAGTGTCTTTTTCTTGAGAATGCCAGGGGAAAAAAGACATCAAAGGGCTTGTTCCCTGATTTTCAGCTGTGTGTTCACATGCATTGTCCTGGACATGTATTGATCCACTGAGAAATGAAGAGGAAGAAAATCAATAGCTTTTACATGAATGCACAACAAGCAGTTTTAGTACATGTACTGTATGTGTGTGTAGGATAAGGGCTGAAAGGCTAAAATGGACGATAACAGTGAAAAAACACATACCTAAACACATACTGCACTGTGTGTGTACGTGTGCACTTTCACATGACCACAAGCCTGGATGCACACTAATGAGAGTCCAATTTACATGAAAACAATAACAACATTGGTTGTTAGGGCCAGAACCTGTAACCTGCTATGGGAGTCATTATATATGTGAGGGTAAGAAAGTTGAGCTGAGCTGGCCACACTCCACTGGAGAGATTTAAGAGGTCTCTGGATTAAAGCCAGAGATTTCATTTCTCTAGAAAATCAGGGCTGACAGTGGCTTAGGTTCGTGGTGATACTCACATAAAACCATCAAAATGCATCTCTTAGTTTCTGTCTTACACTCTATCTCAACCCATCACTGTTTCCCATCCTCCTTCCTGTATATATCTCTTTCTCTCCTCTGAGTGAATTGAAAGACATGCAGAACAATCATAGGCCTTTGATAGATTAGGTCTAAATGACCTGTCATTATAGTTGACAAATGGCCAATCAAGACAGACAGAGGCACAGACAGACAGGCAGACGCCTGTTTAGATCT
Source organism: Scomber japonicus (assembly GCF_027409825.1). NCBI lineage: Eukaryota > Metazoa > Chordata > Actinopteri > Scombriformes > Scombridae > Scomber > Scomber japonicus. Next base: position 12,790,030 of record NC_070593.1, on the reverse strand, counting down.
CAATCTGCAAGCCAATGTGCCTTCATGGCAGAAAGAGCAGATCACCCACACCACCCACTGTGCCCCCCATCAGCTGAAGGTCTTGATAGTTAGTATAGAAGATCACAGGTTGTATGTCTTTCAGGATCTATCACCTAGCTTATTTGTGGCATTAGCTTTATTTTCAATCACAACTATCTCGAAGTGCTTTCTGTCAATAACAAATATGACAGCATACATATACAAGTTTGCTGTGCCAAAAATCGGGGTCATTTTTTTTTTTCATCATTTTTCAGATTGAAGATTTATAAAAGTCATTTATTTTGTAGCAAAACAATTTACGTATTGTTTGCTCACAGAGACAAATGTGGTTTTAATTGTAGGTTGTCTGTAAGTTTACTGTTATTGTATGACAACACATTTCAGTTCAAGAAGGCCACTTTATGTACCCAGAATAGAAAATTAATGTATCTTTAGGATGTTGAAAATTTCTGCTAATGTTACCAAAGTAGCAGCATTAAAGCTGGCCAGAAACTTTTCAGGCTGAAGTCAAACCAATCGCTTGGCTGTATTACACACTGTTGCTCTTTTGCATGTTTGATTTAATAATGTAAGCATTAACCATTAAAACATGCTTCTGAGAAGAATTGCCCTGAGCAATCCCAGATAGATCAGTAGTAGACATTACTGTATGACTATAATGTGTTGCATTGCCATTGATTATGCTGAAGCTTTATTTAAAATATATTTCTAATAATAGTAATATCCAGTCTTCCCTTGTGCCTATAAATAAAAAATTCACTTTCTGTGCAGTTGTGAAATACATCAGTGAGAAGCAGCGTAGTATTAGCGGACATATTTGCTGCTTTCTGTGACCTGATAATAACACACATTTGCTAGAAGATATGAGCTGACTACAGCGCCATCCCAAAAGTTCACAGATATGATTGTTATCAGGGCTAAGGATGCCAGAACTGATCAAGAAAAGGTATGATCCACATCAGCTTAATCAGCAGTATGCTGTACCAGCCATGACTATTCAGGAGCCATTGTAGACATGGATCTTGTACTTGTAACTTCATAGTCACATACACAAGTAGGAAATTTGTTTTCTTCTCCCATGCAAATTCAGTGGTCACACACAAAAATAGGAGCCTCAACCTCAGTGTTGAAAGTATTCCTGCAAAAAAATGTATTATACATACACAATTTATTTGTACAGTTACGCAACATTTGTACACATTCACAAACCATTTTGCAAAGTCAAAAATGAATGACCCTTATTTGCTTCCATATTTTCCAGTCAATTCAGCTTTGGTGAGCTTTCACCAACAAACATTTGCCATTGACCAATAGCAATCTGTCTTAAAGGTGTTAACCATCAAAGGGAACTGAGCCACAGGGAGCCTAAAATGGAGGAAGCTATTGTAGCTTATAAACTGTGTTCTAACATCCACTTTTATATGACCCAGTTCTAACCCTAACTCTAACCCTAACCCTAACCCTCCACAAAAGAGGAGTGGTTTGCAGACATCATCGAGACAGGAGTCACTGCACAAATATGTTTTTTGAATAAACTTTGTTCTGTATTACCATGAGATGTGTAAAGCTGGGTAGCCCATACTCACGACAGCATGTGCAGAGCCAATTAAGTGACACATCAAAAGCTTTGCTGAGTTGCAGTAATCAGGAGAGAGGTTCAAATCTGCCAGAGAGTGAAGCCAGTGACTAATTAAGCTGTGCTGGCATAGCAAATGGGTGGACAAACATTTCATTTTGCTAAATCCTTCTCTCTTTTTAGGTGTAAACTTGTCAAAGTGCTGTGTGTGTGTCTGTGTGTGTACACATCTTCCCTTCTGTCATCAGTGTACAATTAATAGAAAATGTGTAATCACTCTGCATGCTTTTAAGAATACTGGGTTTGTCATTCCAGTTATATTAAACACACACACGCACACATACACACACACACACACACAGCTGTCAGTGGAGGGTGTCTTGCAGCTGGAACAGAGGCTGTCATAGAGACCCAATGTCAAAGCAGAGCTGAAGTCACAGTTGAACCTGAAGGCAAAACCAAAGTCTGCAACAATCCTCCTTCCTCTCTGTTCTCCATCTCTTCATTCTCTCTTTTCTTGTATGATGACAACATAAAGCTCAGCTCAGACTATCTGTTTTACATCATAAATCCTGATTGATTGGTGCCAGTGTCTTTCTACATGATCATTTTAAGAAGCAGTTGGTCTTGTAAGGGATGTGACAGTAAGGACCAGCGGTAAATGTTTGTGGGGGATTGGAGTCTTTTCCTTGTATGACACGTGTCTAGAAACCCATGACCCCCACAGCTCACTGCTAACAGGCACATTAGTCACTAAAGGCACATAAAGCCTGTCTTCCCTCTGCTTTGTCAGCTTGGGGAGTTAAATTACATCATATCTGAATCAGATTATTCTTCTCTGACCTTGTTAATCAAAATCAAATCAACAAGAAGAGCTCAAATAGGTATATCTCAAAGAGGAAGCTATTTAAAGGGATAGTTTATGTTTTCTAAGTGGGGTTGTATCTGGTACTTATTCATAGGCAGTGCATTACCTAACAGTAAATTGTGGTCTGCACCTGCACAGTTTAGAGAAGCAGGCAGAGGTACTGGCACGGAAGCTAAGCAATATACTGCTGTGAACAGAGCTGGCAGAAAAACAAAAAAACACCCAAAAAAATGAGTTTAAGTGCACGCTGTATTTAGAATATTTTCACCACTTTACCTTGCAGTTCAGCCCTTTCCTTTGGCACAGCATTTCCTCAGCCGCAGAACTTGTGTATTTCTACACATGCAGCGCACTGTATTATGCTGCAACAGTACTTTGTGACTTGGGGCATAATACAGTGTGCTGCATGCATAGGAATAGGGAAGTTTTACAGCCTAAATATAACAAGCACTTGGACTGATACAGATTTTTTTTTTTTGGTGGCTAAAATGTGTTTTGATGCTGGTTTGCTGCTGGTCCTATGCACAGTAGTACACTGTTTAGCTTCCGTGTCAGTACCATCTACTGCAGGTAATACACTGCAGTACCTCACACAACCCCATTAAAAAATGCAACCTATCCCTTTAATAACATACATTTAGTGTCTCTCATTTACCTGCTTTTGGTTCATGTTATAACTCTTGAGCATAAAAATTAGACAATATTGCTCTTGTGCATGTGTTGTATGTATATATTATAGTGCGTGTTACTGTCTCATATTATCTGTCCCCTATGTACTCTCTTCTTCCAGGATTTTTGCTTGGTTGGGATTTTAAATGGTCCGTTTCACTAAATTAATTTCTGATGTTGATATATGAATATAACTGAATATGCAGGAAGCAAATTACTTAAAACTATTTTCATTCATGTATATTATTTCCTTGAAAAGATGTTTATTTGTTCACCTACATAACATTAATAGTACTAATGAATTATTTATTTGAACCATTTAATGCAAGACAAGTCATCTGCTGATTTAGCACAAAAAGGCAACTGGTATATTGAGGATTATTTTCAATTATTTTATACATAGATCTACTAAAGCAATACCAGGCAAGCAACTGGCAGTCAGGACTGATTTTTCATGTCTACAGAGCAACTCTATTGGTTTCGCTCTAATAAATAGGTGTAACTCCCTCCAGCCCCCCATACTGTATATCTGAAAACAGCTTGTCTTGTCTGCTGAGAAATGAAGAAAGCAAGGCTGAGAGAGGAGAGAGAGAGAGAGAGAGAGAGAGAGAGAGAGAGAGAGAGAGAGAGAGAGAGAGAGAGAGAGAGAGAGAGAGAGAGAGAGAGATAGAGATAGAGAGAGAGGATGCTCAGACTACACTCATCCATTTCAGAGAGACAAGGAGAAAAAAGAGATAATAGAGAGTCACAGAGCTGAACAGAAAAAATACCTTCTAATGAGAAAGAAAAGTAGCACATTTTTTGGGGGACATTGTAATGGACTGCTTTGGGGGTAAATAATTACATTCCCAAATTACTTAAATTTTCCGTAACTAATTTGATACTTTTTCTTCACTTTGCAGAACTCTATCCAGTACACTGTCTATGAAGGCTTTCTAATACTGTTAAAAAGATGAGGATTAATCTCATAACAATTATGACTTCATACACTCAAAATGTAAAACTGAATAAAGATTCATTTCCAAAAATTCTATTCTGCATACATGTGTTATAAGCGTCACACATGTTAGATTAACTGAAGGTTACTGTAGTTGTAGTTAAGGTGAGTTTGTCGATTACTGTAACTGTACTTACTGTAGAAGCTGCCAACTTGCTGTGTTATTGTTTCTTTAACCTTGACGCTGAGAAAGATTTACACTGGAACACAGGAATAATTGAGTGAGGATAATTATGCACCACTGAATTAGAGTTGCCTAATTGAGCTGTGACATCATCCCACCACCCTACACCCATACACACACACAAAGCCACACAGGGGCAGTGTGAGGTCATACGATGAATGGACCCAGCAACTGTTGCTGCGCTAAATTTTAAAGTAGAAAGCTACTAAGAGAAGGTCACCAAGTCTTTGAACAGGTCCTGAAAATCCTGATCTAATCCACATGTCTAATGAGGAACAATCAGCTTATACTCTAAAGGCAAGCCCACCTGGACCTGCAGTACGCATTGACACCACTAACAAAAAAAAGCATGTTGTATAACAGACGGAAAAAAAGGAGAATTACTGCTTTATAAAACGTTGCTATAAAACAGTACAGTGTTCATTGTCTGTTGTTTTTCTGCCTAAGCTTTGCATCAGAATGTTTTGCTGCTAATCTGTAATAATTTCACCCCCTCCCCCTTGGTCACTCTTCTTTTCCTGCCGCTCCCTCTCTGCTATTGCTTTGTGCTCCCAGCCCCCCATCAAATCAATCTTACCTTCTTAGCTGTGGGAAGTTTCTCAATTCACGACACCTGCTGTTATGATTAAACGGACATGGGACGTTCTTGTGTGGCTTATCCATCACACATGTATCACACTGCGTATGTGTGTGTGTGTGTGTGTGTGTGTGTGGACCGGTGCTGGATACACTGCATAATTGGAGTATGATGTGATGTGCAGTTCAGAATTAGCAAGATACAACATATGTTGAATGAGCAGTAGCATTTTACCTACTATCAGACAGCTTCTCTGCATGTTTTAAAGTGCATGTGTACATATATATTTATGTATTAAGTAAGGATGTGACAATGTATGTATAAGTCAGTGGGAGTGGGCATGTCTTTAATGCATAGACACAACATGAACATGCCCTGGGTCAAGCTTTAGTCACTTTAAGGTGGCAGGTCAGGCAACTCAAGGTCTACAGATGTGACATATGGACAGTTGTTTCCAGCATTACATCTTATACATCACCTCAGATGCTACATCTCAATGTGAATGTGTATGTGCCTAAAAAAGCCAATATGTTGAGTTTCTGTCACTACACACCAATAAATCTTGTAGCTTAATTAGAAATGCAACATGGGTATCGTAGCGTGAGAGTCCGGATGCTTCATGCATAAATGTGCTTTCAGTGAGGAAGTTTCTGTCGGTGTTTCATCTGTGAATCAGACAGAAATAAATTCCCACTCCATTCCCTGCTGTGTCTACCCAACTCCTCTTTATGTCTGCTTACTTTCACTGCAGCTCTCTCCATCTGGCTGGCTGCCGCATTTTCATTCGTTGCATCTCTTTTAATTTGGTTTTCTATCTCCCTCTGTCTTGTTTTTTTTTTTTCATTTCGTCTCTTGAATCCCTTTGCTTTGTTCACCTTGAGAGTTATTCTATCCTTTCCTCAACCCCTACTTCTTCCTGTGTGAGTGAGTATCTGTTTCAGAGCCAGGAATACATAGAAATTCAGCGACTGGACAGAACCGAATCATAGCCACCCTCCCCCCTGCCTCACCCTCAATCCCCCTCCTCCTCTTCACAGGGATCTATGCTGTCTCGATAGATGTGAATGAAGGTCATCGTGTAGCTGACTATGAGCCAAACACATTGCTAGTCCTCCTCAGCAATTCAAATACTAGAGCACTTCTCTGTTTTTTTCTGTTTAAGCTATGTATACAGCTGCGTAGACAAACAGCATTGACAGTTACTGCAGTAAATTGATACTGTGGTTTCTGAGTGTGCATTTGTGCATGTATGCATATATTTGCATGTAACATGTATTCATCTGTGTTTGCCTGTGTGGTTTATATGTAAATTGTAGAGACCTGTGCTTGCAGGGGGGGATTATAATTAACAGATTAATGGTTGATGCAGGCAAATAAAAAATGAGCTAGTAGCTACATGATAGCTCTTCCATTATTGATCTGCAGCAAGTGACATCCACTAGGACTAGGGTATGCAAACTGGCTTAAATGCCTGACGTAGACTCCACAGACAAAATTAGGCAAATATTGTAATGGCAGCATATATAGGGAACTCTGAGTGGATTGAATCTAAAACAGTATCAGCACTGCAAAGTTCTAATTTTCCCTTTCAAATGTGATCATATTACAACAGCAAAAAATAAATTACCAAGCCCTAGCACAGTGGATAATGCTTGCATTTCTATGCATTACATCGCTTACTGTAAACCCATGCTCCCTCTCCACTGAGGCTGTTGGACATATCTCTCTTGCCTAATAGGAAAGAAAATTAACAGGGCAAATCGGCCTTAATGAGTCTAAATCCACTAATAAAGAAAATGAACACTCAATCAGTCAACCAGGCAGTTTTTATTTCACCTTCTCCATTCCAAATGCTCTGAAGTAATGTATGAGAGGACCTCAGGGAGGACTTAGCAGATACAGTATATGTGTTCATTCACTTTTATAATCCCTCTCATATATCACACATTTCTGCAGAGCATCAAATAGTAAATTCACTCTTTGCAGGATGTATTGTAACTCTGTATTGTTCTGGTTTTCTACATGTTCACCATCTTTTCCCAAAGGCCTGTGCAAATACAGGCTTGCTAAATAAATTTAAGAAGCACAATATGAAAACTAGATATCAAAGATAGTACATATATGTCCTTTTTGCCTTCTTGGTTCATGAAATGATTATCTGGTAGGCACCATGTGAAGAGGAACAACAAGCATGTACTTGCACAAAATGGAAATGACTTGTTTACATCTTAAAACCTAATTTAAAAGATAAGATGTACTGACTATTATAACCTGAATTTAAGTGTTTAGACCCACTTTAGCCTTGCCAGTACATGAGGACAAGCATTTCATGCTTGATTAAATCATTACATGATAATAACAAGGCTGTGTATTGATCTGCATTTTGGCAACAGGGTCATATATTGATCTGCCTTTGATTATCATGAGGGTCATTTATTGACAACTTCCAACTGAGATCAATCGGTGCCCTTTAGATTGTTCAATAGAACGCTGCCTCTGCCTCAACCTCCTGCACCTCTTCATCTTAGTTACTGTACAAAAAGAGGTGGTACTGGTGAGGGTGCTGAAAAAAGCAAGCATGAAGATATGATTTACTGTTTAAAAATGTTTGTACACCGGTACCAAATCCAGAGTTTTGGTTCCAATACCTAAGCAATAAATAAATAAATAAATTATAATTTGACAAATGTCTCGACAAAACAGTTAACTCATCCATTCAAAATATGTCTCACTGCATCACTATTTAATTGTACATTAGAGCAGAACTTCACATTATTAAAATAATTAAAAGATTGGATTTGGATCAGGAAATATCCAATCAGAGAATGAGTCAACAACATAGATAATCTGAACGAGGATTCAATACAAACTTTCCTTGCTTGACAGTTTTTGATACTTTTTGGCGGGTTCTCAAAGATTCAATACTCACCTCTCAATAAGATGGGAGGGAGTTGAAGCTAACAGCAAATGTATAAATAATTAAAGCATTGCTCTTCAACCTACAGTCCAGTAGAAAATATCCATGTCTGTGTGTGTGTGTGTGTGTGTGTGTGTGTGTGTGCGTGTGTGTGTGCGTGTGTGTGTGTGTGTGTGCGTGTGTCCTGTATGTCTGCAGTGCAGCCTCTGCACCCAGATGAAGTGTCCCTAATAGGATCCCTGTGGGATTCCTCAGCTGCTTTTTACAGCAAACCTGCACACTGTCAGCAGTCAGCACTGACAGAGTCCGATTCTAAAACTAAAGATGGGACATGCAGTAATACTCTGTGGCTATCTCTCTACACACACGAACACGCAAGCTTACATTCAGCACAAATACACAACCATGAGTCATCAAAATGCATCTGTCAGCTTCCACAATAGTGTTTTGAAGTGTTGAGATTAATCAGGCAGTCATAATTACTGTAGCATGCCAAAATGTGTACACTCTCGTCTACCTTTTAAAATAATTACATGTCCTCCTTCTTGGTTCAATTTGTGCTACAGTTTATTGTCTTATTTTCATTCTGACACAAACATGGAAACAGACAGCTATTTAACAAGCTGTCTAATACAGATCTGTTTGTTTGTTTGTCTGTGTGTGTGTGTGTGTGTGTGTGTGTGTGTGTGTGTGTGTGTGTGTGTGTGTGTGTGTTTGTGTGTTTGTGTGTGTGTGTGCTTCCTTGACAGGTAAGACACTGTCAGAAGTTGTTAGACTTTCAAAGCCACTAACCAGTGTTTGTAGCACCAAATTACGCAGCCATGAGGAAAACAACAAAACACAAAGATGACTTATAACTGTACTAAACACTTGTATTTACAATGATACCATACATCATCATAATCATACATTTAACCAGCTATTTTAAATGACCTCATCTGGACCATTTTAGTGTGTAATTGTAATTGCGTTGTAGTGTAATAGTGACATTAAATAAAATAGGTCCAGAAAGAGATGTTTTTGTGGGCTGAAAAGAGAATGTAGAATAACCCCCCCGGTGCAACATAATGTATCTCAGGGCCTAAAAGGCTGACTGGTGAATATTTCAAGAAGTAATTAACCAGCTTCTATCTTTAGCTAATTGGAGATTGGAGGTCTGATAGTCATTAGAAGGTCCTATTTCTTGTCATGGCTGCATGGCACACAAAAAAAGATGAAGAATTTTGTGAAAGCATATGCAATTCACTTGGACATTTTGGAGGCTGACAGAGGACATCAATATAAAAAGGCATATTAAGAGGACATGATATGAATCCCATTTTGCTATCAAGTCCTTGTTGCCAGAGATCGTTGTCTCTGCCAGCTGGCTTTCATCAACATTCGCCTGCCATTGTACAACTGATGTAAGCAAGACATTCATGATAAAAAAAACAATTTAACAAATCAATGTTGTTCAATCGACAATTGAATGAAAGATAAAGGATAAAATCAATATAAGACATTCTATCTTAAAGTGGAGCAAATTTAGAGGCTGGTTTCTGGAGTACTGCCAACATGTGCCTACCTACAGTAATGTTTGTTACAGCCACACTGATGTCTTTTAGTTAGTGTTTGCATGGACAAATAAATCGGAAGCTTAATATTATGTTTTGCAAGTAAAGATGATCCCAGGGCAATCTGCTCCCCTGTATTACACGTGGTGAGCATTAAAACATATACAAAATTCATTGTAGATTTAAAAAAGTTAAACTACAACTCTGTTACTGTCTATCTATCTTTCTCTCTCTGATGCTTTGCAGCTGTCATGACACTTTCAACTTCCAAAGACTACCATAAAAAAACGTTAATTTAAGGATTTTCAAATTCAGTCAAATCCATTGACTCAATGACTGGTAGCATTTTACAGCAGCAGCTTTAATTTAAGCATTTTAATCCTTAGAAAATTATGCAAAGCATTGTCATGGCCATAATAAGAATAAAACCATTTACATTTATCATATCACAATTTACAAATACCTACTCTGAAGACTAATTTTTGAATACTTAATTTAATTTATTGCATACTCTGCATTGTTGACAATATGCATTTAGGCATAATGGTTTGGGTTTGTTCAATTTAGCATATAATTTGGGTTGTGCATAAAATTGACCTCTTTTTACACTTTTCTAAAGTATTTTAAGAACTGCACATGTACCCACCCACACACATATTTCTGTCCTATAAAGGAGCAAAATTATCAAATGAACATGTAAAAAAAATTAAGCGTTACACATAAACACGTGTAGATCTACACATACCAGTTGCCATCCTAAGAGCAAACAAGACATCTATCATGCTTTTACATGAACAGTCATGAGCTCTCTAAACCATTAGCTTGTGTATATATTCAAGTGGAATAAAAAAATAAATAATAACAAATGATTAATAGACATACCAGGTGTCCACAAAGTCTCTTTACAATTAAACAAATTCATTACAAAAGCAATTGATGTTAATCAGATTTGTTCTATGTACTCAGTGGTTATCAAAGTTTTTAATCACATTGCATTTGTGTATTGTGTATCGAACAAACAAAGATACGGGGCATCAACGACCTGAAGCAAAAGATCACTGATGCTATTGCCACCATTGATGAGGCAATGCCACAGCGAACATGGCAAGAAATCGAGTACCGTCTTGATGTGCTTCGCGCAACTAATGGTGCCCATATAGAGGTGTATTAAATGATTCAATCTCCACAGACTATACATTTGCTTTTGTAATAAATTTGTTAAATTGTAAAGAGACTTTATGGGCATCCTGTACATTCCTGGAGGGGGGGATTACAGGCCAACCTGTAGCTTAAAACACTACAGGTCATATTATCCAAAAAAATATAGGAGTACAGTAGCTGTTACCTCTGTCATCTTGGTTGAATTAGGAATTTAAGCTCATTATGTACTCATTACGCAATGCTTTAGATAAGCGCTGCAGCTACTCACAAAACATATTAAATGTTATGTGATCATCAGCCAGTGCAGACTGACCAGCTGCATCCAGGAGCCTGACTGTCTGTCTCTGGCAGTTTACATCAGATTCTTTCTTGATGACAGAATTACTCCCTAACACCTTCAATCTTTATTTGGTGACATCCTTCTCTGACTCTGTGTTTATGTGTGTGTGTGTGTGTGTGTGTGTGTGTGTGTGTGTGTGTGTGTGTGTGTGTTCACAGCCCAAGGACATCCATGCAACAAATGCACTACTTGTCATATGCCTGAATGTATGTGAGTGTGTGTGCACGTGTGAGTGTTAGAGCATATGTGGTGCGTGCATCTGTGTGTGTCTGTAACATCGTACCGCCCTTCCAGCATCAGACACATATCCTCAAGGTCACAAATCAGGACAGGTGGCCGTTTGGAAAGATTAAGGACACATTCCTAAAAAAGAGACACCTTTGATTTATCATATCATGCCCGTATCCATGGCAATCTCTGCTATAGAAGGGCAGCGGTGAAGCTGGGCTCTCGGCAGACACCCAAGAGGTATCAGTCACACTCAAAATCTCTCCTAAACTCCTCTACACGGTGTACCTCAAAATGACTGTGGTGAATGGAAAGTAGAGGATATGAGGGGGAAATGTGGGAGAGGGAAAGATAAGAGGGAGGGAGGAAGAAGGAAAGAGGGAGAGTGTAAGCAAGACACAGACATTAAACCCCCACTAGTCCCCTCTGACAGATGCTACCTAGGGCAGCATGCCAGGGAGGCGCAGTCTTAAGATGACAGGCTCTGCCATAGTGAACAAAATTGATAATGCCATATGGCTAGAGGAGAATTGCTGTAGATTCTAGTCACAAAGCCATGAACAAGAATTAATCCTTTTGCCGCTGTTGTAGGACAAGGTTTTACTGCCCTGTAAGACTATCTTCATAAGGTGGAGGAGATGGAGGGAGGAGGGGCATGCTACAGGAAAGGCCACCGTGATGAAACCCCACGCCCTTCCCTCTTCTTCCTTGGGTGTATCCCTCTCATTAAACAACCAGAAACATACTCTGTTCCAATCCACTAACTCTGATGGTTTCCTAGATAGTTACACAAGAGCAGGCATAACCATTTCTGGTGCCTCTAAAATCAGATAAAAAGGTGCTTGTATTTTAAAAGAACAGAAGGTAGGTGGCACTGAGGATTTCTGTTGTCTTAACATCTCTTTTACATACATACACACACCGCAGAGCAGGGAGTTTGTACTGTCATGGTTTAAACAGAAGTTTTATAGAGATGGGAATTGTGCAAAATCCAAACTCACAGTTTCCTTTTCCCCAGGTCCAAAGGGGGACCTAAGGAGACAAGGGGAGCCGGTGGGCCTATTCTGTGGCGAGAAGCAATTAATTTGCAATGTGCAGCACCGGGAGCTGGAAGGTTAGACTTAAATGGAGCACAGCCAGCTACAGAGACTAGGCTTAATTGTTTGATTGATTGGCCGCGACTGCAAGGCATATTTCTGAAGCCCCTCTGCGTCGATCAATGAGTCAATGAGCACCTCGCCAAACCTCGCAGCTTCCAGGCCTCGCAATTCAATTAATGTTGAGACCTTGGTGGCCCCTGCCTGCGATCGTGTTACAGCCCAGGAGACAAGCCTCCACTGCTCCAACTGTTTATTCCTCATATAGGAGCTTACTGCGGCAGATACAAGCTAAGGGGTAGGGTGTGTGGACGAGGGGAGGGTTTGAGAAGAAGAGGCAAAGGGGGCGGAGAGGTTGGCTTTATTAGATTGGTAACAGACACTACATACTGTATCGGACACAAATCGAGTTACCCTCCTAATCTGTCATTTAAACAAATTATCTTGGGTGGTGATGCATCAGCAGTATCGCTCCACTCCAGGGGGTTGAGGTAAGGGGGAGGGATGAACAAATGGAGAGAGGGAGGGGCAGTGATGGAGGACTAAGGCTAATAGAGACACAGAAGAGACTGACACTTTGTCAGGAAAGCAATGGAGGAAGGAAGAAATGGTGAAGGGTGACTGTGGGCAGCACTATAAAATTCAAGTTACAAGCTGAGGTCTGTTGTTTATATTCACCTCAGGTCATGACTAATCCTGCAAACAGACATCCTAAATATTTGAGCTACTGGCAGCTTAAAGTTGTAGTCTACACAATGTGCATGTAATAAATGCTAAACTGAATATTTGACAATCCAACGTATACCATCATTTAATGCTAACATATTGTTCATATATTAGAATGGACAAGAAAACAGGTGGAGAGGAAGGATGATGAGTAGACAAGTGGAGAAATATGAATAAATGTAGGAAGTTTAAGAGACTTGAACACTATTCCTTTATCTAAAACAGCTGAGTCCATGAAGAAGAGAGAGATTGAAGCTGGACTGGAAGCAATGTGTGCTGTCTTTTAAAATGGCAGACAGCTTTGACATGATGTTTGGTCCAGGTCAGGGTCAAGGCTGAGCCCACCATTACTGAAGATTGACAGGTTCATTGAGGGAAGACATACAGATAAACAGACCAACAGAGACATGTCAATGACTTGGGAACTGCAGTGCTGTGCAAACATGAATAGTGTGTTTACTGTGTTGAGAAAAACTATAAAAGAATATAATTGTTTAGCTAAAATGCTTTTGTGGAAAGAACCAGAGTGTCACACAAAGCTTAAAGAAAAAGAAAAGTATTTGTATTGCTATATAGAAGAAAAGGACAACATAATGTAACTACAACAGCTTTTTTATGCCTTTGTGTTGAAATGGGCTGTAGTATTATATGTTATCTGGTGCACACTCATTCTTACACCTTCACGTTTTCAACAACTCAGAGATGACTGATGGATGAGCGACTAGTGCTGTGTGAAATCTCACCTACAAAAACTCCCCCTTTAAAAAAAAAACAACTAATTACACCTTTTATTTAATAATGACACTATTCATTGGGACTCAATGTAGAGCTCAGTTCCCACTCCCTTACTTTTCATCCAATCATGTCCCCCGAGCCACCACAGCTAGATACATGTGATTGGCTGAAAGGTGAGGAGGAATGGCAGTTAATCAATATTTATTAATATTACAGTAACTTTTTTAAATAGATCTATTATTTCACAATTTGTTGGTTTAATTATATGTTTTAAATACTTTATTCATATGATTAATTCTGCCATGATGTATTTTTTATTTCTTTAATATTGAGCACTTTGGCGGTCCATATTAAAGGAATCTTTAACTAAAAAGCCAAAAAATTATAATATGGTCAAAGTGGTGTTTTTTATTAATGAATTTAATTATATTTCCTGTTAATCACTTAATTACCTAGTGTATCTCTGAACTAATCACCACACTTAATGTTTTTTTGTTGGGGGCCCCCACAGCTCAATGAAACAGGCGGTGTGACAGTGCTGTGGGTGTAGATGAGCGAGGTGTAAATGAAAGTGAATTGCACTGTTTCCTACTGGCTGCTGATAGAGGTCATAAATCACTTAATGTACCTTACTACAAAGCCTTTTCAAAATACAAACTTGAACATGCTGCATTTGTCAGATTGAATGACATACTAATACTAAATGAAAATAGCGTCTGTGATTCCATTGACATGCACCAGTGCATTTAACTATCAAAGAATATGGTGCCGTTCTGAAAATGATCTACATTGTAAGGTTTTCACATCTATGTTTCTGTTTCTTTACGATAACTCCTGGCTCAATATACAAGATGTCAAATAGACTTAAGAATGGTTAATAGAGCCTGCCAAGACCAGAAGGAAATGTGTCCTGATTTGAATAATATTTCAGCAAGAACATGCAATTTGAAAGCTTGATATGAATGATGTTTAACCCTTAAGCTTCACTAGGAACATTTTTGGCTTTTTAATTTGCAATTTTTTACAATAACTTTGGCTTATTAATGCATACGGCATAACATTTGATAAGGGTGTATATTTTTTGTCCAATTTTGGAAGTTCAACCTCATTTTCTTCAATTAGTCTATAATAAATTGTGTAATCTAAAGTGTAAATATGTGTATGCAATCACTGAACAAACCTAAAGGATTCATTTGGTTAAAGAGTCATATGGTCAATGATATTAATGTGATACGATGTCCTGACTATGCCAGGTGAGCTACATTGTTTGTTTTACAATAATCTATATTGTTTTCCCAGTCAATCCCTTTTACTAAAGCCATACCCCAGTGCTTTGTGAAAATGCAAACATGAGAAAAACTGCTGATTAGAGAAACACACGTACATTACATCACAAAGTGGGGTGGTGTGAGAGCATTGACCAGGAGATCAAGGCAGGTCTCAAAGGCCCACTGCCTCACTTTGACCCTCCAACCTCTGGAGCTTCACTTAAGAGTCTTGACTCCTCTTTCTCCAGCTCCTATATCTTCTGCCCCTTCAGCTCCCTCTACACTCAGCCATGGGATGCTGAGTTCACATTATCCAACTCTGCCGACTCAGAGAAGCAAAAGGTCAAGGTGCAAAGGTCAGCTTTAAATCTACGACCCCTACATCTTATGCATGAGGCTGGTTTCCTCTACAGAGCTTTGTATCCACTGGTTTTCCATCTACTTTAATTCAAACAGTTCCTTGTACTGTATGTATTTTTCTCAGCAAGAAGCATTCGCTATAACCTTAACTAGAGCCTGTCCACATCCCATACATTTATAAAAATAGATACATGCACACACTGATTATAGCTAAAATACAAAACACATTTACACCAATGACTAGATCACTCATACTTATTTTAAATTTACTGTAGTACATTAGTGAATTAAAATGTAGTATATGAAGTGAGATTTTCAAGTTGTCTGCTTTAAAATTGATTAATAAAGAAACCCTACTTTCTATATGATGAAGCAATGTGCTTCAATGTCCTTGTATAATAAGCAGCTGCACCTGGGAGAGCTGTCCTCATTAAGGCTCATCATACAGTGCACATTTACACACACAGACACATAGTTGGCTGCAAGTTCTCTTTTAGCTTTAAGTGTTTAGCCATGTTTCTCAGGTTCCTCTGAGTCACAACTAGGCACTTGGACAGCAGGCACACAGTACAGAACAGTACAGAAACTCACACACCAATCCACTCGTACGTTACCTCTCCCTAGAATTAGACTTACTTACTTACAACTGGTCTTCAGATTTGTTTCTTAATCCAAGGTTACTAAACTTAAAAATACATAAAAATGAAATTAAAAAACAGTGTTCCACCTTCTTTTGATTTACTAAGCATAACTGTAATAATCACAATTTTTCTAGAAATATTTCCAGAGAAAAAGACAAAAAAATAATTAATTGTGGTGCAGACACAAGATCATTTCCTTTCCTTGATGAACTGCATATTTGTAAATCCTGTTCAAAATCATAAATATATGTATACCAAATATGCCATACATAATTCAAACTTCAATAAAGGACTAACTAGGACTGTAAATACATTAGTCATACAGTCTACCTTATAAGTTACTCTGTATCACCTTTAAGTTAAAAATATAACTTAAAGGTGGGGGGGGTACAAGGAAACGTGTGACACATACATAAACCTTCAGTGACATAGGATTATTCCTTTAACTGATGATTAACAGAGCAGGCGTATGTACAACTCATTCTACTGAACTCCACATCCACCACCCTGGACCTGACTACAAAGTAGTACTAAACTGATGAGTAATAGCAGGCACATGGATACGCAGTAGCATGAGTCACATCTTTTCATTGTAAATTTTACTCACACTCATTTCCAGTAACACAAGGGTCATTATTAATGAAAGTCAAAGGTTGAACCAGTTACGTCAACTACAGATGTCAATGTGGAGTTTTTTTCTTTACTGTAGAAGACTTTTACCAGTGCCAGGTTTACCAAAGACACCCAACAGCTCATTAGCATCTCTGTTCACTGATAATAGAGCAAAACAGATGATTTTTCTTAAGATATGTGAAGCCGGGAACTCATTTTTTGTCTAGCAGTAAGGGTTCAAGCACTCAAAAATAATCAGCTCCACAGCCAGAGCAATAGACATTAACTCATGCACATTAATACAGAGAATTCATTTTCTCCTAATTGCTTCTGTGCACTGAATAAGTGAGTAGCTTTTTAGGCATGCTGTGGCAGAGCACATCTAGACTCCGAATGTGACATTCAATTTCTTTTAATTTGTCAAGTGGGTAAAAAAAACAACTGTGGTGAATAAAGTTGGGATTCATTATAGCACACAGAAATGACTCTAGAGTGAAAATATATGTGTTTGATGTAGCAGGACTTGTTGTCTGAGCCCTATGGTATTTGTGTGTGTGGACATGTGCATGAGCGTGTGCGCTCCTATGAAAGTCTGTCTCAGCCCAAGTGGCTGTTGAAATATGAATGCATGCTGTAACTGCCCTGCTATCCTACCTGCAGTGCTTCTGCAGTCACTGTCTTATGGCAATGAGCAGTGACAAGGGGATTCAGGGGGAATGGGTCTGCTTCAAAAGCCATTTCTACTGCCACTAATTGTCTGTCATCCCAAGCTGATAGGCAGCAGGACACTGACAGACAGCACTGATCACAGAGTTGGGGCGCAATTGAATTCAGCAAAAATGAGCCAATCTAAATGCCTGAGCTCAGGGACACTGAGGGTTGCATTATGGAAGATTTTTATGTTAGACCACATCTACAGCAAGCTCATTATCAGCCTAAATCATAAAATAGTGCTATAAGTGAAGTGTCCCATCCCACCACCTAATATATCAAGTGTAAATTAATTTTATGTGCCCTAAATTTACTTTAGGTGTCAATATGGACACTTTACTGGTTGAAGTAAGTGACCCTCAGAGAGAAATCCAAACTAAACAGCAAAACACAAATACCTTTCCTTTTTGGTATATTTTAGATTAATATAATCACAGAGCAGCAAAATGAGGTGTACAGTTCACAGACATGTAAAGTTGAAACAACTATTCAAATAGTTGATTTGTTAATCACAGAAAATCAATCGGCAAGTACGTAAATATTTGCTTGAAAGTCTTTTTTCAAGAAATGTGCTGAAGGTTTTTCTGGCACCAGCTTGCCCAATGTGAAGATTTGTCAGTTGAATGAAACAAACAATTTGAAGAAGTGATCTTGGGTTTGGGGATTTTTTGAGGAATCAATTATAATTTATTCTCTACTTTCTCCCAAGAGTTACTAACAAATTAATCAAGGAAATAACACATTATTATTTATTTAAATAAATATAAATTGATGATGAAAATAATTAATACAATGGCATTTGGAGTCACTGACTGCAGCTTGTAGGTTTTTTGTTCTGTTCTGTCTACAAACATTTTGGTTGCACCCCTTAAATATGTGAAGACAAGTCACACTATACCACATATGTTCACACATGGTTTGCTGTCCTGTCATTCCCACTCCCTCCTTCCACCCTCTGTAGTGTATGTAATTCCAGATATAGAAGACAGAATGCTCTCTGTGGCATTTAAATTAACTGTAAAGCCCCAAAGTCAATGTTATATTTACCTCACTGACGCATGGTGGGCACTGGATGACACAAATTCACCTGCTGTGCTGGCATGGGGCCTAGCTGAGGTGTGAGAGCGATACTGAACAAAAGGATAATGCAGAATGGAAAACACCTGTCTAGCTTGCTTACACAAACCACAGGAGGCTGCATCGACACTGAGAGGCACTCAGGTCAGTGTACTGTATGTTGGCTTAAAATACTGCAAACATGTCCAATGATAGCAGGTTGATGATGTGAGAAGATTGCTGTGTGTGAAAATGTAATAAATGAATATCATGAATAATTCTCTTTGCAATTTTTTTTTTTTAGCTTTTTTGTTCATTTTTTATTGCTTAGTCTCTATCTGTCTGTTTCTTTTCATCTCTTGTTTTATCTGTCTCTCTGTAGGAGTGTTCTCATGCTGAGACAGGAGCATTGTGTTTCTCTCTCCTTGTCTTTGAGGATCTATTGGCCAGGCAGACCCACCTACTCAGCTGACCCAGTCCAATCCAGATCCTGAAAGCAAGCTATTTAATCTAGCACTGGATGACAGGCCACCCTCCCTTTGTCAGGGAGTAGACCATTGCTGTTGTTTCAGCTGCATTGCAGTCATCCTGAACACATCCATATTTCACCGGGGAAAAGAAGATAGATCGAAGAAGAAAAGGCAGCTGAGGACAACGCCAGAGCTGGAAAAAAAAGAGAGAAGCAAGGAAGCATTGCAACAAGACAACAAAGTGTCAACAAAAAGAAAATGGATAAATAAGCAAACCTAATTTAAGGGTTTTTGACAGGCCTTATATGTCTCTGACTCATTAGTGCAAAATTAAAAGTAGAGGCTACCTAAAGGTCGCACTAACATGTTGCTCAACTCCAATCAGCCCAACAATTCAAGGACACAACTTACTCATTAACTCTCCTTTTCATTAGATACAGCCTGGACACCCCCCTCTTACTATTCATGACATTCAGGATGCAGACTTGCACAAATTACATTCCTGTGGTCTATCAGTGCAGCAGACAGCAGGCAGTAACTTACTGTATTTCTGAGAGCTGAGCTGCTGCAGGTGACTAATTTTCCTGACACCCATTGCAAGGGAATTAAATAAGATGGACCTGAAATTGTCAGACTGTTGACCTTTAAATCCACAAGTGGGCCACTAGTGGCAATGGAAATGGACAGACAGAGGTAGGATTTAAAAAAAAAGCAGTCCAAAGAAAGGTAGGAGAAATATGAAGTGACCGAAGAGGGGAAAAAACAGAGAGACATATATAAGAATATTAGGTGTTTTTTCCCTTCAACTGTCAGACAGGGCAAACCCAACCTGATGGTGAGATGTGACACATGGGTGTGTCCTGTTCAGCCCACTTTCCCCCCAGCAGTTCCTGTGAATGTCTGGTCAGCCTGGCCCTAATCCTCCCTCTGAGACTGACACCATTCCTGCCCCCCTGAGCTGACTGGATTCTATCTCCTCTGTACTTTTACATGATAATAGGTTAAAAGAAGGACACGTAAAGAAGATAATTTTTCATGCAGATAAAAAGCTTTCATTCTTTTGCCAAACACTGCAGAGATTTACTACAGCCAGGAGCCACAGATAGATGAAGGAAAAATTAGTGAAAGAGGAAAACAAAATGTGGATTGACAGCAGAAAAGCATGATGAAACAAGTGGTGTTTCTGATGCTGTGAGCAAGTATTGAAACAGACTGCAAGACGCAAATAACACTGGGCTTATCTGTGAAAGTGATTAAAAAGCGAGTGTTGGGACACATAATGTTTAACCTACATACCCTATCTCTAGCGATTCCCACCGAGAAAGTCCCTCTTATCTGCTAATAGACCTTGGTAATCCCTCAAACACGCATGTACTGTACACTGGCAGCTTTTAATGAATACTGAATGAGAGATGAGTCCTGCTAGAAACCAATGGATTGCTTAAACTATATGGAACTACTGCATTGAGGGTCCAGCTGTGTAAGTCAATGTTGAGTTTTCAAGCTAAAACATAATACAGTCAATACTACTGCATCCTTGAGAACAGTTCAATCTGATTTCTGAGAATTAAATATACTACAGAGGATTGCCATAAACTGTCCCTTACAAAGACAGATAACTGGCAAAATGTTGATTTTACTACAAATTATCAGCAAAGATCAACAGAGCACTAGATGAATAATCCAGTGCTTGATGCCAATTATACTGATTCATACGTAATACAACCTCAATGAGAATATGTACTTTCTCTGTGGTTCAATAGAAAACACTGGGGGAATTTTGAAATGTTCCCTTTAAAAACACATATGTTACGTCATACTTTACAAACTCTCCCAAAATAAAATTTGCGCCAATCAGTTACTTGTAATGTGGAGGAAAAGTTCAGGCTCCAGGGGATTTGGGCAGAAAATCGGAGTGCAGAGAGGGAGAGATTGTAGACGACCAGTAGTGGAGATCAGCAGTGTGACCATATCCAGAAAATTAGATTTACTGAATTAGAGGGATTAGATTGACTACAGCTGGATTGGACCTGATGCCTCTAAGAAAATAGAAAGATAAAGCAAGAGAGGGAGCACAGCACAGTAGAGAGGGGGAACAAGGAAAGGAGGATAGCCGGAAGAGTAAGATATAAATAAGTTTCTTTGGGAGTTGGGTGGAAAAGTCGTATTGCGGTAGTGAGAGGAGCAGAAGGAGAAGACAGATCAGCAGATTTAGGTACCCTGGGTAACTTTTAGGGGCTGGCACTGAAGTGAGCAGCTGACACTGTCATGGCTGCTAAAGGTTCAGCTGGGTTCTTCTGCTCAACAGGACTAGAGCTGCAGTGCCCCTCAGTGGTTGAGTATGGGCATACAGGCTGAACCTCAGAGCATGTCTACAGAGGAGACATTAGGGCATGAAAAGGACAGAAACAAATTACTTATCATCTCTTGGGTCAAAACCCCAAAGCTAAGAAGTGATTATTTCATTCTTAAAAGATATTCTTAGACATTCTTAAAACCGTATAGTTTCACATGTGTGGATTTTGATACTTTAGTTTTGTTTTGGCAGTTGATTGCCTTTCTCCTTTTGATATGATTTGACTTGTTTAGTCCTCCTCCAGCGTGACACAGACATGGTACCCTCTCTATTTGCTCTAAGACATGATGAAGCCATTACCAGATCATTAACCTGGACAGAACTTGTATTATGTTTGAATAACAGGTTAGGGGTGTGTGTGTGTGTGTGTGTGTGTGTGTGTGTGTGTGTGTGTGTGTGTGTGTGTGTGTCTGTCTGTCTTGTTGTGTGAGAATGTGCAGCAGTGAAAGACAGAGCTCTAAGCAGGGGAGATGAAGCCTAAATCAATATGATTAATTCATGTTAATTGCTGCCCCCTGGTGTCAGTGCCGCGGCTGTCGTTACTTTGCTGATACACACGGTTTTTGGCACCGCCTCTTTGCCCAGAAGATAAATCTCCCAAGTCAATAGAGAGACAGATACAAATTCCTGCTGCTTCATAGCTTCACACTGCGGTTACCTCTGGCCCAGACACAGCAAAAAACTAGTCTTACAATAACTCGCCCTTCTACCCCCCTGATCCTCTTGTGGAATCTGAAGAATATTAACAAGGCTGTGGTGATGTATCATAGATAAACAGGAAGTGACAGATTTTGTATGAATTCTCTCCCTGCATATTCCACCATGATTTAGAGGCTTCACACAGCCTGCACTGCAAAATTGTAGGGTGTTGTCTGCATACTGATGTCCTGCTCATTTGGAGGGGAGGTTTTTTTAAACCTTTATTCAACCAGGAGGGTCCCATTGAGATTAAGAATCTCTGGCCACGAAAGGCAGCAGCATTTATAAAAATGCATAGTGACAGACAAAAGGAGACCAATTTAAAAAGAAAATAAAACAAGTTTAGGGGAACTCCCTTTCCCAGAAATTTCAAGGAGTCAGTTGCGTAACCAGGTAAAATAAAACACATACATCCTAGGAAATCTGCATCTCATTATTTTGACTGTGATTATTTATATAAATAGAGAATCAAAGTGGACCTAATACAGAGCCCTATGGTACACCCGTTTCAACAGATATATTAGAACATAGACCACCATATCTAATGCTTTAAGACCGATTACTAAGGTGGTTTGAGAACAAAGCAACTGCTTGCTCAGAGTCTATGTGTTGAGAAATCTACAGGATCAGCCTCCTTCGATTTTTACAGTTAAAACATACTATTCTTCACAAAACATACTAAAGGCACTAAATACAGTGAAAATAAATAAACATCCTTTCAGAATATAATATAGACTATCAAAACACACAGTGTCTAGAACTCACATTCATTTACACTATCTGTGGTGAAGCCATCTCCTTTTAAAACACAAACCATGGGGGTCAGAATTTTAATCAGCCTATACCATCCTCAGAGATCAATGTGAAGAGAGACATGCTGAAACTGACAGGTAAGGATGATTAATGGCCTGTAATCAATCAAAGGGAGTGACATGAATTTGAGGTGCATGATGTACATGTGAATCTGATTACTTGGTTGCATCATCATTCAGGCATTTAGCTTAACTTAAAAACCACTTCCACTTCTAAAACAAATGTGTCATTTATCAAAATCTAAGTCAAGTTATGACTGTATGGCCAATATGGACAAGAGGAATGGTTACATTTACTATCATCCTTTCAACATAGATTACGAGGCCTGTGTGTGTTGGAATGTGACACAGGTGAATGGAGGAGCCAGCAACCAGAGAGAAGGATCCGCCCACACCAGCAGTGTGAGAAACAGCTGTATGTTTCTGCACTAAACTAGAGAAACACCCTGCTTGTTACACTGTACCTCTTCGAAAGGGGCTGACTGATTCACACTTTTAAATGTGGCCTCCTGAAGTGACCCGCATGCTCAGTTGATCATTAATGACGTCATGCACATAACGGGTAAACACCGTTTAGCGAACATGTCAAAAGCAACAGCTGGTGAAGTTACTAGTAGTCTCATTTATGGTCTAATGTTACAAACAGCGGGTGATGTTAAAAAGGAGGAAGAGGAGAAAGAAAATGAATACTTTAATGATGTCTTTATGTGAAGCATTAGCTGTGTGTTGCTCCAGAATAACGTCAAAGCCGCATTAAATGCTTCCTGACTGTCCAGATTGTGGTCGCATTCAAAAAAATCCGATACGTATCCGATTCAATACCACATTTGAAAGTAGCCTGAATTGGATTTGGAAATGTCAGATTCAGTGCGACTTGTGCTGTTCACATTATCAGAAACAAATCAGATATGGGTCACATTTGAGCGAACAAATCGGATTCAGGTCACTTTTAGCTGCGGTGTGAACGCATAGACTGTATAAACCTACAGCAGCCTTTGAGTGCTCCCAGAAGAAGGAAAGATTGCATGTCACTGCTTGTTTGTAGCCAATCTGTTTCTTCAGTCAAGTCAATATTGTAACAGCTGGCCATCCATTGATAGGCTACACTAGAGGAGTGAGATGCTGGATCAATGATGATGCCACATCATACCATGAGACTCATGCAGACACACAAAGGCGCTTACATACAAAAACATTTTCTTTTCTATAATGTATGTCTCAAGGCTTGAAGGTGGTAAATGCATCAAGAGACATCAAGCTCTAATAAATACCTGCCTTACCGTTGCTGCAGTAATCCTCTGTCAAATTTAAAGAAACAGTAAGCATCCCTAATGTTTTGTATTTTGTATAACAACAATAATTCTGCGCACAATGTATTGTGAATATAAATGGTATAAAATGTCCACAAGGAAGTGGGTCACTGCAGATCGTTTACCTATTTACAACAAACTAGATTGGGTGTCTCTTGCTAACCCACTATAGAAAATACTAGAAAAGTTTAAGTGTGGGAGAAAAGTTTGTGAGGTAGATATACATTTCAGGATAATGAATAATGATTGCAGCATGGCTGACATTGCACTCCACGGGAACTCAAAGGTGGAGGGGAGAATGGGTAGGATGGAAGGCCCAATTTAGAGCAAGCAGCTGTTCTGCACATTGCATCACTACACATCTGCCAAGTCACTGTAGGTAGGGGGCTGAGGTGACTTCCCAAGCTTCATCAGCCCCCCTCCCCTCCTGACGTAAATTTCAGATTCTTCCTGTAAACATACTTGATTCACACACACAAGCACACACTAGATATTCCCTTGCAGGCCTGGACTTTGTTTCCCAGAAACATCTTACAGATAATGTGACCTTTGTCTCATTTTAAGTCTGTGGGGTAAGATCATCTTAGCCTTAAGATGCTTTTGGGAAGCAGGGCTTAGACTGCAGTGCTAATGGTATGGAAGGTACGGACTCCTCCCTTCTCATCCACTTCAGGAAGCTGCATCACATGTACGGATTCAGTGCCTGTCTTGTGAGATGTACCTTTTCCCTGTTAGTGCCATGTGATTACACATAGCTCAGCTCACTCAAAGTACTGCTTAAGGTTAGGCAGTGGTCTTGGCCATGCTGCTATTTAACCCTGTCTGTTTTAGCAGTTTTGCTAACCTGCAAGCATACATGAAGCTCAGCAAAGCAGAAATTGAAGAGTGATGGCACCAAAGTCACTACTGGCAGAAAGCATCTCATATATAGTTGCAGCAGCAGCAAAGGGAAATGTTAGCACCAGTAATAAAGCAGATTGTGAATCAGCAAACTTATACAAATAAATAGCATAAAAACATAATATTAGCACCACAATGCACATGCCAAACAACAGCTTAAGCAGAGTAAGGACAGCCACTACACTATTAATACCCATGCAAACACTTCACATAATGTAGAGAAATGGCATCAGCATAACAGCTGGAGTTGCCAATAGATGCCATGTCATCAACCACAAGCAAATGTACAGGAGATAAGCTGCATGTGCCAGCATACAAATAACATTCACATGTTGACATTGGCAAGCACAAACACACAACCTCAACTGAACCAAGATCTGATTCATGATTCTTGTGTTAGCCTGAACTGATAATATTCTAAAAAATATATGACACTTCTGGGTTTGACTGGTTAACAAACTGAGTCATGGAATATTGGCAGCACCAGCAGGGACTGGCTGATGGCAGACTGTTGGCAGGTAAACTTGCTTATGAAACGTTATATGAACAGTAGCAGCAGCAAGTGTTTGATGCAGTGACACAACTAGCAATTAAGCACAGCACTGTGGAAGTCAGTTGTGGAGGAAAATGCTCAGAGGACTCACATTTTATGTATCTTAAACCTTCCAATATACAATCTTGGACACCTGTCTTTCAAAGTCAGATTAATGCAATGCTAAGGCTATGTGAACACGCAGTTTAATTTTAATTTCACTCTCTCAACAGCAAATCATCACCCTGGAATGGTCAATTTGCTCAGTTCTTATTTATTAGTTAGTTATTGGGGTATGACTAAATCTTTTTTAATGTGGAATTCCCTGTTAAATCAACTGTAGCCTCAAATAAAGTTACACTTACTACTGTATCTGTACTGTACTTAACTGCTGTATCGGATTTAGGACTTTCATGTGGCGGAAATAATTTGTAAAAGTTATGTCTAGAAACATTGCTCCGAATCCCACTTTCCAGAAAACCTTGGGTACAGACGCAAAATCTTGCTGCAGTTATTAGACTTGGACATTGGGGTAAAATCCCATCCTGACTAATAGAACTACTTAAGAATCATTCCGGAGATTTGTATGCGATAATGAGAAATAGAGGTGCAGTTCCATTTCATTCAGCTTTCTCACCTCTGGGTGTAGCATGTAATTACTCCTGTGGAGCTTTGTGAAGGATGACAGATTAAAAAGGAGTTGCCCGGAGCGGTTGGCCAGCCAGTTAGTTCACTAGGCAGCCACTGAGCCTCTCCGGAGGTCACACCACAGTCCCTGGCAAACAGGTATGTCAACGCTCTTGTCAAGGTGACACCTGCAGACAAATTCTCCAGCGACTAAAGTAGCTTTTTAGTGTTCCCTTTGCATGATGTTTTGAGGTACCTGCACTTTACTTTACAATTTTCTTTACTTTATACTTCCAATGTATTACCTTTGCAACAGAGATATTGTAAAGTTTACATTTATTTACCAGCTGTAGTAAATTGTTACTGTGCAGATTAAGATTGTAAATAAAGATGCAGCATTTCTAAAATAAATGTAATTATATTGATCATACCAACCAGTTTATAATATAGATCAAATTAGCTCCACTTCAACTGGCTTCAACATTAATGTAATGCTTATAAATTAAATTATCAGATAAAATAGTCTGACTGTATGGTATATATTAAAACAGTGACAATGACCATTTTCCTGTATAATGAATACTTTCACTTTACATTTTACACTTTCACTGAACATTTTATTGATACTTCTGTGCCCATAGTTAAGTGAATGGTAACATTTCTATCTCATAAAAAGAAATTCATCACTGAGAACACTGGCATTTTTTATGACAAAGACAGAAATTTTAAAATCTGATTAACATCTATACTAAAAAAATCTTTTTATTAAATCAAAACGTATTAGTAATGTATCAAGACTCCTACTGGTGTGTGTTGTTCTCCATCTGCAGGTTGGGAAAATGCTCATGCTTAGCTGCCCACTTCCTCTGTCCCTAACTTAAGCCCCTGTCAAGACATTCACAGCAGCAATTACTGGTATTGAACTGCCCTCAATCAGCCCTTAATTCAAGCCTTCAACCTGCGATCAATGTATACATTAAACCAAAATTACACACTAATAATCAGTTCTTCTAATCAATACAATACTGGGCAATAAACCTACAGCTGACAGAGTCTTTCTACAAGCCTAGCGCACCCTCCTGTGGTGTGCAGAGGTGGTTTAACTCTGCCTAGTTCACATGTGAAATGTTAAAGGTGCTGATTCTAGTACAGTGAACCAGGTTACAGTCTTACAGACAAATAATAATTTCCAGATGTCAAGAAATAAGCCAGGATGTGCATGTAGGGTATGAGGACAGGAGCAGACACTATGTATTGCCCAGGACCTTAGTGTTGCAAGAGCTGGGAGGGAAAGAGTGATGAGAGCTGAACGATTAGAGTTGGGCTATACAAAGGAGTGAGGAATGATTCACAAGACTTGGCAGAGTGAGTAATGGTAGCAGAGTCCTGCACAGGGGCTTTTATGAGGTACTTGCTTCCCCCTCTCCAGCACTAAAAGCTATAGATCATGTATTTCAGCACTGCTTCCGCGCTTACTGCCCTTCTGCCTGTCAGACTGGTCGCCATCATTAATTAGAACATTAAAATACCATTAAGAGGAGGCAGGGAGGGGAAGATAACATAGATGTTTTGATTTACTTGACTGTGTTGTACCTTCAGTATGTAGGCCTTTATCAACGATCAGGCTCACCACTTTATTCTGTCCTTTCCTAACAATGAGTGAATTCACAGTTAAGGTCTTCTGATACGTACATGGAGACTGGAATATTTGTTACAAAAATGTATAATACTGTTTGGGTGCATGTACATCACTTTTGGCCAGCATCAATGGGTAGAATTCTTTGGATATGTATATAGTTATCAATTTAATTTAAAAAAAGATGTTTTTTAAAGGGAAATAGCTGCAAGTTATTTAAACATGAACTTAATTTGTCTTGGAGCTTAAAATATTCCAAACTGACTTTTTCCACCGTCTCATTGACTTTGAAAATATGAACAGCCATGAAAACAATTCCCAAACTTTAGCTGTTAAAGTTGTTTTATGTTTTAATAGAAAGCCTTTGTTACAAACTGGAAACATGGAGTTTGAAAGACATAGCCATTTACCATATATGGAGGGTGTTTGCTATTGAGTTGCATTATGAAAATTGTTGGCATTTTGGAGCTTGAGCTATACTAGGCAATAAAGGGTATATAGACCATTCTTGTTTTATATGACTCTTAAGAGTCCTCTAACGTTCTGAAGTGTACAATCAAACAATTAAAAAACCTTTTAAGTATTTTACAGACAAATACTACAGTGTTTCTGAGACAAAACCCAACTTGACATAGTCAGCAAGATATAACACTCATTGCACCACTGACAGTATTTGAAAGGACTCAGGATCATTTTGGTACATGGGTCATGAAACAGCACATTTGGTCACAAAGGACTTTTGCTATGACCTTATTCTGCAGTATTCTGAAGGAGTTTTAAATATTTCTTCATAGATCACAATTCAAAGGCCAGTTTTAGATTTTGCTGTTACCTAATAAAACTCCTTGTATTTAGATATCTGTCCATCAATTTAGGAGTGACACTGGTTACAATCAGTTAGATTTTTTATTTTTTTTAATGGTGAGTCTCTGGTTTATATGTCTACTACATATTGTGTCTTTAAAGTAAACCACATGAGGGCAGTCTTCACTGTTGTCTGGACAGAGGATCACATGTGCATACTGAACACTGAACACACACACATACACACACACACATCATCAAACAAAACTTTCTGTCATATCTAGCTGCTGTCTTCCCTTTTGCTAGCACTGCCCTCTGCAGGTGAAATAGAGCAGTCTGCAGTCGTTGTACACACCCTAAATTTGACTGCAGTAAAATTACTGTATATTATTGGTCTACATCTTTTAGTCAGTACAATAAGCAGAGCCAGTCAAAGTTAAACGGAAATTATAAATCCTGTTATTTACATTATTTATAGAAGGAACATCACCAGTATAGGGGGAAAAAGTTGGAAGAACTACTTGGCTTCAAAGTATGTTTATTACTATTTAAGTGATATACACAGTCCTTGATGGGAAGTTGACAAAACTGAAATATAAAAACTCCATTGCACCTGCCTGTCAAGACTTCTTTTCTTCTATAGTACAATAATCCAAATACTCACACAAGGTATAACTGAATTCAAACCTGGTGAAACAAATGTGAGCATGCAGATAGAATTAAACTATTTAAGCAATTAACTACACTGCCTGTCCAAAAAAAAGTTGGACTGCTTTTAGCTTTGATTACGGCATGCATGTGGCATTGTTTCGATAAGCTTCTGCAATGTCACAAGATTTATTTCCGTCCAGTGTTGCATTCATTTTTCATCAAGATCTTGTATTGATGATGGGAGACTGGACAATCCACATGTGAAAATGATTTGTCATGCTCCCCGAACCACTCTTTCACAATTTGAGCCCGATGAATCATGGCATTGTCATCTTGGAATATGCCCGTGCCATCAGGGGAGAAAAAAAATCCATTGATGGAATAACCTGGTCAGTATATTCAGGTAGTCAGCTGACCTCATTCCTTGAGCACCTAATGTTGCTGAACCTAGACCTGACCAACTGCAGCAACCCCAGATCATAGCACTGCCCCCACAGGCTTGTACAGTAGGCACTAGGCATGATGGGTGCATTCACTTCATCTGCCTTTCTTCTTACCCTGATGAGCCCATCACTCTGGAACAGGGTAAATCTGGACTAATCAAACCACATGACCTTCTTCCATTGCTCCAGAGTCCAATTTTATGCTCCCAAGAAAATTGAAGCCTTTTGTCTGATTAGCCTCACTGATTAGTGGGTTTCTTAAGGCTACACAGTTGATCAGTCCCAATCCCTTGAGTTCCCTTCGCATTGTGCGCGTGGAAATGCTCTTACTTTCACTATTAAACATAGCCCTGAGTTCTACTGTTGTTCTTCTACGATTTGATTTCACCAATCATTTAAGTTTGGTGAATAAAATCGTAGAAAAACAGTAGAACTCAGGGCTATGTTTAATACAGGCATGCACGGGCATATTTCAAGATGACAATTCCAGGATTCATCAGGCTTAAATTGTTAAACAGTGGTTCAGGGAGCAACTTCATTTTCACACATGGATTGGCCACCACAGAGTCCAGACCTTCACCCCATTGAGAATCTTTGGGATGTGCTGGAGAAGGCTTTGCGCAGTGGTTCGACTCTCATTATCAATATAAGATCTTGGTGAAAAATTAATGCAACACTGGGCGGAAACAAATCTTGTGACATTGCAGAAGCTTATCGAAACAATGCCACATCGAATGCGTGCCGTAATCAAAGCTAAAGGCGGTCCAACGAAATATTAGACTGTGTGACCTTCTTTTTTTTTTTTTGGTGTCGACTTTTTTTTTGTCCAGGCAGTGTAGTTACCTAGTCATATTTAAATGTGCAATATTTAACCAAAAATGAACTTACTTCAACATATTGATAATGTGAAAAAGTGATTAAAGTTATTTATTCAGTCATAACCAAAACACTTTC
This sequence comes from Scomber japonicus, assembly GCF_027409825.1. Classification (NCBI taxonomy): domain Eukaryota; kingdom Metazoa; phylum Chordata; class Actinopteri; order Scombriformes; family Scombridae; genus Scomber; species Scomber japonicus. The sequence goes on along the minus strand of NC_070593.1, from coordinate 12,759,539 downwards.
TCTTCATGGTCTGATCCTCTTAGGCAGTGTTACCATGGGTTGCTACATAAAGCAAGAAAATATTAACACTGATTTACAGACTGAGGTGACATGTTCAAAAGGCACTAATAAGGAACCACTTTATTTTGATTGTGGATTTCACTTTATTTTACATGTTAGCATTAAAGAGAACTGCAATCAGTGTATAAGCATTGCTGAGGCACTGACTGAGATCATCAGATAGAAAGAATGACATAACAAACCTTGAGACTTGTAAGCTTTTTGCAGCTTACTGTTTATGAGTAGGGAACACCCACGAGTGAAACACACAAATACAAGAAAAATTATAAAGAACAGCCAACAAAATAAATGTACAACTTCTGATACCATTCTTTGATGAAACCATTAAACCATTGGTTATAAAAATGACACAATAATATAAATTCATTTTTATATATCGTATATACTTTTTTATTAAAACGATAAACATCCAAAGTGTTAGAGAGAGGAATAAAAGCACATTAAGATTTAGGCAACTGGAACGTTTCATTAAGAACTCAACAGTGCTCTGCAATTGTCAGTGCATTGTAAAATTATAAAAGTCAAAATACCAAAAAAATAAAATAAAATAAAATCAGATAACTCCACTGTGAGGATGAGGTCTTGCCAGTGAGGAAGCCAAAGTCACAGTCAGCGAGAGGCCACTGGCAAAAAATGAAGTACTACACTGTTGCTCCTATTTGAGATATTTTGCCCATTACCTACCAGAATACAGGTCATTATAATGACCAACCTAAATTATACTAAAAGCACAAGGTATAACTACTGAGTGATCGGAGTTGAAATACAGCCAGGAATAAGTAATCATTTCAAAACATCCCATGTTCATGGGACTATTTAGCTCTACAGACATTGATAATAGTACTAGAAGAATTACAGGTTTTGCTGTTTACAATGCAGAAGCTGGTTTACTGAAATGCCCCCCTTCACCATAAATTAAAAAACAAGCTTATTCTCAAAATTCTTCAAGTACACTTACAAAATTGTTAGCAACCTATTCCATGTAGATTTGGTTGTTTTGAATGGTAGACAAGTCTAGCAAAGGAGAAACACTTTTGATTAATACTGTTTTGATACATTTTGAAATGATGGACATAACAAACCTAAAGAGTGAAAAGTCCAAACAATCAAAAGAGAGAAGTTATTTAATAAACTGAAAATGAATGTATGTGGATTTATTAATGTTTAGGGGTAGAGTAGATGTTTTCTCTGCGTTGGAGGCACAGATGTAAGTATTTATTTTGTCTGACATCCCACTCCCCCAAATATGATGCCAAATTATTTATGTGGGTACAAGCTAAGCTTCAAACAGGAACATCTAGGCTCTCTTTAGGTATGTGTTTGTGGTGCACTGAAGGCCTGTCACTCATTAATCATACTGCATAATCACTGCAGTGCTCATAAATAACAGTAAACAATAATCTGAGAAACATGTTATCCCTTGTCTTGGCGTGTTAGCTGATAACTTGTCAGCATGTGTACACTCACATTAGAGTCTGAGTGAAAAGGGGAAGGGTTTAGAGTCACGGTAGTTATAAAAGACAGTCATGGCTGTGGTTTGTAACTGTTTTGGCAAACAGAAACGTGAAACATTCTAACTATGTTTACCTCTCCTCCTCCCTTCTGCTAGCTGTGTCCCCATCAATAATAACAAGATGCACTGGAATACAATAACCATAAACATTAGATTGTTAACTTTGTTAACAAATAGTACTCATATTAAAATTTTTTAAAAAGAATAAAATCTGGAATCCTTCTCCTGTACAGCGACTGGTGATTGGCCACCCCTAGCCCAGTTGGTTTTGGCAGTGGTTTAACACTTGTGCTTCATGGCAAGCTGTAAAAGAAATTGGGGTGGGGGTTGCGGGACAATACAGTGAGAAAATGTACATTACCCTAAGAGCAAATGCTGGTCAACTTCAGAAAAAACAAATAGATGTAATTGATCACCCATTAGTCTTCAATCAAATGCAATAGCAAGCACAATGAATAATAGAATACGAAATTACAGGGTAGAAATTTGACTCTTTCAGAAGTGAGCCATTAAGGAGACATTGCTGTTAGGGAGGGTTTATTAAACAGGTGCTGGAAGGCCACCAGTGGATGTAGTGTTTGTATTCAGACAATGACAGAGCACTCTGCAACTTCATTTATCCCATTAACAAGAGTTGTAATGGGCTTGGTTGGAGGCTCGTTAGAAAGATGACCAGGGATATCAATGTAATTCATAGCTACGGCCGGGGTACAGATGCGATGACGGAAGACACACACAAACAAACACACACACACACACACACACACACACACACAGAGTATGGATGATATTGCTGCAAAATGCAGAAAACTTAAGTCTACAGATTGAACAAGTGGGGGCAGTAGAGCAGCATCAAAAAGGAATGGTCTTGCTTGAAACAGCTAAGCAACCAAGTCATATAAATAGGATTGCAGAAGTGGACTTAGAGAAAGTGAGATGAGACATTTATCAATATGTAAGTACATCAAATGCAACAGTATCAATTTAAAAAATCATGTGCAAAACAAATCAAAAGTTATAAATCAAATATTATACAAGATAATGACAGCCAGAGAGAAAAATGAAAACTGCTTGTAAATGAATGATTCTTCATGGGGGTTCCACAGTCATTCTCTCCTGAAACCATCAAAGCCGGGGCATTTTACTCTGCTCATCTCAGTTTTTGTACTTCATCACAGTGGGGAAGCTCATCTGTGAGCAGTAAGGCAGCCATTCAAGTCTCTTCAAATGTCTTTCAATTATATAGTGCTACACTCACTAGCACTATATGGCATTATCCCTTGTTCAAAACAGTCATGTTATTAAGTAGTGTATGACTTTACACTACAGTCATTGACATCCCAGTTAAGATGTCTATCAACAAAGGCTATCTCTCTAGCAGCAACAGTGCAGCAGGGCTGCCTACATTTATACAAACAGCTAGGCTGCAAACCCAAGGGTGTGTATTATACAGAGTGCTATTAGAAAGACAGCTACAGTCATACAAAGAAAATAGATTTTTTTCTTTTCCTTTGCAGAAAAAAATGTATATCATGCTAATAGCCCCATTAAACAGCATGCAATTAGTTTCCGTGACATATAAGAGACATGGAATGGATGGGGAAGGAAGGAATGAAGGAACACTCTGTAGAGCAGTGGTTCACAATGGGTTGTTGGATTAACCAGAGGGGTTGTGAGATGATGGGGCATGATAGGATGAACACACAAAATTGTAAATTGTAAAAAAAAAAAAAAAACTCTTTCTAGAGCTGCAAGGTTAGTCCGTCGACAGAAGATTAATCAGCAGCTATTTTGATAACTGAATAATCATTTTAGTCATTTTTAAGCAAAAGTGAAAAAATATCATGGTTTCAGCTCCTCAAATAGGATTTTCTGTTTTTCTCTGTCGAACATGATGATAAACTGAATGTTTTGGGTTCTGACATTTGAAGATGAAACCTTGGATTGTGGGATACTTCAATAGATATTTTTCACTATTTTCTAACACTTACACAATTAAGCAAATTAACTGGACGACAAAGCAACATGTCACGAGGGGTTGCAGGGAGTTTGGGAAGTACTGTTATAGAGGACTACAAAAAAGGGTAAATGAGGAAAGAAGAACAAACTCTTACTTATCATCCCAGAGCAGAGAGCACCACTGCTGAGAGACTAGAGTCACAATGAGGAAACGCTTACAAATATCCTCAGGTTTAAGTAAAATGATATTTTGGCTGAACTAATAAGACTTTAAAATCATTCTATAACATGTGAAGTGGGAATTTCAATGTTGTATTAAAATATGCACATTTATCCCACCTGAGGTTATGGATTGTAATGCATCTAGCTAACATATTGCCTCACCTTGTGTGCTGTGACAGCAAACTGTTCAGCACTGTTCATCATGTCTGCAGTCCTCTCCTCAGCCCGACCTAATCGCTCCCCACGCTCATTCAGAGCCTGGCTGGCCTTCTGTACAGCACTCGTCACACTGTCTGCAGCTGAATGTAGTATACTGTTACCTGCAGATAAGGATAAAAGTGAGGAAAGCAAACAGAGCAACAGAGCAAAGAGAGGTGAAGTAAAACATGAAGAAGAGAAGAGAAAAGACAAGAGGGAAATAAATTGTGATTTATTCAAGAAGCAGAATTTGAGATTAGCTGCAACAAATAAACTTGTGACATTCAATGAGTGTAGTTTAATCAGACCCTGAGCATTAGTGTAACTGGTGGATGACAAAAACACGAAAAGGCAAATGGCTTTAATCACATACAACTTGGGAAGATGACTAATGAGTTTTCTTCAAAGATGATTTTCTGCAAGGAAAAATGAAAGTCTAAGTGAAATTAACCTTTTTTAAACTAGAAAGTATGTAACCTCAACACATACAACACCAGATTAAATATGTTATGGTGACATTCTGCACTGCTTTTCCTCAAATTTGAACTTGTGGTGCCAGTTCCATGATTACTTGCCTCTTTTCTAAAGAGTAATAAAGAAAGACTATGTGCTAGGCTGGAAGTGTAGCCCTGGAGATCCAAAAAGTGGATATAAGACAGAGAGCACATCTTCGAATAGCTGTGGCAGCCCTGCGGATGTTTCCTCTGACAAGCCATTAATCTATTGCATGTCGACAGTGCTGCTACACTATGCTAACAACTAGACTAGGAACAGCAATCTTGCTGCTGCTTTCTCTTTGTCGGCAATACAGTAGCATTGTTCTAGTGGGGAATAATCTGTCATTTTATGTAAATGTATGTGAAAGCACTATGCCAGTTTGGGAAAATATCTGCTACCTTTGGTTCCCCAAAAAGAGGGCTTCCAGTTTGTGGTAGCAAGTCCCTGGCAGATTATTATTCTTAATTAGAACAACAGACCAGAACCACAGGGTTCAAAATATGACAAAAAGACTACACTTAATATCGCTGCACTCAAGAAAAGTCCACCCACCCACTGAAAAGATGAACTATATTCAGTTTTCTAAGGCCTACAGTACAGTATATCATCAGATATATAATAAATGAGTTTGAAGAGAAAGAACAGACAGAGCAAATCCTGAGGGTACCAGCTGTATTAAGACAAGACAAGCCTGATTGTATCTATTCCCACAGGAAACTGCAATATAGTGAGTGTATGTCCCGTGGCATCAAGGCAGGTAAGCTGAATGACAGATAACTGCGACAGCTCTACTGCAGCAGGTTATAACAAAACCCAAAAACAGACAGTGGGGTCAGCTGGAATTCCTTCAAAAGAAGTTCACTTGTTAAAGTCAAAGCAATTTCTTTAGAGACACACCCGTACCGCAGACACATAGATGAATGTATAGATGCTCATACAGACACCTACACACACATGGTAGGAAGTGGAAACATATGCATCAATACAAAGCCTTCCCAGAGTCAATTTCCCAGAGATTACAGTAAATGAAACACAGATTTCAGGTCGCATTACACATGACAAACACACCCGAACCAATGATGAAATGAGCTTCACAACTGTTCAGATTTTTCATTCAGTCCAGTCAAATTATGTATTCAAGATTCACAATAACCACCTTTTTGAAACATTTACAATGGCAATGCAGTATTTAGTTTTTTGACTAGGATTTATATCGCTATTAGAAAATCTAAGTTAGTGTTTAATGAATACACATCGCAAATGAGGATTTTGGTTTACAGGGGCTAAAACAAATTCCTCCTCCGTTTCTCTGGAAAAAGAATCACTTCCTCTCAGGCTTTAGAACTTCACTAGAAAGGATAAGACCTTTTCACCTCCAGACAGATTCCTCTTAATCCTCTCCTCCTCCGTGGGAGCCCGGGGAGTAATTCTCCCATCATCCCCACCTCTCAACCCCTCCGCACCATACACTCAGAAAACACGTCTCTTTATTTGTCTGCACACCATTTCCTTTCGCTGGTGCCTTTCTTCTCCATTCTCAGAGATCAGTGGCAGGCTGCAGCGTCGGCTCCCCCAGTGGAGAATGTAATTACAGAGAAGGCAGGGTGGAGACATTCTGGAGAGCTTGTGAAGGGGCTGCAGCATCGGGAGCTGAATGAAACATGTGTAGGAGTAGATTATGTTATGTTGTGCTGTGATTCAAACTCTGAACATTAGTGTCTCTTAACTCAAACTGGGAGCTGATCAGCCATCACTCTCAACTGTGAGGATAAGATTGTTTCTTTTATGTTGCCATAGATATTCGCTGGTATTAATATGTTCTGCATTTTAATGAGGTTGATTTTTCACCTGTTTGACACTGATAAGCCCTTAGTGATGGCTATGCAAACTCAAATTGTTGATAGAGAATGATCCATAGTAAGAGGTCAAACCTAGTACATCCATGACACACCTCTCTCAACAATGCAGGAGGAATTTTGTTGGAGACTGAACAAAAACGCAAGTTGTTTTTTTTTTTTTCAACAAAATATTCCATGAAAATAGGAACCATGAGCACAAACATAACAAGGAAGGGGAACTCTCCCAGTATTTCTGTAGATGTAGATTACAGGCCGCACTGCTGCGGCGCTAAGAAAATAAGCTGATGGTTATCAACAGGAACATGTCAAATTCACTTCACAAGATGCTGACAGCCAGGTCACATTTACCCTCGAAGCATATGGGATTGAACATATTGGATGGTTGACTTCGAGAACAAACACAAAAACAATTGTGCAAACAAAACACGCAACAGTGCTTTTAATATTTTCACTCTGGCAGCGTACATGATCATATCCTCACTGGGCAAGAATAATGCTGTGGGGAGCAATATGTGTGGGTGTTGGAAGGGAGAGGGTGTTTTACAAGAAATGATTTTAAGTATTATCAAGCGCAGGCTTATCTGCACTTCAACAAGTTCCATCGAAAAAACCTCCTTCATAACCAGATATTGCCAAGGGGTTTTAGGCTGTTGTTAGTCATCCAAAGATAAAGCTTCCTGTCAGGGATTTATGAGTGACAAGTTATTCCTAATAGCTTTGCCTACATATGCAGATGCTTCTTTTTGAACCATTATACATTCAGGGGAGATTCTCTGACAGCAATACTCTCTTTTTCAGTGAAGTCCTGATTACATTGACACAGTTACACATTCATGCCTGGAAGCTGCTCAGTACAACCACAGTCTGACCTGCCAGCCACTGAGCGGTTCCACTGGAGCAGCTGGGGGTTAAGGGCCTTGCTCAAGGGCACCTCAAGTGGTGGTAATGAGGGAGGGGCAAGTGATGCTTCTTCACTTTCCCCATTCTAACTTTTAGGTCACCACCCCTCTTCACAATGACATACACAGTAATTGCTGTATTTTTAAGTAGGCTCCTCTTTTCGCTGTTTCTGATATTAGATAACTGGTAATAGTACTGCAGATTTATGTACTTACAATTCATAATTCAGAGCTGCTCTACAATGAAACATGTCTACGTACTTTATGATTATTTCTTGTCTGAATATTCTGCACACAACATGATTACATTAGAACTTTCTGGTGTTAATTACAAAAGTATGTCAACACAGTAGTAAACACAAAAATAAGTGTAGGGTTTTAAAAATAAAGACTATCAAATGTATTCAGCATATATAGTTAACTGTACAGAACGTAAACAGTGTATGAATACAAAACAGTATTGGAAATGGGAGTTTAGATGTTAGAAATAATTTCTAACTGAACCAAAATAATATTCATTCAAGACTTTATAACATGGCAGAGGAATGTAGTCAGAAAAGTAAATAAGGAAGAGTGTAAGAAATACTTAAACAGTGCCAAATGTAAATAGTATTGTAACTGCAGTGTTTTAATAACTGTTCAACCCAAACTACAGCAGTATTTACAGTTTGAGTTTTACTGGGAAAAATATTTTTGGATTCAACAGTCAATTTTTCTTCTTTTTATGTGACAGCTGCTATTTCTGCTGTCACATAAAATTTCTCAGCTCTTTCTGAGAAATTAAAGTATAAAGCTCTACAGTCAAAGGGTGAAATAAGTTTGAATACAGTACTTTGTCATAATGGTATAAAGTCCAAGCTTAATCAATCATGAATGTTTGTACTTACTATACTATGTTCTATCCTTCTGTGAAATGGTATTTCTTATTTAACAGGATTCAAATATAAAAAATGACATTTCAAACATCTAACATGCTTTATATGCTTCTTATTTACAAAACGTTAATACTTTGTTATAGATATACATGTCAGGTTTGGTTAACTATACATTAAAAATAGAAAGGAAAGTTTACAATTGAAAATACATCAAATCTTAATTTAATATGATATTTAATTTAATAATATAAGTTCTAATGTATTATGCATGGCAGAATGACAGATAGTCAGGATTTTTTTATTATAATTGGTTAATGTAACAGACATGGTCGAGGCCTAAAGGAATAGCTATGGTGCTCCTGCTTTAAGAGAAACCCTGCTGTAGTTTAATTAATGCAAATCTTGACATTACCAGCATCAGCATAATGAAACTATGACAAAGATTCAACCAGGAAGAGCACCTCCCCCCAGCACTCCTGACACATATCATGTTTCTATAGCTTTTCATCCAATCACATTTCTCCACATTCTTCCAGCGGTTATTTCTTATACACAATTAATTCATATCTCTCTTTTAATGGACAGTACCAAACATTTACTATATAGTACATGCCTATCGTTGTGTCATTTTCTTTCAGGTGCTACAATGCGCTGTCTCATCCTCACCATCACCACCATCTAGGACTTTGACTTGCTCTGTATCGGGAACCACAATCTCCCATCAGTTTGACCCACAAAAACTAATTAGCAATCCAACCAAATGTATAATATGTGATACAGTGCTGAGGCTAGGGATGTCCCGATCCGATATTGATATCGGAAATCAGTCCGATATCAGCCAAAAAAGTGAATATCGGATTTTATCGGACTGAATCTAAAAACTCCGATATAAACGCTCCGATATAAGCTGTCCATTTACCGCTCCAGCACTTCTATAATAATAGGTGACTCTGGTTTGATCACACTCCAACACAGTAGGTAGCGGTAATGCCCCTTAATTAACGTTGGTGCCGGCCGCGGAAGAAGAGCGTCTCTGATCCAGCATGCAGAGCCCACGTGATCACAACAACGACAACGTGTGTGCCTGCAGCAAGGTGTAGTGATGTCGGCTGTGTGGAAGTATTTTACTGTAAACTCGGACAAAGACGTTGCAGCTAAATGCAACATTTGTCAGGCGCAAGTGTCCCGTGGAGGGACAGAACCGGAAAGGTTCAATACAACCAACCTCATCGCACATTTGAAAAAACACCACAAAAAAGAACATGAGGATTTTCGCGTGAAAAAAAAAATCTCCACATTATGCTCGGACTGCAGAAAGTGGAGGAGGAGGAGGAGTAGTAAGGGTAGTCAGCACTGACTGATAATTATTTGTTTTATGCTCTTGTTATTAGAGTGATATGTTTATTGTGTTTACACTCTATTCTTCAGTGAAGACTAAGAGTAATTACTACATTGTTTTGGGCACAGTCAGTCAGTGAAACTGGAGCTGTGTGAACTCTTAACTTAGAGCAGTTGGACAGTGGACAATATTGTGTTGTTGTTGTTGTTTTTGTCCCTGCCCACAGTTGTTTCCAACATATGCTGACAGTAAAAAAAATAACTGGAGTGAACTTGAATTGTTTGCACTTTAAAATTTAATTTATTCTATTCAATTGTATAATGATGTTGGTAACCAGTGGTTATTTTGCACTTTAAATATAACATTTTGTTTTTATTGGATTTGTTGAGGTAATTCTCTTATGTTGAAGGTTAAAATTTATGTAACCAATTGGTTAATAATAAATGGGTCAGTTTTTCCTATACCTACTGTTGCTGACTATTGTTTTCTGTTATATCACTACAACATCAGTAACAGTAACAGTAACATCACTTTATCAAGCCTTTTCTAACATTCCACACAACAAAATAAGGAATAAATATATGTATGATTCGTGCCTATATCGTATCGTATTGATATCGGTATCGGCCAATACTCAAGGCTACAATATCGGTATCGTATCGGAAGTGAAAAAGTCATATCGGGACATCCCTAGCTGAGGCTACTGACAAATGATCCTATTATAAACAATAATTAAGCAGTTCATATAAATCATCTTGTTAGTCCATCCTAGAACTATATTAAATGTTTTAATGCGCATATTTGTGTGTCTTGTGGACACATTAGATTTGGAGTGAGGTGGATGTGTAGCCTGAATGACTCCTTCAACTTTCTGGTTAACCACTCACCGAAAAGCAAAGAAATAACTCTGCCCCTGACATTTTTTCATGACAGGAAAACCTTGACCTTGCTTGCTCGGTTGGCTTTCAGTTTAGCTGCTGTCATGCTGGTACAAAAAGACTTCAGCAAGACACTAAGGACACTAACGGGCAGAAACAGTGAACATTCTGTCCTTAACTTACCACAGAGCCGTGTGACCACTGACAGAAAAATAGCTACTAGGTATTCATGAACAGTTTTCTCTTAGTAGCTTTGATCAGCAGATACATGTCAGCATCCCAGAAGTGCATTAAGCAGCCAAGATTTCAATCGATATAGTCTTGACAAAGCTTAAATGTTAATTTTTGAAATTGTATACAGTAGAACAAGATACTAAAGAAACCACGAGAAAAGAAGCACACCATCAGGTTACTGCACTTGAATGTCAAAATGTAATTCACCTCTGTAAAGTATTAGTCAGTGACTGTGCACACACAGTCTGACAGTGAGGGGAGAGGGCAGTGAACACAACTCATGCAACCTTTGGAAGTAAACTTAAAATCCCTTTCAGTCTGTACTTCCCACACTGACAACACATACCAGGGGAGTTTTGACCTTGTGCTCACTGGGAGCATACAGAAGAAAAGTTTATGTGTGTAAATCTTAATAACAATATATCACAAAAGAAAAATGACAACTCAGGTCAACACAGTTCCTAAGAGGCAGGAGCAGAGCCCTCAATTCAGAAATCAGGATCATTTTATACTTTTTTTTGGAATTCAACTTTGCAGAATGACCCAGTTTACTTTATATTTGCTTACTTTATGTCTTAACTAGATCACATAAGGAACTCAGCGTTTCTTGGGGTATGTTACTTATTGATTTAGTCCAGATACCTGTAGTTTTGTATATAACTGGCTTACCTTGTCTTAGTAGATGCCCAAGGTGTTCAACCAATTGTTTCCTCTTTCTGTTCAAAAAGACTTTGCAACGAACAAAGATTGAATCTACAGCTTGGTCTTCTGTGATGAGAAAATGACGAAAGTCATTATCAGTTTTGATGTTCAAAATATGATATAGTTTTGAAATTAGTCGAGAGGAGTTATAGTTTTTGGATTACTAAATCATGTATTAATCACTGAAGGTTGAGGAATTTATAAGTTTCATGCATCTGTGAAACCGGTTATTGTTTTATTATTTATCTGTTGGTTAAAATGAAGGTCACATCATGAATAGTGAATACTGTTAAAATGGGCATTTCATGTTACAGAAATGTTTGACATATTCATTAAATCCTTTGGAAATCTAGATGCTCACGCTTGTTTATACCTGACTGGAGCAATCATAACTCCAACACTCCAACACTGTTTTATACAACTATTGTAAATTTGAGGCTGATGACTTTGACTAATGGAGAAGCTTTAAAAGCATTCACTTAGCTTATGGACTTAAACTTTACTTTAGATTCAAGTCACAAATGCATGCCAGTGAGATAGAAAAGCTCAGGTGGGTATTGGGGTAGGGCAGGGTATAAAAGTGATGGCAGCAGGCCAAGTCAGCACTGATAATAAGCTAAATGAACTGCTTTTATTTCTAGACCAATTACATGCCCCATTAAGGATCAAAAACATGCGCCTGTGCTCCCCATACAGCTCTAGCAGAGCTCTAACACTCCAGAGCATCAGTTCACATGACCAAGAAAATACTTTTTAAATAGAAGATATTAACACAACTTACAATTGACACACATATGAGACATTACAGAATTAATTTCAATAATAGTTTAAATGAAATGTTTTATATCATAATGTAATATAAAATCTTCCATTAATTCAAATTAATTTAACAGGTGTCTTTATTGGTCTATCATGCATTTTCAGTTTTAGGAGTCTCAGCATTATACTGCCTAGTGTATGATTAAATCGTAACAATATAACTAAGTGCCAGGCATGGATAAGCTGCCAATTGTCTTTAGTCTTTTACATTTTTTAACTCAGGACCACATGTAGTAACATCCAACTGGCATGAGGAAAATAACAAAATAAAGCCGAAGCAAACTAACAAAGCTCTTACTATCTTACAGTACATACACACATGGGAAATGTAACAACAACCCCAGAGATTTGTTAATTTGTTAATTACAACAATTCCCTGTTTATTCATACCATTATGACTTGCCAGAATACCAGAAAACTAAAATAAAATATCCAGAATATCAAAATGATGCTTATTGTATTGATTGACAGAGGTTCTGCAGACAGAGTCTCCCACAGTTATGGTCCCACACCTGAGCAGCGTCATGAGTTTTGTTTTGCACTGGTGTGAGACTTAAACTGGAGTAGACAGAACTGGCAGCAAGCTGGCATCCTCCCTGTTCCTCCTGTAACAGTGTGCATGGCACACTCAGATTGTTGGCCAGCTGGACTTGCAGCATGATGTCAATAGCTGGATCAATACCGGTAGCTAGTTCTACAACATCAAATATCTAGTTCTTTAGTATTTTAAATAGTTTTTGTGGGTACAATTCTTTAATCAAGTATTTAAAACAAGGGGTTGTTATGTGACTCATATTGTAATAATCCACTAAGTTTCTTACATTGTGCACAGTTAAACAAAATAATGCAATATGTCCTCTGTGTCTGCTGTAACTATAATGTTCAAATCTACTGGAGGTGTGTGTTTGATATGTAACATTTGCTCTCCATAATCCATCCTACTCTAAAAAAACCAGGGTGCAGCACCTTCAGGGAGTCATTTAGCATCAATGGAAACAGAGATAATTCCCACACAAGTACAGTAAGAAAAGACGAATGAAGGAAATCCAATAGAATTAACTTAAGTGTTTATACAGTACAGGTATTTAGTGTATTTTTACCCCTCTGTAATGTCTGGTATCTATAGTACTTTCCTTTGTTGTAGCTTCACCAAAAACTGTTTTTCTATCATGAGGACAGCTTTCAAAAGACAAAAGAGACTCTAGCCTGTGATTATTCATTTGGTGACTTGCTCATCTTTTTCGTAGCCCAACAGTTGAACAAAATACAGGAAACTAAATGATTCTTTTGTTTTCAAATGCAGCAATTTCCAGGAATTGATCTCTGCATATGTGGGGCAGATGATCACTCTGCAGGAGGCGGATTGGGGATGTGTTTCCATTAATAATTACATGAATAATACAACAGGTTGAATGGAGCTCAGAGATGAGGCGTGTGGGTAAACAGATCAATATCTGATTTAAGTGTGCAGGATGCTGCATCCCCTAACTGGATTTGACTGAAAAGGAAACCATCAACCTGCACTAGAGTCCTCCAACTCCTCTTGGGTAACAAAGATAGAACTTGCTGCCAGGAAATGACCAATTATGTGGTTTAACATTTACATTTTACAAACCTTTGGGATTTGGTAGGGCTATGACTTGGTTCATCAGCTTGTGTTGACTTATTAGTTGGGCATGATAATAAGGTTATTTTAAGGGGGGAATTGAAGTATTTTTCCACAACCCCAATTTTTATAACTAGTGTCAAACAATGATTAAGGGACTGTTACATACTGAGAGGTTTATGTTATTTAAAGGGTGGCAAGCAACTGAAGATAATGAGCCCCAACCTTGAAATGTGTCAACATCACATTAATTAGTGAGGATGATTAATTAGTGTTCTATTGAGTATATTATGTGCTGTAAAACCAGTTGATCTGTCAGATGCTTTGAGTCACAAGTGATGCATTATGTTGGACATCCTCATTGACCTCACTTCAGCAGAGCACTCAACAGATGTTGTCTGCGAGGAATAAACATGCATTTTCATACACACCAGGTGTTAGTTGTCATCATACATAATCAGATTCAGACAGGCTTACAGCACAGTATGACAGCAGCGAGTCTGGCGGTGCCGAGCTACTGTGTTCTGAATAGAGACAAAAGGACAGTTAGCAATGTGTGTGTTTTTTTTCTTACCCCCCAGGAGTTTAGACGGACAGTTGACGAACTCTGGTTTACTGGCAGAGCTGTAGCGCTGACAGGTGTGGTGAAGAATTTGGACAAAGGTGCACTTCTCTCCTGCTGAACCAGCAACCCACTGGTCAAAAGCATTCTCGAACGTCAGGTCAAACTCTGGACAGTCCTTGGAAAGAATGAGAGGGAGAGGGAGATTTTTGTCAGAAATACTCTTGCTAACTGTAAAAAAGCAATATTAACTAAATAAATAAGAATGGTTGAAGAGGGTTGAATATAACATACTTTATTAGGGTCAATGCCATTGACCTGTCGTAGCTGGTCAATTGTCCACTGTGACCTTTTTATAAAGGTAGAAGATCCTTCAAATTGCTTCACTTTTGTGATGGATACATGCGATGGTTTCTTGTTTGTCACTGTGGAAACAGAAAACAACCACACTTATTATCAACTACAATTCACTCACTCAGTCACTGACAGACACTTATAGGACTGGCCCCTGTGGTCCAGTCAAAAAGTTATTACACTATGTCAGGCAAGAAATAATTTAGAGCGTGTAAAGGACGAACCCAAGAAGGTGACACAAACATCAAAAATTAAATTGTGTGTGTGCGTGTTAAAGTAAATGAATAAAGAAAATGTTCAGTCTCCTTGCCCGATTGTTCGGACACATTCAGAATCATACCTCTTTTTCTGTTAGTCCTGTCATTAACAAGCGGTGCACTTGGTGATTTCACCTGTAAAATGGTTTTTTATTAAGGTTTTGTATTTCTCTGAATGTTTTCCACAGACCAGAAGATGGATGTTTTGCAAAATAGTGTTGTCTTGTAAACTGCAGCCCGTATATTTCTAATACAGCTAGTTTTGATCGTAGAAGACGTACTGTATGGACAGTTCAGGTCATAAGATGATGAATATTGCAGCCAAATAAAAGTCACAGCATCCTTCTCGAGGCATCATTAACAAAAGGACAATGGACATTTCACTTTTGAGATCAAAATCTGCAGACTATGACATCATTTTCCAATGAGGAGATTAATCCTGAAAACATTCATTAAATAGTATTCTGCCAAATTCTGTTCAATTCTTACATATTGTACATACTGTGCCATTTCTGCTGTGTTCCAACAACAAAATCTAATCTTTCCACACGGTGCTGAACACAACTCATTTCTCCTGACAAATGTTTCTGTTGCACTGCTGCGGGTAACAACCTAAACCACATTCAAGCATGAAGTTATTTCCTTTTACACAACTCTCAAGAGGAAAAAAGTAATCATGATAACATAATTAGAAAATATAACTGTAGCAATACATTGTTTTTTCATTAAAAGGATTAGGTATTTCAGAGTCTTCTGATGGTGCAGAAACAACCGTGATTACTTATACAACAAAAAAGACTCATAAGAGCTCTATAATCCTGAAAAACAAACATGTCAGTCTGTTGCTTGACATATCATTTGAAAGATTAGTATCATTTATGAATAACTAACTGAAGCCTTGAGAGTTTTATTTGGGCACATTACTGTACTTTAAGACATACTTTTGAACCTAGAATTGTGAAGCTATCCTTTAACTTTTCCCTTCCTATCAAATGACATCATTTTGTCTTATCCCAGCATTACATATATTTATTTTCCCATAGATATCAATGTTTGACTCTTCCCATACAGAGATAACATCACCATATGTTTACAGATCATTGAGGCTCACAGTACTATCATGTCTCTTGGCTGCTGGATATGTGTGGCTGGATCCTGAAACCCTTTGTCCTCATGAGGAACATGCTTGTTTTTTTTTTAATAACCCTGTCAGTTAACCTTAGCTTCCGCTCTCCCACATTTGCCATTGTGTCATCTCAGAGAGAGGGAAGTGTTCAGGTCACTTTCTCTGTTGCTGCTCTCAACTCAATTTTTTAATCTCTCCAAAAACCACTACTGACCTGCTGGCTATGTTCCATTTTACCTTTTGTTCAGTCTTGCTTTGTCAAAGCTCTGCCGCACTCTCTGAGTATAATCTTTAAAATATGGGTAGGGCCAAATGTTACATTAGGTGATACATTCAGTTAGCAAGCTCCCCTGAGAGGAGGGCTGTTTGGATCTGCTTAGTGTATCTATTTAGACAGCTGCAGTTAATACTTGAGGTGCTGGCCTATGGTCACAAGGTGAAACAGAGGCAGACACATATACAGGCAGACAGGCAGCCTTTCCTTCCTAATCTTTTTCCTTTGTGAATTTGTTTTTATTCAAACAGACGGCCACAACCATGACCAACAGATGAAGTTAGTGATCAGATCTGTCTTGGATCACACAGTGGGCTAATAGAAGCTCTAGCAAACCAGAAAATGTCATAAAGAGGATGACAGCTGGGTGTAATGAACCAGTGTGTTGAAGCTCAGAAGTCTGGAAACTAAGGTCATCCAATTTGAAGGAAGAATAATTTGTCTCTGAGCTTCAAATGTGACAATGATAAACTATAGCACAGAACCACTATTTTCCCCAAACTGATTAAGTAGAAATGTGATTGTATTGCTTTATCTAAGTGGAGGACTGGTAGTTTGAGGCATGGAAGGCACAAGAGCAGTCTGAATTCAACCAAAAAACAGCATTCCCCTTCATCTTATGACAGAAACGTCCTATATTGGGATGTAACTAATGACTATATTCATTATCATTTAAAAAAAATAAATAAATAAATTAATGACTTTGTCCATAAAATGTCACAAAATAGTTGTCAGAACCCAAGGTAATGTCTTTAAAATCCTTGTTTTGTTCAACCAACAGTCCTAAATTGTAAGAGTTGAGGACTTAAGAGGCAAGCAGTTTAATATTCTGTAGCAACCACCCGTGTCATGGCTCTATGGTTGTAGATTTTTATGCCGACAGCGTATTGTACAACATAACAGAAAGGTCATGATCATAAATGAGTACGACATTCGAGCCTGAGAGGCTTTAACTGACACATTCCAATATTAGCATATTCCCTGTCATATGAAAGGCTTTGTGGTGAGTTCGCTTTAAAAAAAAAAAAAAAAAAAATCATACTGACTCAAGGATTATAATACTGGACAATTGGCATGAAACACAAGACTTACCCAAGCCCCTCTACTAAAAATGAAACCTCAAGTTAATATCATGTTAAGTCACAGTGAAACAAAGAATTACAGTCATTCAAAGTTCACTGAGCTTGAACTCTTGCACCTGAACTGGAGTGGATGGAAAATGAAACTGCAATATATGACACATTCCCTCACTTCACACCCTGAAAAAAAAAAAGTTCAAGTGTAATAAACTTTATGGGAATGAGCAAAGAACACTTGGCTACATGATAAATCCAGAAACTAGGAAAGACCATAACAACTGAGAGGCTGCCAAAGCTATTGTTTCCATGTGGGCTGGCTGTCAGAGGAAGGCCATGCTGGGGTTCCTGTCCTGCTCCTTTCTCATGCTCTGATGGTGACACGCACTCATTTCCTCCAGTGGATCAGTCCCTTGTTGTGCTTGGCTATGCACAAGTGCTGCAGACTGAAGGAAAACTCATACTGTACCATTCACAGGCTGCGGACATCACAGAGGAAACGTTCTCAGGATCAGCTTTCCCTCGTGGAAATATTATCATAGTTGTGGGAAATGTGAACACCAGGAAGAGTCTAAGCAAAACCAGCAATGACATCAATAATCATGTGAGAAGTGTGCAGGTTGTCGATTATGAATTCATCCAAGATTACAGTGGAAATGTTGAACTAAGTATGGTGAAAACAATCACCATCCAGTACAACCAACCTCATAAAAAGTATGGAACAACTATGAAATGCATGTAGAAATATTTGAGCTTGATAACGACACCATGAAAGCTAACAGACTACGGAGAAAGACCACCCACATGGGCATAGCATTAATAACTTCCTTTCCCTTACATAATACAACTTAATCCTTGTGTCAACACTGATGTTCATCAAAAATATCCACCCACAAGCCAGAACTATGATAACTATCAACATGTTTAGCCATCCAAGAAGAGATATGAAAATCCAAAACCACAGAATAACAAAAGTTCACATCAGATATGGAAGGAAATGTATGACTGCAAGGCAGGGAGGCACTGTGTTGCCCTTGGTTTGACTGGTTGTTCCAAGACTTGCCCAATAAGCAGGAGTGAAGCAACTAATTAACAAGACGCCAGTATGGAGTTCTAGCACAAATGTACTCCCACGATATCATGGGTCTGTTTTTAATCATTCAATGTGCTACTTCAAAAGATTTTTCACAGCCTCTATCTCAACCAGGTGGGCTAAATATCTGTTTAACAAAACAGAGCCCTTCAGTCAGCAGTCAATTGCCTCTATGCTCTGACATTAAGTAGACATAGTTGCCATGGCAATTTCATTTGCATGACACCTGAGAAGCAGGGGACTGGTACCAGACCAGGATCATACAGGGACAGCAAACTAATGCTGTTCACATGCAATTTTTGATTTGATTTTAGATCACAGTTACCAGGAATTCAGTCATTTATTTATCATTAAGGCAGTAAGAAATGCTCGTGGCCAAACTGAACTGTTGTACTGTATGATTGAATTTGTTTCACTCTTTGTGAATCCACTACAATGGTGAAATGAGTCATAGGAAACTTCCTATGACAACATATGCTGTTTACTTCTTTTGATGCAACAACTACCTGCAAGGTTAGTCTGGTATATGTAATGATTTCAGATTATCACTTTATGCCTCTCTTGGGTAGAAAAGAGCTATCTTAGCAAGAACACTATCCTGCAAGGTAAATATCCAAACAGTTCGCCTTACAGGTTGTTTTGCAGTTTGTTATTAGAGCTGTTGTCTGAGGGCACGTCTAACACTTTTCTCCATCTGGGTCTATGATTACAGGTCTATTTTAAAGCTGCCCCCACTCTGCTTGAGCTGGAACACACTGTTATCTTCAAAAAGAGGCTGTCACTGGAAGGATCCACAGCACTGGCTAGACTAGCAACAACACCCTCATACAAAGGACTCTACAGTCTATTCATTGGTTGGAAAACACAGTGGCTGCTGTGTACAAGGCCTCCTGAGACAGGATGGCGCACATTCAGTGTCAAGGCACCAGTAGTAAAGAGGAGTATATACCATGGTGAATAATAGCTATAGAAGAGAGATGAGCGTCGTTCAACCCGTGAGAGGGACAAGTTACTCATGCAGCAGATACAGACACCATTAGGTTAGCAAAACAAAATGGTAACAATTGAGCAGTACACAGTTGTATTCACTTATACAACAATGAAACATGGTGACAAAGCTGTTTTGTTAAGTTTTTGTTACTGTGAATTCTTTTTAATGAAAATCTTTAAAGTGGTTTGAATTGCTAATCAATTTCCCATTAATCCTAAATGAAGGGGCCATCTTTATTCCAAATTATTTTTTTAGTCAGTGAGCAGTAGACCCTTATTTATTTTAATCAACACCAAATTGCAGTGACCCTTTAAATGACATGCTTTGCAAATTGCTTTAAGAAGAAGTCTCTGAAAATTTGACAAATCTAGCTGGCTGTCAGCTGAGCATCCCATTGGAAGCAAAGCATTACAAGGAAAAGTTTCTCATTCAAATTAAATGGATAACTAAAAGGAGATGTTGTGTTATTCAATCTTGGAATGTGTTTTAACTTTGATTTACACTAATGTATTTTGAATTTAGTGGCTAATAACCCTTAAAAACAACAGTCATGCATCACTGCTAATAGTTGTAAACCTTCACAGCAGGAATATGCTTTGGGTGGTTCTAATGGCTGTTAAAAACACACCAGTGATTTTCCCAATAAGTTAAATAACCTAACTATAACTAAATATGCATTATGCGCAAGCCATACCTTCAGGATAAAACTAGTTTTTGTCTTTAAGGATCTCTTGAAATTCATGTCATTCCTTTCATCAAAGTTCCCTCAAAGAGTGAAAACTCAAAACCCAAAATTGTCTTTTTAAAACATAGCTGCCTGTTGCCTCCGGTCACATCTGTTATCCATCCAATTATAACACTAACCCAAGGACAACACATTAAAAGGATTCTGGAAGCTTGACAAATCATGTGCGTCAGCCATCCAAAATGAATACTCTCATTTAAGGCACCAGAGCTTCTTTAACTTCAGTGAAAATAAAATAGCAAGAAAAAATTAATGATTTTTCTTCAGAAATTAAATTAAGAATATTTCTCAACTGACAAGTTCACAAAATGTCATGTTGCTTATATTATTTAATGAGTAAGTAAACAGGTATGGAAGAACATAACATGTTATTTCTTTAATTAAGCCAGTTAACTGTCTCCAAAAGATAAAGCCAGTGAAATTTCTACATCATGTCAGTGAGCCAAAAAATAAAACAATCCCATAATGTCATATCTTGTAAATAGAATGAATTTCACTACAGTAACGGATGTGAGAAAAGTTCAAGGCTGACTTTGGCTTTGTTTTAAATCATAAACATTTAGCAACATAACTAACGTGGTAAGAATGTCTCAGCAGCACTTTGGTTGTAGGGTGATGATACTCTGTTGAAAGCCTTATGATATAGTACAAACATGCTACTGATCACTGTGACATTTCCCCCCTGACATCAGAGGTGTGGAGCTCAACTTGACAAGTTGATTAATGAAGTAACATGAAGAGTAAAGTTATCAGAGTAAAATAATCAGAGCAGCAGTTATTGAGAAGAAGATGGACGTGAAAATGAAGACCAGGTGGGTGATGAAGTTAAGTGGGAGATAAGCCAGTGGAAAAGCTGTGGCATGATTTGTGGAGCATTTGTGGAATTATATAATTTATGAATACACACAACATAAATGCATAGAGTAAAACATAATGTATAGAGTAAACATGAAAAAACTAAAGATGTTTGTTTTACTGTGTGTGATGAACAGTTTCAGACTGACATAATGTCAGGTACAGATTACATGTAATCACAGTGATGGATGACTAATAATACGCTTTAGAATCCTATGAAGAGAAACCAAGGACCTCGTCAGAGGCAAAGAAAGCAATCATGCTTTCCACAGAGGTGGGTCATTGTGTTTCTCTTTCTCATCTTGCTGCTCCTGCGCACATCTAGGGAGGAAACACAAGGTCTATTGTGATGCTTATACTCACTACATTATGACCCCCGGAGCTCATCCATCACACAAGTGCTCCACGGACCACTTAATAACCCAGCTATTCAGGCTGGGCCCCAGCCCACATAGTAGACATTCCTCTAGAGCCAGAGCCCATGGATACAAGGAAATATTTAATTACACTGAGGCACCGACCTGAGGCTTCTTTCCCACTGCTATTGGATGGATTTAATACCCATCTACCGATTGTGATTCCCTGTTGGCCAAATAAAACCTAAAACCTGAATCCACATCATTTTAAGATTTGGGCTCAAATTTCTAAATTATGTTTTTATGATTAAAAAAAGTTTTAATTATTTCTAAACTCCCATATTGATCATAAGTGGAAGATTATAAAGACAACACATAGATGAAAGAGAGAGTAAGGGAAAGGGACAAAAAAAAAGCAAAGAGTTGATGTGAGGTTATTACACATTGCAGTACAATCTGACAGCTTCATGTGGAAAGAGATCAAACACATACAAAATCTGTTGTAAGTGCCAAAACTCTGGTGAGTGTTTAATACACGAAGACCTCATAACAAGCTAATCTGGATATCATCACACAACAGCATGTGCCGGTATTTCAAACAGTCAAAACAAGGAACATTCCTCAACACTTACTTCTTCAGCATGACCTAAACTGATGTGATTGGAACAGAAATCCCTAAACCAAAAACAACCTGTGTCAAACCTGGGTCATAGTACTTCAAAGAAACTAGGAAATAACTTTTTTTCAAGCCTGTAAACTGATGGTGCTTTTAGATCATTCAGATGAAGTCAAATATGTTGTTGATCACATAAGCATACACTCCCTGTTTTATCCTAATCCTGAGACTTTACAGGATATCTTAAAGAAATATACAATCCTCCATCATACACAGTGATACAGGGTTGTTTATCTTTTGTCTGGGTGGTCTGAGTCTCTTTGTTAATGATGTAGAAATTTAAATCTACTACTCAATTATTACACTAATTTATCAGTTTTCACAATATGTCAAGACTCCAACGTCTGATGCATACCAGTTAATTTTACCTTAAACCCTAAAAAGTGAAATCACATTACAGGCTCGTTTCCAAATCTCATTTCCTTGCCCATCTGTTCCCTTTTAAACACATTTAGTGAAGCACCATGTATAATATGGAGGCAGAGGAAGAGAGAAAAATGTTGCACAACTCTCTCCTCATATCCAAGAATACAGAGTTTGAGAACATCATTAAGAAAACAGAGACAAAGTTCACAGTCATGGTTGTGATAGGTACATTTAAAGAAAGATATCTTGGGAATTCAACTGCAGCAGACATTTTTTGGAAATAGCTACGAAAATGATCATAAGATCAGTAGTAGTAGTAGTAGTAGTAGTAGTAGTAGTAGTAGTAGAACTAGTAGTACTAAAGGGCTGAAAAAATAATTGGCATTCGGTTTTTATTTCTGTTTCAAAGGTTGCACTATAACTTTTACCAAAGAGGAAATCTTATTATAAACTGAAAAGCACAGTCACATCTTACTTTTACATATTTGTGTGTGTTAATATATGTCACTGGTGGTAGGTGAAGGTTACATTCACTATTCCCAACACATACACCGACAAGATTGGAGCCCCGCCTGAAAAGCTTTCAAAGGATTATAGAGTGAGGTCAATATTTCATGTTGAGTAAATACACTTTTCACACTTTTCACACAAAATCTAAATTAATAAAACAGACAGATAAAGACACCATCTAGGTACGTAACCTACTGACACATGGTATAAGCACAAAACGCAAATAAAAATACCAAATCAAGTTGAGAAAATTGGGCCTTTTAGTTGTGCTGCAGTAATTACGGTTGGCTAAAGGCACTTGTTCGGATTTAATTGAATTGCCGTAATTACTGTATTAACAGTGCAACTTCATTTTATAAGGCAGATTTCTCTCCCAGAGCTCCGCTCCGGTGCCGTGACGCGCCCAGTGTGAGTTGACATCAAGCAGAGGACAGAGCAAAACCGCGGCACAGCCGTTTCGCGCCACTGATCAACCCAGTGGGAATCCCGGGTACTCTGGTCCTGCGCTGTGCTCAGTGTGCTGTGTGAGAGGGGGAGTGGCCAGCGACTAGAGCGGCAACAGCAAATGTGAGCTTCTTTTACCCATATATTTATCTATATCTTTTACATCTCTTATCAAAACAACGTCAAACTTGGCACTGCACTTACTCGTGCCCGTAGCAAGACACCTGTCACGTTTGAAATCAATCAGATGAACGGTTCGAGAGATATGAGAATAACAGACAAACAGACAGACAGACAGACAGACAGACAGACAGACAGACAGACAGACAGACAGACGTTCCTGTAATTTATAGATAGATATGGCATATTTGAGTTGCTTTGAATATGTTGCCATGGTTAGGGTAAATATTGGTTCATGATCAGCAGTTGTATTTATTATTAATTGTCTTGAACTTCCATCAAGTCAAAACAGTTTAAACTGTTTTATGCAAAGTTTTGGAGCACATCATAAATGTGACATGTCACCACTGAGGGATAGATGGTGAACAGCACACATCAGTCTTCCTCACCAGTGATAGGCTCCATGAGGACTCGTCGGAACCCAGAAATCCAGGAAAGAGTCTGATCAAGGTCATGGAGATAGCCAACTAAGCCACAAGTGACATTTAACAAAACACGTCTTTGCACCGAACAGCAGGCTTCCATTACGTATGCTGCTTAAGGGACAAGAACAAAGCCCAGGAGTCATTAAAATTTCAATTCCAGCAAGCCAGTTTATTTCCCTTTTTATTTCAGCTTTATCTTTCAGCTAAAAATTATGACTATGGCAGGATCCCAAAGGATCTGAGGAAAAATCTGCCCAGGAGAGACATACAAATATCACTTTGTGTATCTCTTGGGTTGCTTTTCCCCCTCCTTGATGCACCATATTTGCTGTCCACATTCAAGAAGTTATCCTAAAGATAATACAGACATATAATCTGATCTCAAAGATGACGCACCAGTGACATATGTATGCAATTAAAAAGGTTTGTAAAACACATGTGAACCATATTACATTTGGAAATTGATGATTAACTATGGGGAAGTTCCCAAAATGATTTGTTCAGTAGTAATGTCTAGTGAATAGTCAAAGGTTACAAAACATGAAAATCACAATATTCACTTAATTTACAGTTTTATAAGCACTCTACATGACTCGAATGTCTCCTTTCGTTTTACTTTTCACTCTAAATCTAGAAATGAGTCCAGTTCTCAGGAATGCTTGGTAAAAGCAGGGGTGGGGGAGGAGGATAAATAATTCAACACTTATTACAAAAGAGGTAATGGGAATGAAAAAAGAGAGGGTAATTTGGCCACATAAGCATATACTGCTTTAACAGTTAACACTAGAACTGCCAAGGGGTCATATTTGTGCAGTGTTGTATTAAACAATGGTTCAGAGTGACACATGGCCTCTTGGAACAATCTAGATCTGTCTCATTGAGTTTATTGTTTTTGTCACAGCAGACATTTCTAAAGAATGAAGAATCAATGTAGTCTAGGAAGACACATGGCTGGATGAGTCTCTTTGTCCACACTTCATCAGTACATTAATATATGGTATGATGTGATTGTGTGTAATGTAGACAGGTATAGTTTTGAGTTATCAAAGAAAGCAGCATCAATGTGTATACTGGCTGCATACACTGCATTGGTGTTGAAGAAAAAACAATAGAAACTGTGGTCTTAGAAGCAGTTCGCTTGGCCAACAGACAAAAACAACAAAACACAGTTTACTTTTGGTTTTATTCCAAGGTGTCTGGCTAAAAAGCCTGATATACAATTGCTGTATACAAGACAGTTTTGGATTTGTTGGACAGCCGCTATGCTTATCATGTCCTGGACAAATTTCAGTGTGGCATGCACAGAGATGAAACTGAATTGATGCCCTCATCTAACTGAGGGTTTGAGGGCACATTTCCTCAAAGGTCAAGAGTTTTCTTGTAATGTGCCATATCTTGAGCATAAGCTCATCTCTAATGGAAGGACTTACAGTGTAATGTCTGTTTAAGTCTGCGCTTCTGAGCACTTAGTGAGAAGAAACAGCGAATCTGTCCCCTGCAGGCGTGCCACACACCCACACATATATAAAAACACTGTCACTGAAAGGGACAGATTGCTTCTCTGCCAGGATGGATTACAAACATACAGGAAGAGTTTCATTCGTTCGCTATGTTAGTGAGTTTCCATCTGGCCTTGTCATGGATAATGCTCCATGCAGCAGGAAAACAGCTGTGAGTTGTGAGAATGATATTAAAGTATGATATCACTCTTCCTTTTCTTCTGTCTTTAGCGTTATGTTAAGTACAAAAAACATGAGAAATTATTTTGCCTTCAGCAAAGTAGGATGGGCAATCTCCAGCAGCTAAACTAAAACGGAAAATGTTTAAACAATATCCTCAGATGTGATCTCGACTTCCACTTAAGCATACATTACAGAAAATGTCAAACAGACACACATCTTCCTATGATTGTATGTGTGTGTTCTTAGCATCCCACTAGTACAGTTTATATCAATACAGCACTGTCGGGGAGCCTTGCAGGGGTGCTAAGCCATGCCCTTAATGTAAAATACCAGAGCAGAGCCCACCTAGCGCCTGTCAGCTGAAGTCTTAACAGTAGACCATTATAGACCCTGCAGTCTGCGGTCACCAGGTTGTTCAGTCACGCAGCTGCCTGAAGAGATGGAGATGCCAAAGTGCCAGCCCACATCCTGTCTAACCTTTACACTAAACTTTAAGTTGCACAACTGCCTGCTGTTTGCCTGAACACCTACTAGGAAAAAGTGATGTGCAGAGGTACTGTAAGATCCTCATTTTCATTATCAGAGCAGCATTACTGTTGTGTGTACTGTTTTTTTAAATGAACAGGTGAAGTACAGCCCTGCAGTATACCAGGAACTGTTTATGAAGACATTACTCTATTTGAGTTATAAGTTCAAGTACACCACTCCCTGGTATGCCAGCTGTCTTTTCAGCATTACACAACCCAGCACCAGCCTTTGTACCACACTAGGATTTGTTACTAGCACTATATTTGATAAAATATTTTATCAAATCCAATTTAACAAAATCACAACATCAGACAACTGTGCATCCCTAAGTACAAAGTTACAAAGCTGCACTAATGTGACCTTATAACAAACAAGGTGCAGGCAATTTGACTACCATCACAGGCTGATTAGTGCTGTAGCCCATAAAATGCACCAGCCAAATGTAATTCAAGAGCTGTTGGTAGTCGGTTCATAAAATATACCCAACTGCAAATGAAGAGCCTTACAGCTAATATGAATTGCAGTTCGAGAGTGTTAATTTGAAAACTCTTCCATTGTGAGCATAATCATTAACAAGCTGGCAGATCACCTGTTGCCAAAATGTGCAAAATGCAAATCATTTTCCTTTGAATTCCATGGCAGATATGACCCTCTAAATCTGACATTTAGGAAATATCAACTGTAATCCAATGAAGGGCCTCTTACACACTGGGCTGCTGTTTGGTAAATCTCTGCATCTCAGAGTTGTGTGATTGTTTAGATATCAAGAAAATTGTCCAAGCTCTAAAGTGCAAAGCTGTTCAAAATCCTTTGGATTATCGCGAACGTGCCACGGTTATTTTTATTACTTTGTGAAAAGTTGGCATTGGGGTAGAAAGATGACAACTGAGTCTTTTGTTCACATGTTCATTGAAAACGATGCACAATTCATTTAAAAGTTGGTGATTCCATTCATTGCTTTTCATTGCTACCATGCAGCTTTGTAGCACTTTGCACTAAATTAATGAGAACTTAATAATTAATGGACTCTTGGAGTATGCACTAACAGTTTGCAGTTGGGTAGATGTGATGAAAACTATGTTTAAGTAGGTAAATAATTGTTTACGTTAGCCATTCTAGGGTTGTGTGTTTTTTTGTTTTTTTTTAGATTATTTTTATTTCAACCCCATAATGGAAGCATTGCATAATAGATCATTGCTTTTTAAGTTAATTTTATTCCAGAGAATTGTCTCACTTGATCCTAGACTGCACAGTGGACCACATATTATGTCACTGGTCTTGCAAGACTCCGGGATCTGTGACTGAATTACTCAGTGGCAGCCCCGAGAAAGGTGTGAAGAGGTGGGTAAGGAGCATATGGTGTTTTTCGGTGTCCTGGTGATGTTAATGCCAGGCAGTAACTTCCCTACAGGGAGTGTTATAGATACAGAGAAGTACTCCAGCTGCTCTTCTGGATGACCTTCATTACCACAATTAACATGCATGCCACTCACAGGCCACACTAGGTAGGAGTGAATGCTGCACTGTATGGATGGGCTGAGTGGAAATGGGCAAGGTGCAATGACATAACTGGCTGGTAAGGAAAAACTAAGGAAAGAATGGTTAAGAAATGCACTTATCAAAAAACTATGAAGAATGACTAAATCTTAAACTTATATCATGTATTTCCTAAGCAACGTGGCATGTAGAAATGATATCCAACTATTTAACAATGCCAAATTAACCGTATTGTACTGTACTTCAGACAAATGACATCATGGTTAATTCTTCAATATACTGCAAATCATATCCCTTGTGCAAGTTTAATACAATAATGAGTTACAATGCAGATGGAAACTGAACAAAATATCAGGCTCCACTGTCATCTGTAAAATGATAATACAAGCCACTATGTTCTCCTCTTGAGCTGTCAGGCTGCGTGAATCATTGGTGTTGTCAAGTGGACGCATCCATCACTAATGTTTCGTTGCATAAGACCCATGACACCCCAAGAAGGCTGAACAGCAGACTTTATTGTCTTTTAATATTATTGTGATATGTGTTCCTATATAAGAATTGTGAAGGGCAATGATATAAATGCAGAGATTCATAAAGCTGGCAACCCCTGGTTCCTCTCTGCCTGCTGTAATGAAGCCCAGCTATCAATCACACACTTTTATGCCACCAAAAAAATGAAACAAAGATGTAATAACAGAAGTAAACACAATTTACCACGCAGAAAACAAAACCTTTCCAGATTTCTGAAAAAAGTAAAGAAATGAAGTGCAACTAAAATGATTTTGCTATACAAAAGGGCAGACATGACACAAGAGTGTTTTTCTAAACATGTTTGATGCCTGTCACTTACAAGAATCATAAGATAATAGAGGCAACCAAGAAGAATGCGGAGCTTGAATAGAACTACAACACTTTATGTACATATACAGATTAGATATATAGATAAATAAGACTGTCTGATAAATAGACATACAGATAGCCAAGGCTGGATTAAGAATTCAGAGGCCCTCACATGCGCACACACACACATACTTGTATGTGCACCAACACAACAGACAACTACTTTACTAGTGCACAAGTGTGGATGTAGTAGTTGTTGGAAACTCCTGTACTTGCACAGGATTCACACTGACTGATAAATTCAACACAAGACTCTCAGCACATGCAGTGAATGTGTGTATTATCAAAACAGTCTACACTCAGATATGCAGAAACACTTCAAAGAATAGCAAACAACCTGTTTTAGAATCTCCACAATATCAAACATCCCAAAAACATATGTTTTCCGAGTCATAAAAAAACAATGCACATTAACAACACTTGGGATGCAAAAATACACACACACACACACACACACACACACACACACACACACACACACACACACACACATTAGAGTAGCTCCCTTATGCAATGACCTTTTCCTGGCCTTTCTCCTAGCATACTCATCGCTAAAGTCCAGGTCTCTGACAAGTTCAGACTCTACTGCCAGTAATGATAAGGACTTCAGGCGTTTTTGTTTCATGCTTGTTCTCAGCTCATTTTTGATTCTCCCCAAATGAGAAAATGAGCGCCCCCCCCTCACAGTTTGTCACCGGCAACGCGAGGAACATCCTCAAAGCCACATAAACATTAGGGAAGACTAACTGCAGGCCAAACTTCAACATGGTTTTCAGCATGTTTGAGGGTGACTTGTCTGTTTCAGTCAACATGAAGGATCGGAACATGCTGTTCCGCCTACGGGACGGGTCGGAGGTTGGGAGGTTGGGAGGTAGCCACAAGTTCTTCTGAATGTTTTAAACACCAACCCTTAAACATATATATTTTTGTATACATTGTTAGAAAGCTTGGATTGCCCTGATTCATTCAAGACCACTCACGAATTATATGGCTGCTCACAGCTGTAATAGTATCAGCGATTGTCTCGGCTAGCCACTCAGCTAAAGTAAAAACAGCTATACTTTCTACATACCTTCAAAGTCTTCCCTTTATCCACAACGATCATCTTATGACACAGGACTAGATCTACAGCTCGCCAAGTATCCATTCTTGTGAAATATGAAATCCGTTTCTCCTTCTTCTTCGTCGTCATAGTCTCCTTCTTTTCTTCTTCTGGCCGACACTATTGCCGGAGTTACTGCATAGTACCGCCACCTACTGCACCGGAATTGTAATGACAAGCTACATTCACAGACAGAGTCCCATCATAATGATTTTATGAGCGAGGTCGAGCGAGTCAAAAGCCGAAAAATCTATTCGTGCCGCCACGAATAGGTAAATGAATGTGGAGGAAATACTGCATTAACAGTGATTATCTATGTTTCATTGTAACCAACTTTGCAGCACAAAGATGAACATATTTCCACAAATAGTATTTGAGCTAAATTATGAATGATCACCAGAAGGAAGGAAGGAAAGAAGTCTGGATACTTCAATGCAAACCTCCAGATGTGCTCATATGACATCAGCCAACGTAGACAAATTAGAAAAGAACAAAAATGAAGCTAACTGTAAGGCAAACAACGTGGGCTTTGATACTGGTTTCAGACTCGGTTAAGTTAAAATATATAAACCTCAAGATCCAGTCCGTTAAGGAGACCGTGTTGAATGCAGTCTTGAAGCAGTTTTATGGCTCCATCCAAACAACTTAAGAGGAGCTGTGAAGCATAAGCACCATCAAAATGTAGCCATATACAGCTAGTTGACATGTGGCACAGTGCTGTATATCCCTCAGAACCATCTCTCTGTCCTTCAGAGAAATTGGGCGTGCTATCTTTATACAGCTACTAAGCCATTACACATACTGTATGCACAGACTTCAGTAACATCAGGCTTGAATGTCTCTTCACAAATCTCTCATCACCATTCAACAGTCTGATGAGGCCCAGACTTAAACACATAAAGTTGGGTTAGTTCTCAAGAGGCCTATTATCTTAGTTACAGTTAGTTACATACTACTTTCTGTCAAAACAAACAAACGAAAAACAATAAGGAAAAATGATCATCTTACTGCACAACAGCTAATGGGGACTTTAATACGAAAGTTTTGTTTATTTTTCTAAAGCCGATCGATCAAAGAACACAGTGTCCAAGTAAGGTGAACAAAGAGACCATTACCTACTTTCTATTGCTTCACAAACAGGCCCATTCATTTATATGCCTAATCAGGTTCCTAGCTACAGAGGCAGGGCAAACAAAACCAATGCCTAATTGGTTATGATTTGTAATGATCACAGAACAGAGCAGTACTAACCTGCCATGTTGTTCAAAAAGTAGGCCTCCCACACTTCGTATTGATCAGCTAACTGTTGAAGACAAGTATATCTGAGAAAGTGTTGTCAGTAGGCATTAAAGTAGTGCAGTATAGTGTTAATTTCAAATCAACAGTGATCTGGAAATATCTCAGATTTGAAGGCCCTCATCTGGAGCAAGACATTAACCTGCATTAGATTATTGCACTGTTGCACACATATTGTATGTGTGTATACGTCAGTTGATAATTAACAGAAATGTTCAGTACAGAAATGCTAAACTAGGTTTGAGGTTATTGAGAAACCACATCACCAAGGTTTCTCCACCAAAGAGCACTGACAAGAAATATGTCCTGCTCATTGTGCATCGTCATCACAGTAAAAAAAAAAAACCCAGAAATCTTATAATTCGAAGAAATACATATCAAGATTTCTCAAGCTCAAAATGACTGAAAATGTACTATTTTAACATTGGATTTGATTTTTTCAATCTATCCCAAATATCAATATTATTAAAACTCCATTATTTATCAAGGTATAATCTTATCATACAAAACTGTATGCGTTTGTGTAACAAATTATAAGATAATAAATTAAAGACAATTAAATCTAGATATCACTGGACTATCTTTGTGATTCTCACTTTTCAGAAGCATATCACATGCAGGGTGAAAACTGAACCAGACTAAAACAGTGAAAATACCATAACATTTTACATGTTGGATTTTTTGTTGCAAATGTAGGCTTGTGGGTTGCAGACTACATTCATGTAAGTTAAAATTGATTTTTGAATAGAGCGCATTATTCAGATAGTGACCCAAGATCAGATGACACACTGTTTAAAACATACTGCTGGTTTATGTTGCACTGGCCACTGCCCTAAACCCATACACACTTATTGACATGCAATTGGCAGGCGAGCTGAAGTGAAACTGCAGTGTTATTCGCTGATGTGAGCTTTGGCTTCCTGTCAACAACACCACTTAAAAGTCTAAAGGGCTTATTACCACTGTGGTTTCTACATAAAAGCTGTGTGTAACAGTTATACATTAACACCTCAGGTCAAACTGTTTACATCAACCATAAATCCAGCAGTTCATTAGTGAATGATGTTGCTTCTAAATGAAAACCATTAATATCTATATTCAGAATCAAAACCTCTTTATTCTTAAAATATGAATTCATACTAAGCTTCCAAATAGGAAATGAACTGACAAAATACCAGCATGTGTAACTTCAGACTCCGGTTCACAGATGCTCTTGCTGGGCCTCTGAGGGAGGCCAGTATTTGCCTTCCTTAGCAACAAATCCAAGACTCTAGTTCATCATTACAACAGATAAGAACCACAATGCGAAAGTACTGTATGTAGAAGAGGTGAGAAATGAACACCACCAGATGTTGAATGTAACATTGGGAAGGTTAAAGATAGCAAGTAGAAACATGAGAGTGACAGAGAATAGGAAAAAGAATGGGGGAGAGAGGATATTAAAGGATAAGAGTCATCACAGAAACGGACAAGCAAAGATAAACAGATACAAGTTATCGGCAGGAAAAGTTATATCTCCATTGCCCCCAGTTGTTCAGTTAGAGTTATGGGTTTTATGGAAGGAAAGTAATAATGGAAAGTCAACTCTGTCTTAAGTTTTATACATTTATAGAAAAGTCACAGGTAGGGCTGAGCGATTATGGCAAAAATCAAAATCACGATTAATTGAACTTTTAACCTCGATTACGATTAATGAAAGATTATCTCCACCCTTGACGAACAATTATGTATTTTCACAGTTTCTTTTGTATTTTACACTTTTACACGATATTTTGTGATATTTTGGCACAAGTATATTTAGGGAGCGAAAATAATGATGTTTTAAGTTGTGACCCTGTGGTTAATGCAGGGCTTTCCACTAAAGCAAAGACTAGCCGGCCATAATACATACGTAGCCAGCCGGGGGGTGGGGTGGGGGGGCAGCTGTTGGTGGTTAGGGTTAGGTTACGCCATAGCCATGATCATGGTCTTAAATGTAATAATAATAATAACAAAACCATATTCATATTTATTTTCATTTATTGAAACTTGGTAGTAAAAACTAAAATATATATATACACAAATAAAAACAGCAGCAGGGGTGGGTTTATGCCACGCGGCAGTGATTTTCAGACCCGCCCACTAAATCCTATTGAAACACAGTTTGTGAAGTCTAGCTCCACAATTCAAATCTAAATGGTTGAAATGCTTTTTACACCTTCTTTAGAGGTACATTTATGACCTATTTAATGTGTTTAGAAGAAAATGTCTGAATTCACTTTACACAGTCTTTAATGTCTAGTTTACTGGATTAGAACTATGAAAAGATCATGGTTTGGGTTAAAATGATCACTGAAGACAAGTTTTTAAATTCCTTAAAGATATGCAACCTTTACTGTCATGGAAACAGTCAACACCACAATTAATTGACATGAGCAAGATTAAGACGATTAGAGTTTCTAAATGTCGGTTTCGATTAGTTTTCGATTAATTGCCCAGCCCTAGTCACAGGGCAGGAAAATTAAGTCTGAATAAAACCTCACAGAGACAACAGCTGTGTTTGGGGCGAAACGGGGATAAATTTGTTCTGGAGAAAGTGTTAACGCAATACCTAGAATGTATATGTCAACAGTAAATGGCAAAAACAAAAGAAAAAAACAGATCAGCATGATGTCACTAACTTGTTAGTTACAGGTCATTTGTGCAGCAGTATTAATTTCAGTAAGAAATGTACAACCTTTTTGTCTGTTTTTCTGGGACTTTAATCAAACAGCCTTGTTTTAATTTTCTTCTCCATGTTATTTCACAATTCTGATGAGTTTATCAGCAAAGGCCAATTTCAATTTCACGTTCTTTCTTTTGGCAAGTCATATAGCCTGTTGGTTCATTTCATGACCATCATGAAATGTCTTGATTAGAGAACATCCTGTTCAAAAAGAGAACGACATAACATGTCGTGTTAAACAGACATGGCAACGCCTGCCAATTATGAGGAGGAGAGCAGATCAGTTTTTTATGGCAAAAAAAGTGAAAGTTGGTGACTCAGTCTCTAATGTGATTGCAGAAACTTTTGAATATTTTACTTTCAAACTTTTTAATTTTTATTGAGATACAACCAAAAAAGACGATGCGGTCAGTTTCTTTTAAGCAAATAGTTTCTCTCAGTTTCAAGTTGAGTTGGAATTCAAGGAATCAATAGAAATTTCTAACCAGGAAACCTCATTGATTAATAGGAGGCTATCTTTATATCAGTTCTTAAAGTATCTTTGCTTTTCACTTTGTCTCTGAATGATAGAGACAGACTTATAAAACATCAAGTCAAAAACAGTCAGTCCCCTAATATGAAAAACATCAAGTCAAAAGTTTGGACACACTTTCTCATTCAAGGGAAAAGGAAGTTGTGCCCAAACTTCGGACTGATACTGTATACCATCAAGAAATAAGTGCATAAGTGCACTAAACATGCATTTACATTGCATACAAAGCAACTTACATGAAGATGATGAAGACAATCAAGTGTAAAACTATTAATGTTGATTAGTATAATCTGTGTAGTATAAATACTTACACAGATTAAAGAAAGAAATTCCAGTCACGGTACACCAGCTAACATCTTTCTGTCAAATATTTCACTGGAGTGGTAGTTACCAGTGGAAACTCTTGGCCAGATGTTGTTTTCCTGTCTGTGACAGTAAAGCACACCCTAGCCTGACTGGTTTATACAAGCAATCTCTCTTTCTGATAACCCGATTGTAGTCTGACTTTACCCTGACGCTGCTCAAGATTTGTTACTGGCAAAAGAAGAAAATCTCCTTCCAAAAAAACATTTATTCTAATCTCACAACAGGCTGGATTTTATCTCATAACTGTAACAAGGAGTGATGTTATGAGGAAGGTGTGTGAGTGTATGAATGTTTGCGAGTGTATGCATGAGTGTGTGTACTTTCCACAAGGAGGTCTGATGTTCAAGGTCCAATTAGCCAAGCTAATCTATAGATTCAGCGCATTTTGTTTGCATCAAAACTGCTCCGCATCTAATGGCCTGATCTAACCAAACACACAGGCCTGCACTCACAAACAAGCAAACAAACACAATCCCACCACCCAAACAAAACAGCAATCAGTAAAGGACCACCTTGAGTTCACATGTATGCATCCAGCCTGCAGCCTTGGGTGAACTAAGAGGGACTCTGGCATACCTCCCAGATATGAAACCAGCAGCACACAAAGATGGCTGCCTGAACACTTCACTGGGAGACTCCAACACTTCTATTCTCTCTCACTCTTTCTTTCACTCTCACTCTGTCACTTTCGTGATTATGGCCTCTGAGGGGGAAAGGATTAGAAAAACCGTATAAGTCAGACTGTTTTGGACTCTGTACCAATCGCTGGCATAAGCACTGTGCACTGCTAAGCACTAAAGTTGGCTCATAGATTTAGCCTTCAGTGCATGTTTCTAAGGGACCACAAACCATTCACTGTAAGAATATCCCTATCAAAGCAGGTGCAAAAATAAAGTTGTTACGGATCTGTTGATTTAAACAACTCATTTACAATAACGGTTTAAACTCTTCTATAGTAGTACAAAAAGTGAAAACAGTGTAGGGCACTGTGCTGAGTCAAATCCAACTTTGCACTTGGCCTTGTAGAGCGCAGCTGGACTCTGATCTAATTGGAAGGCAGAATTCTTCTATTTTGGGGCTGTAGATAAATCCACTCTCCCTTTAAAGAGACTGATAGAGTTAAGCCCAGATGCACTGGCTCAGCAAATCCATAGGCCTCACTTCAAAATCAATATTAGCAGGTTTAAAATTATATAAGAATCATCAAGCTCAGCGAGCATAGGACCGTAGAATCAAATACGGCTCTGAATTCATTACGTCTGATGGTATCAATCTGTTATGCATTATTGGGACCCTCGCAGAGAAGCTTTTCTTGCCATACTCCTTTTAAATCTTCCTTGTTCTTTCTCCTTGGACAGCTGTAGTCTGACAGCATACAAGACAGATAGGCTGACATTTCTTCTGAGTTCAAGAAGTAAAAAACTGAAAATTGCAAAGGACACATCACAGGACTAAGAATAATGAATGAAGCCTCACAAAGTAGTCACCTGCCAGCTTTGTGAAATCAAGTCTATAAAAGTCTAACCATAACTGACCTCAAGAACTCTGCTACTGACAAAAGCAATACAGATAGAGTTACTGCACATCTTCACCTGTCTTCAGTATAAAATGCTACTTTAATGAAAGACCTTGGGCTTTATGTCTTGCTGCAAGGAAGATCCTTTCATATATCCTTGCGGATTATTACGAATTCCTCCATTCAAATACTGCGTGGATGCCACTAAACTTCTATATGCGTCCTTTAAACTATCCAATTATACAGATTCTTTGCTCAAAGTCTGCAGGGTAAAAGAAGGATCCATCAATATCTTATCATGCGCTGAAAAGATATATTAGAAGCAACTGACTCATCAGGTAGGAGCTGCATGTTTGAGGAACTTCACTTCTGCGAGATTGTATGTAGCAGAATACAAGCTGACATGGCAGCTCTCCTCCCAAACCAGTCCCTCCTCCCTCTACCAGCAGTACCTGCAGGCAGTGAATTCAGAAGCAGTGGGAAAGGATGAATGACTGATAGTGACTAATGGTGTCTATGTTTCTTTTTAAATTTCACTCAGTATTTTTATGTCAGCAATATTATTTATTTTATTGACACATTAAATTAGTTTCCTATGAGATATGATTGAGTTTATATGGTGACTTTGCTGTTGTAAATTCATCACTGTCGGCTTTTAATTTGTATGTTGCCTGGTTACCATCAGATATGGACAGTATTTTTAAGAAGTTTGATTTTTATTTACTTGTATGGCATTTTTCATACAGTAGTTGTAACTCAAGGTGATGTACACAAAAGAAAAACATTAGAAATATTTCAAATATATTCCACCAGATTTTGGGTTGCTCTTGGTCAGTCACAAATAGTGACGACAACGTGTGTGTAGGCCTGGCCACACTGTTGCAGTCTAGCCAAAAAAATGACAGGGAAATTTAATGAATATTGTATCTGTAAATGAACATCTGCATTCATCTGCCCAGTTTTCAAAAAGATTACATGGAAACTATAATATAAATGATCTTATAAATGAGAAATGCAAGCAAAAGTATTCTTTGAAACTGCAGAGGTATGAGTTTATGACGTGACTCATGAATTCAATGGATGGATCAGCACTTCCACTTTCTATTCATTCATCTATTCATTTATGGTAGAGAAAAGGGAAAAACTCAATGGTTTGCTTTCCCAAATCTAATTCAGCATATATGTTGGCAGAAATTATCTCTAAGGGCTGGTGGGAGAGAGCCAAATAAGTATTTATTGTGAGAGCTGCAATGGCTTTTCTGCAACAGAGCCTAATCGATAATTCTCAGTCCTTGCCTCAATCACTTACGGGCAGTTAACAAATCAGTTCCTCTGTCTGAGCAACAGAAACAATTTGGAAGCATAAACATAAGATTTTAACAGACTATTAAAACATTTCATTTTTCCGCCTTTCGCATTTTTGGAGAATGAGGAGAGCAAAAGGAGGAGTAAATAGTCACCATTGTTGATTCATCCACTGTAATGTTTCCCACTGGTAAACTGTTTAGCAGAAATGCTAAGCTACCAACATACTGACGCAGCTCGTCCTGTGATCAATTAGCAGATGACAGCCTACAGCCTAGCTGTAGAACAGCTCACTTTCACGGAATGATACTGTTGCATTTCATAAGTGCATATATTTCTGGCATCCCCACGTCCTAGGGGTCAAGATGTCAACCATGAAACGGGCTGATTCAAGACCAGCAGGGGAACTTTGTTGGATTTCTCTCCCTCGTTTCCAGTTATCTCTCTACTAGTGGTATCTAATCAAGCTATAACATGCTTCCTTTTTGTGAAAATGGTCTTTATTTGACACTGTGATAAATCCTGCACTACAAACATGAATAAAGTCATATTAAATTAGGTTACATTAAGTGATTCAAAAATACTTCAATTTTCACTTGTCATTACTCTAATACTAATATGCCATGGATAAGCTACGTTCATTTATGTTCCCAAAATCTTGAAGTACTGTATCTGAACTACAGCTATTATCTCTGCCAGATGGATAGTCAGTCATAGGCCTGGAAACAAATATGTCATGCATCCTTTCAGCTTTGTTAGCCCCATGACGGGTTTGTGAGGAGCTGATGAAAGATACAGACATATCTCAATACTGGGAGAAAACAAGGGCAGGAATAAAACCAATAGAAACACAAGGATTGAGATATCAAACTCAGAATGTCCCACATCTTTTATGCTCTCTATCTCAGGAGAAACTTTAAAAAGTGAAGAAAAAAGATGAACACCAAGCACTGAGAACCATGGATGTGACTATCTGTGAGAGGACAAGGAAAAGCAGGCAGTTTATAAAAGGACATGCATAAATTGATCAGTTCCTTTGGCCCAGGCAGATATTTTATTTATGCAGCACTTGTGGTATTAGACACCTTTCTAACCATCAAAGGAATTGTAAATCAAGGCAAGACATGCATCAGCACCACAAAGGCGTAGAAGAGGGGCATCTCTTAACCTCAGGAAAAACTTGAGAGGAGACATACATTATAGAAAGAATGAATTTTCATTGCGGTGCATTTAAATGATATGGGTCTTTTACTTCACCTTGAATATGGTAACACTATATCATCTAAATGTCTACAAAAAAAGTCATTAAGTGAAACAATTAGAAAAATGGTGGTCTGTGTTTTTAAGAAAGCATAGTGCCCACTCTCCAATCTCATCCCCTTCCCCCCTTGCTTTATTATGCTATTATAGTATCATTATATCAGTGGCAAAAAATGGTCTTCAAATGAAAATAACATTATTTATTACGATTGTTTCTGGGACAACATATCGTCCAACAAAAGCATTTATCATGATAGGCCTAATCATAATCACTCCACAATTCAAACCTGGCCCATTACTGTATGGTAATCGCTACATAAGAGAGAAAAGAGAAAAGAAAATGGTACATTTGACAAAGTCATAGTCATAGCTTTCAAACTTTTATTTTCCATTTAAAAAGAGATCTTTTCCTCCCTTTCTTCCCCCACATGTCAGTCTCTTTCACTATCCACTGCTCTCCTCCCTGCCTCTTCCTAGTCCAGTCCCTGTGGTACAGCAGACAGATACAGTACTGGGGAGTCTTCCTTTCATTTCTTCCTTTCAGTCGATAGTTTTGTGAGTCTCAGATTGTATCTAATAATCAAATACGTCTTTCATGACAAGCAGAGTCACAGAGGGACATTGAAAATATTTACTGGTTGCACCTGTAGATTAACACGAAGGGGATGCAGTCAAATTCATATCTGTTAGTTTTATCCAATGACAATAATCAGTATTAAGCATAGAAATAGGGTAGATTTCAGGCTTTTGGCTGCTGCCATAAAGGACTTTCATATCAAGGGACTGACTGTTTATGGCTACTACCATGAACACTTCAAAGATACAAAGAAGCTGGACACCCTTAGCAGATAAAGACAAAAGAAAGTTTTGTGAGCCAAACTGATGTTAAATTGTACTGGAGGCATAAGGCCAGGATGATTGTGTGGTGTCAATTTTCCAGCCAACAGAAACTGTCTCTCTATGCTGATTTTTGTCCAACATAGAGGCAGGCTGAGCTGTGGAGTGAAAGTCAACACAAAATCAATTCACTTCTAAGTAACATTTTCAAGTTTGTAGCTACTGTTAGGTATAGCCTGCTACTATTAATGTAACTCTCATTATCCCTCTACATACCAAAGGCCTTTTCACCTCGTGCTGCAATCTGGTTCCTTCTTTTTAACCTTTATTTAAATAGGAAGTCTCTTGTGATATAAAAAACAAAAAAAAAAAAACAATTAATATCCTGATTGAGAGAAGCTCACAACTCTACTGATTGAGTTCACTGCATTAATCCTCAAATCTCTCTTCTTGGCAAAGAAATGACCCAATCCAGTACACTAAAATCACTGCAAACACACTGAGATTGATATGTACATGACTTGAATACCACTACCTCAGTGGTTCTCAAGCAGCAGTCCTTGAGAGAGTTCTAGGGAGTCCAAGGCAAAAAGGGGATTCATTTATTTGCACTATTATTCCATCCCTGAGTGACACAATGACAGAATATATGACTATTTTGGTCATGGGTTTCATACACTTTCTGTAATAAAACATCAAAAAGCCAAAATCTTATCAGATGGGGGACACTGGGACAAAACCTTATCAAATGGGGATCCGTGGTCCAATCTGTGCCAGTTTAGAGGTCTTTGATGTGAAAAAGTTTAAGAAGCGCTTCCTAACTATTCTGTTTGTGCCTTTGTAAAGGCTTGAAAGACAGATGGCACTGGCTGCTGGAAAGAACATTACCAAGCTCCCTTCTTGTGTTCATGTGCTGAGGAGTTTTTATCAGGGAGTGCTGTGGTTTGTGAGAAAAAGTGTTCTTTCTTCAGCATACTCAAGAAATGTGTTGAAACTGCAGATGACATACACCTACAGTAGCATTTAACAACTCTGTGTTCTTAAGCAAACAAATGCCAGTAAATGATTTGCCACATCTGAGCAGCTGCCCTAAATATTTCAGAAAAACAGCATCAAATCTGAAAAGTTAGATACAGGAAAGTTACAAAATGCACAATGGAAGGGATATGGCTAAGCCAGAGAAGAATTTAGAACAAATATTTGAGGAAGCATGCCTATTGTTTCATTCAAACTCTTATCCCACAAGCCCACAGAAGCTAGATGAAACAAACATAATTCATGCAGAGCATTGCATGGAAAGTCTGACAAGGGTTAAGGTTAGGGTTAGGAAAAAGTGGAAAAAATGTACCTGAACAGAAGGCAATCTTGCAAACACCTTACAAGCTGTAAGAGAGAGAGGGTCGAGAGCATGCAGTCCTGATCACAGACTTTGAATTCATCGTTGTGATGGCAATGGTTTGCCTCCAAGATTTACTAAAGGTCTGCGTGTGTAAAACCGTGTGCGAACTTGACATCACCCGCAAAAAATGTGCAAGCTGATCTACTAACAGCATTGACTTTGTCACAAATACTCTCCCATATGTCAGTTTTTCAGGTAATATTTATATTTGGTAATATGCTTGTTAACCTCTTCCACTAGAACCTGATCACATTTTTGGGCTTGCAGCTTTCTGCTTGTCCAAACTCTCCATAAAGACACGCAAAACCCTCATTTAAATGCTGCTGTCTCCACCCTGTTGCACCTGTTTTCATTTACACAGTTATTCTTAGTAGATCACCCGCAAAACGCACGCAAACGAAACACGCAATCTATTGCAATATGCACTCAATTTAGTACCCACTATTTGGGATCTTAGTAAATCAGGCCCTAAGTCTATGTCAAAGTCAGTTTCTGAAAGGGGGACCAAGTGCAGCAAAAAGGATCCAGACAAGACTGAGGACTTGAATTGATGGCCTTACAGCCGAGAGTGTTGAAGCCACAGTCTCTCTCTTCCCATGCCAAGTATTAAAACAAAAGAACTGGTTTACTTGGTTTCTCTATTATTGCAAGATTAGAACATAGAACATAATATCAACAAACATTATTAGTTCAGTTAACTTAAAACTAGGCAGTCACACTCAACAGACTGACCTCAAAAGAATAAAAAGTAATACATTTCCACAGGGAAAACTGCCTTTCGGTAGCTAGGTACCTCTTCCTTTCATCTGGCAACTCCTTGATTTGAAAGAGGATTGTTATTACTCCCAAACTATTGAGAATTGTCCTTCCCTCATCCTATATCAATACTAGAGCACTTCCTTGTTTAGCAAATGAAGCGGTACACAAGTTGAAGCAGCCATGCTGTGTCTGTTTGACCAATCAGTGATGGTCATCCCCGCAAAACCCACAACCAAAGTTCCTGTACTTTTGGAAAATACAACCTCCCCCACCCCCTGGAGTGGTGTATGACATAATCATGACATCATGTGACAGCTGTGGGAAACATATCAGTGAAACAGCAAGGACGCTAAACAAGAGGCGCAATGATCACTAGAAACAGACATCAGCTGTCTGAATGAACCCCATCCACTGATGAAGGCCCACAGATGTGGGTAAAAGCTCTGAAAATGTTCCAAATAAGGGGACCTTGAGTGTTTGGGGTTTTTTTGTATTTTCCTACAAGAACTCTGTAACTTTGTTTATTACAGAACCCGCCCATCACACACTGTGCCACCCAACTACACAAGTAAATTCTTAACCTGTGGGAAACACCGCAGGTCATAAAAATATTGTTTTTCACATGAGTCATTTGTACCTCCAATATCAGAGACAGTTATAATACAGTCAAATGAAATGTGTTGGAAAGTCAATTGGATAGAGTAACTAAAGTTGGTTATTAAATGTTTAGCTGTAAATGCTCTCAGTTTGAGAAGAAGAGAGCATCAGCTAATTATATGGATGGCTGACTTTTATAAGGCCAGGGCTCTTCAGTCTTTTATTACAGCTCACTCTTCTGTCCTCCTCTCCTCCCTTTTTCCCCCTTCATTTCACACACTAAAGATGAAGGAAGGATCTGGGGTACAAGCTTTGTTTGCACAAAACAAATGCTGAGAACACCATGAAGATGACCTTTGCCAGGTACACAGGGAGTTGTGCTGTCATGGTCTTTGCTCTATTAGTGAGCCAATACATATGGTCAGAGTACACATTATCAAAAACATGTGTGGTGTGGTCCTGTTCGTGAATAATTACCTCCTCAATGATCCCTGAGTGGCCACATCACCTCATCGCCCTGAGCCAGTCCCTGCTGTCATGTGCCATTAACACATCCACAATACATAAAACAACTCAGTTCACCACAGCAAGGAGGACAGAAACAAAACCTGTGCACTTTAAACACTTCTGTCAAAACAAGACAGAATAGTCATAAGAGTTCAGGTGAAGAAGGACCACACCTAATTCTGTCATAGCAATGACCACTGTGAGTGTCCCCCAGGTGGGAATCAACTTTTTATCCATCTACTTCAATGTCAGATCAAACACTTTTTGTTCTTTGATTCACATCTAAGGTTTCATCTACATCTCCAGTATAAGCAGGAACCCCCCTGTTCTATGCAGAGTCCTAAAGAAGGAGTGGAGCTGCAGCATCAGCAGCCAAAGAGTGAAGGGTTAGAAAGCGCCGAGGGGAGTCTTCCAAAACAACAACAACAGCCGCACACTGTCTCAGCCACACCAATCATCAGATTCCTGTTGGAAAAAAACTCCCTACTGTTTCTGCTGGAAAACAACACACAAAGGATAAAAGCAATGGCTGCTGAACAACACACAGAACTATGGAGATGTGGTGCAAAATTGTTGGAGTGTTCTCAAAGTGCTGTTTGGATAGAAGTGCAGCAGACTGAGTTGGACAGTAAAGGACGGAGGAGGATGATAGACAGTTTGGCTTTGGTATAGGAAATCACTGTGAAGGGAGGTGTCAGAACCACTGGGGCATGTACTGATTTCCCAACATGCACACACAAAAACTCACACACCACACACGCAAACTGGACAAAACACACTGGGCGTCTCTACAGAGGGGAGCTTTTGAATGCACAACACCACACGCACATTTCAGTCCACCTGCAGAGCACCTGGGCCTTTCATCTATCCCGCTCCACCTGCTGTGTGCATGTGTGTGTGTGTGTGTGTGTGTGTACTGTGTGAGTGATCAAAAAGACATGCATTACAAACTATGCAATTGCCTCCATATGTTTTAAGCCTTTTTTTAAAATGTTTCTGCTTTTTCTGTCAGAAATTTGAATAAACTGAAAAGAGAAAAATGAAAAGCCCTACATCTAAAGAAACATATGCAAACCAATGCTTCATACATGTCAAAATGTTAATGAATCCCATTTGATCCCACAGCTGTAGCCAAACGAATACAAATATTCTTATTACTGTACATTTAAAACAAGGAACTAAAGAGTGTCTTTCAACTTTCAGGCCTATTGTGAGGGCCTGAGGATAGGACATGAAGTTCCCAAACAACTGATATGGATGAGTGCATTGAATCTTCAACTGGAGGCCGAAGTGCCACTAGAGAGTGATAAGAATGGATAACATGTTTTGGCATTCAGGCGTCAGAGTCAAGTGTGTTGTAGCAATCCAAATCATTTCTGTGGTTTTCTTTGTGCTATGTTTTTCTATTGTGCTAAAATGAAGATGATGAAAACACACATCAAAAAATGTTTATATTAAATTAATTAAATTTGTGTTTTTAGTAATTGGAATTGGAATATTTGATACTTTCATGTCACTTGCCCTCTTAATAAATGATGTACAATACCACCTTTTAACACAGTCTCCATATATGTTTATATGTGCTGACAGTCTTTCTTGCCTGGTAAAGTTTTCATGTTTTTTAAAATTGATGTCATTCTATCAATTTCATAATTTCACTTTGCCCTCTGCCCCTCATGTCCTCTTACCTATTACCTTCTGTCTTAGCCCCTCTGTCTTAGGCTACACTCCGGTCAATCAAGCACTGAAGACTTTCCCAAGGTTTTAAGGACACTCATATCTTGGCCAGGAGGAGATTTGAGCAGGGGGCTGAAAGGGGAGGTTGTGATAATAGCAGGGGGAGAGAGTTCATGTTTTAAAGAGTAGTCTGGCACAAATATGAGCTGAACTGCTGGAAGGACCTAATTAGCCGAGATAAAGACGGCCACAGTGCACTGATACAAAGGAGTATACAGGCATATACGCAGACATAGATTAACGGGGAATGTGGTATTAGTGTCATGCTAATGTATCTGGTCCTTGTGTGAGTGGGCTGAATGTCTCTGCTCTCAGTAAATACTGGGAGGCCAGCATCAGTCACTGCTGCTTCACTGGCCCTGCGAGAAACCCACAGAAGGCAACATTCTTCCC
The DNA here is from genome assembly GCF_027409825.1 of Scomber japonicus. NCBI lineage: Eukaryota > Metazoa > Chordata > Actinopteri > Scombriformes > Scombridae > Scomber > Scomber japonicus. Next base: position 12,714,671 of record NC_070593.1, on the reverse strand, counting down.
AACAGAACACTGACCAGACCACCCACACACACACACACACCCATGCCTGGCCAAACATCATTAACAAACATTTGTCCTGACTCCCTGAGATGTTTAAAAAAAAAAAAAAGTTTTACAAGTTATATGCAATGAGGAAGTTAAACCAAACTAGACTGCCATAAAAAATTATAAGCTAGTGCAGCCAGCCTGGCTCTGTCCAAAAGTAAGCGAGTCCACCTACCAGCATCTCCAAACCTCATGAATAAATATGATTTACCAATCTTTATAAGTATAAAAGTGACAGATTTTGTGCCAGGCTAGCTATTCTTTTCCCCTTTTTGTCTGTATGCTAAACTAACCTAAGTGACTGCTGGTTCTAGCTTTATATTTTAAAAGGACAGACATGAGAGCGGTTTTAACCTTTTCATCTAACTCTCAAGAAGTGAATTTCCGAAAATGTCACACTATTTCTTTAAGCCATTCACCTACACCTAGAGTACAACAAAGTATTTTAGAACATTTTATGGCTATTCATTTTTTTCAAGTAATACCAGCAAACAACATGAAGTGATGGTCATGCTGTTTGTTTGCATTCGGCATGTCTGTCCTCAATTGTTTTTATCTACCTAACTAAAGCAAAAGGGGTCCCACTATTAAAGTAAAACGTATTCTAGATCTAAAGCTTTAGTCCCAACAGTAATTTTTGAAGTTGTTCATTTTAAAAAGGGGATTTTAACTTAGAATACACAACTGTATATCCAACCAAAAACATGAAATTCATTTTGTGATATCGTCTGTATCAACATATCCTAGATTCTTAAAAAATATGTATCTTAGGTCCCTCATTTGTTTTTCCATCAGGAGCTGTAAGGTTGAGCTAACCTTGGCAAATGCACTCAAAACATAAAATGTATGAATACAGAAAGTCAGCCTGATGTCTTTGACCTGTTGTAACTGACCTGACTTTGTGATAGTCCTAAGCAGCTTAATCTACAAGTGAGCAACACAACCCGTTGCCCATACATCTCACAAGATAATCAATAGTAACAAGGCTGCAGATGATGAATTGAGTGAAATAGAAAGTGGTGTGATAACTGTGAATTTATATTCTACAGAGCTTTGGAGAAAACACAGATACCAAGCTCGGACATTTAATGCGTTTCTTTAACAGAGTTATACCACTTTCAGACAGCAGACGTGTGTACTGTATGACACAAGCCTACCTGATGCATGTTTGGCCCATCTGTCACCCTGCTCATCACTGAGTCAGTGAGTTCACTCTGTACTGTAGTTCATTAACTTCACTGATAAACCTGATACTTACACTAAGAGTTAAGTTTCAGTTTCACCTTTCTCTATGTCCATATGCATGCTCCCTCCCCCAGAACTGCCCAAGCATGAACACTTTCTATTTCTCAAATTTCAAATAAGCTTTATTGGCATGAACGTTAAAGTTATATAATTGCAAAACTCTAATTATATATTACTGAATAATTATTCTTACATATGAAAACAAAATGGATCATCACAAGAGAATAAATACAATTTAAGCAGCACAATCCATTAGAACATATACTGTATACACAAATACAAGATAAAGTATTTGTGTACGTAGAGTATAATATTTCTCTCTCTCTTCTCTAGTTTATGTTGTTCATCTTTCAAGGTTCATGGGCTCATCAGGTACGATGGTAAAAGAAGCTCAAACATGTACAAAGATGGACACTGCATCAAACCCAACAAAGAGATAGATACAAAGAAACAAGCAACGCTCTCATAATTTCACATATGTAAGACACAGCCTACACATCAAATTAAACATGTAAACCAACCCACAAAAGATCATGCATGCATAATAGTGCCTGAATACACCCACAAACATGGATACCCACATGCATCCTACATGGAAATTCATATATTAACATAAAGCATCAATGTATCCAAACACACATGGCATGTTGGCTACAGATAACGTGATGTTTGTTTACATTGATCAAGCAATGTTCAGTGGAATTTCAGGGTGATGGCATTCCCTGAAACAATTAAGAAACCAACAGATGGTTGGCTCCTCATTTCCTTCGCTGAACCCCCAAAGCTGCCAGCCTGTAGTAATTACACACACAAACATACCCGTAAACAACAAGGGCAAAAAGAGATGTTAAAAATCATAACACCTGAGATTACTCAGAGGAGTTGCGAGATGCGAAAGGCATACAAATGTTTTCCTCTTCAATAAAAGATTAAACAAAAAGCACATAAACTAATAGTCTATTCAAGTGAACCTTCCCAGTGTCTTAACTGGCTTCAAATCTGTCTTGCCAAACATTCGGCAGTCCAATGTTTCAGCCCTGAGGTAGAGCCATAAAGGCACCGCATGAAGCCCAGTGATCAAAGAGAAAGCTCACTAACCAACTCGGACCACGTTGAGCTTTTGGCTTCGCTCCAGCTCACTCCCATTTCATCAAGATCCCTGATGTTGTTGTTAAGGCGTTAAATACATTTCTGTGTGCAGCTGAGCAGTTCTATGTGAACATGTATGTGTATAAGATCAAAGACATCTCGGAGATCCCATCTCAGCAAAGGCTAGGAGCATACACTGGTCAAAAAACCATTAAAATCTTTTAGCCTGTTCAAACTTGTAGTTTGCTTTCCTTGGTCCACAGTAAAACAACAAAAACAGATACTTGCATTTGAGTTCTTAGTGTGCTAGGAGTGCCCACTCATAACAAACAAGTAATTATGCACTTACAGTGACTTTGCTTGAAGGTTTGTATGCACTCTGGTGGTCATGCTGAGTTCAAACATTGTTTGATAATCAACATTATTTCAGACTTTATTTGGGATTCAGCTGAAACAAATAACAATGAGCAGCTAGGAAAAAAGGAAGGGAATTCTGAATCCAGACTCAATAATGCAACATGATGTTGAAAATGGTTCGGCAAGGGGATTAGAAAAATTATGTTAGTTTAGCTTTAAATTCACATGATACATTAGATTACGTTGTAAATGGTCTGTGTTGGGTTCTATTCAGAAATCATACAACAAGCAGACTGCAAGCAGACCAAGATCCAGACCCAGGTAGTGACAACAAACTGCAAGGTGCAAAGTGGACTAAAAATCCAAATGCACCCATTCAGAGCACATTACAACATGCATCCAGATACAATTTATTAAAGCCTTGTGGGCAAAACTTCTCTAGTAGAAATCCCTTTATTGCTGTAGACAATTTAAGAATATTGTTGTTCTGCTTTGCAGCTTTCAACTGATTTCCATGAGTTCACCCTACCAAACAAAACAACAGTTAGCTAAGTGAGCAGAACCAGTCTTGTCACGGAGCCACATGTAATTCTGAAACAAGAGACACTGCTATCCAAGCAGCAGCTGCCTAGGCGTTTTTGTTCCACTGATAGATGTAGCTTGCTACCTAAGACAAATAGCCATGTGTTCATCAAACAGCCAATTCAAATCCCCAGACTCATGCAATCTGAAAACAACAGCTCAAACTGACTGCTATGGTTACAAAGTCAATTGCACAACATCCCACTGATTTATTTTAAAGAGCAGCAGTTATTTACTTAGCATTTGCAAATAAGGGCTATTTTAATTATAAGTCATATCCTCTATGTTTCTTCTTTTATTCAGTCAGATCTTATGACCGTATTACAGAATATGATACTGAAAATAGAGCAGCAATGAGTGTTTCATCCTGGCACCCTGTTTCAGTTCAAGAGTGAAGCGCCTATAACTGTCTCTACTGTGCAGCTTCTCATATTGTAGGCTTCTTTAGCCATGACATACCACAGATTACATAACTCTGCCACTGTATGGCCCTCAGGCCTCAACTATCTTCTACTGTAGCCATGAGACTGCCAGTGACCCCCATCCCCCACCCTTATGTACATACACAGTGCTTTCACATACAGTCACAGTCACACACATACTGAACACTCAAAGTCACACACACCAGCCCTGTAGGGAGGCTGGTGTGTCGGCTGGTTTAACACCCATCGTTGGCCTATACAGTTTTCGCAAAGGAACACACACAGACCTCAGAACAATGCTTGGCTGGCTTAAAGAGATGCCCCATGACTATGTGAACTACATAACAGTGCTTGCCTTCACTATTGAGCTCAAGCATGTGATGAACAGCAGATTAAAAACAGGAGGATGCTAGTATAGACCAAACAACTAAAAACATTTAAGATGAAAACTAAGGCAGGAGTGGGTAAAGAGGTGATGGTAGTGGTGGCCATAAACTCTGCAATTTCATGCTTTAAAACATTATGCAAAATCCATTCACAGATAAAACAAAGTGGTGATGCAAATGAATTAGAGGGATATAAAATGTGCATCTGTTAATAATGATCAACATCAAATAAATACAAGGGTTTTCAACACAAAGAGGAAATAGTCTAATGTCTTGGCTAACTTTAAGTAAAAATGTCAGTGAATTAATGGCGTTTAGTTCTCTCTAAAAGACAGAGAGCCTTGACTCTCACTTGATATGTAGACAAACAGAAAAACACACCTACTCAGCTGGGTCTTGTAAAAAGTAAATGAAGTAAGAATGCAACAGCCCACGGTCCCCTTAGTAAGACTTTCCAATACAAGCCATCTCTATCCTTACAGCGAGGATGGAGTTACTGACCGTAGGTAACTTATCTTGTTATAACCAGGATATAAATCCTTCACTGATACAGCACATTTAGGGCAGTTTAAATTGGTCTACCCTTCAACCCATCACCTGGGATTCATGACAGAGAGACTGACGGACCAAGCCAATGGTGACACACACATACACACACACACTCTCACTGCCAAAAAAACAGTGCCCAGTGCGGGAGGCCTGCAGTATAAAAGAATGAGCAGCCCCACCCAGTCAGTTTGATCTTATTGGTGTGAATACTAAACTAATGAAATAAACACCAGCATTGAGGGTCTGAAAATGTCCATTTTCCAACACCCACTTCAAGTTAAGTACACACAAAGACAATGTCAAAGATTACACCTGAGACTAAAAAAATCATTATGTGGGTGGAATTAAAAAAGCAGGGAAGGTTAGAAAGCTCATGCTGATTTCTCAATTTTCTCACTCAAGTTAAGGATTCAAACCAGCGGCTTTCCACTAAAACCCAACCTCTAATCTGTTGAAAAATAAAGAAAAAAAATCAATGAAGCTGCAAGATCAAATCATTTATGGATTTTAATTATGCCATGCAGACGAAGCAGTTTGGACATCCAGTGGCTTTAATAGCTTTTAAAGCAGCAGTGTTGCAATAGGGTGCCGAGGTGAAAACTGCTGTTGGAAATGTGATGAGACTGGCATTACAAGTTCATCTCAACCAATAGTAATATTCTTATCAAAAGAGAAATGCACTAGACAAGTCTGCTTTTATGTTGTATACCTATGAGTGTAAATCAACTCAACAAAAAACATCTGTAAGACAAAGTCATCAGGAACCTGTCAACATGAAACTTAGCCAGCTTCCTCAGACAGAAAAGGCGCTGCATTCCCCTACAAATCACACACACACACACACACACACAATACTCAAGTACTTGTATGACTCATCAATTTCTACATGCTGACCATCAATTTTTGTGTTGAGAGGGTTAGAGTAAAACTGAAAGCCTTTTAAAAGACACAATTTTCTATTCTCTTTACTTTGTCATTTAACCAAACCATGGTCATGACACTTCCCAAATTAAGCCTTAACTGTTATTGCTCAGTTTGTTTTCAATCTTTTGTTTGTTACACAATTTAGTCCTCTTAATTTCACAATTGATCTCCTTTTGTACAACATTTAGCTCAGAGAAGTTATCTTGTTTAAATTAATGTTTTTTCTTCTTTAATAGCACTTGAAGACGTCCGTTCAACCAGGATTCACTGTTCGGAGAGACCTTAACTACTTTTTCCAGGGATAATAATGTCCTTGCAATATAATACACATGAGCTGACCACTTCTGTGAGTTTGTTAACGTCCCAAGATGATTCATTGAACTCCTCCCAAGCCATGAAGTCCAGACAGCCTTGTAGCGTCAACATTGCCTCCTCCGACCAGAGTTTCACCTTTCTGTTGAATACTTTCCTCTGTGTTGGCATGTGCGATATCCTGGAATAAGTTGCACACAATTGTGGTCAGCCATGCCCAGCAAGGGAGTATGAAGCTTCTTTAATAGAGCCAGAACACTGGTCCAGTATCTCGCCATCTCTGGTGGGGCAAGGAAGATATTTGTAAAGACTCCTTGGTGTCTTGTGCAGCGAGCAATGGTTCAAGTCGCCCAGAATTAAATTAGGAGCATCGAGAGAAAGCAACTGCAGTTTCTGCACAGTCTGTAGGATCAGCTCTGAGGTGATGCTCTTGTTTGTCTTTGGGCAAACTCATAGACCAGAATCACAAAAATCCACAGGAATTCCCAAGGCAGGCAGAATAGATGCACAGAAACAGAAAGCACTTCAGTATGGTTGGTGCACAGTCTTTCTCTTACTGACGAAGTTTTGCACCAATGCTCATTTATATAAAAGGCATACACTTCCTCCACACAACTTACCGACAATGGCAGCCTAATCTGTGTGTAAAGGCACACCAAACTTACCACCAGCTTCACTATGTTTCTGTCCAGACCTGAATACAAGCTCCTTTAAACTTGTGTGGGTAGTAAACACAGGCGTGGAGTTTGTCAGTTTTGTTATAGAGGGATCAGGTGTTAGACAAGTGAACAGGACAGGGGAATACAAGACATCGGTTGTCATCTCGCTGGTTCTTGTACTCCTCTTCTATTCTGTTTTCTTATTTTTTAGTGAGGTGTGCTGTCAAACCCATTTTACTGCAGTAACAGTAAAATTCATTAAAGTTTGGGAAAGTTAGGTCCAAAGGTAGTTTTGTGCTCCTGGAGTTGTTCAGTTTTAGCAGAAAGTCTCTGCTGCACTGGATCTTGTTAAATTGAGAATCAATGTACCAATCTTCAGCCAGACGAGACATCCACAGCACCATCAGTATAAACATAATAGTCCACTCTGTGTTTCTGAACAACAACATGATTTTACAGCAATGATGATGAACAATGGCCAAAAAGAATAATAACAACACAGTGTAAACTGAACAGACCAACACGGCACCACTGCTGCTGGTCATTGCATGCGTATGCATCCACTGCGTTAAGAAATGTCATTGATCTTCATAAGCAGTTCTGTAGGAACTGAAATTACATTTCTCTATTCTCTTCATGAATCATAAGCATGGCCAATTCAATTAACAAATAACATTTTAACTAACATTACAAGAGGGGAAAGAACAAAATAATTTTAAACCTCTCCTTCTAGTGAAACAATTATTCAGTTTCAGAGTAAACCTAATTCATTTAAAAAGGATTGACCTACAGCCCAGCAGCAAATTGATTTAGCATGTCATTCTATTGGCAGGGGAAACGTATAAATGCTCATCAGTGTGAACATTAGTGGAAGAATTAAGGGAGACGTGTTGAATGTGACTTTGGGTTACACACACACACACACACACACAAAATTAGTAACACATTTGAATGGAAACGTACAAACCAGAAGAGAAAAGAACAGGATATAACAGAGGAGATAAGAACAAAGAGCTTCTTGTTTTGTTTTGTTCTCTGACCTGAGAGGCAGATGAAGGTCATGTAGTCTCCTTGACCACCGGTGGCCAGGAAGGGAATCTTCTTCTTGGTCCTCCGCTTCACTTGCACAGCAACAAGCATCTTCTCATCGTGGGGTGTGAAGACCGCCTTGTTGATGGCTGATTTGGCACTCATCTCTGAAGCAGGCAGAAGTTAAGAGTTGGCAAACAGTTAAGTGGAGAGGATGAGACCCACTCTTCGCTGAATAGGGAGAAGAGAGAGAGAGAGAAAGAAAAAGTTCCAAATGAGATTATGCAGAAAATAAGGTCCTATACAACACTGTTATCTCAAATTACAAAAAAAAAAAAAAATGTGGAATGTGATTTATCTCTTTCAATTGGCCTGTTATAACTGTTCAGTACACAATATAAAGTCTGAAATATTGACAATTTTATGTGACAAAATTTCTTGTTTTGCAACCACTCCAGCAATCAAAATTAACTTTTTTGTTCAATGGTCAAATGGCTAGTGAATGTTCAAATTGTACCAGCCACTCAATAGATTACCATTGTTTTTTTGGCTAGTAAGTGAAGCAAATCTACTGACCACTTGCATATTTTAATATCATTTGGCGGGTGGCTGGTGATAATTTTGGGCCCTGGACCACTCAGATTCATCTTGTGACACATTGGGGTGTCCAATTTGAAACTCAAAACACCTGGACTAGAAACATATTGTTTGTAATTTGACTGATGCAACCCTAGTATGAGGAAGAAATAAGTGACACTGAAGTGACATGTAGCAAATAGGAGAAACAATTTTGTGATGAAACAAGTACAATTGTAAAGCTTATGTCTTTTGTCCGTTCACAGCCTCAGCCTCGGGCCAATCACTCCCCTCAGTCTCCAAATGTAGACACAGACATAGACGCGCGCACACACAGACACAGACACAGACACACACACACACACACCTTTGTATACTCTCTATTGGTCACGGTGTAGAACACGTCAGAGTAACAGACAGAGGGAATAAAAGGTTCCAAAAATGGAGGATGGTTATTTTGCTCTTTGTTACTGCCAGTCTCCACGCTCCATCTCTCTAAATGTTCTCCTTGGGATCTCTGCCTCTCACTGAGATAAAATGACTTCAACTAAAGCTGTTAAGAGTACTGGTACGTCTCACAGACACAGAACAGCAAGCTTGTTTCTATTATTACAGCCAACATCTACAAGTTAATTTATTTCTTAGTGACTGGGAATATACCACTGGAGACAGTAGCAGTATGTCTGATGGTGTTAGGAAAAACTGTGCCTATTCTGACTAACTGTGCTTAAATGCAGGATACGGTTAAAAAGAAATGGGTTAATTATGTAGGTGAACATGCTCTCATGAGGACTCTGGAGCTTAATCATTTTCAGCCACACATATTCACTTGAGACGCACAAGCCCTCACAATCACATACCACACAGGCTACACTGATGAATAAATCTGTCAGTCTCAACTAGTGGATGGATTAATCTACTGAGAAGCATACACAACAGACCACAAACACAAAACTGTTTTCTAACAACGCAGCCGGCTATAAAATGGATGCTCAGCTGCTACAGTAAATTCACAGATTTTTTATAAAAGCAAAATCTGCAGAGGAACAAGGTTGACATGAAGAGTAACAAAGGCACAAGCCAACTTCACTACCCCCAACGTAGCAGCCAAAAGACTGCCATTGTTGACTGGTGGTCATAGGATTACATCAGCCCAGAAGGAACTTTTAAAGTGGAACATAAAAAGGTTTGGACTTGCAGTAAGTGTTGTTTTGTGGTGCCGTTATTGTTCAATCTTTGCTTTATAGTAACTTCTATGTGTAATGTGTTTACGGGGTCAACAAAATGAGTAAAGAGTCATCACTTTTCTGACAGTCACTCACAACAGGTTTCACTAGGGTAAAATGTTTTGCAGTGCATTATATTATACTGCAATATATTGTACAGATGTTTTGTTTAATGTCTACATCTACTATAAAAGTGTGCAAATAGAACAAAAAATTAGGAAAGACTGAAAGAAATTTTAATTTTTAAAAAGTACAAAATATGTAACAAGTTGCTCACAATGAAAATCATTCAAGCATGATGTTATTGTTTTGTTTGAATAGTAGTCTTTGTAGTCCTACTAACTCTCTTTCTATCCATCTCCTTTCCTCACTGCTTTTTCAGAAATGCAAGACCTCACAGTAAACAAAAACACGAGCCAAGATTTTGTGGAGAGTAATTACAAATGCTAGTAATAAATATGCCTTTCACTGGAATTTAAAAAATGTCATCCCAACACTCTGGCAAGGAAATAGATCATAATTTTCCTATATAAAATACAACACCCTTAAACATGAGCACAGAGCTGTTTTGCATTCAATCGTCTGTCAAAAACAGGAAAGCTCATTCAATCACAGCTTTTTAAGCCAGCCACACACTGTAAAAACTGACAGAAACTGTGCTTTGAGCTGTGTCTGCAGGTCATACTGAGCCCTGATAAAGAATACAAGACCTGTACTGTGCAAGGCCGACCTCAAAGTGGACACACAGTACAGCACTCAGAAAAACTTGGACATCATGTCCTCTGAATGTAATATATTTATACAGACAGTAACAGTCCCAAATGAGCTAATACCTTCCCTTTTACCATCCACCTTTTATAGCTCATCATTCCCTTGTCACTTACTGGAAGGTACACAAAAGAAAACAAAACTAAAACTAAGGGTTAATTGTTGAGAAGCAACTGTTTCTTGTTGCTCTCAAGAAGCAAATCGGCCCAGCGGAGTTCCTCTCTGTGGAAGCCCTAATCCACAGAATCCCTCTCTCTTCTCCACCATCCTCCAGCTGAGAAGGAAGGCTGCCTACATCTCCCCGCAAGCTGTCACCAGGCAAAGGGGAGCATATATCCCCCCTCAGGTGGCTCACTGAAGCATGACGAGAGGGAGGGATAAGGGGATGGGGGATGTGGGGAAGAACAGAACAAGAGGGAAGAAGCAGACAGGAGCCTCTAGGCAGTGTAATGTAGCCATCTACAATGCATAGCTTATGGAGTGACTTTGAGCTGTCTTACGTAATGCACAGTACAGGGCTGAGCCGTCACATTGGAGCGAGCCATGGCACTGCTGTGGCAGTGAAAACGACGTGTGTATATTTTACAGCTGCTTATCACCCCATTTCCATTTCCCCTTTCAAAGCACTTCATTAACTGTTGCTGTGTATTCCCAAGCAGTCAAAGGTACAGTTCATGCTCATTTCCTTTGCTCCACTCTTGCCCAGTGTGTTAATGTGAAATCTGTTCAGTCAGTGCTCATGGCTCTCCTGAGACCTCACTGGAGCATGGTCTTTGAGTTAGCTGCACAGCCACTTCTTTTAACATCAACACATCGTGCTCTTCAGAACCTGCCTCAACAGCAGAGCAGCAGCTGGTACACTAGACGAAAGGGGACCATAATACATTTTGATGATATGGGCCCTGAAGACCCATGTCATCACCTTCAATTACCTTTGGAAACACATACAAATTCAAAGCCAAACCAGTAGTTGGCACAGGCTAAAAAAAAAAATCTTGCAAAGAAATACCAAGTATATTTACTCCACTACTTGTGTAATTAAAATGCTGCCAGCTGCTTTGACAGTCTAATCTCATTTCAGGCTATATGGCAGGCTATAAACTACAAATCAAGCCTTATCTACAATCGTTTAGCTTCGAAACAAACTGTAATGGAAAGAGGTTTATTGGTTCACATGTCACATATTAACTGACATGTCCAGTGTATTTCTTGAGCTGCTGTAAGACAAACCTTACAGCAGACAACAAGAGGGAAGCCAATCTGAGCACTTGCAGTTAGTGTCAACAAAACCTACGCTGAATGAGTATGACTTAGAGAAGAACTACATCATAAAATATATAGCACAATGACATCTTGCAAGATAACCAACTCAAAACAATAATAAGTTCATCCTCTAGTAGTAATTCCTCTGTATCTACTCACAATAGGTTGACTCATGCATGTCTTTCATGTTGACATATACCTCTGTACACAGCCTTGATTTTACAGAAGAAAATCCCACAGCGCACACTTCTTCAAAGAGTACATCGTCAGAGAGTGATCTCATACAACAGTGGCACTTTGAGAGAGCAGTATCAAACATCGTCACATGCACAGATGATGAATGCAAGCGGCAACCTCCAGAGCTGAAAAATTAAGCTAACGTGGAATTGCCAAACACTGCGGTCCTCGAAAAGCATAGCCATAGCTGTTGTTATTAAAGTTACCATTAATTTTCACTTGTGAAAATTAGCATTGGCATTATCACAGTAACCACATACTGTAAATGTATCGTGATAACCAACCTAGCAGCTAGTAGCTCCACCCTCTCATCCAAATATGGTCACTTCTAGCTACAAAACGCAAACTCAAATCCACACATATCATGTTTGTTGATAAAGAATTATTATTTTACAGTTACACATTCCAGGTCATGCTGAGTAAAAACTCAATGTGGTATTTAATAAGATGAGACATAAAAGTTAGTGAAACCACATAAATTTAAGCATTATTTCCACAATATACTACTCCAAGACGTCATTTGGGGAAATAAATCTCAGTCTCTGCGGTAGCATTACTTTGAGACTGGATTGTGAAACATGAAGTCAACATTGCACAATAGAACAAGAGTGAAAAAACAGTAAATTTTGTTAATGCTAAGCCAAAACTGGGCAAGACTTGAGGCCTGCATTAGTTGTCCAAGTTTTGATATCAAACACCAAATACCTCCATCAGACCAAACTCAATATACATGCCAGCCAGCGAAGATCAATAACATTGTTTTTTCTACCATCTCAGACAATATACCACAATATCGTCAGGATTTATTAGTTATCCTAGTTATTTATTTATCTTTCCCAATAGAAATGGCAACCAGTTCTGCAACTCAAATGTTCTGTTCTCCTAATTCAGCATCTACTCTGTTATCTTTGTGGACACTGAGATAAAGTTGGCTTTGAGTCTTATTTTTCTCATGTTTGGTTTTTATGGCAGCGGGGCATTGGGAGTTCTCACAACCATATCCAGTGGCAGAGTCTTTTTATGAGGGACTCCAAGTCTGAACCACACTGTTGTTACTGTGTGCATGACAAAGTTGGCGAGACAAGAAATTGAGTTTTTTTATTTGAACAGTACAGAGTACTAGGCTATTCAGTTGAAAAGTTTATGTTCAGCACAGGCTTTTTAGATAATGAATGGGGAACCCCATGTTAGCATCAGGAATTTGCTAATCTGTAAAATGCTATTACTGTAATTTGTAAACTATTTCATTCAAGAGGGAGCATTAGAGCAGTTTGCCTGAAATACTCAAAGAGAGAAGAGCAGTTTGAGGAGGAGGAGAGTGAGAGAGTACAGGATTAAACAAGGTTTTGCCAAAAGAGCATTTTCATCATTTCATTGGTCCTTTTTGGCTTTCCCTGGTAAGTCATATCTTCAGCGTGCATTGCATACTGCTGGACAAACGTTGAATGATAATTTACACAAGAATAGAGACTGTACATCCAGCTGATGTCTATTTAATGGAATTAAATAATGGAGACCTTTGATCAAAAAACAGAACAGCTCTCCATCAAAGCAGGAGGTCAAATAGGACATTACCCTTTTCCCTTAAAAAGGAAAGATATGGAAGTACTCATCCATTTTCCAATGTGACACAACTGCTACTGAAAGTTGCCAGGGAGGCATGGCCTAACCATGAATCAATGAAAGAAATGCCAGGCCCCCAAATTAGCTCATTCTTTATAGCCCAGCACCTTACGGCAATAAAACCTTTAAGAGGGACTGAACAGAGGAGGGTAAACAGCAGAGAGGCTAACATAGAGCACTTACCAATGGATGTATCCAACACAACTGCAGGGATCATTGACACAATGACTCCATTATATACTGGGGCAATGGTCTGATGCATTAATGAAACAAGGGTGAATCTACAATTTGTTTGCATAAGGATAAGCTAAAAAGCAATGACACTATTATCAGTAAAACAAAAAAACAAAAAAAAAAAAGGAAGAGGTCATCTGACAAAAAGAAAAGCCTTGTCTGCAAAACCTTCTTACTTCTTCATTTAAGTGTGTATGCACACTTGTGTATGTGTGCCAAACAGAGCTCATCATTTCTGTAATGCACGTAAGGTGACCACAGCCTCAGTGATTGAGATTCCTCAAGTTGTCAAAAGTGTCATTTTCTCCAAACACTCTTTTCATTACATGATCCACTAAAGAATCAAGGATCTTTATGTCTGCCTTTAAGGATATCTACTGAGGTAGTGGACACACAGGGAGGGAGCCAGCTTAACAGTTTACATTATGCTGACTGTAATTAGACACTGAAGTATGGGGAATGGTATAAGCTTATCTTTTATGGCATGGCAGAGCAAATTAAGCCCTGAAGTACTGCATAGGAGGAAGCAATATTGTACATAAGTGAGTTAGTTAACTCCATTGGGTGGCACAAGGGTAGGATTAGGATCCTCCCGGCTAATCTGGACCAAACTGCCTGCCAGGTCCCAACCTGTCACAGAGATGCAGGGGGGAGGGACATGGTAATTGCTCTTCAGAGATAGTCATTTAAATACAACTAGCTTTTTCTTATCTTTGGACTTGGCCCATTACTTTTTTGAGAGATATTAAAAATTACGTTATATTTCGTGTCTTTACATTTCACTGTGGTCAATGTAAAGATTCAAGCCGTGTCTCTCGAATTTTGGTGATGTTCATGCTTTCAAATCATTGGAAGGATTACATGCTTTTTCATGGAGTGAGACGATGGTTTAATAGCTGCTTAGTTTGCTTATGTTTTGGCCTAGACCTGATTTACACACAAGTAAGCACACTTAACATTTATTTAGACACACAACACCAAAAAAACTGTTTTTAGCCTGGCTGAATGACTACTGAATGTTGTTACACTAAGAAAAAAATAACACCAATGATGACCCAAATGATACACTGAAGCCCCAAACACCAGTTTATGTAATGCCTCACTTCATATAGTTCAATTAAATAGAAACAAACCACCAACATCTGATTTCTTACAGCCTCCAAATGTGACTATATTGTTTTGATGCATTAAGTGAGGATTTTATGATCTCATAAGTTAGTATGTAGTCACATGAATGATGAGTAAACAAACTGATGATACAGAGGAGTAGCCAACAACCACAATCCTCAGCAGTTCAAGTTGGACACAACCCAAATTGACTTATCTGGGCTGATTGGAATTTCACTATTATAGATAGATACTGTAGATAGATAGATAGATAGATAGATAGATAGATAGATAGGATAAGAGTATCCTGACCACATAGCATACTGAATGAGTTAAGGCTAGGCACAAAGATGGAAAGTCATTTAATTTTCCTTTATCATGACCACTGCTTCAGTCCGTAACGATGGCTCCCCAACAACGAGGGTCGCCACACCTGCGTCAGCGCAATAAAACACAAAACAGGTTTTTTTGTGACAAATTAACTCGAAAACTACCCTGGTTTTTTGTTTCTTTGTTTTTTTAAACACAGTGCCAGTTATTTACCGATATTGCGACAACAACGGCTCCTAAACGGGGATTAAAAAACACCAATTCAACTTTTTTTCATGCACTAACCTATGTACAGTATACGTGGATTGTTTATTTACAACAGAGGTACACCTGGCGGAAACGTTACTCACCAATGTGTTTGAACGATGCTTTCCGCACGGTTAATTGCTCCAGCTGTCAAAGTTCAGCCACTTTTCAAAAGCTTTTTCCTTATTGTCCACTCTGTCCACTCAGACTAAACGGTAGCATTTCATAATTAACATCGCGACGACTTCTCTTTTACGGCAGTTTGTGTCTTCTAAGCGACGTGAGGAGAGTTTGTTTTTCCTGCTGCTGTATGTGCGGAGCGAGCGTCTGAGCCTCTGTGTGCGTGCTGTGGACTGTGGATGTGAAACCAGTAGCAGGTTCCCAGACACACAAACCCGCCCGCCAATCACGTAAAGTGTGACACTAGCACGTAACCTGCATTTAACAGTCTGCGCCTGTTTAGGAGAGTCTTGTTGAAGTGTGAAGAAGTAAATATCAAGGCTAAAGCTGAAAAATGGATGTAATAAGTGGACTTTGGAAAACCTTAAAAGACGTTTCAATAGCAGTGTTTAGACTTAAAAGTGAAAACAATTATGACTTACTTAAAGTCAGGGGCGGAGCTACGGTGGTGGCTCTTGGGGCTGCAGCCCTGAATGTTTTCTCGCCCTGAGACTTCTTCTGAACAGTGACTTCACTAGCTGCTGACTGGATCTGAGTGAGTGTATAACCACAGGGATTAAGAGTGAAACTTCTGTAGAACATTTCAGTTGAGGAAGTATTACAGAGTGAAATTCAATTGAAAAAATAAATAATCGATTATCGATATTAAATATAATATAAATGACATACTGTTTGTTTTCATTTTGATCTTATATATATATATATATATATGTGTGTGTGTGTGTGTGTGTGTGTATGTACTATACATAAATATATATACATACTACATGCAAATATACATATGGACTTGAAAAATACCTAACTCACTGGTTACTGGACCCATATTAATGATAGTTTCAGCAACTGTTGGACTATAATAGTGGCAAAAGTCATATGTAATCATTTTTAATCACCTAGTCTCTGTGACAGAATATTTCTATACAGCAGCCTTCCCACAGTGTGAACAATTATTATGACATTGTCGAAGATCACCATAAAAATAGCTTCATTTATTTGAATTTTTACAATTCGACACGTCTTGAACTTGACTTGAAGTACTCACTGGGATTTTACAGACTTTGGTGGGTAAAATAATAATAAATGGTGTTCATCACCCTGTCTCTGTGACTCCCTTATATCTTATTATAGTGAGCTCCCCCAATAAATGAATCAATATTAATTTCCAGAAGTCACTACTGGAAAATAAAATTTGACTTTGCCTACTTTTTTAGACACGCCTTCCCAACCCAATGTAGGCTGCAGTAGTCTTAACAGTGATTTTTATAATCTTATATATTAGATTAAAGTGGAAAAAGAGGTTTCAATGTAATCATTCCTCCCATTCATACTGACCATTAAAATATCCCCTTCAAATGGGCTTTCAATGCAATAAGTGATTGAGGCCAAAATCCTGTGTGTGTGTGTGTGTGTGTGTGTGTGTGTGTGTGTGTGTGTGTGTGTGTGTGTGTGTGTGTGTGTCTAAGGTACCATAAAAACAAGGAATTACTTGTTTGGATATTCCTACACTATTTGAGGAGGTTACTGTACGTTTTCTTATCTCTGTAACTCAAGCCTTAAATATCTCTGGCACTGTAGGTTTCCCACACAAGAACTAAATGAGAAAAGCCCTGAGGTCATAATGAAAAAAAAAGTGGTCTAACTTCTGCGAATTACTTGTTTAGACAGGCCTACACTACCTGAATATTTTCCAACAGCACACAGCTATGTGTAGGAGGTGTCAGTGTTCATGACTGTCCTAAACAGCCAGCAGCTGTTGACCACCATCTTTTGTTTCTACAGCCATGCCAACAGAAATCTGTTCCTTGGGAATTTACACACAGAGGCAGTGGGAAACTGTGTATGTGTGTGTGTGTGTGTGTGTCTGTCTGTCTGTCTGTCTGTCTGTCTGTCTGTCTGTCTGTCTGTCTGTCTGTCTGTCTGTCTGTCTCTCTGTCTGTGAATGTGTGTATGGTTGTGTCTATCTAATGTTGTGCTTGGCTGGTTGTGAGTCAATTCAAATTCCCTAATTCCTCTCCTGATAGATTTGGCTTCTTTTATAATCTCTGTCTTCATTTTGAACAGACTTGGAGGAACCACCACTGCCTTGTCTGAGATAGTTCAAGTTTAATGTGCTTCTGTTTATTGCCTCTGGGTCTCTGCAGCTGATCATTAACATGTTGCAGTTGGAAACCATGAGCATTTAAGCCATTATTATTTGTCATGATAAGCAGGTGACCAGTTGTACTGCTTGGGTCAACTAGAAAAGGTCATGATAAAAGATAAACACATTCACTTGTGTATGACAAACAACAGTCAGGTAATATAATATGAATGTTTCTCATTTCTCCAGCTTCCAAAATGTCATTGAAAACACTTTGCACGCTTTTAGTCTCCCGACAAGGTTTTTGCAAGTTCGTAAGACCAACTATATTAATGGCAGATGTCTCTCAGTTTTTTTTTACTTATGAATAAAATGTATTTACTATCACTCTGAAAACAACAAATGTTTCCAGACAAATTATTCCCTAATCCATGCAGGGAAAAAAACAAAAATGTACTTGGCAGTTGGCACACACCAACAATCAAAAATGAATGTTCCTTACTTCTTCAGCCCTTGAAGCTTCTTTCAGATCAAATTACAGTTTGTCTGGCTTCTCGATTCCACACTACAGCAAGCTGCTCAACCATCTGGTACACCATGTGGAAGTAGTTCGTTTCAAGAATTTAGAATTGAAAAATGATTTCTGAGTCTTAAGGGACATTTTTTTACGCTTACCTTCAGACAATCCAGTTTTGATTTACACAAGCACTCCTGTTGAGTTTAAATTTGGATCCAGAGCAGAAAGTTTTACTGCTACAGCCGTGAGGCCTCTTGGACAGCAACAAGAAGGTATTGGATACAGTGCTAGATGACAGAACTGTACCTTTTTGCTCCCCTACATGAGCAAACACTTTCGGAGTAATGAGTCACTTTTTCCTGATTGAGGGAAAAAAGAGCCAGTGGCCAAAAAAAAAAAAGGGGGGTGGGGGGGTAACACACACATGCAGCACACACAACCAGGGAGGGTTAAAAGGGCATTAGCTGTTTCCTGCTGGTGAGTTTGGGAATTCAGGCAGCTGAGTCTCTTGGGGGATCGACTGACAATTTGCTCTGATGAAAGAGGTGAAACTCTGAACCGATTCTAGGTTTGTACGGTACTGCCAGTCTTAATAACAGACTGGAGAGTGATGACCCAAAAAATATGTTGAAAGCTTGATGCTGCGCTGCTTATTGCTCAGTTCAGTGCTGAAGTTGGGTTTTGGATGCATGACACACCACAGAGACCAAAACATCTTTCCAGACTTTGCTAGCATGGCTGGAAGTTTCCGAGATGTGTTATAGGACTGGAATTTTTGGGAGATGGAAATGGAAAAGCTATTTTTGGTATATGTGCTTGTGAATTCTATTTAGCATGCATTTAGACACAATAATTAAACAATACAAAGCATTGCCTTCTGTATCTGTGTGTTGCAGTGCTTAATCATTCTTACATACAGTATGAGCAATAATACTCAAATTCAAGTTTGATTTTTTTTAGCCTGAGCATTGCATTAAACGGAAAAAATCAGATGATATATGTGCATCATTTTATACACATATTTCATACTTAAAGTCAGGGACATATTTAATCCCCAGACACCTCATTCCTTTTTTTGATGGCTTCCCCTTTACATTAAATGCAAAATTGTGTGGTCTGGAAATGAGCTCATATACATAACAGGAGCCTGTAATGAATGACCCACCAAAGAATCTATGAGGTTGAGAGGTTAATAAGTGACTTTCCCTCTTCTTGTATACAATGTTTTCCATCATTAAAACACTTCCACAGGAGGCAAGAGCTACTATCAGAGAGCTCTACCTAGCACTGCTTCTCCCTTGGCTCCATCCTTTCCCCCCCCTCCTCTCTCTCCCCCCTGTGCACCCTCCATTCCTCCCAGCAAAATCCTGGAAAACATAAACATCCTTCCAGCCCGTGGTGTTACACCCGGTGCTGTGTTGGATTAGGGAGAACTAGGTGCCTCAGTCCCCATGGTGAGCAGGGTAAACATGGAGATTTGACGATTTGACGAGGAATGGAACGGTTGCCTCTCATCTCCCCACATGGCCAGATGGTTGCCATACACTCACACACTCCCCAATACACTCTCTGTCTCCATTTTTTCTTTCTCTGTCTCTCTGCTGCACTAATCAAACACTGAATTCATGTGGTTGGTTGTTTACTCTGCACAGTGTGAGGGATGAAAAACACACATGAGACACTGGTTACAGAGCTGCATGAGAGCTCACTAGGGAGAAAAACAAGTCTTATTGTGGTCTAGCTGACTTGCATATATTACTTCAAAAAGTGTGTGTGTGTGTGTGCACATTGCGTGAGTTTCATTTGAGATTTTATGTGCGTCTTTGTGCCAAGTAGAGAATATCAAGCAGAGTAAGTTTGATTTTCTTTCATCAGATTACTTTTGTATTTTTTTCTTGTAACTCCCCACTCTCCATTTGGATTCATGGAGGTGAACCGTGTGTTTATAAGAAGAGGGGATGTCCGAAGCCTCTTGTTTAGTTTTCACTTGTCAAGTGCAGAATCTGTGAGTGCACTCTTCGGCTCTTTGCTGCACTCTTCATGCACATTTCGCATTATCGAACCAAGTCAAGTGTAACAATCCACTTTGATAATCTTTAGGTAGTGTGAAATAAGAAAATATTTACTCGTTGGATCTGGTATTGATTTTACCTTCAAGTGCCTGATAGAATATCTCTCACATGTGACCCCTATCCAATCCCATTAGACACACAAGCACCCTGCCTGTGAACTTCTCTGTGGTTTTTAAGACATTGTCTTGCTTTACTGTATTATCTTTCTGCATGAATCTTGTCCATTTTTCATGTTCAATTAGCTTTATATGCTTGAGTGCATTGTTGTTTAAATCCTCTGGTAATCAGCATCAGCTTGAATACACCTGGACTAATCAAGCACTTTTGTTGCATGCAGAATTGGGTTCAGTGTAGCATGGAAATACAAACAAGCTTTTGCAGAGAACTCTCCTTTGTGCAGAACTTTTTATGCCTATTAGATACTTTCTAAGGCATATTCATTTTACAATGATTCATTCTGGGACAATGGTTGTCAGAAGGATTATAGAAATTATCCACATGACCTTTGAGTCACTGCTGTCAGTCCTTAAAAATGATCCCAATGATATCATACTGCTTATGCAGCCGTCATTTTCGATGATGGTTTTGCTTAACTTAAGTGTGAATTTTGGGGGCAGTCATAGGAAAATTCCTTTGGCATAGACAGCCACTTTAATTAGATTTAAAGCAGATGCCAACCATCCATCATATGCCAGCATCAAGCAATGGTTGTCACACTTAGATCAATCATTGCTGCTTTGTTGCGTTATAGAAATATAGCAAAGAAATTTGCCATTAGTGCTTGTTGTAATTCTACATTACTAATAAAAAGATGGTTGTCTAATCAATGCATTCAGTTAAAGATCAATATTTAATTAAATTCATACTGTTATGAGGGAAAGGAGGTCTCGCTAATCTTACAATATTATCTTCAACAGAACTTGACTTTTTAACCTGCAGCGAGGTATCTCATCTTCATCCTGAGCCAATTTGTGCTTTCCCTCTCCTTTTTACTGTCAATTTGTAGCAAGAATAAAAAGAGACATGCTGTATCACTTCAACCATGAAGCTATTGAAGATCAGTGAAGTTGAAAAGAAAGATAGATGAAAAAAGAGCTGTTACGTAAAAAGGTGCTAGAAACACATCAGGAAATTCATATCAACTTGACATTGCAATTTAAATTTTCTAGCAATGCAATTAACACTAAATTAATAAATCCCTATAAATAAAATGGTCCAGTTTTGGTGACTCATCAGAAAGAATCAGGATCACAGGACAGTTAAAGTGGAAATAGTCAACAATCCTACAGCTGCTTCATTACAGCGTACAAAGAAAACACAATGTGGAATGCATAACACTTCAACTGTGAGATGTGTTTCACCCTTATCTGCTACAGTATTGTGTCTTGTGCCAACACTGTAGAAACATTTCATCTGACTCTGCCTACAGGCAGAAGCTTAACTCAGGAGTGAGGAAGAAGACATCCTAAATCAAAGTTAATACTCTGGGGTGTGCTGAAGTCAGATTTCAGAGCATCTCACTGGGCAAAAGACTCTGTAATGGAGCCACACACCATTAGCCTCCACAAACTCCATTCATCTTTATCATTGTAGTCAGACAGATGAATGATGGGTGTGTATGTGCGGCTGCTGTAGTTTTGTGTGCTATTTCTCAATACATGAAGTAACCTCTGTCTTTTTAAAGGATTAGGACACCCAAAAGACTAATTAGAATCACCCACTCTTCAATATGACCCTTTAAGTCTCTTATACACCATGTATCTTCATTTATAAATGCAGAATTGGAAACGTTATTATGGGTCTGTGCTTAGGTCTTCTCGCCTGCCTCCCAGTAACCCATCCACTCTCTTCCTCTTATCTTGTCATTTGCCAGATAACAGTCAAAAGCAGCTAATTTAGCCGATCAATGAGCAGAGCCCTCTGGGTAAAACAAAGGAGCCAATTCCACTTTGCAAGTTCAATTCGGTCTTTATTGTTGACAGGGCAAGTGTGGTACTGTCATGTCCATAACGCCACAGGCAGATAACATGGCAGGGATGCAGACATGAACACTGGGAAGCTCTGGGACTTTGAGATTAATACAGATTTATTTCTTATTATATCTTCATATATTGGAACACTTGGGAGCAAATTCAGGTAATAAAATGGCAGCTGAAACTGAGAGAGAAAGCATCAGTGAGGTCCTCAAAGGTGAACGGTTTATAAACACCTGCATTATCTAAACATCTTGCACTAAGGCATAATTCATACCAAATCAAATGCCTTCATCGATATGCCCCTGGTGTCCCATTGCAGCCTCTCTGTGCATCTTTGAATAGTTTTTTCGAAGCAGAATTCGAGTTGATTCTGGCGGTGTTATGATTTTGACAAAATATCTCCCAGGACATGTCTGCAGACTCAGACTCATGCCTCAGGCAAAGACAGGTTCCTCCACCACCACCATCACAAAACAACTGAAAGAAAAAGGTAATGTAACACTTGTCTGTTTGTTCCAGATATATGTATTTGTTAACAGCGACAGCCCTTTAAATTGCATTTACTGGAAAAACAAGATTTAGCAACACAAAACAGGTTTTTTAGTGAGCGAGGCGATGCAAATTACCCAATTTAGTGCAACTGTGCTTAAAGCCAAAAGGTCCCTGGGGGAGAAGTAGATTACTTTAGAAAAGACTCCTGCAGCAAAAAGCCCGAAAGAAGATTCAACTTGAAATGTTACATGAGCTGGAATACACAACATCTGTAGCTTTAACCGTCATTTATTACACACACAAAAAGCCTATTGCAGTTTGTGTATGCTTGTATATACATGACCATACAATTCTTGCGTGCTGTTTAGAAAGTGATGATGCAAGCAACTTGGCTCACAACAGGCCCATGTCAGCTCTATAAACACCATGTGACATGACCTCATCAGCTGAGAGGACACCCTATGGGTCAGCCCTGAGACTTTAATGACATGTTTATTATTAACACAACTGCATGCATGATGTCCTGGACCACAATGCAAGGCTAACCAGGTGGATGACCTTAGGCTTCCACTACTCATCCAACTGATGTAATGCATTCAATCATTTTTATGTTTCCACTATGAAAACAATAGGTGAGAGATTCTTTTGTAGCCATGAATAGAACTACTTCCAGTGTGTGACTCACTGATAAACACAGTGATCAATACGTCAGCTCCTTAAGACTATTTGACAGTTTTTCCTTCCAAGTTATCTAAAAGGATTGTGCTGTCTGAACAACAGGTTAACTCAACAGGAAAAACTTTGTGTGGATTAATTGACAGCAATAATGAACATGATTTGTAGGATTGTACTGTAGGATTGTTATTATAGCCTTTGAACCACACAGAGCATTGACCAGAACATATGTTTTCATAGAGCCTTTAAAGTTAAACTGCAGGTCCAGACTGTAATTGATGACATCAAGATGAAAGTCCTGGCACGCTTCAGTGTTTAGCCGAGACCAAACCTTTTCCATGGAAACATATCTACACTGAACTGTGCAAGATAATGGCAATAACATATGTGAGTTCTTTTTAGGGCGTATTTTTCTTTTTTCTTTTTTTTTTTGATACGCCTTGATACGTGAATAAAGAGGTCAAGCCCTTACACTGTAGTGACGTTGCATGTTGTGTAGATGTTATATTGTTTATGTTTTGGAGTTTTTCTAAATGGAAGGGACTGGAAAAAGATGACGAAACGTACACTTTCCCCCCACCTTCTAAAGTGAACCGGATTTTTCTCAACGCTAAATTAATTTTTCCAGCAAAGATTAAAAAATAGTCTGAGCAGTGCAAGCTCCCAGACACAGACACAAACAAACACACACACACACACACACACACACACACACACACACACACACACACACACACACAGACTATTTAGTGAAGTTTATGCAATTTGCTGTTGATTTACGAATCCAAATAGCTAAGGCTCTGAATTATGCTGAAAAACATTAACTAAATGTGTATAGACTGAGTCCTTTTATAGTGAAATTAAAGGAAAAGTCTGAAAGTTTCCACTTCCTGCAAAGTGTTAGATGAGAAGAGTTGCCATGGAACCAGTGGAAACTCCAGAAGGTTAATGGATATTAATCGTTCTGGACAAAAAATAGTCCAGCACATATTCTCCACATAAATGTCAAACTGTTGTATTGACATGTTTTTTTTTGGTACAAATTAAACAAACAGCAACATCTTGTGAGCCTTAGAGGTGCTGATACATGGAATTTGTTACCTTTGGATGAAATATTTCTGGTATCAATCTTCTCATTCAACTCAAGGTCATAAAGCCAATAAGCACATTTACCAAAAATATTTCCTTTTAAGGAGAAATAGCAGAGCACAGTGTGAAAACCTGTAGGATCTCAGTACTTTCTATAATCTTTGCAGCAGGTGTTTTAACCTCCAGCCACCATGACATATGCTCTGACAATTACTTCTTGGCAGTTGGTGACTGCCGTTAGAAGAGAATATAAGCCAGCTGATCTAGACAAGGTCAAAACACTGCTCTGAAGGGAAAAGAGAGACCTTTCTTCGAGGGAATTTCAAAGCTCACCTGAAACCAGCTTATCAGCACATCTGCTGCCATGGCTGGCATTATCTATGACACTCCATTCACTGCAGGCAAGAGAGGTGAATGTCAGAGGCACTTTCCTAAAGAGAGCTCTCTGTGCAATAACAATGACTTTAACCCTCTGTGAACATCAGGAATGAGGAAAGCAGAGCAACACTTCCTTAAATCTGAGCTATACAGAAAGCTTCTACTTGAATAGCAACAGGTGCTGCTCTGCTCCATGCATTGTGTTGTTTCTTTTATGCTTCTACTTCCTGCATTTTAATTGTTTCGCAAGCAGCACAGTCTATAAATGTCATCTCCCAATGTTTCTTCTGTCACATCGAGATCGTCATCCACCCTGTCCTCCCAAGGGAGAGCTGTGGAATTCCACGTCACTAGGTGGAGCCACCATTGAGATATCTCTACTTCCCATACACACTGTGAACACAATAGGCCAGATCCCACTGGAGTACAGGCTATATAGGGAACATCAGAGGCAGGAGAGGAGGTGGCTGGGTGGGTGGGAGACAGACAGGAGAATAATAACAGAGGTGTAGATCCATGTCTTAATCCCATCTACAAATGTGTCTAGATTTGCATCAGCGGGTTTCTCACAAATTACTGCAGTCAAACCCACTAATTTAAAGAATTATGTTTAACTTTGTGTTAAAACAACAGTCTTGTGGCGAAATGAACACTGAAATAGGTTTTTCTTGCTGTAATCATTCCTTCTGCTCATACAGACTATTAAAATGACCCTTCAAACATGCTTACTATGTAAGTGATAGGGGACAAAATCCACTGTCCTTGTTTGAAGAAACAATAATTCAAGTCTATCTAAAGCTTATGATGTTTGAGTGTGTCAAATATAGTTCATATCTTACAGTCACACTATTTTTAGCATAGACTTCCCTCTTTGTGTTTCCCCAAACAATATTTTCCTGTTTAGTTGCAGTTATAGTAGCAAAGGATTTTAATTTCACACTAAAATTACAGTAACTTTGAAAGAATTTGATTTGATTTGACTAATTTGGGTGGTTAAAGCTTCAAATTAACTTTTCAATACATTTTTGCACAGGAGGGGGCTTGTGGACTTTGTCCCCCATCACTTACATTGAAAGTAGGAATGGTGGGATCCTTGTATTGGTCACTTTGAACAGGAGGAAGCTACATTGTTACTACAATGTTCAATTGGATATGTGAGTATTGTTTTAAAAGTGACTTAAAAATTGTGAATCTACTCTTTAGGTGTTGGTTCAATACCCATCTTCGACATGAACAGGATGTTCTTGCAGAATTCAATTCATTGTTCTCGCTGGGACGATGCACAGCTCATTGTGACCTCACAACTGACTTGAGGGTGAAAAAGTGTCAAGGCCAAAGTGTCTGCAGAGAAGATTGATTCAATGCCATAGCATTCCTGACACATCATGTAATAAAGTACATGAACTGTGCTGGATCCAACTTTTAAACTGTCACCTTTGCTCACAATCATAATCATCAAGCATCTTTATAAAAAAAAAAAAAAACTTTATTTAACCCATGCTGCCATTCTATATTATAATACTGTCGGTATCAGGTGGTGTGAGCATCCTCTCAGTTATCATGGCCACTAACACCTCCAAATCTATCCCCAAGCCTCCCTGCAGGTGACAGACGGATGTGTGTGGTGCCACTATAGGGGAACGGGAAAAAGCCTGCAAATAGACAGACCCTCTGCAGGCATTCTCAGATCTAATCTCCTCCTCAATCTGGCACTTGGTTTCTGCTGGGATGTCAGGTAAAAGATTTGGGAAAAAGATTTGGGGAAAGAAGTTTAGAAAGCACTGAGGACCAAACTGTGGTGAAGAGTACAGGTGGTGAGGCACTGCCCCCCGGTGGAGAAACAGAACTAGTGCACATGAATACTTGTGGAGGTGGTGTAGGTCTTCATGGTCAAGTAATCATGCCTGAGGTGCAACCTGAGGTCCTAAACTTGACATTTCTATACATTATCTTGAGACAAACCTTTCAGGCTGATGTTAAAGTACGCCTTGTTCTCTATTATTGCAGGTTTATCTGTATGTCACAGCAATTACAATGTCTATCTTATTCATGTTTCGTAATTAAGGAATATATATCTGTAAGACAACCCCGCAAAAATCCAGGCTTCTACCCCACCAGGCATCCAATTGTGAATGCCACTTTCACCTAACTGCATTACTTCAGTAACATGAACCAACACATCAATGTCAACCCATGCATCAAGTTCAAGATGCTGTTTCTTGACACCTGTGTTCATGTGAAGACTGTAGTTAGCATTAAGACAACTCACACAGACCCATGTCTTAAATTAACTGAGACATCACATTATGTCCTGTGGTAAATGATGCAGACTACAGAACACAGTTTAAATAAAAATTACTTTTTATTTTTTAAAATAAATGCATTTTTTACAGTCAGAAAACAGAGCAGCAGGACATGCACTGCTGCTCTCGACACTGGAGGCAAACAAAAACATCAGAGAAAAAAAAACATAGACTAGGCTTGGTTTTCTCTTAGCTCTGTTCATTTTTGCTGATTTGTCTCAAACTCCAGAGTTTAAACAATCTGGGGGGCAAAGGGGAGGGGGCTTCCTTCATATGGACATTATTAAATGAAATACTTCAGTTGTGACAAAACCAGACGAAGTAAGTGAAGTATTTTAAAAAGGCGCTGAGGAAATTCAATTTGCAGCAAAAACGCATATAGAGTATCACTGTCGGTTCAAAGAATGAGCTAAAAATGTGACTCGGGCCTCAAATGGACATAATCAGCCACAAATGGCTGAATAGAAGAAACAAAGCTAAAATGAAAGAAAAAAGCAGCACATTGAAAAGGCATATGTATCTGTATTTTTTGAAAAAAAAAAAAATTATAATATGTACTCGACAAACATATTAATCAAACCTGGAGTTTGAGACTAGTGTTATCTTCATATATATTCATATTTATCTTCATCTGAAAACTCAGTAAGACAACATAAGCAGGCACAATTCTGAATACTACACATGTTGACAGATGGCTTCCCCCCCTCTTTTCTGAAAAAAGGAAAAAACAACAACAACAAAAAGAACAAAGAAAACTTCCGAACCCCCAAAAAGCAGAAAAAAAACTGTACAATTCTATAAAACCTGTGTTTTTACATTAGTTACAAAAAATAATACTTCATTTCCTGATCCTTCATACTGAGGACAGAGGGGGAAAAAAAGTTTGCATATTCATTCTTCAAACTCTGTGACCTTTTGCTGGTGTGTAATGATAAAAATTATGATGATGATGATAATAATAACAATAATAATAATAATAATAATAAAATAATAATAATAACAATAATAATACTATATGGTGTGAGAAACAGAATGGCAATAAAGTAAAGTACTAGTATCCCCCTGTTATGTAGTGTACATGCACTAAGCAAAGAGATGTGAGGGGTTCAAATCCCTTGATGCAATTCCAAATATACTGTAGAGATCTGGCAACTTACAACAGGCGTGTTTGAGAATATTAATGCACTTTGGCACATGATTTTTAAATGCATTTCCAGATCAGAAGATGAAAATCCCTCCTTTTAGCAGTGGACTGTCTTAAATTTGGAAACAATAAATGGACATGTCCATCTTGAAAAGTCATTTAGTTAAGTCTTTAAATATATATTTTTTTAAAACCAAGCGTAAAAATCTGCCAATGGGACGAAACATCTTAAATACACACAAACCTTCTCCAAAACCTGTCTTTATGATACATTGTGACATTAGTAAGTATCTTAGTTCAACGTACCCACAACCAAAAGCTTTTTAAAAGAAAGAAATCTTGTTTTCAGGAACACTAGACAGACTGAATACTACACTACATTTTTGGTGGGATGGACATTTTTGCAGCAAAGACATTTAGGTCAGTTGGAAATCAGATTTTTCAAACTCACAGGACACTCATCCCAGAGCACTGAACTGTAGTGCGTTTCCTTAGCTCAAGCTCACCATTTTCTTCCATCAAAACAAAACTTAGACTTCTCAATGTTCGACCTGTCAGCTAATGCAATTTTCAAAAGAGAAGAGGCAATTCAATGGACAGACTAGGACATGAGGAGACTCGAGTAACAACTACTGTGGACAAGCTCTGATGGAACACAGCAAACAAAGACAGACAACAAAAGCAAATTTAACAACAGCTTATTTCATAAACAGGACTGTATACTGTCGAAGTGCTTACATGTGACTTCAAAAAGATTAAACCCTTCATTAGAGTGGATAGGATGGACACACAGTGCTGCAATCAGCCACCACAATTGTTTATACAAGATACCCTTTTTGACTGGACTCTGATGATGTCCACCTTTTCAGATAAATAATTTGATAAAACTGTAGGTATCTGTGGCACTATAATCACAAAATGTTTTAGCTGACAATTTAATGCCAGCTCTTTTAGTCCAGTACTAGAAGAGAGAAGAAGACAGTGATAGAGAGGAATAGAGGGGGGGAAAAAAGATCTTTGGGATTAAATCTGGTGTTTTAAAGGGTTGTCATGGACGTTAAGTTGATGGCCATCAGTCCAGGAGGAGAGGAGGCAGGCGGTTTGCAGGAGAAAAAAAAACAGGCAAGCTTCCTGGTTCAAGTTTGTGTAAGGCTTCTGCTCAACCACAGGAGTTTAGGTTCAAAGTTCTTCTGGACTGCATTCACCAGAATATTAGTATTTTAACAAATTACCTTTGTCAGCGTTAATGCAAAAAACCCCAAACAATAAAAAAAACTGTGTCAACCATGGCAACAGTGGTGCTGCTCTGGATTCTTCAGCACAGCTCCAAACAATTAAAAAAGACTGAGAAATAGTACAATAAAATAAACCCATACATACAATGTGGTTCCACCCATCCCCCCCTCCCACTGCACCTCCCTGACACTCCCCTCCTGGCCCCTGGCCTGCAATCACTGACCCCTGCTGGTTTGAGGCAGCTCACACCCAGCCGCTGGTCAGCTTATAGAACATCTCCTCGTCTAGAGACTCGTTCTGGTCCTTGGCACGCGTGGACAGGAAGATGTAGCCACCGATGAATTCGTGGACCACTTTACAGTCGACCTCGGCGCAGACGAACGACAGACTGGGTTCATCTGCAAATTCCACGGTCACCTAAGCACACAGAGCACATCAGTCATCATGTCAGAAGTAACTTCAATTAACTGTAAGGGCTTTTTGTAACGCTACCAAATCTTCATTAAGCAGTATTATTGTAAGTAAAGTCTGATCAATTGATTTCCAGTTATGTGGAAGAGTTTGCTTGAACTGTAGATATTAATAACTAACTTTGGATTGTTTCTGTTCATATCAGGGAAACAAATTAACTGTAAGAAATAGTTCTTTTCCAAAAAATACAAAACTATGATATGAAACTGCTACATTCTATACGTTCCCTACCATCTTGATCTCCCAGTTGACATTCCACTGCTTCATATTGCTGAAACGCCAGGTTTTGATAGCATCTCCAGCATTGGGGTCCATCCGGATCAAACGGTTGTAAGTGATACCAATCAGCTCCTCTCGCTTTACTCCCTGGAACCTGCAGAGAAGAACAGTAGAATCCATTGTGAGATGAAATGAAAGTGTATTGAAAGAGGATTGAATGGTAAAATGACTCACTGTCAGCACATAGAACCAAGACAGCGGGTGATCGAGATATGGTGCATCCAGAAAGTATTCAGACCCATTTTAATATCTTTCCCCTTCATCAATCTATGCTCAATACCCCATAATGAAAACAGGATTTTAAAAAATGTTTGTAAATTTATAAAACTGAAATCACATTGATATTCCCACCCTTCACTCAGTAAAGCTCTGTCAGGTTGGATGGGGTCCATCGGTGGACAGTCATTTTCAGGTCTCTCCAGAGATGTGCAATTGAGTCTTGTCACTGCTGCTGAAAAGCATCCTCATAGCATGATGCTGCCACCACTGTGCTTCATCGTTGGGGTTTTAAGCAGGTGATGAGCGGTGCCTGCTTTCCTCCAGAAATGATGCTTAGAATTGAGGCCAAATAGTTCAATCTAGCTCTCATCAGACTATTTTTGCTTCTGACAGTCTGAGAGTCCTTTAAGGGCTTTATTTTGTAAACTCCAAGAGGACTTTCCTATGTCTTTCACTGAGGAGAAGTTTCTGTTTGTTCACGCTGCCATAAAGCCCAGATTGGTGGAGTGTTGCAGTGATGGTTGCTCTGGAAGTTTCTCCCACCTCCATACAGGTTCTATGGAACTCTGCCATTAGGTTCTTGGTCACCTCTCTTACTAAGGGCCTTCTGCCTCAATTGCTCAGCTTGGTGCGGCGGCCAGCTCTAGGAAGAATTCTGGTACTTCCAAACTTCTCTCTCTCTCTTGTGAACCTTCAATGCAGCATAAATGTTTTTGTAGCCTTTCCCAGATCTGTGCCAATGTGATATATCATCTGTTCCTTTTCCATACATTTGTAAAATTTTTAAAATTATGTTTTCATTTTGTCATGGGGTATCGAATTTAGATTGATGAGGGAAAAATGAATTTAAATGATTTCAGCATAAGACTAACAATAAATATGAAAAAGTAGAGGGGTCAATACTTTGTGAATACACTGTAAGTCTTAAGACCCATCAGAGATTTACAGAACTTCAGTTATCTGTGACCAAACTTACTTGGCGAGGAAATGAGTGATTCCAAACTCCGGCAGGGACTGCCACGCCTGGATGAAGCGCATCTTGGCCTCAATGAGACTCATCTGGGCCACGTTCTGGTGGGCTTCAAGGATCCGGGCTGAAATCTGGCAAATAAACAAGCACACATTAACACATATCACTTTCCAATATGGTCCCATGACTTAACACTAAATTCCCCACCATAAACAAATGTATCCCATCACCACGCTCTAACTGCCCAAATCCAAACACACCCAATGCATAAACAAGCTGTGGCCAGCTCCATAAAGCCCACAGGGCACACAGAGTCAGCCAATAGCCAGAGAGATATCTCAGGATAAGTCTATTTCACAAAGCTACAAAACAGACAAACAAATATAATCCTTTGAGCAAACTGAGGACCTAGACTAAGATTAGTGAGCCAAGGGAAGCTTCCAACCTGTGCAAGTAAGCATGTATGTGTTTATTTCCCTCCTGTACTGAAATCCACTTTTAGGCCACAAGAACATATTTTATCGACTAATTCAACCGGATGAGGTGAGCAACAGAGACATCTGCTGTCCAAGAAGAGGAGTCTGTCATCTCTGTCTGGATACTTACTTCCTACTGTCCATTTTTGAAAGCCTTTCATATTTATGAATGCAGTTTTATTCCCGGTTGGTCAGTTTATTTGAGAGCAGTTTGAAAAATCAGCCAACATTATGACCACAGCTACTTGGAACGTTCTTTAAAAAGTAATCCATCACAGCTACTTCCATGTTGCTTTTTTATTTTGCCAACCCAGTTAGAGGAGATCAGAATTTAATCCATGTAGTTGATCATTTCCGCATGTTTAGTAAGTCAAGTCTTATATGCTGCAGCTGCTCTGTAGCAATGAAAGAGCTTCAGCAGGATCAACTGTATAACAATAAAATAACATCATTTTCACTGTGATGGATTAATGACCTTCAGTAAGTTTCTAGTCTCTGCTTTTCATAGATTGATACAGACATTAAGCTGAAATCAGTAGCTATGAGAGAAGTAAAACACATATTCAAAAACACATTAAAGCATTCGCCAAACTTGGCGTTGATAATGATTGGCAGATAAGTAATAACACGTATTGGTGTTAAATGGGTTAAAACAAGCAAAAACACCCACATGGCCCATTCACTTTACTGAATATCTCATTGTAATTTAAAGGATTTATTTTAATAATACACACAACAAAGATGCTCCATTATTTTGTGTTTTTTGCTTGTCTTACGGTCCCTTGAGAAAATGTTAGAGCTAAGGACAAACTATCTATTCTACTATGACTATCAGACAACAATACATCACACAGCTATGTACTGTTATGTGAGGTAATCCAGACACATAAAGAGATCAGAGTTTAACACAGTCATGCACATATCTAAAAAAGGCATAAAGGCACCCAGTGGACACACAGCTTTAACTTACCAAATCCCTGATATAGCCTGGCTGAAGAGGGGGAGGTGGGGAGGGAGATGGACATGGACACAGAGGAATGAATGAGATGCATACAAGGGGAGAGGAGAGATGGGGAGATTGGACAAAGTGAACAAGCAAGTAAGATCAATGTTGAGGGAGGAAAGATCCAAAACAACAAAGCAGGAGGCCACAATTGTAATAAAAGAAGCAAAGCAGGGAGAGTGGCTGAGGGGTCATGCAGAATTAGATTTTTTTCATCTCTAGATAATGCTTAGTCTGCTAAGTATTTACAGGAATTCTCTGTAACTCCTCTTCCATCCACAAGATGGCGATGTGTATCAAGTGTCAGAATGTGGCAGCACCAATATGTAGGAGTGCCATGTCCCCAACCCCCAGGAGTCTATTATCGTGTGTTTATCGTGTTTCCTCTTATGTAAATGTATAGGTTTGGTCAGAAGTTCTGCTCCGAGTAATCTAAAAATTCCTCTGTGTGTGTATCCGCTAGGATCTGCGGCACGGAAGTCTCCTGGGATCAGTCTGGCAACAGGAAGTCCAGTTTATAGGGGGGTGGAAGGTGGGCCCGCCTATGACTGAGCAAAGGGGCTTTTCCCAGACAGTTTTTCCCGCGCAACATTCCCAGGCACGGCTCATTTCCTGACACCGAACGCCCACTACATGAGTACACATGTGTAGCGAGTATGAGCACATACACATATACTGTACATATGCAACTTCTCTTTCATGTTGTGCCTGGGGATACCCCCTATCAGGAGTGGGCTTATGAGTGTGACTGGAGCGACGCCAGGAAGAACCGCAGAACCAGTGGACAGGGCACACACCCCACCAAGCTAATTCCCCTTTAAATCCTAAATGCAAGCTGGAATCTGTTCCCCTCGTCTCGGCCAGTTAATGTATTTCACCACAAAGGGTACCTTTCATTAGTCGTTATTTAAAGTTTTCTGTCCATTTTGGAAGGGAAATGTGTCAGTGGACAGTGACATTTGAGCAGCTTATCATTTCAACCAAATACTTTCAGGCAGCTCAAATGCGGTTTTGATACTCGTTGGTAGGATTTGTAGTTTTTCCACTTCCAGCAAAAATAATTACTGTTTCACGTTGGTTAAAATGATGAGCTGCTCAAATCCAGCACAGCAATCCTTGAGCGTACTACAGTATGTACAGAAAACCTCAGAATGATGTTAGTTTTCAGAATAGCTAATGAAGGAACCCTTGAAAGAAGCCCTTAAAACTAACTGATTGGCCTGTCTGACCACAAGATATTCTTTTGTTTATTAACCTCATTTATATTCAAGGGGTTTTTTTTCCTGACCAGTCATTAAAAAAGGGAGAAACGGAGACATACAGAGAGAGAAGGGAAACTTGAATTGGGTAGTGTTGTAATTCTGGTCATTCTTACTTTTAACAGTACAGTGTGTGGTGCTACAACTGTAGATATGAGTTACTGAGCAGAGACAAAAGGACTGAGTTATAAGCACATTTCCTGGAAATGGATACTAAAAAGACAAAGTACTGTAGTCAAGTAATGTTGACAACCATTTACAGAACTTGAATCATCTTTCTCATGAGTCAGACAAATCAGACAATTTCTCTTCCAATAATAGATGAACTTCCATCTCAATAGCTGAATATGGGAGACACGCCTCTGTCCATCTCTTCCATCATTTCAGGTTTCACATCCATTCACACACTTCTACTTTTTCCTCTCTGACCACGTCTTTTTCTGGACGTCCAGTATATTTCAGGTCATTTCTGAGTAATCACTTACAGTACCCAACACCCTCCCAACCACCCTCCAACCCTCTAGCAACATTCCACTTTTCTACTACAGTAAACAAAACCAGATTGGGTGAGTAAGCTATGGGAGGCAGTCCCCCCTCCCCCCTTCCATCCCCATCCCCAACTAACACAGCTATGGCAGCCGTGTACTCAGCTGTTCCAGAGTACACACACGCACCAGCCTATTGCTTACATGCAAATCCTCTGAACACACTGGAGTATTTTCCTCCAGATTAATTCGTTCTTAGTGGTTAAATGTTACACCTGGTTATTAAGATGTCTGTTGGTGGCTTGCTACAGTCGCTCAGCTGTGACCAGCCCATAATGTTGTGTTTAGAACCAACGAGTCCAGTGGACAGATATCTATCTTTCAAGTCCTTTTGTCTAGTTTAAAGTATCTGTTACAGTCTGATATGAGCAGTTCTACTGTAAGCATGTTGAGTGGTTTGGATGTCCGCTGTCCTGGTTTCCCCTCGTACAGAAGAGGGCAGGGAGAAGGAGTGGAGGGAGGAGGAGGAGGAAAAGTTAAGGAGGGGGAGTAGAGGGAGGCTACATTCCAATGCAAGACAATCCTGATGCCAGGAGGCGCCCATCTGGGAAGCATCAGACGCTGCTGCAATCTAACTCATCAAACAAGTAAACAAGCTCCCACAAAATACATATTAGAGCAGACAGTTACCTTCTTCTTTCTGTCTCTTTGTAAGCACACACTTTACTTTCCACGTTGCTGTGAATAGACCCTACTGTGCATTCAGAGGTTATATGTTAAAGCTCCATAAAGGAACGTGAGCGGCCTCTGTCCTGCATGGTTTACCTGCTTGTTCTTGTACTTCTTCAAATAGCGTGGGGACACCAGGCATTCTGGGTTGATATCGGTGGTGATGGGTTCAATGAACTGAGGGTCGGGGTTCATGTGCTGCATCTTGAGGAAGGACAGAATGTTCTGGACCTCCAAGTTGTACGAACTGTCAGCCATGGTCTTCCCTTTAGAGGCCAAGCGGCATGCAGCCATCCAGTGAGCGTACTGTTTCTCCTGGAGCAAGAAAAAGTCAAACATGCATAATTAAATACTTATAAAGATATTTGATAAAGCCATTCCATTAATAGGAGTGATGTATTAAACTTTAATCTTACCGTGTCACATCGAAGCCAGATCTCATTCATCCCGTCGGCCACAGGGATTAGCAACTTGATGTTGAATTTCTGACCAGAGATGTTAACATCTGGAGTTACCTCACAGCCTACACAGAAACCACAAAGCAGAGTGGAGGAGGTCAAAGGTGAGAGCCAGCCTTGACACACCCCACCAAGGAAGAAAACAACATAAAATATTCTTATACGAGCATGCAATGACACTTTTTGTGTGTTTGCACCTCTGAGATTCATTTGGTGAGCAGGTGTCCCATGTGACTCCTCTTTACTCTTGTAACAGGAAATTGTGATATCTTTGAATGTGCACCAGTACTGCTTATAGCCCTTCAGCGTCAGTTTCTTGGGTCTGGAAAATATATAACAGACATGTCAGATGGAAAAAAACACCCATATTCTTTATTAGTGGTCAAGAGTAAGAGCGGAGGAGGGTTAGATGATAAGTGAGTACAAAGAAAAAGAGAAAGAGACAGAAGATTAGGGAGAGCTTCGCAAGTGCAAAGTCAGCGAGGTGAACAGGAGAGGAGCCAACACTGGATGTGAACATTACTGGAAAACCATTAAAGAGGAAATGCCTCTTGATATCATACCCCTACCCATGCTCCCCCATGGTTTCATACATTTTATGAGACAACCACCCCAGGGGCCACCTGCCTGTCAGCAAAGGCACAGAGCCAAAAATGAATATGGCTTAAAATATGCTTGGCCCAACTGTAATCAAAGCTAAACTGAAAGCTCAGCCTGCTGATGTCCTCTGGCAAACAATCCAGCCTTTTACACTGATACAAAACAGGCAACAGCTTTCTCACTTAGCCAGAAAACGTTATTTCCTGGTTCTTTGATGGGATCAACATCTTTTTGGACAAAAACAACCTTTGCACGTAGTCACGTGCAGTTGAATGAACATGTCAGGCAGCTTTGGATATGAACTTACTTGAAGACTTTGACATAATCTGCTAGCTCAGGAATAGATGTGATGTCACCCTGCGAGGAAGGGCAAAACGCAAACATCGTTAGTACAAGCCTAGAATACTTTAAGAGGAAACATTGGTTCAGCATGACCAAAACAATGACCTCAGGCTCAACTTTGCACATTTCCAATGTCATTGGTCATTGCCTCATGTAATATCTGAAAGCTCAGTTTCCTGTGATAAGCTGTATAAACTTCACAACTTTTCAAGGTGGGGCTTGTGTAACAATGGACACATATATTTTCAGCCTCACCAAATGCAGCTTTTGGTTGGGTTTGTTTGAGTGTCAAATATCTCACACCACTAGCTCTTGTCAGAAACAGCAGGTCTTAAATAACTGTGTGAAATTTCTTTGTGCGTCAGTATACAGTGTCTACTGTGTGAATGTTACTGCTGCTGTTTATAACAGCTGATGAAAGGAGACTTCATCAGAACAGAGAAACAAAGGACCAAAACTACAGTTGGTATAATTGAGAAAATACATTCACACAATGATGGGAGTATCGCTGTAGTAAGTGCAAAGATATATTGCAGTATAGCAGTGTTGTCATACCAGTGTCTTGGATGTCTTCCCTCCCTCCAAAGTAATCTCCAGGTCTGATAGGGCTGCATCCACCTCATCCACCTCCTTCTCACTGTTATTCATGTGGTTGTCTGAAGACATGATTGACAGTTTGTTGATGTGGTACTGAGGAAGACAAAGAGATACCAAAGTTAGGGTAGTTTTAATTAGCAATCTTTCAGCACTTCATTTGGTGTGTTACAACAGGGATTTTTAAATTCCCATTTTGAGATTCAATGATATTTACAGACTTAAAGCGACTCTTACCTTTGTTACATTTTTACACATTTTTTGTTTAGGTTAAAATGCTATTAATAAGGTAATGGCACTCTAAAATATTAGAGAGATCCATCGGGCATAGAAACTCATCATTATTCCATTCTCATATGGTTCTGTGAAAACTCTGACCAATCATATCATTTGGTCCGAATGATATGAGAGAGTCTGTTGTGGATCCACGGCATTATAATACATCCATGATCCACGGAGATAGCCGTAAACCGACAGTAACGACTGACAATGACTGACAAGAGTCGCTTTAATATCTGCGCTGTATCTTTCCAAAGTGAGAAATGTGGAAACATCACAGTATACCTTCTTGATGAAAAACTACCAGTGCCAAGGACTGACTTGACAACAGTAGGTAAGAGTGAGATGGATACAGATTTTGCTAGCAATTGCTAACCTTTCCAACACCCTGGTCAACAGTTTTGCTGATTTTCTAGTAAGTTTCCTGCTATGTGTGCTACCAGTGAATCAGCCCTCCAAATTTGTCTTATAAAAGTGAATCAGTGTGTGATAATTGCCATATAAACTCTTTAAGACTCGTTGGCATCTATGTAAGCAAGTGCTGCCAATATGAACCATTGAGTTCACCAGTGATGGAACAGTGACTTTATCACTGAAGCATCGCTTTACTTTTAGGATGACGACAGCGTGAAGGGATGGGTGATGATGATTCACAGGGAGAAATAAGGGGCATGGTCTGGGCATACAAGCTATGAACTGTAACAAGCTATAAAACAGTTTTCCAGAGAACCTATGTGAGACTAAGCCAATAGGGTGGGATGAGAGACTGTGCATTATTGTAACAATGGAAGAACCAATTCGTAAAGGAAACCTGACCGCGGTTTCCTCTTAGCATGAGTCACAGACACTAAATACAACCTGTTGACAAACGGTATTTATAATGTCAACCAATCACCAACCCCTCCACCAATATATGAATGAACAGCTGTCGAGAGAGTGAGAGATACAGAGGCAGAGTTTGAGAAAGATATGCAAGGCTTTTGCCGGATAAGGTTACAGAATGTGGGACAAAGGGCTCTCCATGACACTCCATTCCTTCGCCTCTTCCACTCTGACAGTCCTTTAGCAATTGTTACACTGGGGGTTTTGTTTCCTGTTTGTGTGCCTGAGTGGATGAATGAGTGTGTTTATCTCCCAGGGTACAAAGTACAACCTGTGCCCCCAAGTCTATGACTATTAGGTCAATTACTATTTTAGACTCCTGATTGCCTCATTTCTGTGTACTGCCAAAGAGAAATGCCCAGGTGACAACATGCTGACAGTAGCCAGCAGCATACTGGATGTGGCTAATCATTGCTCTTTATTTAGACCTTAGTATCAACTCTCTTAAGCTAACAACCCGCAGTCAAGCTCAACCCACCACTGAAACCTTAGCCAAAATCCTGAGCTCATACTACCCTGGATACTACAGTAGTAGCTACCAAAGTGCTAACAGACAGGTAGTGACAGAGTAGCCACCAGTCTAAACACCCACCTAAACACCTGGTCTCAAGGAAGAGCAACAAAAAACTAGTTTAGTGTTATTATAACAGGTATGATGAAACACACATAGCACCTAAGAGTGTAAGTGGGCTTTTAGAGGAATGTGAGCAGGTCTATGAGACGGTGTCTTGCTGGGGTGGGTGGTCTGGGGCTGAAGCACTGGGTCCTGTGGCCCGAGATGCTCTATAATTACCCCGGGGGTGAGGACAGGGTGGCGTCCTCAGGTCTTGGCACCCACAGTTTATGAGGGTCAGAAATAGCAGGAGCACCACCCCAAGACTACTAGGGGGCAACCTGAAGGGGCAAAAGGTGCTCACATCTGTACAGTATATCAGTTCCACTGTTCACCTACTTCTCTTCGCCTTGCTATTCTTTTTAACCTGTATCAAATGTAACGCAACACAATATACAGTAATGTTACATAATGTAGGACCACATCACTGCAGCTATTTTGATAATTGAATTAAGCTAAAATTCCAAAAATGAACTTCTTTTTTTCTAAATACAAGGATTATCTTTCGATTTTGGACTGTTGGTCAGACGAAACAAGACATTTAAAGATGTGATCAATGGGGGGGGGGGGGGGGGGGGATCATTGGTTGCAGCCCTAATAAAATCCTTTGGTATTACTGAGGGAAGTTAGAGTTGGAAGAATATAGTGGGGGATCAATTTCAAAGTTACACTATGTCAAAAAGAACATTTATGAAATGTATGATAAATTTCTATCATACATGATCCAACAATACCTATTTTGAACTTCTTTGTTATGACTCACAAGGTCAGTGTTTTTCTTGAAGCTTTGTTTCCAGACACTTTGCTCTCTTTCACTAAGTGAGGTAATGGCATTCATGTCTTTAAAGTAAATTATAATTAATTATTCATAAGGGATTTTATGTTGAAAAGCCTAATGACTCACTATTTTTATGTAGACTATGAGTCAGAAATAGAGTGAACTGATACATATTGAAGCATATTGAGAAGCCAAGTGGGAATATGTGTGATAATGCCCTAATAAACTCATTCTGCAACAATGTATAATAGCCAGGTTTCAGTATGCATGGCGCAGCAGAACTGGCCTCCATATGGCTCAGATCTGGGCTGGAAGCCCATCCAATTCATTAGCTTGCGGTTGAGAAGGCATTGTGCCCACAGCCCAATGAAAAGAAGACTGCAGGCCTTCAAGTTTCAGACCCTGACAAAGCAATGCTGAAACAGGAAAATTAAGATCAGACACAGGCAGAAACACAGACACAGACACACAACACAAACTGACCTGCAGGGCAGCAAACATCATCATTTCCTCCTCCGTGCACTCAATTTCCTCCAGCAGGATGGCCCACTTGGACTGTTCATAGAGCTGGTTCACTCGGATGGCATCATACTGTGGAGAGGTTGGTCATAGTTAACACACATACAAACAAACAGTGAGTAAACACACACACTGTCCTTTAGACGATGCAGATGATGCAGAGACATCTAGCACAAAATGCCCTCAACTAATGTCCCCATAGACTCTGGAGGATAAAGTTGCTGATGCACTGATTTTTCTGCAGGACATACCTTAGGGTTGAGGTCAAAGAAACTGTGGTATTTAAACCTCAGCAGCAGCACCTCATTCTCCTTTACATCCTGCTCCATCAGAGACCTGGACGAGTCCAACCACCTGCACAGAAATTGAAAATCATGTCTTCTGAAACAATCTCTCTGCAGAAACTGTTTTGATCAGCATCACAGCCCTGAAATATTCTACAATCCACCACAGCATTTCTGACAGTGTAACCAAACCACCAAACCACTAAGCAAAGTTCATCTCACCCCTGGTTGATTTTGGCTTTGTCCAGCAGGGACTGGGGCTTGTAGAGTTTGACCAGGATGTCTGGTGAGGAGATTGGCTGGCTGACAGCGAGGATGCTGGGATTGCCCTCAGACAGAGGGCTGTCCCCAAACCAGGCAGAGGTGGGTGACAGCGGGCTGCCATCCCTGGAGTCATAGGTGGGGGTCATAGTCTTACTGTATAATCCTGGACTGGAGTAGATGCTCCCTGAAAGCACAAAGTCATCAGTTAGGCTCTTGTAGTCAAACAAGTAAAATCTACCTAGAACAAATGAATTAAATATACATGATTTTTACATTTTTATCTTTGTGTTTCTTTATACAAACACTGAGACAATCTAATGAAGTGCACATTCACAAATACTTCATCAGGGCAAAAAGGGTGAACACTTTTTAAAAAGCACACACACTTGCAGCCTAGCCAGGCCAGCTAGCGGTCAACAACACCATGTGACTACCGCACTTGTTGCAGATGAGCGGCCTTAACAACGTCCTCCTGCTGATGGCAGGATTGATGTGGATCAGCATGCAGATGATGCACAACATGATCAGGGTCGCCCATTTACTCACAGTCAAAAAACCTGCAGGAATGCACCACACACAGCAAACTACTGCACAACTCGCCAGAGAGGAGACAGGGAGCACAACGATATGGGACGATTAAAACAAATGCATATAAAAAGGTTGGAAACATTTTTTTTTAA
This sequence comes from Scomber japonicus, assembly GCF_027409825.1. Taxonomy (NCBI): domain Eukaryota; kingdom Metazoa; phylum Chordata; class Actinopteri; order Scombriformes; family Scombridae; genus Scomber; species Scomber japonicus. Next base: position 12,673,136 of record NC_070593.1, on the reverse strand, counting down.
TTAAATAATTTAAGTTTTTTTTTTTTAATTAAAAAGTGGATATACAGTATTTGTATATTTATACCTTTGTTTTTCCATTGGTTTTCCCAATTTACACTGGATTTTGGTTGCCAACATAAGCAAGCCACCAAAGCGACGTTGTTTGCATTTCCTGTTGGCTGGCCTTGCTGAGTATTTCTGGCCCCATACCCCTCCATTCCCTCTCTCCCTCTGTATGGCTTAGGTCAAGAAGCAACACTGACTAAACCGCTAAATCCCTTCTGTAACCAGGAAGTGGGCTTGATTTGTGTTTGTGAGTGTGCACGTGTAATGTTTGTGTTTGCGAGCTGAGGTCATGAGAACAGGGTGCACACTATGGCCACCCATCCCTTGTGGAGGAGGGTGTTATTCAATGGTTCCTTCGCTGTTTTCCCCTAATGCTGAGTTCAATGGGTCAGGAAGAGTACTCCCATCTCCCTTTGGGTCTCTTGAGGAATCCGAGGTATCTAGAGAGACCATGTATAAAGAATGAGAAAGTTGGCAGCCCCTTAAAAACACTACTGGCCTCCTCCATCCTGTTTACTGTCTCTACAATACAGCTGAAAAGACACAAAGAATGTTAACATGCCTCGACTCCCTAATGCTCCCACACTGGGGATTCATAGATGGGGCGAGCTGGACCACCACGGGCTGTTAAGACTGGATGTAAACCATGACAGGGTTGTCAATAAATGAAGGTGCCTCTTGTGGATGTGATCTTTTTCACACACCTTTTGTGTGGGCTAATGGCTGAGGCATGTAGCTAAGAGGGTCTGGTGTCTGAACTACTACAACAATATAGCAAAAACTATATCTGATTATCTCTCTAACAGCCTGACATTTTATCAAGCAGAACTTTCAAGGGCTAAACAGTGATCAGTTATCCTGCAAAACAGTCAGCAGGTACAGTGAGCAGGCCTTGGGTTGCTGTAAGAAAGAGTGAGCTTTGAGCTACATTCTAATGGAAGGCAAAGCCTTTATCATGTGACCACCCAAATCAGCTGACTTCCCCCTGGAAGAGCAGTCAGGTGACTCAGCTGTATGTCCCAAAGGTTACAGATGTCATGTGACCTCAACACTCTGTGGGTGGGTGGGGGGTGGGGGGTGGAGGGAAGGGTAGCGAGGAAGAGGGGGAAGGCCAGGGTGAGGAAGCAGTGCTAAAGAGTAGAGGACAGAGGAAGAGGAAAGCTTACCTTTGACAGGTCCGATGTATATTATCTCAGAGGCTAGGATGAAAAGAGAAAGAGTAAGGGAAAGAAAGGCAGGAAAGGAGTAGAGGAAAGCAGAGGTATGGGAACAAACATCAAGTGGACAGATTTAAGACACTGAAAACTCTACAAGGACTGGAGGAAACAGAAGAGAAAAAGAGAAAAAAAAAAGTAGGAGAATACAAGAATGAGGAGATCTGTGGCATTTCCACGGGCACTGCCAGCTACTAGCCTCAGACCGGATGACTCAATTCACCCTCCTTGCAGAGGGAGATCACCCTGGCTTGACTGGCAAGGCCCTGTCGTTTCCATCCACCCATTTGTAGCCATTCAACACAGCATGACTGATTGAAAACCCAGGCAAAGGCGTTGGTCAACGTGACCCAGCCCTGCATGTATAAACTGCAGCACAAATATACAAGTAGTGACTGTCAAAGGTATGTCATTCCCCACGCCGACAGGAAATATAATTAGATACAACGTTTACCTCAAGATGTGGCCAGCCCAGTCTGACTCAATGGACTGGCCGAGATCGTGGCTCGTATCTGAGTCAACAGCTGATCATTAGTAACATGGCTTCCTACCAAAATGACCAATTCTGTGGGGCCCTTGACATGAGTGTGCAGACAAACAGGGGACACGGAGTTTCCTAAATGATACATTTAAATATGGAGGTTTTGGAAAAGGATTGCCAGTCTCCAAGTGGAAATAATTGGTCATGCACTACTTACTATCTTAGCATTCAAGGACAGACCTCACTGTACGTATACTATATGTATTTGAGAAAATGTATAAAAGCATTTATGTCTTTATTCAACATTTAACCTGCATTGTCTATTACAAATGTAACTTACACAAATGGGGAAGAAAATGGCGCTATGAAGCTAATTAGCTGGGAGAAATTGGTAGAAAATATGATTAGAACATAATCGGTAGATAGAATTATAAAATAATTTTCTTCCTGCAATAAAGTCAGATCATGGTGAGTTACAATAACCCTTCCTCCTGCTCTTTCTCTCTGAGTGTACAGGAGCAGTTGGTTGAGGGTCTGATTGCATCGCTGCCTCTCTGCAAAGCCTTGTGATTCCTATCAGGAGACCTGGGCTGAGGGGCCAGCCCTTCCCCACAAGGGACAGAATAACGCCTTACAACTTGGCCATGAAACCTACTGTGAGTGTAGCATGTGATCTGATAGGGAGGATGTCAGGAAATAAACACACACACACACACACACACACACAGTGTGTGTGTGTGTGTGTGTGTGTGTGTGTGTGGTGACAGCAGTAAACAGATTCTGCACATTCCTGTTGAAACCCCCCCTATTTCTTGCTCCACCTAATAGTATAACTATAGTTGCCCAGTGGGAACAAATTGTATCTATATCAGAGGAATCCATGTAGCACAACCTTGGAGAATTTCTGCAATTTTGGGTGTGATCATGTGCTGTGCTTATAAACAAGAACCAGTATTGAAATGCTGCAGCCTCTTTGAGTTTTCTGCACATCATTATATATAAACATAGAAGCACAAAAATGTATAATCTTCTCCTAGTAAATCAGTGTGTCAGCAAAATCTGCTGCAAGAATCAAGGTGGTTATCAAGTTCACAATGACAGTTGAGCACTCTTTCCACTCACATCAGAGTGTATACATAGTATACATAGCAAAGTCTTAAGAGGCAGCGGACAGACCAGAGGCCAGGGAAGGAGAGACTCAAATCACACAATGCGTCCATTCACCCTGTCTCATGGTGTTAGCAGTTTTGGTTAGAGCTAACTCTGTGACAGCAGCACAGCCTGTTTTGTTCTGCTCCTCCCTGCTCACATGGCTGTAGCTCTCCCATCACTGGCGGAAGGAGGGAGGAGGGCTAGTATAACTGCAGTCGTGTAGCCTGGTTTGGGTTTAAAATGGCAGCGTGACCAACTATGTGTGGAATCTCAACCATTCTTCATCCTCCCTGCCAAGGAACTGGAAGCCAGGGCTGTAGATCCCATGCAGGCCTCAAACTCACATATTCATATTTGGTCACTAGAAGCAGGGTGCAGCAAATCTGGAGTTATCTTACTGGTTTTCACAACCACAAGCACAATCAGACACACAAAGAGAATGGAAGACACTCACTGGAACCTGTTATTCAACCTGCTGCTTGAGGGAAGTGAGATTATTACTTTTCACAATGAAATACAAAAATAACACCCACTACTCCATAATTAGTTTAAATGAGGTCTGAACCTAAAAACTGAATTATAGACTTAAGTTTGTATAAAATCATTCTCTTTCAACTGGGAACTTGCACAAATGAGTTAAAGAAAAATGACTCCCTTAATTAGCTGCAAATGTTTTAATTCAGCTTTAATTCCTCAGGTAAACACTGTAACGAGTGCTTTGGAGCTATACATATTCATTAATACTGTTAGATCTTCATATAGTAGTTTCTATCCATCAGCTCACCTGATCCAGGGGTTAATAACGGACCCTCCAGCTCCAGATCATCCTCCTCTGCTTCCTCCAACTTTTTCTTCTTCTTCTTGGGATCACGTGGCTTACGCAGCAGAGATAACTCCTCTGGGTGGCGGATATCTGGAGTGAGAGAAAGAAGGAAAGTTCATTTGATGGCTGGAAACATAGCAAACTAATCAAGACAATGAGTTGGGAAGAATTTGATGCAAGAAAGTCACACCAGATTTTGCATTGTTTCAATTACAAGCTTCACAAGACCTCTCACAAAGCACAGAGATAATGTGTAGAACCTGTAATGTAGGTGAATAAAGGGATGCTGAGGCAACTTTTAAATCAAAGAGGGGACAAAGAAAGGCAAAAGGCACAGAGGAGATGGGTGAGAATTATAGACAGCTGCGCACATGAGCAGTGGAAAATTGCAAATCCCTTTTTCTCAGGGCCCCAACAAATCTTGCTTTAACTGTAATCCCCAACTGAGACGACGCAGACACAACCTCCATCTCCATCTTACCCTCCTTCCCCCAACTATTCCTCACACACTTATACAATCAGTATTCCAGCACCAGTACAGAGTTCACAAGAAATACAAAAAAATATGAATACTGGAAGAAACTGAAACACAATAAATGAAATAAACAAACTTTGCGTGTCTGAGTACATGGAAGAGCTGTGTGCAAGATCCCAATCAGACAGTAAGACATCAACACTGAATATAATGACTAAAACAGAGCAGCCTCTCACCCCAGCTTCTCTCCCCTCTTCCCCCTTCCTCCCTCGGGCCTGGAGGCCAGGGAACCATCACTCAGCAGCAGCAGTGATGTTTTAAGATGGGCTTGGGATGGTTCTGATGTAGGGGAGTGAGACGGCCAGAATGTGTCAGGACTAGAATAGATGGAGTTAGTCTGGAGACACATCTGGATCCTCAGCTGGATTTAGTTTTCTCAAGGATTCCATATAAATTAAAAAGGTGCAAGTTGATATTTAAGAGCCTTATTTAATTATTTTCCCTCTGTCTTGTGCAGAACTCTGATACAAAAAATGTAATTTTCTCATATCCACTGAAAGATAATTTTTTAAAGATGCAGGATTGGAAAGGTGTGTTGCAGACTGAAATTGAGGAGGTTGCTGAAGATGTTGAGAAAGCATGAGCAGAGAGAGAGAGAGAGAGAGAGAGAGAGAGAGAGAGAGAGAGAGAGCGAGAGAGCGAGAGAGCGAGAGAGAGAGAGAGAGAGAGAGAGAGCGAGAGAGAGCGAGAGAGAGAGAGACGTCTTGGCTTGGTGAGAAAGGTTGTTTGGTTTGTGTAACTAAAGCAAAAGCATTCCAGGAGTTTTAAGAACTACCAGATGGGAGCTCGCCCTCTCTCCTCTCTGCCTCCCTCCTCCTCCATTCTCCCTCTGCTGTAGCAGTGAAGCACTATCCCTGTGCCCTTATACAGCCATGTGAGTTGCAGGCGTGCTGCCGAGCTTTAGCCCCACTGAGCTGTGTGACAAGACCAATACACACATACGTCAAGTGTGTGTCAGACTGTGTGTACGTAGGTAGGACTGTGTCTCTTGATGAGGCATTGCAGAAGCATGTGGCATTTTACTACAATGCCAATTTCATTGGTAATTCTTGCTCATAATTGCCAATGCCTGGAATTCATCCATAGTATAAATAATATTAATCTATTGAGCAGGACCTGATCTGACACAGTTGATTTATAAACATAAAATGATTATCATTATCTATAGGGGGTTTAAAGTCAAAAAACAGATTTTGGCTATAAAAACCATTACTTATGGTTTAGGATGTATTATCAGGGGAGAAAATTAAAATTTATACGTTCCTGTAAAAGCAGTACTGAATCATTGGGCCTGAGCACATAGTAGTGGGAGATGAGTAGATGGGGTAAATACAGATATGCTTTTTCATTAATCCTATGACAAATAGGCCAAGAAGAAAAGTCTAAAAAGTGCTTCAATAATATTTTTCAATCAGGCTTTAAAGTCACTTTCTGCTGACATACACAATTGGTGAATTGGTATGTTTATAATAATTTAAGAATCATGATCTGCTGGGGGTAAGGCTGGGACAGGGGAGTTCCCCTCGGAGGAGAAAAAGGGTGAGTGATGGTTAAAGTATACACAAAAGCTTGGTTGATTTCCATTAGCAGAAATGACACCTAGACAATAAGACCCAATCTTCCATCTTGCAGACTTGTGGCAGTAACCAGGCCTGGAGCCAGAGAGGGAGAGAGGGAGAGAGGGAGAGAGGGAGAGAGAGCAAAAGAGGGATTGACAGAGAGCCAGCTGCGCTTGCAGGATCTACTCCTTGGAACACATGATTCACTGCAGTGAGTAAGGCCAGCCACAGAAGAATCACAAACACCGTCACATTCTAATTTTACAGTCCTTGAGTTTACCGTACAAACAGATAAAGACCCTACATGGACAAAAAAAATTAAAGAGGACTGATGATTTCATCTTCTTTTTCCTGTTGCATACTTCAACTGGAACAAGAGGTACTTATTGGACTGCTGGGCAGACTGATCAATACTCCAGAGCAATAAATTAAGAGCTCGTCCCAGGAAGGCTAAGAAATGACAGACATTCAGTTTCTGTCCGAAGGGAAACATAAGAATGCACATGGCGTGGAGTCGTGGACGTTTTATCCTTGAATTTCGTCAATAACAAGTACATATTTTTGGCATTTAGAATTGATGCTATAACTCAATGTGTCACTTGAGGCACACAAATAGATCCATTTAAATATTTTCTGCTCTGACTTTAAGGAAAAATGGCATTCACTGAAATTAATGGGTTGATACGAGTGCCAGACGTTCAATTCATCCATCTTGCAGGACACTAAAAGGTGCTAAAAGGCCACTCAAAAAAGGATAATAATGCTATTTAATTTAGGAGTTGGAGCTGAGGCCAAACCACACTCCTCCCATGTTATGACAACAGTGGCCAGCACACTCAAGCAGATCTCAGGTTGATGGGCCATAAATCTGCTGGACCAAAACGATGAAGCAACAGCCCCACATGAATCTAAAAAGATTTCTGGGAGGACCAAGAGCCTTGATAGCCTTCAGTAGCCACATATATCCTCTCAGATATTGCCTTTCATGCCTGGTCATCCATTTCTTAATATCATGAATTCAATTTACTGTAATATTTCAGAGAAGCACTGACAGAACGCTGCAGGTTAGAGTATTGTTGCTGCCTCTTGTATTTTCTAGAGGACGCTACTGTGTCTTCGTTTTGCCACACGTAGTAGCAACTGAGTGCTTACTTACAAACATGCAGTGTTTAAGTGGAGCAGCCTGACTCTTGTTACCCTGAAGTGGTGCTTTGCTAAGAGAAGCTGCCTCATTTTGTTGCACCTCAGGCTCCCAGGTCCACAGTCATGTGTTAGTCAGTTGTGAAGACCACATTCTGTGTGCGAGCTCACAGGAAGAGTTAAACAAGCTCTTTCTCAGAAGGAGGAGTAGTACGTGTATGTTTAATGTCTTGAAAGAGTCCAGGTTGTCTAGACAGAACAAGCTTGTGTCTGGCTATGACTTCACCAGAAAAATGAGCCTTTACAAAAGCCCATTTCAAAATAGTGGCTCATTTTTTTTCACACGTATACAGACCTCATCATTTGTACTTTTATAAAGCATTTCAACAGTGTCACTCTGTTCCACATCGTAGTGCCTCAGAAATTGAAAGTCAACGCCACCTCAGATCCCAGAGTTCAAGCAGCAGACGCATCTCAAGACCAACTGTTCGGAGGAGTCCGCGTGAAGCAGACCTTCATGGCCGAATTGCCGTAAAGAAACCACTACTGAGGGAGACCAATGAGAATAAGAGAGGTGGTTCGGCCAAGAAACGCAAGAGTTTGGTCTAAGTCCAATTCTGAAATGCCACCCGCCATGCTTTTGTGAGTTACAGACCAGGTGAACGGATGGTATCTGCATGTGTGGTTCCCACCATCAAACATAGAGGCGAGGCTGTGCTGGTGACACTGTTGGCAATTCAAGGCACACTTAACCAGCATGTCTACCACAACATTCTGCAGTGACACGCCATCCCGTCAAGTTTTTGCTTAGTGGGACTGACACTTATTTTTCAGGACAATGACCAAAAACACACTTCCAGGCTATGTGAGGGTTATTTGACCATGAAGAATAGTGATGAGTGCTGCATTAGTTGATCTGGCCTCCACAATCACCTGACCTAAACCCAATTGAGATGGTTTGGGATAAGTTGGACCACACAGTGAAAGAAAAGCAGCTAACACGTGCTCAGCATATGTGGGAACTGACTACCTAATGAAGCTGGTTCAGAGAATGTCAAGAGTGTGCAAAGCTCTCATAAAGCAAAAGGTGGCTACTTATATGAAATATGAAAAGATAGTTCTGTTTTTTTTAAACTTTTTTGGTTAGCTTTGTTTTTATGTCTTCAGTATTGTTCTAAACATGTATACAATAGAAAGAAATAAAGAAAAACACTGTCAAAATCTTTATGTACTTCAGTCCAGAGAATTCTCAGAATTGTTGACACAGTTCAAAAAATGTTATCTCCCAACTAAAAGTGGGAAATTCCTCCTGCCTACATTTCACTATCAAGTCAGCAATGCAGCACAGGATGTAAGAGCTGCCAAATGTAATCAAAGGTCAAAACAGGAGTAGAACTGAATGATTTAATGTATTACAGTACGCTGATCCTTTGCTGAGTCTTCTCTGTTCCCAGCCTGCCCAGATGGACTGTGTCTGTGTCGGGACGTGAGACTGTACACAGCTGCCATGGACATGGGAGAAACACAGCGGTGATAATTGGTTTTATACGTTTAACTTTGTTGTGTTGATTTTCTATGCTTTGCCACTGAATGGGACTCGCCCTGTTGAGAGTTTGGGTTGTGCTAAAAAGACTCAAATAGACAAAATAAAAAAATTGAAGTAAAGATGCGGTTAAAACACAGAGTGGGCAGGAAAAAAAACTGATCTTGGTTTAAAACAGGAAATGGCTTCCGTTTGACCGAGTGGACACGCCAGAGCAAAAAAACTAAACAAAACCTTCTAATAAATTACTATGAGAAAAAAAAACAGAGCCAACGATGAGTCGGTCATAACTGAAAACAAAAAAAATCTCTGCTCTCTTTTCTCTCGCTGTATGGTCCAGTATGTCTGCCCCTCCCTTTCTGCTGTCTGGAGGCCAGTTGGACAGGCTGTGTCTCTTCCTGTCCCCTCTGATTCTCTGTGCTGTGCAGCACACAGGCAGTCAGCAGAAAATATGCACAGGAAATTGTAAAACTCAAAGCTGCCCAGATAACAAAAAATTTAAACGCTTCCAGCCCAGACCAGCTGTAAGTCAGCTGTCATACCCTCAGTTACAGTCAAGAACATTCCCATCATTTGTTCATCGTGAGTTCTGCTTTTTCCAAGCAATAATGCACAGTGATGTAAATGAGACAATAGGTGCTTGTCACTATGAGGGGCACTTTGCAGCCACATCTTGCAACATCCTGGCATGCACCAAGTCAGCCAAAAGCAATTTGTCCTGAATTTCTGTGGAGTGAAAATAGATTTATTACAGTAGCAGCAGACACATTCCTAACCAGGCCAGGCCCAGAGAAAGGCTACAGACCTGTTACTCCTCCATCTCCATACTGCCACTTTCGAAAACAACATCTTTATATTTACACTCAATAAAATGTGACATTTGTTCGTTTCTTTTTACAGAACTGCTCAACAGACCCTCTGACCTTTTTGAAAAAATAAGAGCTCCACTCCTGCTGAATTAAAAACAAGGGTACCTGTAGAGGCCAATAAAAACAGGAAAGCTGCCACCAAGCCCCTGATCCTGCCTGCTGAACACAGTCCAGTGACACAACAGGTGTGTTATGACCCTGCTTGATGGAAGGATTTAAATGGGTGGGGGTTCAGCAACCCTGCAAACTTTACTGGAGACAGTGACTAAGAGGAAGGAGCAAGGGGCAAAGTCTGAGCCAAGGAAAAGTGGGCGTTAGTAGGTCAGAGGTCACTGGGGTCTAGTGTGTGCCCTCTGACCCACCATGACAGTGTGGTGCCAGTGATGGAAGATATCAACAGTGTGTGTGACCCTTGGGCACTACTAACACCGTGGGGGATTGTTAAATTTGGACCTGAAAGAGGTGGTTGGTGAGCTAGACAGCGAGCACAAGTATGAGTTATGTGCACATGAATTTGTACTTTGGTGTGTGCCTGTGTTTTAAGACTGAGACAGATTGATAATCTCTGTTTAGTAAACATTACTACGAGACCGATGGAGCCGTGGTTCCAAGGACATGACTCTAGAGCTAACAACAGGCTGACTACCAGTCAGGGGACGTGAATGCGGTATGCACGGCTTGCAGCATGTTTGATAAACACAACAAATTGCCAAGGATAAAAACAAAGTGAGAGGAAGGACATGATTAGCAAAGTTTGATGTAGAACATTTCCCGAGCTTTTCCAAAAATAGTATTACAGGAGATGTTTTTGGTTGAGTAGAGTGGGCAATGAGTAAAATTCCCATAACTCTTTGCCAATCAGTCACACCTCATCATGCATTTGCTTTAAAATGACCCAACTGAAAAAAACAACAACCGCTGTCCAGTAAATGCCAGTAAATGAGCCCTTCATTTCCACTTACTGAAAGTTTTGCAGATGTCGGAGACCGCCTTAAAGACGCGGTCGGAGAAGTTGACCTTGACCTTCATGTGCTTCATATTGGGCAGCTGGAGGCGCAGGAGCTTGTGCTGCGGCGTGAAGAGCAGCCTGGCGTCTGCTTGGATACCGTACTTGTCCAGTGTCCAGTGGGTTTTCAACAGCCATGTCTTCTTTTTCTCCCACCACAGAGCGTGGTCTGACCAGTCCTTCTTCACATCTGAGGAAGGAAAGAAAAGAGTAGTGGGTGACTTTTAGTAATTGTAAATGATGTTAAAAAGGAATGGGCTGTCTTATTTTTTTACTACATACATTACTTTTCTGTAAGAGGATATATAACTGGCCACTTTTGTTGTTTTTATATTGACAGCAATATGGGAAAGTGTAAGTGGAGCACTCTGTATCTATCACACTGTACTGACCTGAGCTAACCAAATATGTCCCTCCAGGGCAGAGGATCACATATGGGGTGAAATGAGGAGGAGGGGGGGGGGGGGGGTCGAGAAAAGGTTTGCGCCGGGGTGGTAAAGTCAAAGTGAGAAGGAGGAGAGCACGGAGTGTGTGAAAGACATGGCTGTTTGTGTGACACTGTGGGGATATCGGGTTCATACCTCTCTCTTTGTTGCAAAGACACACTGTGATCCCTCTAAAGCAGAGACAAGCCACCCAAAACCCTCCATAGCTTCCAGGCTTTTGCTCCGCAGGGACTCAATACAATGGGGACGGACCTGTGGTCTCATGATGTGTTTGTCTGACTTCAAGGGGAAGGTGAAACCCGCAGGGATTTGAAGGAACTCAAAACAGCTGTTTTGTAGATCACCTTGCTCCAGTTTCTATACAAGCAGTGCTGTGATGGGCTGAATTTGTGTTTGAAATGCCAGTTACTTCAAACCCTGAGGTGAAAAAAGCCCCCATTACCACTTAGAGTAAGAGTTGCTTAACATCTATGTATTTATCCCCTGTGTTCACAAAATAGCTATATGTATTAAGCTGCTGGTCAAAATTGTTTGGTTATTTGTTTTGGTTTCAGTTACTGTATTGCCTTTTTAGCAGAATATAATAAATTGAGTGAACAGGCCTGTAGTTTTTAGCCTATTATACATTCAGATGTCCTCCCTGAGCAGTGATGTCATTACTCCGGCATTAATCCAGGAAGGCGCTTCCCAGAGTGGTGTCTCATTTCCTCCACCCACATACCGCTTCGTCGGCTCTCCAGCCTATGAGCCTCTCTCTCACTGACTAACTGTCCAGACACAGGGATCGCTTTGCTCAGTCATCCTATAAGCAAAGTGTTGGACCTGAACTGTTGTACCTTATATACTGCTGAGTCAGCAAGCGTGTGAGAAACATCCATTGACATAGCCAGACGCTGAATATTACAAAACATTAACAAACCAGTCAGCTAGATGACAAGAATACAGTTTACATACTTATATATTGGCATATCAGAATATTCAGGTTTCAATTAGGCAACATAAGGGGTCAGGTAAAGTGTTATATGTGCCAATATCCCATACAAATGATTTAAAACAGAGTATTTTTATACAAAACCTGAAACCTGTGATCTTTAAATCTGGTCACATCAATCATGTCAACTACCTCTATACTTATATTCTATCGCACCATATTAACAGAACAAATAAAAAATGTAGCTGAGATGAAAAGTCGGCGATCCCCACAGTGATTGGACCAACAAGGTGACCCATCCCTAGAGCCACCCCACTAATGTGACTAAAAAATTTATATTGAAGGTCTAAACATCAGTGTCTTTACTTCGGAACATCCCCGAGGGTAGAGAGAGCCAAGAGCTGCATTATGACCCTTATTAAGGAAACACATGTACTTTATACTCAAGGCTGGTGGCACATTATGTGCAATGCACAATTTACTTTCTACATTTGATTTGCACATTAATACCATATCTGAAATTTGCAATGCACATTTTATATGCACATTAATAGGAATATATGGCCATGAAGTTTAAAATTCTACTTTTATTCTAGTTTTTTTATTATATGTACCCATCTGTCTATCTATCAGCACACACCGACATACCACATACACAGTTTCTAATGGACAAACTATAAGCCCCCCTATTAGCCATTATTCTTTACATTCACTTCTGACACATGGCTATGCTGCACAGAGTTCACATCAACAAGGTGGTTTGGGTTTTTCTATCATAATCCAAACTGCCTGGTGCTCATTGCTTTGGTTCATTCTGAAAGGATAATATAGTATCAATGTTGCAGACAGGGGAATAATCATGAATGTTGAGCTCCATCTGTCAATCAAACAGCTTGGTGCCATGGTAACCTAAACCTTGAGTGGCCCTCCGTTTCTGTGTCCTCCTATAGTTTTCCCTGACCTTAACTTCACATAGAGGCACCCATATGTGTTGTTGACACTCTCCTGCTGATCCCATCTAAAGGCTGAATGAATGGGATTAGTCGTAGAGTATGTGAAACAGCAGATTGGCTACTTAGAATCAGGAAACAAGACTGTTGTGAATCTGAGTAAAGCAAACTGGGTTGGGGAATAGATTATAATGGTGATTAGGATGAGGAAGAAAATTAAAGAAAAGAAATGGCCACCAGCATCTCAATGCAGATGTCATTGTGAAGGGTTACCACTGTGTAAATTGAATTGGGGAGGGGTTGTTTGTTAAGCTGTTGGGGTTTGTTTACTCCAGGGGCAAACACTTGGTACTTGAGTGAAAACATTCCAAGCTTTCTTTTGGTGACCATGTGTGAGTTACTCTAGCAGCATGGGGTCTAGCTGTCATCGCTCCGTTCTGGTGCTTCAGCTGTGCAGAGCACAACTTCATTGCTGCCATCTCAGAAAATGTTCTCTGAAGTGTACTGGAGCTATTAACGGCTGAAATAATGAGAGGCAATAAGGAGGGGAAAAATGAAAATAGACCTAAATGTATTTTCATAACTCTACTGACAGATTTTCCTCTTACAACCTTGTAATTTCTGGTGTCTGGGAGCAATGCAGAACAGCTAGCATTAACATTTGGCACTCAGGTCTTCACCGCAGACCTTGTTCTATAGAAACGTCCTCATACTCAGCATGCATGACCACCGTGCAGTCTGTGGCAAGGCATGAATGCACGTCTTGGCTAGTCTCAGTTACCCTCAACGTGCTCCCAATGGCCCATGTTCCACTGTTTCTCTATATGTCTCCACCCACCGCCAAAACCTAACTGGACATAGTGTTTCTGTCTGCTTGCTTGTGGCATTACGCAGTGGTTCGATGTGTTGTGATTGGATGAAGGTGGCCTGGGTAGGCATTCATTGGGTTCTTTCAGCTACAAGGTGGTAACTCAATCCATTGAGAGGGAGGGAGAGAGGGCCTATGGCATCTCCCATCTAAAAATACAGCCTGCCAAGTCTGACGTAATGCAGCAGCCAGAGAAGCGGGGGCCTAAGTAATTGGGTGCATTAAATGTGGACCCACAGCCCCTCAATGGAGTGGTGTGTGTGTGTGTGTGTGTGTGTGTGTGTGTGTGTGTGTGTGTGTGTGTGTGTGTGTGTGTGTGTGTATGTGTGTGCATGCACAAGAAGGGCTTGAAAGACAAGGGGAGGGGAAATAGAATGGGAAAACCATGTTTTATGACCTCTGCAGGACATGAAAGATGATACAAAGATTGAATGTGCTTGTGTGTGTGTGGGTTTAGGGATCTGTTGTGGAGAGGGTGTTCTTATCCATCCATTAACAACATTAGCTCGGCGCGTTTGTGCGTGTGTGCGCTTTAACAAGCCAAATTAATCCATAAATTCTGTCAAACCAAGCTCTCTTCATTCACCACCATCACTGCCGCAGCTCTCGACCCAAGACCGCTTCCTCTGCTTTGTACACCAGATACCACAATAAATGCTGCTTTAAAAAGGAACTGATTAATAGTGTAACATTCGACGAAGCATTTAAGCGAAAAAACAAACAGGAAACAGTGAGAATGTACCTGAAGTGGCGCATTGTGAGCACACAAGTGCCCAGTTTGAAGGGCTTTCTTGGGGACAATACAGCAAAACTAAGTGTTCCTCCTTCTTTGACTCAGTCTTCCTCTCCTTTCCCTCACTCCATCCCTCCCCTCCTACTCTGGGTATCTGTGGTGTTTACATTAGGAGGCAGCCATGTTTATGGAGGCCTGTCTGTGAGGGGGAGGGGGCAGAGGAGAGGATGAGAAAAAGGGAACGAGAGGATGGGGAAGAAAAAGGAGCGGTGAGGAGGATGAGCGGAGGAGGGAAGAACCTCTAACTGTGAGTGAACACATGAGAACAGGCGTGAGGAAGAGGGAAGTCAAAATGAAAGTCTGCGTGCAAAAAATAAATAAATGAATAAACACATAAACAGCTTTTCCGATTTCAGCTCCTCTGTAAAAAGAAACCGCCTCTGTGCCTGGGACATAAAACAAAAAAGAAAGTAGATGTTTCAGCAGCCAACTGTTGCTGACTTTGAGTCTTTCTGACCATTCAAAATGCTAATAATACATGATGAATGACAAAACCAATTCAATTCTGCTAACTAGACACCCTGCAGTCATGCCGAGATGTGACACTGAGCTGTTGGCTGGAAGGAAAAAAAATCCCTGCTGTTCCATGTGCACTAGATGATTCATATCTACTTTTTATTACGCTCCAACGAGCAATGCTGTGATCATCAGCTTATGACTGCAGCAAAATCCAGGCTCATCTCCAGCACTGTTGATGGAGACGATTTATAGATGACATACTTACAGGTCAGGACTTTTTAACTATGTTTGCACAGTCTTAATGTTTTTAATTAGCTTTCAGTGATAATCACTTTCATGAAGTGCAAGGCTTTGTCATTTTGAACCATCAGCTGATTAAACCATTACAGGCCGGTGAGGCAGGTCCTGCCGTTTCCTTGGTGACTCCTGGCTGACACCACAGGGGCAGCAGTGCGAGACGACAACTTGTTTTCACACACAACAAAGACAGACGTGCAGGACTGTCAGTCTTATCCTCCCTCTCTCTCAAAACACAGACACAGTTCATGCCTTTTTACAACATGAAAGCTCCTCTCTCTCTAAATATATTCCGTGTCTAAAGCAGGGTGAAGGTCGGTATTGACAAGCAAAGGCTACAAGAAGCAACTGTTCTGCACTGTCCTTAAATTAGATCTACTGTAAATGGCCTTTAGGCACTCAGTAGCTCGTACAGTCATGCTAGATAGTATCAACATCAGATACCTAACATGTATACAACAGGTTTGAAAGAGACAGCTGATGACAATATCTGTGTGGCAGACATGAGATAAAGAGTCACACGGGATTACAGAGGGAGATTTAAGTGATACAGTGTATGTAACAGGCTGGGTTTGTGCTAAAGACAATGAAAAACACCAAGTCATCATTATCGCTATATATCGGCTGCAGAACTGGTATCTGAAAAGCAGTGAAACTGGTTTTTGGACAGTTAGTTAACTCCAAGATAGCCTTATTACAAACAACTCGTGTCACGTTCGCCACGAGTGAAGATGAAGTTCCAGCTATGTCCCTGAGGTATTCACCAACCAATACCATTAAGACTGAAGTACTCACCATTGACAGCCTGAGTTGAACAAGGTTAGCTGAGCTTATTTTGGTCATTTATTACACAACAGTTCAGCTTCCTGCCAATAGCCGAAACACTAAACAGATCATTTATCACAGGCATTAAATATGCAAAACACAGCACCTTTTAGGCCCAGATTCTGCCTGAAACCTTTCAAGCTGTCAACCCTTAACTGCCAAAGCATTTAGTCAAACAAGCACTTACTGTAATGTTGCCATTTTAGCCTGTGGAAACTAGACACATATGTTGATCAAGGCTGTGTCAGCAATACACAGATCACATAGGTGAAAGATCTTGTAAAATCATGACTGGCCCTAAAGGAGTCTGGGGACATTACAATGGGTATTGATTCTATTGAATGTACTGCTTCTATTACTTCCCCACATACTCACACTCTTTGTCTTGATTACTAACAGAAATCCCCTTGAAAACATGCCGATCAACAATATATAGCCTCAAGAATACAGACTAAACTGGGGCTGTGGTTCAGGATAAGAAGTGCGTCACATCACATCACATCACATCACATCACAGCTCACCTGAGAGCTCCACATAATAAGAAAATATAAGTGAGGTAGACAAGTGGAGAGCTTTGTCAATATGGAGGTGTACTGTGTAGGTGAGGTGGAGGAGGCTGAAGCAGGCTCTCAGTGAAAGGCAATAAGCACATTTCCTGTGAGTGGAGTGAACCTGAAAACCTTGAAAGAAAACCTAGGAGGAGCTAGCCTGTTAGACGAAGAAGAGAGTGCAACAGTACTGGCTTTGATGCATTAGGAGAGGCCAGAGGGCTATTAGAGGAATCTTCCTTAGAGACAGATAGTTTGTATCCATTTGTGTCATATTCCATACACAGCAAAACAGTGGTGGCGCTCCCCCTCCGCCCTGACACAGCTTTATACAATTAAGCGCTCAGGGACCCGGTGGAATAATGACATTACAAAGAAACTCAGGGACTAAGATCAATGGAGCAGATAGACAATATTCATCTGTCCTTCTATCCATGTATGTATCCTGCCAAAAGGCACCCTTGGGGCTATGATAAGCCATCCCACTGATGTCTTTGTGAGATGCACAACAGGAAGCTGCAATGCTCTTCAGTTTCTAGATCTTTCAGAACTGAATGCCAAGCTTTTGCATCTCTGCATCTCTCTAGAAAACCAGAGGAGAACCTAGACTGTCAAGTGAGATTTCTTAATGTTTGTGGCTGGCTGGCTGGTATGCAGGCCTGCAATAATGCCAAATGATAAGTCCATAAACGACCAGACTGATACTAAACAAGGATTTGCTGCTTTCTCAGTTTTATTTTACAATAAACTGTATATTTTGAGTTTAGTTTGACTGTTCATTAGACCAGATAAGCATTCTGAAGACATTACTTCAGACTTTGATGCCTTGTGGTAACCATTTTTATTATTTTTTCAATATTTTTAGACAAGCACACCAGCTGTGGAACAAATAAGAAAATTCAATAAGTGTCAAAGCTGTAATTGAAATAATTTCCACAATTTATACTCAAATAAAGTGCCTTAATAAAGCACAGTTGTAAAAACAAACCCCTCTCTTGTTGGTTTGCTCTGTGAAAGGGAGAGTACAGAGACAAGCTGTGAGGCGGGGACAGCTTGAACTTAATGAAATGTGGGCTGAGGACCTAAACAAAAAACTCCAGATCAGCTTACCCCATTGACACACAGGTGTGTGGTGTTGCATTATGCTGTGTTCTAACATTCCCTTTTGCCGGATCCACTGTGCTGCCTGCCTCTACAGGAAGGTGAGAGGGACAAAAAGTAACAGGCTCCGATTCCCAGAGGAGCCATGAAAGTTTGCTCCCCTGCATGTTTAACATACCTAACATAACTAATATAATCTTCCTTAACGAGCACAGAGGTTCTTCCATGAAAGTGAACGAAGAATACCGGAATAGAAAAACCTAGCTATTTCATAAATGGCAATTTGACTATACTGTGCATTTCAAAAATACCCAAAGGCACCCAAATTAGGAATATAAATATCTAGATCAAAGACCTACATGTGAGCAACTGTAGAAGTCTGAGTACAGAAAAGCACAATCACTGACTTCAGCATCTTGCAAATGAAACAGGAAAGCTCTGGCCTGGGCAGGACCGCTACTTAGGCTAACTACTTCCTGCAAGAGAGATTAGAGCGCAGGATGATCACACGGGCTGCCAGGCTATTTCTCACTTTGCAATGCCAGACCTTTAGAATGGCTTCACTGTCACGATCAATGAGAACATTACACACGGTGATACATCAGAATTGTGTGTAATGAGAAAATGAAAGGAGAAGCAGGAATTTGCTCCTGATGTACAATATTGAAAGTAAAGCTTTCACATTACCAGGAAAGATATGACTATCTCAGCTTTTCATCTGACTCTTAATACCGATCTTCTCCCTCTGCCCAACAAAGTCATATCCTTCAAAAAAATGCCATAAACACACGGGACAGGAAGGCGGGAATGCAAGGAAGGCAGAAGGGAGAAGGCGCATAAAAAAAGCCCAGAGGAAGTTAAGCATCCTGTGTTAAATCACGTCTGTTTCCTAATGAAACCTGCACTCCATTGTCAAACTGAAGTCATCTCCCTCTATCACCACAAACTCCAGCAAGCAGCATGAGTGAGCCTTCTTGGTATCGCAAAAAGGATACAGAATTCAAATAGTTCACACAGTGCAGCATTATTTTTATTCTCAAAGTTGCTTAAAAGGAAATATTAAAGTCAAATCTAAGACAATTCCAACTGAACAATATTAAAGTGTTTTAAGATCTGCGTTGTTTAGTCCAGATAATCTGATATTTCTCTGGTGGTGCATTTTGGTTTACTTTACTGAATTTCTTTTTTTGAATATGAAGAGAAAGTGAACAAAGGGATGAATGCAACATGTTTACCAGCTCATGCCCTTGTTCAGACAAGAACAAACTAACTACAGGTTTGACACCATCTCTGGTGTTTTGTTCCATGTTTTGTTTTAATTTGTGCCTCTGAATAGAGCTGAGAAAAAAGATTAAAAAAATAAAAAATAAGAAGTTCAGTGTAACCACAATGCATTGTTTTCTCAAACACAATCAAAATGAATGTGAGATGATGACATTCAACTGTGAAGTGAGTATGTAGGTCATCGCAAATACAAAACACACATTTTTTCTGACATGCAGGGAAGGTTCTGTGTGGCTGGCTGGTGGTGGAGCAGCCAAAAGCAAACTGCAGGCCCCTCACTGGAAACAACCGCATAAACTATCAGACTCACACTAGACCAATTAGTTTGCTTGAGTTCTATTTATGGAACATTGAATAACCAGCATACATGAACCTAGGTCTGAAACCAAAATGGATTTTTGCTATCAAGACAGCGAACAATCTGTCCTTTCATGTTTCCTATTGATTACCAAACCTTGCTACGTGGCTGGAAAGTGTCAATTATACAAACATGGCTGCCAGAACTTTTTAAAAAATGAGTCAAAATAATATTTTCCACCAAATATATTTTGATAACGAGGAGTGAGAAAAGGGGGCTGAAAATGGAGAGAAAGAGGGAGAAATGAAAAGAGGGAGGGTTGACAGAGAAAGAGAGGGGGATGTGGATGAAGCAGGCAGCAGAGAATCCAGCAATGACGGCAGCGACCAGAGAACAACATGCCAAACCCTGGAAGTCATTTCCTGCTTCATCGAAGACTTTTATGGAATTCTAGCAGCGTGGCTAACGTCACAATGAGACGGAGAGACAGAGAGTGGAGGCTCACATCTCCCTCCCCTCTATGACTCCTCTCTCTTGCCCTCCCATTTTATTCTCAGGCCAGTCACTCTACCCTCAGCTGTCTTGTTGAGGCTAAGCAGAGCCAATACAACCAGATCACCTCCAGTAGCGTAACTGCTACAACACTGGCACACAAAATGTGCTTCTTTTGGGGTTTGCACAATTACCTAAAATGTCTTATTCTTATACAAAAACTTGACATATAGTATAGTCCAGGGGGAGGAGTACACCATAAACACAAAAGTTGGCCTTTCCACCTTTAGCACATGCAAAGTAGAAGTATTGATAGCACAATCACTATTGTATGCCACAATGTTGAGATTCTAAAAGCTATGTAATTTTGGAACAATCACTCCAAATCCAATAAAACTCCCGCTGGCTAATGTTGTTTGTGCAATATTTGTTTTCCCCTTCTAAATGGCACAATATTAGCTTTTAGAGGCGCGGGCAGCACTTGTGGAAAACATCAACAAAGTCAGGCAAGGCACCTATGATGGAGAGCGATGGAAGGATGAAAGGATTACGAGAGCAGGGGACCAGAGGGTGGTCAATCAGCCCAGCTTTAAATATGGTTCTTCTGAAGGGCTGCAGGGGAAATGGAAGCAACGTTCACTACTTTGATCAATAGCTAAGTGCCTTCCTGGCATTTGTCTATTTAATCCATTATCGAAAGCCATCTGAGCCTGTGATGTGGACAGGGGACCCGTAGCTCACAGGAAGAGTTGACTGATGGACACAGGATACATGTGGATGAGGCACACCCCTGGACCCACTCGCACATCCATGCTCAACATGGTCAACTATGAAATATATGCACAAGTACTACACTTCCCATCGCACAGGAAACAGCTGATGTCAACACATTTTCACACATACAGTTTGTGTGTGATTGCATACAGCTACAAATGTTAACTTAAAAAAACAAAAAAAAGATTGCATGTTTTTAAAAAAGAGCACTCTCAGGCTTGTAGAAAGCAATTACTTAATCTTAAGAGGTTGGGTCCTTGGTTGTGGGGGCAGACAGAGATTTGACATTGCACCAGGATGTCCTTTCAATGTGAAACTGACGCTCTGTCTGCCAAACTTTTGTGGTATCTACATGTCCCGTCTCACAGCATCACATATGTGTCTGTTTGCACATGGGCGGCCTCCTCTATGTGTAACAAGCCAATCCAACAGAGTATGTGTATGTGAAAGCACTTGAGGTGTTCAATGAGAACTATGCAGCACTGTCACCAGAGGTATAGAAATAGGTTACTGGCAACAGAAACTACCTAAGATTTTTCCCACAGAGGGTTTAGTCACATGAAAACTGCATCCTTACCATTTAACTTAACCTCAAAGTCACTCAGTAACTCACACATAAAACTTACAAAAAGACATATGTATTATCTTTGGTCTTTTCACCAATTTCAGTCAAGAGCTTGGTCCACACTGTCCACAATAAGAAATCTTGAGTAAATGTGTATTTTCTGTGCTACTGAAAAGATAATTCTTTAATAGCAATAATGTGTGTGACATGAACAGTGTGCATTCTCCTGCAGTGTGTGACCATGTGGAAAATCCTGGTTGTGGACTGGTTAATGATTACAATGCAAAACGACCTGTTGACAGAGGGTAGCAGGGAGACGGCAGTCAAATGAAACATCCCCACGTTCACTTTGTTAAACCTGTCAAGTTGCATTCTGTTTACACACAAACTTTCAGAGTGGAGTTTCATATAACTGCAAAACTTCTGCTTCAGTCTACAGTATGCTAATTCAACAACCATAATGGTAGCAGTAGTAGTATGATAATGACGAAGGGATTTCAGTATGGCTAAAAATAGTAACTTAAGGCTGGAATTATAGTACTTTTTTGATAAACAAGCATGCAGAACCACTTCCTGTTACTTTGCTTCAGCACACCAAAAGTCAACAACCTAAGCATGGTCAACAAATCAAAACCACAAGCCAAGGAACTCCAGAGCAGATAGTCAAAAAAGCTACATCCTTAAAGGAAAACTTTTTTTAAAAAACAGCCAACTCCCATCCTGAAGAAGATTACATGTCATGCAATCACATACATAATACTACTTGACAATCTGGTTCAATTCTAAACACATGGCCCATTTTTATTTCTATAAGAATAAAAACCTGTTACAAAAGTACCATGCTGTTATCCTTCAAGTATTACAGTCAAAGAACAACTACTGAAGAAGGTTCGAGAAGGTGCAATACCATAATAACCAGACCTTAACAGAAAGCGTCAACACAACTCAAACACTGGATAAGGCCGGGCCTTGAGTAGGGTCTGGGTGGGAGGACCAATGAATTCATGTCGTCCCACACACGGCTGCAACACTGCACTCGCCCAGCGTAGATGCTGCACAGCACAGACGACCACAGAGAACAAAGACCTCAATTATGAGGCGCTCAAACAGGAGAGCTAAAAACGGGACCACGGGCAGAGAATAAAACCTTGGAGCACTGCAGGAATGTAGAGCTTTCAAGCACTATCCACACACACACACACACACACACACACACACACACATACACACACAACACACTGTCACTCCCAAATCGCGCTGCCACCACCACTGACCTTTCTCCAGCCTCCATGAAACAGGGCAGTGTTCAAGTGGCTGGAACAGAGGACTCTTATGCTTACTTGCACCCAGACTTGTCAAGTGCAAAACTGCAGTTACAGAACAGTGCATGATCTAGTGTGGGCGGGCGACTTGTGTATGGTTTCTTTATACCTTGGGTTACTGACCCATATATGCTGATGGAGAACAAAGAGGAATCTAAACCTCTGCAAGTCCACAGAGCTGCCAGAAGAGCTTAACCTGCTTCCAAACAACAAAAGCCGTTCACTTTCCGTTCTCATTAAACAGTCTGTACAACAGGTTCCCTTTTTATCCACAGAAAAATAGTGTTGCTTCACAAACTGCCGCCTCCTGATTTCCTCTCAGAAAGCATACTCTAGAGCTCCGAGTTGAATAATGTCTGCTCTTGAATTTGGCCTGTAATCAGAAACAGTTTGTACTTTTGCATAAATGACTGGTAGTGGAATTTCACTTCTCAGAATGGAAACTATTTTGAGGAAAGGTATTTATTGCCCAACAAATATGAACTGATAACACAAGTCAGCCACATAGACACACAGAAATTCTGCTTGGGCAAAATGGTACAAAGTCAGAGGTCAAAAGAAAGGGCTTTCATAGCTTTTACCAGATCTATATCCAGTATGTTATGAACAGAATGCATCTTAAATGTGAAGACTCTTGATCTTACATGATTGTTTTATTATGTCTATTTGTCTATTAAGGCTTTGCTCAAGCTTGTTTATTACACTTGAGATAAGCCACTTTCAAAGGCGGCCGTAGCATGACAGCAGCGTGCACTCGTACCTAGTTTCTCCACGAGTTTGAGCATGACTCCGCCTATATGGATTTCCCCAGTGACCCTCAGCGACACATCCCTGTGGAGGTCGGTAACATGCATCTTCAGTTCCCACGTCCCATCGGCGTAGCAGCCATCGGGCATCCGGATCCCGTCCAACGCCATCCTGTCAAACAGAGCCACAGTTATACTTCTGTCACACTGTGTTGAAAAGAAACCTTTTGACCCTCTGGAGCCTGTCCTCTGCATTTATCTGACAGCTGTTTTTTAATGGTTTGCAGTTCAGAGTTTACAATCAAAATGAGATCAGTTAATAAAAATGATGCTCTGTTTTAGATTAAACCCTATAATAAGGAATTGGAGTGAGCATCTTGCTTTTACAGTAAAGTATCAATATTTTAAACACAATGAAAGAGTCCAGGGGTGGATGATATATCGTGAGAGCATTTACACTTGCCAAACCTCAGATATTTTGCTACACCATTTACAGTGTACAGTGTCATTCCAGCAATTTCACACATCAAAGTTAGTTTCCTAGTCATGGCTGGTGTTACTCAGCTTGTGAAACTGTTGTTTAATGTCTTCTGTTGCTATGAAGGAGCTTTTCAGAGTGTGAATAAAGTAGCCTTAATGGTGTCATAATGATGCCTTCACAATTATCTCAGCTTGGACTTGGAGACTACAGATTTGTAACAGAAAGCCTGCATCACAGATTGGAGGGGTGGAGTATGAACGCTACCCATCTACTTAAGGTTTAACAGAAAATGTGATTGGGTGGCATTAAGTAAAATGAAACATCCAATTTTGTCTCTTGAAAGTTCCCCAACTTTATGGTAGCATAGAATGAATATCTGAACTAACCCTTTAATAGAGGATATCGGGTTACAGATCATTGAGGGCGATTATTGTACATTAAGTATGATTTTTGCATCAATGTGAATTAACTTTTTCATTTGTCACTTATTCTACACACAGGATTCTTATCATTTTATCCATAAACAGCTTATCAACTGATTTTCCATTGCCATATTCATGTAGATAAAAATTAACTATGCCATGAAAGTATTACAATGACAAAAGAAAAATAGCATCCTAGACTCATTTCCCTGCTGTATTTTTAAATTCTGCTATACCTTTTGTATGAAGTAAAGAAGTAAGATAGGCTTCTTCCAACATTGGCACACAGTTATGGCCACATTACAGGGGTAACACATTAGGGTGACTTAGCTAAGCTAATGAACATCTGACCCTAAATAATGACTCAAGAAGGGATGAAGGAGAATCAAACTATGAATCTGCTGTAGTAGTATTACTAACAGGGAATAAGACGCGCCCTGGTGTGTCAAGTCCCTGCCAAGAAGTTACAATATAGCGTATCTGTCATGCTTTGATCTGAGGATGTCCAGTAAAGAGTGGCCTGCAGATCAAAACAGCCGTCTAATCGATAAACCCGGCGGAACAAAGACTAGGCCCGCGGCTACAAGTTCAACAAGGACCCTTTGGCAGCTATTCTTTCCGCAAATGTGCCGATTCACCTGTTAAAAATAACGGTAAAGGCCCTCTTACAAATAGGCAGAGGAGGTTAATTATGTAAGCGGAGCCCGTACAGCAGTTCCTCGGCTGCATGCACACTCAGTCACTCGGTCGTTACAGCACTAACTTCACTGGAAAGTGTCTCTAAAAGCGAAGAAAGCCGCTCAAATGTACAGGAAAAGTTGTTAAGTTAAGCGTGGGGTAACATATAACAGAAGCGGTTTAACCACAAGAAGAAGAAAGAAAAGCTACAACGTTTCCATATTTCATAGCGGCGAAAGAGCAAAGCTTTAAAGGACGAACATTTAAAATCTGTGTACTCACCTTCACAAACACCAAAAAAACACTAAAACAGTCGACTACACGGTACAAAACAAGTCCCCCCCTCCTTATATCATGTATAAAGTTTTTTCAGGTGACAAAATCAGAGAGAAATCCCCGAAAAACTCGCTGAAGAAGTGAAGTATCCCAAACAGTTTTCCTGCGAGCTTCGGCTTAATGGAGTCCAGCCGTCCCTCTTTTTCTCCCTCCCTCTTTCCAGCAGCGGATAACGTCACTGCTCCAATCCCACTTTTCCTTTCATACTGGGAGCTTTTCTGGTCGCCTACTGGTCCCCACTGTCACCTCACACACACACACACACACTCAAGGCTTTCACTAGGCATGTGGGTGTGTGTGGGTGAATTGTGGGTTAAATCTCCTTTTTGACCTATTATGTCCATTTTGTAGAATTACGTTTTTTTCTGTCATTTTCAGATCAACTATTTGCTCTGATATTCATTCTTAACCCATTAAAAACTGTTTGGATTTATCTGCCCATTTTTCAACCTCTGTAATTCAATAAAGACGAGAAAAACAACTACGTATGTTTTAGTGTCATCATAAAAAATATACAATAGTCTAATTTTCATCAACAGAGTGAAGTATACTGTAAGTCAATGATTCAAAATTCTGATGACAAATTCTCAAAAAGACAAATTAGACCACAGACCCCCATTTAATAAAATTTTATTATTATATGTTATATGTTTTATTCCAAAAAGCAAAGGCTATGAAACCCATGACCAATATCATATACTCTGTCATTGTGTTACTTGTGGACAGAATTACAGTGAAAATAAATCATTCCCCTTTTTGCTGGGGACCCTCTGAACTCCCCTCAAGGACCCCATTTTGAGAGCCACTGCTATAAGTAATAGTAAATACCATGTGTGCTGTATTTTGTCAAACTGCAGTATTTCATAGTAGAAAATCCAACCATTTGTGGCTGGAATAATGGACATGGAGTTAAGATCTCAAGCTGCCTTTTATGGCAATAATATTGAGGCTTGCAGCAGCAGCAGCAGCAACAGCAGCAGGAGCAGGAGCATCCAGGGACCTCTGGGTCTTTAATCCTGGGAGCAACAGCACACAATAACAAGACATTTTGTTTTTGTCACTCTTACAGTTTTAATAGCTGAAAAGTTCGACTGAAATCCCCCCGGCTGTAAATAAGCTTTTCTTTTTGCGACTGAAAGACCCAGTGGGAGAATATCTATAGTAGAAATTAGCCAGGGTATACAGAAATCTGTTTTCATTCCTGACACATCACGTATATCCAAGCAGCACTTTATTGTAATGTTGTAGCTGGTATGTCTATGAACTGCCTCAAGTACTGTTGAGGGATTTAAACTACAGGCATACACAATATTTCATCACTTTATCTAATATTAAATCTTATTCTGGGGCTTAATAAGTGCATACAGTCCCAGACGAGTAATAAAAAAGTACAATATTTAACATTTCCATGTGATATAATGAAAAACAATGAAATACCACTCAAAAATATGTTTTGCTCATTATTACTTCACTTGGATGTTTGAGCTTCACTCTGCAGAATGATGTATGTGCAGAGTTTGACACTAGAAGGCTGTTTTCACATTTATCTGCCGAAAGTGGAAAGTTTCTTTGCGCTCATAGAAAGTCTGAGTTTAAGGTGTGGGCCTATCACAACTCGTTCAGAGGCTACATTGTCTAATATGCAACTTACATAAGTGTGATGTGGAAACTTGAAGCTTCCAGTGGTTCAACTTGTGAAATGAATAATATGTGCATATTCATTAACTCTGGATTTTTCAATGAGAAAGATTGAGGGAATGTACTTTTAAGGATGTTAATGAGGTATTTGGACTTTTGTTGTGTGGATAAACCATATTAGACACATTCCAAGCAGAGTATTCTTTATATATTGAATCTTATAACATGCCTGGAGGGGATCTTGAAGTAAATTAATATATATAGTTGCTTCATCCCTGTGGAAAGTTCACATATAAATACCACACATCCATTTTTTTAAAAGGCGTGTATAAAGTGTTTAAAGCTATACTTAACTCACACACAAGGTCAGTCATTATATCAGGATCTCATTACATTACAGAAACTCAATAACAGTTCACTTTGATTTTTTTAGTAGACTGTAGACATCTACACCAATGTATAACAGTCTCCCAATATAGCCTTGTAACTATGTGAAAAGAATCCTGTGCAGGTTAACATCATGGTGCTTTCAGCATCTTGACCCCTTTCTTTTCCCATACACCGAATTTGAAATATTAATGGGACATTTGGCTTTAAATCATCAGTCTGTGAAGAAAGCACGCATGCATGTCATCAGTTTGTGGGTTTCACAGAATTTCTCCATCAGTCAAATGCTGATAAACTGCAGATAATATCGTCTGCAGGTCCTTGTACACATCTTCACAGCTGCAGATGACTTACTGTATATGTGCATTCAATGAAATCATCACACAAGTGACAAGTTTGGAGAAAAGGGAAGAGAAAGGCTGATGTCTCCTTTCTTTCCAGAGCTGCAGCACAATACACACTCATACACACGCTGTCCAAGCAGTTTGCAGTAAAGACCCATGAATCATCAGCGTTTCTGGCTCAGAACCGCATTGAACTCGTTCAGCTCCAGCTCGCAAGCTCCAATCCTCAACTCAGGAATCTGGGCCTTTAGACGACGGTCTGCATCAAAGCGATTTATAACCTCTCTCCCCACAGCTCTGACCCCCTCGTCAGTGTCTGGCGGCCGACCCATTGCCTTTTATAGGCTGTGTTTTAATTGCAGAGTAAACATTTGAGTCAGTCAGATGCAGTGCAGGAGACTCAGATAGGGAGCTGGCTTGGCTGCTGATGTAAATGAAGGAGAGAGGTGGACAATGTGAGGAGAGGCCTTTAAGAAGTTTACATTGTCTGCATGAGTTGCCTTTAGAAAGAAAAATCACTCTTTTGGCATTTAGAATGTAGCTGGTAAGATGTTTGATTGGGTATTCAAGTGAAATGATATATAATCTGACTTTTGAAGTATATTATGACAATTCAACATCTGTTTGACTTAAAAATAAATCATCAATGTAAAAAATTACAATGATAAGTATTAACAACTGTCAAAATAGTTAAATTAGCTAAAGGCAATAAAAGGAAATAGGGATTGAGAAAGGGCTCTTGACAACAGATGGTCAACAGGAGTCTTTGTTTCTGTATTACCTATAGATGGCTGACCTCTCGTGGCCAAACACAGAACAGCAGGACCTAATGTATTATTTATGAGTCACCTCTGTTCTAACTAGTCCCATCTGTGAGCCTGGCCTTTGCAGATGTTGCTGTACTGTATTAAAGCACTAGTAACTCCTATTGAAGTCACAACTGCTGGCGGATCACAATACAGCCTATTCATGTTCTATAAGTCCGCTTTGTTATTCACATCAGGGGGTGCCTCGGAAAGAATCTGATCCGAGTTTCAGACGAACAAATAGCTCCATTGTCCTCCAGAAATCAGTCTGGAAATAAGCAATGACACCATCTTCCTCTGATGATTCCAACTTCCTCCTACGTGACAGCAGAAACAGATTGCAAATTCAACATTTGTCATGGTGTGTTATCCATGTGATATGACAGAATAAGAAAAAGTAGTCATTGTACCCAAAAAAAGAAATGCTTTTAATAAAAGGAAATAAATACAGTGCTTTGGATGGATGGCAGTTAGAATCCATTACAGGCATGGGTTATTGCACAGCTCTAGGGACAGACAAAGAACACTTTCCCGGACATCCATTCAAAGTTAGAGCAACAGTGGTGCCTGACACAAATTTAACACAGTTCATTCAATACACCCAAATTGTAATGCATTTCTCTTTTTCACTCAGTGACTGATTACATATGGCTGCAGGCCCTTCCTTAGTAACAACTAAACAATTTACTGTAAAGACTGACGGTACACTTGTAACATTACTTATTTTTTTTACTGAATAATGGCTTCAAACTGGTGTTAACAGTGTTGAATCTACTACACATGTTACAGTAGATGTTTCCCTGATGCTTGCAGTGCTGTTTAACAAGAAAAATATACTGTCATCATTCAAAATGCTGTAATGAAACTTACAATGTATCTAAACAGATTTCTCTGTAACGTTCTCCAGTTTTTTTGCTAAATTTTTAGCAGGCAGAGTGAGCACAGTTGCAAATCTGTGCTTTAGTCAAGATTTTTTCTAATGGAAATTGTGCAAATTTCACATTATATATATTTTAGAACCACACAGCCAAATCACACACACTGGCAGAGACATAGTTGTTATTGTTAAGCTGGTCCATCCAACCTCTGTCAGTGTGTGCTTGCTGTGTCTGAACCTACACAGTGTGATTTAAAGATGCAGAGGCAACAATGGGACTGTCCTTGTATTTTGCATTACATGTCTAAAGGTCTCAAAAAGGTAAACTGCATGCATGCTGTCCATGTAACAAAGTACGTTAAAATCGCTGACCACTTTTCTGCATCCATCACTGCATTGTAACGCATGCTCAGCAGAAATGAATAAACATTATTTTTGTACAATTCATAGCCGACAAATGTGCAAGATCCACCAGATCAAATGCAGAATCACTTTCAAAAACACTCTCCCTTCTATGTCCCTGTTTCTTTTACTATTTCCAGACTTTTCTGTCACCCGATCATCTGAAAGGCAGTCTGGTTTCAGTCAGTAGGCTTTTGCACACATAACACAGACTTTTGACAACAATAACTGGTTTCCATTCACTGGTGGATCGGTCAATAACAGGCCTTGATTGTGTGGAACAGTAAAGCAGCAGCTTGCACCATAGCAAATTAGAAAAAGCTCTTCACAACTACGATTATATTAACAAGTAGGACACAAAGGAAATTTGACACTGACAATAATCAAGTCTCTCACACATAATTCCATGATCATTAATTTGAGGGTAGTTCCACTTCTTCATTCATTGCAAATGTCTTATAAAGATTTTCATTCTAATCATGTGTAGTTTTCTAGTCATGATGAACACAAAGATTTTAGAAGTGTGTTGGCACTCTCTGCAATGTCTTCTTGTTTCAATATCAACAGATTGTTAATATGATACCATGCAAAGTGAATAAGCCTTCTAACTTCTGCATAATTATTACTGGGAGTGTTTGTAAAAGGACAATATTATTGCACAAAAGTTCTTATATATGTTCTGACAAAGGCAAAGTTCATGATAACCAGCAAAGTGTCTTTTTTAGAAAACTCAAGTCATAATTCGCTTTCTTCATTTGTCCACATTTTCTTAATTTTGGGGTAAATTTGCAAGTAGTGTCAATTAGGAAATTACACATATCTAATGACTGGAAAACAAGTTTTAAAATTAAAAACCTTTCACATAACAATAAAAAGATCCATTTCTCTAAAGGGGAAAGTGTGAATTGGTCACCAACTCACCAAAAAAGGCGAACGAGACACAGTTAACTTTTGTTTGCAATGTTCCACAAAAGCCTCAAAATAAAAAAGAAGCTGCTTTTATGTCAGTCCAAATGCCGTTTCATGGAGCATGAATTGGACTTAGCGTTACTGAAGCCGAGCAGCGTAACAAGCTAGACACATACATTTTATTTGGCCACAAGTTTGAATCCCATTTCACAAGATGAGATCCAGGTTTATATATGCAAGAGCCTGAAAATCGCTAGGAAAAATATTGTTTTTTTTTAAGAAAAAATACATTGAATTCCTCTGATTTCATCTAGATATCAATATAAAAGATATGAGCACTGAGAATTCCCTCATAACTTATCCTTAATATAGAATGAATGAAATTGGTTTGAGTGAATGGGATTGTTTTGAGTGTGACATCTCCTCTATTAAATGACATCACCAAGAGAAATGTAGATTTGGATTCATAAAGTCAGGAAGACATTAACTGTACATGTCTATCCCTTGTTTAAGGGCATTATGCATGTTACAAGCCTCATGTGGCTGTAAAGCTCTGCTAATGTCACATACGGACTGCAAAAATCTAGAGTTGTGAGATGCAAGACAATTCTGCTTTAGTGATCTGCATGGCATATGTATATATATATATATATATATATATATATATATATATATATAAATATAAAAGAATATAAATATATATATATAAATATATATATATATATATATATATATATATATATATAAATATATATATATATATATATATAAATATATATATATATATATATATAAATATATATATATATATATATATATATATATATATATATAAATATATATATATATATATATATATATATATATAAATATAAATATATATATATATATATATATATAAATATAAATATATATATATATATATATATATATATATATATATATATATATATAAATATAAATATATATATATATATATATATATAAATATAAATATATATATATATATATATATATATATATATTTATAATTTTTTTTTTAATTGGTGCATATCTTTTGTAAGAGCCAAACTTATGTTTCTTACAAAGAGGTGAACATTTAAAGAAAATTATCAGAGGAAGAAAAACAAACTATAAGTAGCATATTTGTTGTCTTGATGTCTTTCCTCAGACTTCCAAAACATTATTAAAGGGATAATGGCCTACGTTTTTGTTCAGAAAAACTAAACAGAAATATTCTACATTGTTTGGCTGACTTTGAAAGGCATTGTGCTTGCTTGTCAGCAAGTTTTTCAGATGTTGTAGCTAAAGGTTCATTTTAAAGATAAAAACACTATTTCCTGACAATTTTTGCTTCCATCATTTCAAAGAAAAAGGTGAAAAAGATCAGACACAGAACTGATAGCCTCAGTGACCGGGGATCAGGCAACCGTGTTAAAAGGCTCCAGACTGAGTCTGCAGGAGAGAGGCTAGATTGAAGCATTGATTCTATGATTAATAGGAAACTCATGGACACTTAATGAACAGGCTGTAACTGTTTGAGTTATGGTTGACATTTTAGGGAGGAAGTGAGAACTTTCTGCAACTGAGTACAATAAACTCTTATAGCTTGTGGTCATACTGGCAAAGGGTGCACCTCCTTAGGGGTTCCTGGTCCGATACTGTCACCCTTAGGGTGAGAGATTGTGTACAAACTACACAAAAAGAGACAAAAATGCACATCTTGGAATGAAAGTTTGAGTCAGTTTGTCATTAATGATTCCCAAGTGTTCAAAGAGCTGGATAACAGGGAGAAAAAAGGGATTATTAGAGTATTTGAACAGTTTGTCTGCATAAAAATAAATGAATAAAGTCTAGTTCTGCATCTTCTGAAAAAGATGACATCATTCAAGTGTGTATGTGTTGAAATTAACGAGCTGCCTCAGTCTGGCTCCAGGTTATCTTCTGCTGGGTCAGAGGGCACGTTCTGCTTGTATATGAAGGTCAACAGGAAGAGTGCTATGTCATGTGAGCACCAGTAGCCTGTGTGTGAGGTCACTGCTGACCAATAGCGGCTCTCCACCAGACCCTCTCGGAGCTCAAAGTCGATGCGGCGCTCCAGCTCCACTGAAGACAGAAACAGAGATATTATTGTTACTTTCATGAAATACATTTATCAGATAATAACTAATGCTTTTTAAACATGTTTGAATGTATAAATTATCAACCAACTAAATAAAAGTGGGACTTTGTCTATGATTGCTTGGGGTTGGGCAGGTATAATAATTGAACTAACATGATGTGTCAGCAGTAGGTGAGGTCGGTCGAATCAAGGTGGAGAGACCGTATGCAGACTGGCTTTCTGTCCGCTTCTGCTCCTCTTCTTCAGTGTTGACCACTCCCTCAAGTCCTAATGACACTGAAGGTTGGCTGTTGGAGCGTGAGAAACGTGAGAAGAGGATGCCTCCAATGCCCTTCCCTATGCTTGCCGCTCCTACAGTGACGGAGTATGGAGGGGAGAGGAAGAAAAAAAAAAGAGGTTAGCTGGGTGGAATGCAGTTCAGAGTGACGCAAAAGAGAGGTAGAAAAAACAAAAAACAACTCTTTATTTAAAAGTACAGGGCAACAGGTATTTGCATCAATTCTCCATTTCTCCACATGATGGCCCTGTTGACACATGTCATCAAAAGGAACATCTTATTTAAAAACAATAACATATTAATGAGAACAGAATATTCTTTCTTCTCCACACTAGATACATTTCACTACATTAGCCTATCCCCACACATTTATAATAGTTGAATATAACCTGGACAAGTATGCAGTTATGAACCATATAAAACCAGCCTTTTCAGGGCTGTGTAACCCTAAAACTATCACATATACTTTTGTACTGATTCCTTCCAAGATAGTGATAGATGCTGATGTTGACATGAGCTATCTAGTCATGTGCATCATCAGAGTTTGTATCAGAATATCAAAAGTTATGCTATTGTCTTACCCAGTATGCTGGCCTTGCCCAAATTGGTGATAGACTCTCCATAGTGCCTTCGGGGCAGGACTGGAGACGTGCTCGGGCTGGGGATGCTCTCCGTGTCAGATGCTGGGTCTTTGACTGGGTTCAGGAAAGTAGGCCGTATCTCATCATAAGGTGTGGGGTTAGTGGCACTGCACCTGATGGAGGAAACCAACCCAAAATATTCAGAACATATATATTCCTGTGTGTATTCAAGATGATATTCATGATAATGCAATGTAAGATTAAGATTCAAGTTCCTACCAGTGTATTTGAACAGGTGAAACATTGCTGTAATGTTTGAGGATGAGCGGCTCCAATCTGTAGGCCTGAAAAGAGAAATGAAACTCCAGTTAGCTTACAGATAGATGACCAAATTATCTTGAGTGAAAATGTGACTGTTGTGAGAGTTGGTTTTGACCAGCAGAGCACAGTGGAAAAAAGCACACCACAAATGTGTGTGGCGTAAGTAAAAAATGAAAAACAAAAAAAACAACAAGAAGAAAAGAAATCTAGACTTGCTGTCATAACCCTGAGAGAGAGAGAGGAGAGAGAGAGAGAGAGAGAGAGAGAGAGAGAGAGAGAATCTGTAAGGGTTGGGGGCAATCAGAGGATAACTGAGAGAGAGAGAGAGAGAGAGAGAGAGAGAGAGAGAGAGAGAGAGAGAGAGAGAGAGAGAGAGAGAGAGAGAGAGAGAGAGAGAGAGAGAGAGAGAGAGAGAGAGAGAGAGAGAATCTGTAAGGGTTGGGGGCAATCAGAGGATAACTGACCACAGGATCTGTAGGATGGAAGACGTTGAAGAGCCTGCTGCAGATGGAGGTGGGCAGGATGTGGTCCTGGTGGCAGCTGGCACCAGGGCGGATCCCTCTCAGGGCTAAAAACACTGCCAGAGGAGAACCCATGCAAAAGAAATTCTCCACCTGAAAGACAAACAGTATTAAGATGATATACATTGCTAAGTGCTAATATTTATCCATTTAGTGTCACATTGTAATGGTATAGATATTGTATGATTAGTAGATACTGTATGACAGTTGTAAACCTTACCTTAAATTTGAGTGCTGGGGGTGCTGATGGTTTAGAGGCTTCCAGGGTTTCAAGTTGATTTTCCAGCTCTCGTAACCTGTTAGAGGCAGAAAGGGGCTCAGTGTACAGAAACTTCAACTTAAGTTTGATCATTAACTCCAAAATAATGCTCCATATGTAATGCGACATATCCCTTTAGAATCTGCTATTAACTCAAGCTACCTAGACATAATACACTCTCTGAAGCCAGTCTTTGTACCACTCAGATCATCAACCACTTTGCCAGCCGCTTCTCTTTCACTAAGGTAATGGTGCACACAGTAAATAATACTGTACAAACAGAGGGGAAGGTGGTGTGAGTGAGCTATATTAAGAACCTCTTCCCTTCACAAAACCATGCTGCCTCATAAACTCTAACAAGACACACAACAGAAGGAGAAGAGCTGACAGTACATGGTGTATTATGTGTGACAAAGATAGAGACAAAGGTTTGATGATAAATTTGGAGCAAAGAGTAGTTGGAAAGATATGAACAGCATGGGTTATTTATTTTTCAAGCTGAAGATAAATTATGAAATTGACATAGTCCAATCTAAATGTCTAGTTAGTTAATTTTTTCCCTTCTTTGGATCTGAATGAAACAAAATGGTT
This sequence comes from Scomber japonicus, assembly GCF_027409825.1. NCBI lineage: Eukaryota > Metazoa > Chordata > Actinopteri > Scombriformes > Scombridae > Scomber > Scomber japonicus. Next base: position 12,638,117 of record NC_070593.1, on the reverse strand, counting down.
ATGGAAGTACACATGCCGCCATGCTGTTTACATGGAATCTGTAGTTTTATGTACTGTCTACTCACAAAGTAGACAGTAAGTGCTATTGTGGGTGCTGATTTATCTTAGAATACATAAAGTACCCCAGGAACAATCTTAATTTAAAAAAAAAAAAAGCTGAATTAGAGACTGTATTAAATTCCAAAAGTTTGTGAAAAAGAAGATAGCCTATATGACGTCATGACTTCAGTCCTCTGTAGGTCCAGAGGCTCAAGCTAGTAGTCACTGGTCTAGACTAGCCAATCTTACTTAGTTCTAGTGTGCCGCAACTGCTGTAAAAGATGTCTCTCTTCATAGGACATCCAGCGCAGGTCCAGGTCCTCCTCCACAGCGTGGTGCTCCTGCAGACAGAAGCGCACAGGATCCCAGCCTGTAATGATGTCGTAGGTGATGACGCAGCCGAGGGAGTGAGACACAATGGACACCTTGCCTCCCCTTTCCTCAAACTCAAGGTTCCGGGAGCAGAAAAGTGTGTACAGTCGGTTTAGCTCCTGTGTTAGGCCCTTAGTAATCTAGAGAGAGAGAGAGTAGAGAAGTTATAAGGTGAGACAGTGCATCACTGAATTTGAAAAACCCTTTTATGCGTGTGTGTATCTCACCTCATCCCGGTAAAGGGGGCTGTTGTAATACATGATGTCCATGGCGCTGCTGTTGAGAAGGTCTCTTAGTCCTCTCACTTTGTCTGGTGTGATTGAGTCTACCGTATCTACAAAAACATAACACCAATATCACAGTACAAAACAGAGCTTTAATGTCACACAGTGGTGTCTGTATTTATGCATGGGATCAACAAACACTTTTTAAACACTTGTGTGTTGGTGAGCTTGGATCTCACCATGTTTATTTATTACTGAATAAATTACACTGCATACATTAGGATAGGTCAGACTGACACAGGAGAACAACTTAAATACACCCATTGTACACAGAGTTAACAAAACACCCTTAAAGTAATCACACCTGAAAGCACACACCAAACGAAAAATAAGCAGGATTAAATACATTCATACAAGCACACAAATGCACAAATACTCTACTACTAAATCACTTACCTCCATCCAGAGACAGCTTGGAGCGCCACTCCACAGGCAGGAACTCCACATGTTCATCATTGTGCTCTGAAAAGTGCTTCTCCTCCATCTTCCTCACACCCTCCCTCAGCCTGAATAGACACACAATATGTAAGATTCAGTGTATTTTTTTACATATATATTTTTATTCTCTGTATATTCTGCCTTGCTATAAACTGACTAGGGAGTCTGTTTTGCGCTCTTGCAAATTGTAATGACTGTCAGGAACAGAAGAACATCGCCCATTTTACTGCTCACTGATGCAGCAGATCCCCTCATACCACACACACACACACACACACACACACACACACACACACACACACACACACACACACACACACACACACACACACACACACACACACACACACACACACACACACACTATGGGGCAGCATTAGCTCGCAGGATGCACTAAATACACAAAGAGACAGAGGGTGAGTTAGGGTGTTGACATGGGTAAATGGAGGCTGAGAAGCTTTTAGGTGACTGGAAACCTAATGCAGGTTTGACAGAAGTATTTACAGGCGAGAGTGTCTGCAGGGAAACTTAAATGCTGAGTGCTGAATTACAGAGCTTTCTGTACTTTGGAATTGATTGGGCGGTGAGCTGCTCTGACATACTAGGTTTTTTTAAAATGCTTTTTCAAAAAGGAGACACACCCTGACTTTGTTTGAGAACAGAATAATGCACTAAACTCCAGCTATTTCCTCTTTTGCGGCTACTGAGCCCAACTAAACTGCATTGAGTTTCGAAACATCACACATGTGGGAGTAAAGGAGAAAACCTGAGACAAGGGAAAGAAAGTCACAGGACTAAGATTAATCCACGTTTTAAATAAAAGGAATAATATGTTATCGTCCAGACATGTCAGGTTGATCTTTCCTCTTGGCTGAGGAAGGTGTGTACACTGTGATCCACAGGGAGTCAGGAGTGAGGCCTTAAGTGCTCTGCAGCTTGACTTGGTCTACTTTACCTGCTTAGCTGGCCTAAGCCGCAAGCAATGGCCAGACGGTAACTTTGTGACACAGAGACACACATGGCTCTAGTCCACATGATCTGTACTACAGCTTGACCTCTTCAGTGGTGCCACGCACAGCCAGATACTGTGTATCTTCATACAAAAACACAAACATACTGTAGAGAAGGACTGTGCCTAAATTATAGCCTACACATCAATGAGAACCAGTGAGATATCATTGGTGTATCACTCTATAAACGGGTGATGACTATGTAATAATTTGCTTTATCAGGTTTCTGAAGACAGAAGTGAGGATAATGCTGTGTCATAGCAACTTCCCCACTAGAGGCCTGTGACCTTTACACATCTACTATTGGCAGAGTTCCTCATTTAAACTTTCGGTATTTGAAAGGCAAAAGTAGTCAGGAGGGTATTTAAAGGATCAGTGGGCAGTATTAGACTATGATTAGATTTTCAGTTTATGTGCCAACATACTGAGATATCTATATCAGAAAGTTGTGCCAATGGAAAATACATTTTTTTTGTGCTGCTCAAACTACTAAAAAGTTAGATTTGGCACAGCTGGAAGCACATGTTTAAAATCTGGATTGTTGATATTGGTGTAACCGGTTCACATCAGTTTTAACACTGAGCTATCATGAGTCTCAGCTGATAGGATATTAATAAGATGCATTTAGTCTTTTATGTTCCCTCAGTTTGATTGTGCTGCATGCATACTGCACTGTTCCTGTATTTGCTTATGGTGTAGTCCCTCACTAAATAATGCAATGTATCTGAGAAACATGAATCTTTGTTCATGGTTTCTCAAGTTTCAGTGCCTTGTGTTTTCTTGGCCACCAGACATCAGACAGATTGACAATACAAAGTAAGTAAGCAGCAGGAAAAGACAAAGAGAGTGCAAAAGATGGAGAGAGGAGGGGAGGAGAACAAAACACAAAAAGCTGCAAGTGCATTGTTGTCGAGAGAAATGCCTGAAATAACTTCCATAGCTATAACTATGGGTGGCTTTGGATGAACTGAAAAGATGGAAAAAAAACAGAAAAATAGGCAGCGCCAAAGTATGCATGTATTTTCATGAATCCACTAGACATTACATTGTTCATATATAACACAGCACTTGAATTCAGATACCTGAACACTTGCTGTTTATTAGTAATGAGCGCTGTAGTCTTGCATTCCATAAATGCACTCGTTACATATTTGACAATAGTGGTGAACAAAAAAGGCAATCTGTAATCAGAGGGCGATCCCAGAAAGGTCGATATCTGTTAGGTGTCATCAGCAGAGGAAAAACAAAAAACAAAAAACAAAAAAGAAACACGCGCCATGATGTAAACGCAGGTGTAGTCTTGCATTCCATAAATGCACTCGTAACATATTTGACAATAGTGGTGAACAAAAAAGGTAATCTGGAATCAGAGGGCGATCCCAGAAAGGTAGATATCTGTTAGGTGTCATCAGCAGAGGAAAAACAAAAAACAAAAAAGAAACACGTGCCATGATGTAAACGCAGGTGTAGTCTTGCATTCCATAAATGCACTCGTAACATATTTGACAATAGTGGTGAACAAAAAAGGTAATCTGGAATCAGAGGGCGATCCCAGAAAGGTAGATATCTGTTAGGTGTCATCAGCAGAGGAAAAACAAAAAACAAAAAAGAAACACGTGCCATGATGCAGTTAGAAGGAGAGGGAACAGACCACACAAAAAGGCTCATTTCACAACTATGTAAAGGAACAAGATATTATCAGGGTTTTGTAACAGAAATACAATATAAAAAGAAGGAAGAAGCAGGCCATGCTAATAAAAGCCAAAGAAAAAACAGAATAACAAAATGAGAAGTGTTCGAAACAGATTGTACCTAGAACAGAAGAAAACAAGAACAGAGGACGGACAAACTTCAGGGGAATTCAAACCCTAACCCATCCCAGACAGATTTCTTGGAACTGTGTGCTTATATTAACTTGGGACCAGTTTTGGTTTGTGTGTATGTAAAAATAAAAATAAAAAGCAGACAAAAAAAGTAGAAAGGCAGAAGTTGTCCTTTATAAATAAAAGTAAAAATAAAAGTGAAAACTTGGTGGTTTAACTGACATCATCAATAAAATTATCTTAATAAAAACTGCAACTCACATTCCCGTGTTTTTAATAATGCGTCCCTGGTCCATCTTCTGTCCAATCCCGTGGACCACAAAGACAATGTGTGTAGTCTGAGGGGGTCTGTCCTCTGGGGAGGCCTCCTCCACATAACCTCGATGGAGCCGTGTTCCACTACTGGAGGCTGGAAAAGGAGAGGGAGCATGGGGTTGGATCATTATTTGCAGTAGCTGGTTGTTTGGGTGGGATTTCTCCTTTAATTTTACTGTGCAATAAAAAAACAAAACATTTACAATTAATTTAATAATCTTTACAGTATTTTCTGTACTGCACTGCTAGATAGACATGTCTCCACTTTGTTTACTTGAAGGCTATAAATATCTGAGCGACAGTGTTTAAGTAATGTGTGGTTCTGAGTCCAAAGAGGCCAGTAGGTGAGACAACATCCTGCTGTGACTGTAGCCTGAGACTCAGTGGCAGCAGTTGTAATGTGCCTAGAGGGCTGAGTGAGTATCCTTATTTAGAATCTACAGTCTAGTCCAGTCATGTGCTGTGCAGCAAGGTGATCAGAGCCAATGGAATTGGCTGCTGTCTGGATAGCACTAAGGAGATTTCGCCTCAATGAGCATTTGTGTGTCAGGGGAGATTGAGATAAACCAATGCCTCTCATAATCTGCGAGCAGGAGATGAAAATGTAACATAGAGCTGGGAGTTTGTAGATCAGATTAGAATTATCCATACAGATCAAACGTCAGTCCTGGGGTCAGACTGAAGCTGCCGTCTTTTCAGGTGCACTTAGGCCATTTGATCAAACCTCGTTCTGAAAATACAGATGGACACCGTGTAATTTTCTGGGCTAATCCAGTTAAGGGACTGAACTGTACCCAGTCACGTTTAAACAGCGGTTGATTAATAGCAAATGACAGCACACTGTGGATGCAGTAATAAGTATGTCATGTGTGCATAAGATGGGCAGAAAAGTGGGAACAGGTGTGGAGCTGGTGACACAGGGAATTGGAAAAATACTGGAAGATTATGCATTCAATTTCATTCAGGTGAAACTATTGGATGGGCTGTCATGAACTTTGGTACAGATATTCATGCCCCCCCTCAGGATGATATGTGATAGCTTTAGTGATGCCACTTTTTCATCTATTTTTAACTTTGTTTTATTATCAAATACCTGCAAAAATAACATTTCATAAGCCTCAACGTTGTGTTTAGTGCTAAAGACTAAATGCTAGCATGCTAACATGCTAAAATAAGATGCTGAACATAATTATTGCCATGATTAACAGAAACATGTTACCATTATCACTGACTACAGTAACATGCACACTAATATCAATTTGAATGTTACATTATTCTATTTGGATACTTTAAATTATTCCAAATGCAGCATTTTCCAATTAAGATGATGGGATATGTGAATATTATTCAGGTTTTAAGTGCAATCTTTGGACATGTGTACAGCACATTTAGAATATGCTCCTCAATTAGCTGTTTGCATTGCTCTATGCATTGTAAACAAACTAGCTAACAGTTGGCAAGGCTGGACATTAATAGGAATATACATGGCTGAATGTAAATGAGAAAATTAGTGGAATATTGTTAGCCACATAAACAGCTGGATAGGAATATTGTGTTTTAAGGGCAAAAACTTTAATCCTTAACGCATGTTTGCAGTCATTGTGAGCATGTTAGCATGCTGTCATTAGCATTTTGCTCAAATCCAAGTACAGGCTACCATGGCCGCGAACTAAGCTTCAGATTAGCACTGTTTGACTAACTGTTTGGCATCATAGCAACTACAGGCATAAACCCCAGCAGAAGGGATAACAAACTGAATATATTTTGAAATGTGTGACTTGAACTTGGTTCAATAATAATAAAAAAAAGGTCACCAATGTATCATAAGTTATATCATTGCTAGCTTCATAATCCATATTTTCCAAGTAATATGTATAGTAATGCAGTCCCTCATAGCAAAAATTCAATAAAATCCTAATTAAATCATCATCATTTAAGCCACATCATTTTCTAGCAGTAGGTTTCAAACTAAAAAAACAGACACAAATGTATGATATAGTTTGCCCACTGTATTATATGAAAAGATAAAGAGAGTGTGTACATTACAGACCTTTGGAGAAGCCCAGCTTCTGGGTGACAGTACGTGCAATTTTTGAAGTGGTGGCATCACTGTAGAGGTAGACTTCGTCCACGCTGTGCCAATCCACATGGGTTCGACTCAGCTTCAGACTGTGGATGGCTGCAGGGGATCAGTGAGAGAGGAGTGAGGACATTGACAGATGGTATGGGAAATTGGGCAAAGAGATGGGTAAAGGAAAAAGGTTCACCAATACAAAGGGTTGTGATTACAAATTTTAAAAAGGTGAGCAGAGGGAGAGAGATTGAAGACATCATAAGAATTACACCAAGTTGTGATCATCTTGAATTTAAATAAAAAATAGCACAAGTCTAGGATCAATCTACTCAAACGGCTCAATCAAATGCAGTCTGGAGCATTGATCTGCGATTGGAAGGAAAAACAAATCAAACTACCACATACTGTGATTGCATATTTCAGCTCTTGCTTGTCCGTCCTGCTTAAGCATCATCATTCTGAATAGACTGAATGTTTTTATGTGCTTGTGGTGTAATAATATGAATTGAATTTCTCTGTTCAGTTTTTCCCAGGTTGTTGCTTCAAAGCATAATGCAGGGACCAGAGTAAGTAAGAGCAGAGATATAGCTGAAGAGGAGACACCATCTGCTACAGAAGCTAAGAGCGATAAATGAAAATGGTTGACTTGAGAGAGTTATTTCTGTCCCTAGAGCATGTCCTTTGGATGTTCTGTGCAGTCAAGTTCATCTAGATGAGATTGGTGGAAGACACTGGCGTTGGTCCAGTACACAGTCGTGGCTTTTTGTACTGCTCTGGACCAATCTGGGGATTAAAACCCTTAAGAACACAGTAAAGTACTAGGAGAAATTCAGCTCTCCAGGTATTAGTCTTCAGGAAGCAAAATGTGATACAAAGACCTTCTGAGTGTCTTTTGTACATACTGTACCTTTCATAGAGAGAGATAAATAAAACATATATGTAAATAAATAAAAAATAATATATGTGTCAGACCTGTTTATCCTTCCACAGGTTTTCTCAATACTTAGACATCCAGTATTTTAGACATTCCTGGGTTATACAGACATGTGACAATGTCTATGGGTCAAAAATGTGTCTAGAAATGTTATTTTAAGTGTAGCTGTCGGTCTCTAAACTTCCCATGTAAATTAATAGAATAAGATACAGTAGATATCAACAGAGCCAATGTGTTTATGTGTCACATGGTGAAGTTCAGCTGAGCCTCTGCATCCCGGTAGGCTAATTTCCTGATTGGAAAAGCATGACTCATGGGTAGAGTGAGGCTTAACGGCTTTTACATCTTCACTGCGCCCTGTTCACTCACAGGGCAACCAGTGCCAGAGCAAGAGTGGAAGTAGAAGGACAAGCAGGGTCTGGAAGAAGAGTTTGTCAAAGGGCAGAAGTTTTGGAGTCAAGGGACAAAATAAATGTTGGATAACAGAAGGGAAGGACCTCTGAAATAATTTAGGATATCCTTTTACCCAGCCTGATAAAATAAAACTAATGTCCATTTTATTCAAATACACTATACAACCTGAGGTAAAAGACGCCACAGGGATTCCTGTGTCACATTTTTCCATTTATCTTTTCAGATTCTCAAATGAAACCATTCAGCAGCAAAAGAAACACATGCTTAATTTCTACCACACCACACACAGATCACTAAACCACTCTATGACAGCAGCAGCTAAGAGGAACAATCCACTCTTCTGGGAAGAGTACCTTTCACCATCTACTTGGGCTACATCTCAAAACTGTTTAAAGTGGCTTCCTTTTGTTATTTACCTCATGCACTCACAAATGAAGATGGGGAGAGAAGGATTTGCCATTACGTCTACACACACCCTTGTAATACAAGGGTGGATGAAGCCACTTTAGACTGCTGAGCTGTATTTATAGCAGAGCCCACTGTAAAACAGGAGGAGGAGACCAGCTAGAATATAAATTATGTGAAACTTATCATTATTGAATGCTGGTTTTATGGCATATACAAGTGAAAAATGTAGTCAGTAAGATGAAGAGATGCTAAGGTATAAGGACACTTCCTGTTTTACAATGAAAGGCAATGCATTGTGAAAGGAAGGGTAAGGAAAGGGGGATCAAAGTGTACTGAGGAGCTGGCAGTCAAGAGTTTACTAGAGGAGTTCTCTAACATGGATACAGAGACTTACTGGAGGGATATAGGATGAGGGAGAGGATTAAAAAGTAAGGGATGATGGGGTGAACAATATGACAAAGTGTAGTGAGGAACTGGGTAAGCTGTTGAAGTAACAGAGACATGGGAAATGGTGTGTGGGATAGTTTGGGAAAGGAGCAGAAAGCATGGAGCAGGGAGGAAAGGAATGAAAGAGATGAAAAGGGAAGGGCTTCTCAAACTAATCAGAAGTACAATGTGCTATGGTCGTGAGCTGGGGCTGTGACTTTTAGTTTTGGAGGAATAACATAATATTAGTTAGAATTATTGTTTGGCTAAAGCCTGACAAACATGCCAGCTATGTCCCCTTCATAAGTTCCCCCCCATCTCATATGGAGACAAGACAGAATATTAGTATAATGTTTATACATCTGAATTAAAATTTTTTACTTTTGCTGTACTGTAGGTCTCTATTGCAGGGGTTGTATTATGCAGGAAAATGTAATGTTTGATAATACACAGGTTCTGTCAAGGTCTACCTCAGATACAAAACTTCATGTCAATGGCTGCTGGGATTTACTGTGAGGTGAGGACACTGACGCTGAGACCTCTCTGTTTAGCATTTTTGATGAGGGTCAATACATCCAGAACTAGGACACTGATGGACATCTAAGAGGCCGACTCTATACAACATGTAAGGGGGCTATAGTAAAGGGCCACAATGGCTCCTCTGTTCAGCTCATCACTTGTGCTTGGCTCTCAACAGAGAGCTTTGTTCATTGCCCTTAGAGCGGGAGCTGTTGATGGTGGTTCATTAACAATATGGTCGAAATGCCCGAAGGAATGAGAGTGCAGTAAGAAAGAAATGAGAGACAAAGGGGTGAAGAGGTTGGACAAACTAAAAAGGGGCAGAGTCAGGTGGCTTTTTCCAAAGACAAGCTTATTTGTTCCAGATCCACTAATTAAAGGGGTCTTGTGCTAGTGGCTGAGTGAACCATGTTGTCTACTCACTATCCCAGCAGGGAAATGAGAGACAGATACACAGGTTTTCTAAAAAAAAAAAAAAAGCAGCAACAGCAGTAGGTACCAAACTCTGGGTCACAGCACAAAGGGGAAAGTTCTAGCAACTAGGCCCAGTTAAGGCTGCAATGGAGAACTGGGAGAGCAGCCTAAATCCATTTAAACACAACCATTTCTAACTGAGCCTAGGTCTAGCTCTAAATATTAGATTTTAGAGGTCTGCACCACAAAGAAAGGAAAATCTAGTTCCACAGAGACCTAGGATCTACAAGGAGAGAGGGTACAAACTAGCAGATATAATACAATAGAAGTAAAAAAAATAAAACAACTTTGTATTTTACAGTACCTTGGCAGCGTTTGCGTTTGTGACATGTTGTTCTAGCACTCGTCTGATATCCACTCCATTTGAACAGAAAAGGGAGGTAGAAAGGGGGCAGGTGGGAGAGAACTAACAACCAAGAGAGAGTGAGTAATGGCCATTGCCCTGGTGTCAGTCACACAGGCTACCACTGTCACCGCTCTTGAAAAGGCAAATCTATCAAGTAGCGCTGCTATCAGATAACCACTTCAAGGCCATGGAGGCCGGTGGATGCAGGCGGACACCTTAGAAACAAACTGAAGCAATGACTTTGCAGTATGCTTAGTAACTGAACCTACAGTCCAACATGCAGCGCTGCTTGACACATGCCCAAGATGACGGAGGTAGCTCCTGAATTACACCAATTATAGCAATCTAGTGTCTTTACTGTGAGGTAAAGACTAAACATGCTATAAAGTTAACGACCATTTCTTAACATAACATTATTTGTTTGAACTTGAATACAGTAGGTAAAAATGTGCTATTTGGGGGATACCAAAGTTTTTCCACCAAATACATGACTAAAATAAAAAGGAACAAGAAGAAATAAAACAATAAATCATATATTATGGGGCATAGAGACCTGAAGTTGAACATTTTAGGATAATTTGTTTAGAAAAAAGAAAAAGGTGAGACAAAAATAAAAGCATACACTCTTAAAACCTTGTTACCTTAAGTACCTGATAGCATCTAGCAGTGTGTTTCCGTTTGGGTTAATGAATAATTAATCACAGTTTTAGGAAACTGACGTTGAATTAGACACAAGAAGGAAGGAACAACTGCAAAGGGGTCAGTATGAGAAATGAAATGAGACTACGGCATAATCCAAATGAAACAGGAAGGAACCTTTGAGGAAAACTAGCTTATTATTGGCAGATGAAACTGAATACAACTTATTGTAGATTAAGGAGTGAATGTAAAAATGTAACATATGCACATGTTCTTGTGATTGTGCTGCAATTTAGAGTTACAGCACGAGAAACATAATTTTTTCCATCAATGTTACATTAAGACTGAATAAATCATAAGGAGTTTACTTGAAATAAAGAAATATGCTTTTGTTTGGTAATTTAAAGCCTATGCTGGTGTTTTTACAATGAGAATAGCATTTATATTATTATATGTGGTTTGATGTCTGAAATAACTGGTATAATACATACATTCATATCCAGTATAACTACTAAACAATTACATACTAGTTAAAAAACAACATTGAACTAACAGAACCTCCATAAACATTAAATCTATCAATGAGGTATCAGTAAGTGTCATTTCAAAAGGCCTCCTCAGCATTTGTTAAACAAATCAGCAAAGTCCACAAAACTCAAATCTGACTAAATCATTTATTCCTTGATAGCAAAGACATCAGACTTGCAAATGTCAGCAGTGACTCACTCAGTGGAGGTGAAAGGCTGAGGAGGAGAGACCTGCTGAGTGCACAGGAAGTTTATTTCCTCTAATAGCTATCAGTGAAGTCAATTTGGGCACTACAGCACTTATGGATCCATCCATTAACATGTTCTCCCCTAATGATTGGGATATCCTCATATGTATGTCACAAGGGACAAATAGCCTCAAATAGTGTGGTGGCTCGTGGTGTATGATTGTCCTTTGGGTTGAGGACACAGTGTGGGCTTTTGGGTCACCTGAAGACACAAATGAAGCAATATACAATTTCCTCATTTCCAGATCAGACCAAACAAGTCACAATGAATAGTAGGCTTAGAAAATCTCATAGTAATAACGGGTATGTAAATAGGCTAAATATTTATAGCATTCTTAGAGCTAGTGATTAGTGTTGTAACCTGTTATTTTAAGTGTTCAGTCATTTGTCATAAGTCATTCTGTGTTCCCAGCGTCATGTGCTAATTTAAATTATTATTCAAACTGTAGACGAGTGTACCAAAGCAAACTTTCAAGCCCTGCCTACGTCAGAAATACCAAATGTATAGTGGTGACAATGATCTTATGCCCAACCCACTGGGTTCTTGCTCGAATTTTCCTTGACGTCTGAGAAGCCTGACGGGCTGGGACACACCTTACAGTTTCCACAGCCCTACTGCTCTATCCTCGCATACACATGGGCCAGAAAGGCTTAAAATAGCTGAATGGGATCCTCATCTAATTAAATATTTGTTCTCTTTTTTTTCCTATTTCAAATGAAACATTACAAAAACTTTTCCACAGTCATGGGGGAAAAAAATCTACAGATCAAAGTTGAGCAATGCAAATCAAAACATTAAAAAGACCATTTATAATGATATCAACTGTAATGCCCCTGTGGCCATTTTCAGCTTCATTAACTAATAAATAAGAGCTGCCAGTGCCAAGAGATCACCATCTGTGACCGCTGTCAACTTTACTGTGTGCTCAAATGGCAGAAGTCTCTCTTTAAAGACAGTAACAAACACTTAACACAGACAAGCCACTAAGGGCTCATGAATCTGGGAGGGGGAAGAAATTTATAAAATATTTTACAGGTTAAAACTATTGTATAAATTTTGATCAGACATTCATTTATGAAGGGAACCATCTGTAAAGGATCAAATCATCTCAAATACATTAAACCCATCAAATACATTCTTATTTCTTCTGATGACTGTGAATTAACTAGTGTCAAATCTACTAGTAACTACTACTATTGATTTTTCTTTAGTAGAATACGCTATCAAATAAATCAATAAATGATAAAATACTGCACATTCCTAGAGATTATATCAATAGAACAGGACATCCTTGCACTTTTTTGTAGTGTGAGCGCTAGAGTCCTGCCTACATTGTCATGTTATGTATGCAGAGCATGCTGGTATGCCTACCATATACGTTCTGCTTCATTAACCTTTAGTCTCAGATATCTACTGAGGCACAAGAAGAGAAAAGGGTAGACGAAGCAGAAGCGGTAAGAGATATCGGGGAAAATGTATGTACTGCAACACTGTCAGAGCACCGCTTTATAATCCATTTATCAATCAAAATGCGGCCCAAGGTAGCCCACTTATAGCTGCAAAAGCTTCAGATTAGTACCAAGATAAAATTCTGTGAAAGCTCCCTGTAGCAAAGACTGAAACAAGGAGAATTAACTGGATCGATCACTCGCTTTGCTTTAACGCTCAGCTAAATATAAGAGTGTAAAACAATCTGTTAGCAAAGGCATCAGGAAGGTTACAAACGGACACAGACTGTTTCCACATCCATGAAATGAATTAAATTATAGGGATGGATGTGTAAAATAAGACAAGCCTGCGATTTCTCACTACGTGCCGAGTAGATTGATACGATACTGTTCAATCTCGCAGTATTGCATCTCACCCACAGGACAAACTAAGGTCATATGATTTGTGTGTTGAGCTATGGAAGGGACTCCTAGTGTAAAAAAAAAAAAAAAGGAATTTGAGTGCCTTTGTACTATAGTTGACACATCTCAAAGGTTATCTTATTATTATCATTCTGTACTCTGTGACTGTTTATATGCCTGTGTGCATATACAGATATTTAAGCGTCCATTCACATAAAGGCTTGTGGAACATTCATTTCTATCTTTAGAGCTAACAGTTAGGTTTGAGGAAGCTAGCAGAAGTACTAGCAATGGGTACATGACACAAATGGTGATGAAGCAAGTAAGACTGGCCAATGTATTATAATCCTCTGCTCTGTTGATGGCTTTATTTATAGACCTTAAATTATTCTGAGTAGGGGGAGTGACAGTAATAAAGGGTCAGGGTAAAGCAACAAAATATAGATAGCTGAATGGATTTATAATATACATCCCTAACCTATTCACTGACTAAGGTGTTGAATATGACTTATGATTTAACTGTCAGTATATAACTTAGGTTGTTTTGATGCATGTGTCTGACACATTCATCAGCTCAGTTTTCATAATACAGACTAAACATTTGGTCACTCTCTTTAACAGTTGCTGCATCTTTTTCTCTGTCTATTTATCTGGCACATTCACACACCCCCACATTCATCAGTAGTCAAGGTCCTGCAGATCTGGCTGCCTTAAGGAGAGTGCTGAATCAAAGACCTTCTTTCTTATTGCCTTTCACAGCTATAGCCTGCTACATTTAGCCTGAAGCAGCCCTGCGAGAGGGACGTGCCAGAACGTACGAGTTGCACCTGCTTTACATTGGGAGGATGACATGACAAAAACCTACGCACACATGAATAGAAGCACCTGTTCCTTTCATTTCTGCAGGTAGGGCTGTCACATAATTCACCATTTATGACTTACAATGCTTTCCTTCTGCCTTTATTGTGAGGATGATGACTTCACTACTAATGGAATTTATAACTAATAATGCCTGTGGGAGCATTTAAAGTTTTTACTGCTTTAACACAGCACTGTATAAGTATTATTTTACAAGGTACTGCCTGCCTGGAATAAAAAATACTGCAAGACTGGTGAATCCACCAGTAAAAAAGGTGTACAATGTTTGTGTTACTGGCCCATAAAAAATACTTTTGTCTCAAAAGAGCACCACATATTGGCTCTAAAACAGCATTCATCATTAAATCTTATCACAATCAAGTTATATCTACTTTCTTTTATTTAAACCTTATAATAATGGATGTTTATGTGCTGTTCAAAAGAGCTGATTCATGCAAACATTTTATAAACTCTGGCACACATTCCTGAAAATGATTCCATGTCAACCTTATTATTCTACCTGTTCCCTTCCCCAAAGCTCACCATCTTTACTGTCGACCGTTCTGACGACCAAATCCGTTTCGAACGTGTCCTGCATCTGTTGCCCACGAAAATGGTTCAGGTGCTCCTGCTCGATGAGGTCACTCTCCTCTTCCTCCAAAGGGAGCCAGGTTCCGTCAATGAACCACTGGCCTCTCATCACTGGAATATGGTCTTGTTCTGTATGACAGTAAAAAAAAACATTTAGTCACAGATGCAAAAGAATAACACTTTGGGTTGTGGTGGGAATATATTGCAGCATAAAAACACGTTTCATTTATTTTGGCTCTTTGTATGTCATGTGTAGTAATTCTATGAAGTAACACTGCTGCTCCAGTCACTTTCTAGGAACTGCCTCCATTGTTCACGCTCCCAGAATGTGTTGGATGATGTAAACTGATTTCCATTTAAACCAACAAGTCTGGCAAATCCAGGAGGGCCAAGTCTCAGTGGCTTATGGAGCGAGGCCAGTTTTGATTACATTCTTGACTGACATCATTAAATGATTCAACGGTGGTGAATATGAGTGTAATAGCAAATCTGAATGTAGGCACACTTGGCCAGAGACAGTAGCCTTTTAATTATTGTTTTTGAAGAAGGTGAAATTGCTAATCTGGACAAACATACAAACAGCTTAGCTTCTTCTTACAGTGACAGCAAAAACCAAGTCACAGACAGGTCTAACGCAATGCTAAGATAGACACACACACAAAAAGAAACTCTGATAGAGGCTCACAGTAGATACTATTCACTCATTTGTTGAGGTGGTTCATGTCTGGTCAGAGAAGATAAGTCTGTGTGCTTTACATGCGTCACGTTCCCATGTATGAGTTGAAATATGCAGCTATTACAAATAAGTACCTGGACACCTTACAAAAACTTTCTTTGTTAACTTCTTACATCAAGATGTCTCAGGGTTTTGCTTTTTGGATTACTGTATTACTGTTATTGTATTACTGGATTACTGTTTCAAAAAACCCTGCCGCGCCCCCACACCCCCCTCCTTTACATAAACAACCCTTTCTCTCCCCAAGTGATATCCCGTTGGTTAAAATAATCACTTTCTGCATGAGTGTCCATCTCAAAATACAGTGCTTTGAAAACCTAATACAAGACACTGTTTGCAGATACAGAACAAGTTGTGAAACAGCACAGCAAGGGTTTTCACTGACAACAAAGGGACTACACATCCACAGCATTCACCTCCAGAAAGAAATGACTGCTTCTCTAAAATGTCACTTGGCGTTAACCTCCAGAAGAACCAGCTACCCATGAACCCTTTCATCATGGTCAGGGTTTTCTGGAGCCTCTATAGTGACTGCCTTCATTTGTTCCCTGCCTTTTCCTGGAAATATCCATGAATTAGTTAGCACCGATTAGCTAAGCCCACCCTACTGACTTCCTGGACTGTTTGGATGTTGCCAATTCCAATAGTAAGTAATTAGGCCTACTTAGCCAGAGTAAAGTGCCAGACATAACACAAACATCAAAACAATGCAGAACTTAACTTGAATGAATGGAAAAACTGCAGCATGTATGTAACTCTAACAGTATAAGGGTGCATGTTGCCTGGAATTACATTTTGAATAAGTGATAAGGCTAATAATCTGTATGCTGAAGCCATTATACTGCAGAATATGCTGTGTATATTGTATATTTACATTGCAGGTATTAGTATTATGGTCATGCACTCAGTTGGTGATGCTTCAGGTACCTGCCAGCATGATTTGTGACTGATGCATACCTAAAATACTGTTTTATAGACTTTGATCACAGGTTTTTTTAAAAGATACTTACGTTTCCAGTAAACAGGATTGCATTCCCTCTCTTTAACATCCACCTCATAGAGGCCTCCCCGGACACAGACAGCCTCTACGTCGATTTCAATGCTGTCAGGGTCCCTCTCGTCTGAGGACACGGTGGATGTGTCCTGAGACCCGTGGCCTCCGTGCACACTGCTGGTCCTGGTCTCCACCGGCACTGCCCCGTTCAACCCTCTGCTCTCCCCACCAACGCTCTCCTCCTCCCCGCTGCTGACCTGGGAGCCTGCTACACCAGGGTTAAGCTCGCAATATTTACGAAACATGAGCTCAATTTTAAGCGAGTCATGCCCGACAAAGGGTTTCCACGTCTTTTTGTCCTCTTTGTAGAACCATCGGACCTCCTCCGCACCAAGCTCCGTGACCACCTCGTTGTAGCGGTGTCTGGAGCTGTTGGATCTCGACCTCTTCCTCCTCTCGAACAACGGACCGGCGTTGTTCCCATCGTTGTCGCTGTACTCCAGAGAGCTGCTGTCGAGGTAGGCGGTCGGGGAAGTCAGGTCCAACAACAACCCAGCCTGGGTACTGTGGTGTCTGGCGTGTAGAAGCGGCAGGTGTCCGTCCAGTCCGGACTGGACGGACGACATCCCTGCCTGCAGCCTACCGTCCATGGGGCTCATCTCGTGACAGTATGAAAACACATCGCTGCCAAGAGTCCACTCCTTGTTGTTGTTAGTAATATCAGCGCTGACCGATGAACCTTTACTGTCGGTGCTCAAAGACGAGCTTAATGTGGACGTTTTGGTTGTACTGTCGAAACTGCTCATAACTAGTTGAGCAACCCAACCTCACTATCGTTACCTCCGCGTGCGTCGCTTTAGCTAAAGCAAACCGACTACTTCGCAACAGCTACCACAACATAACATCCCTTTTAGTGTGCTAAAAAATAAAATAATTATACACCTCCAGGTAAACTCATTGCCTTGAGTGCAACAGAGCTGCCGCAGCATCAGCTGGTTAGCTTGCTAGCCAGCTACAGCTAACGAAGCCGGTAGGACAACTCCGTGGCTAACGTATTAGCGAAGTCTGCAACGATACAACCGGAAAACCTGTTCGCCTTCTTTTTTATCTTACTCATCTAACTAACGTAAACCTGCTTTAAAACACTTTCCTGACACCGAGCCGTTTTACTCTTGCTTGATAGGAGTGTAGTTTTGCTGTCACCATACTTTGCGTGTTCCGAGTCCCTGTGGATTTTCAGATTCATTCGTTGTCCAAACAAATCTCGCTTAGAGACAGTGCTGTAGTGTGCGTGTGCGCGGCTTGACAGCTGACGCATAGATCACAGGATCCATTCGTTCGTGAACGCGCACGTAGAAACTACGCGAACGTGATGACTGGATTCATAAAACGCATTCTTGTCATTGCGCAGTAGATGGAGACAAACGCCCATTTATGGTTATATTGACCTCGACTTAAAGGACTGGTTCACAATTTTAATAAAACAACTGTCTGGTGCCCATTTAATAATAATAATAATGATGATACTACTACTACTACTACTACTACTACTACTAAGTTAGCAATTCTGCAAGCTTTATTTCCTCAGGCAGGTGGTTCCAAAGCCGAGGGGCCTTGATGGTGAGACGCAGTCACCTTTAGATTTCAGCCTCAACTTTGGAACAGTCAGAAGGGCCCCACATAAGGATATAGACTGCAGGCTGGCTAATACAGGGTCAACATTTCTACTACGTAGGCTACAGCTGAAGCTTCACATTAGCTTCAGATAAATGTAAAACACATTTTTGCACAGGAGGAAGACTGTGGACTTTGTGTCCTATCAATTACATAGGAAATGCATTATGAAAGGATATTCTAATGACCAGTATGAACAGGAGGAATGATAATTGTGAGAAAGCCTATTTCAATGTTAATTTTGGCAGCCTGACTATTCAGTTAATGATAATATTTTCCCTTTGCTCTTTTTCACTCTTCTGTTGTTTTGGAACTTTATGTATCACTCTTTCCAGTTTACCCACACGCTGACATCATATGCAACCACTAATACACCTGAATTCTCTTCTACTCCTCTTTTTAACCCTCCCTCAAATTTTCCACAACAGCAAGCACCCTAGGTCATGTAGAACAGGCCCCACAATATTATTTCCTGTTCACAACATGCATTGACCTGACCCTCCACTGGAGAGCAGCAGAGACCTATACATAAGAAATTAAATAGCAACGTCTCAGTTTGCAGCTACTTTTGGAAGGAATGGAGTAAGTTGACTTTCTAAAGTCACTACCAGATCTTTCAAGCTTTTTTAATTTCCTGTTTTCCCTTCCTCCTTTATCATTTTCATTGCATATGTTTACAAAAAGGAGTGCTGACAAACCTTTTCTCACAATATTTCTAACTTACTGAACATATGAAAATGTCAGCAATGAACACTTTTGCATCTAACAACAAATAAGTAATTAAACAAAAACTTTCTGTAACAGTCTTAATACACATCTCATTAAAATGCATGTTTGGTTCATGTCATCTCCTACAATGGAAATTAAAATGAAGCCACAGTATAATTGCCTCTCTGTTTAAGTTCAGCCCACAAGTCACTGATGGCAATGAACTCTGTTTTGTGATGCATCTGTTGTAGTGCACAACAACTGTGTTTACTAAAGTGTGTCTCTGTCTCTTGCCTGTTTGTATGCATGAATCAGTTTTTTGTTGTTTTTTTTAAATTCATGTGCATGTGTTTGCATAATGTATGTTTTGTGTGGTGCGATTTGTGTGTGTACTGCTGGTCCAGGTGATCCTGGGGCCATGGTAAGGTCTGCGAGGAGAGAGAGAGAGAGAGAGAGAGAGAGAGAGAGAAAGAGAGAGAGAGAGAGAGAGGGATAGCAGAGAGGCCCAGGCAGCTGTATTTGGAATAAACAGACATTACCCTGCTGTGTTCTAATTTACTGCAGAGTGGGAATTAAACTTTAAACTCGTCCCGCCCCTCTGCAGTCCAATACTCCACGCTCCTGGCCATCAACAACCACTTGCACAATGTGCGTTATTAAAGTGTTACTCCACCCAAAATCTGTCTTTTTAGTATCAAATTCTCACCCCCTGTAAGCTTACACAAAGACACAGCTTCCGGAGGAGCACTGGAATTTTTGAGGGCTATAGCACAATGTGGAATTAGTGTGGGTAGCTGCATTTTGGCAAAAATGGAACAAGCTGAATTTGCAGACTGCAGAGAAGTGTATGCACTGTATGAATAGCTAAAAGACAATTCTGTGGTTGTTTTGATGCGTTTTGGCATTAAAAATGTTTATTCACTGTTTGAATCTATCATAAATGACTGTATACAGTTTGACCACAGTCACTGATCAACACCAACAAAGAAATTACTAACTTTTTACAGCCACCACTCTAGTGAAAGATTTTGAAAGAAAGTTTTTAAGTGGCGCTACACTTGAAAGCAGGGTAAATTGAAAAATTGAATCATTCCAACAGTTCTTTACAATTCATCACTTTAAATGGTTTCATTATTCTTGATTAGTTATTAGTTGCTGTATGGAGAAATCGCTGCAATCCCAGTCAACTGAACATTAACATTTTAAAGTCTATATTTTCCAGATGATAGTCATTAAAGATTGCTCTAACATTGTGTAATTATCTGAGTGCAAAACTAATTCACATTGCAGTAATATCTAATGTGTATGACCAGAATAATTACCGGGTTAAATATGCAACTAGATCTCGCCAAGGGCTTTTTTCTCACTGCACGTTTACACTAGAGGATGACATGTGGCTTTCATATAAGAATTAGTCAAATTCCTCATTTCTGGCAGTCAAACTGAGACAGGTTGGCCTCTCTCTTTCTTTCTCACTCTGTGCTCTGATGTTTTGCAACCACCAGGCCCACCACCTGGATGAGTGGATGACAAACAAACTGCAAATTTTCTTTCCAGTAACTGACCAAATAGATATTTATAACCAGCTGGTCACCTCCCCCACCCATTGGGCCCCCCTCTCCTCAGCCATGGCTGTGAGAGCTCCCTTTAAAGACCAGTTGTGTCACTTCTGGCTTTGTTCTTAAACAAAGAGAACTGCCCCTCATCTGCCCGTAATTGGGCCGACTCTTGGAATGTGCTTGATGTCTCCGCTCGGGCCATTGCCGCTCCAACAGACAGGCAAGAGCTGCTGGGACATGGGAGATGAATGAGTGAAAATCCATCCAACCACCTCTGTTCTTGTTCTTATTTGTATATTGCATTACTTTCTTTTTTTTCTTCCTCATCTTTCTTTCTTTTTTTTCTACCTCTGTTTCACCCTTTCTAAGCTAACCCGTTTTCTTAGGGTAGAGAATATCCCTGTCGAAATAAAGAAATTACACTCATAGTAAATGGAACAGTGCAGTTGGACTTCATTGGATCGCTGAGCTGCACCACCTCGCTAAGGTGGGGTAGTTGGAATGCGCTACAAGGCCGGTCTGCGGTACATGTCACTCGTACTTACCGAGGTGATGTTGACCATGGGCAGATGGTTGAGAGGGGATTGGAGGGTGTTTACTGCATTGTTACTAAAGGGAAGCAATCTGGAGAGTTCAAATTCCACTTGCAAGGAAGGAAAAATGTTGAAACAGTAGTTGGCAGGCTACCAAAAGCCTGAGCCCTTAACTGTTTTCATTAATAGCAAATAATCTCAAAGTGCTTACTCTGTATTCTGGGAAACATTATGGTGTTATGTTCAAGACATGTGCATCTGGGAAGTCTCTAAGGATTAGTTTGGAAATTTGTCTGTGGAAATCACACAAACCCCAGGTGTAACATTTTTAGACTTTTACTCTCCAGCCACAGATATGTTAGTATCTCTGCGGAGGTGCTGTGTACCTTTTAGTGTTTAAGCAACCTTGCCCCCAAAATCCAACCCTTTGGTTTTGGTCATGACTCATTTACTCCTGAATCCTTCACCTTTCACCCCACAGCTCTCCATGTCACTAGCTAGCTACCCTGGATAAGTAAATATGTGATGTAATGTGTAGTTTTTGCTTCTACCCCTAAAGCCCCCACCCACCTCCACCCACATCCAGAGGTGATTAAATTGGAGCACAGTTTTGGGTGGGGATAGGTAGGTGTGGTCCACAGGATTGTGAAGGGGAGGAGCTGGTAATAGATGAGGGCAAATGAAGGGGAATTTAACAAGGATGGTTTTGGGCAAATATAATGGAAGGGAGGGGCACATTCAGGTCACCAACAGGGTGGGACCTGCAGCAGAGACATCATAGCCCTGGCTGATCTGTCTGGGCTGTGGTTCCTCCGTTCCTGCAGCCTGTAGTCGGGGTCAGGCCAGCGGCTCCACCTCCCCCCGTCTGTCTGGGCTCCAAGGTTCCAGGTGGGTGATTGGGGCTGTTGACTCCAACACACGGCAGCCGTTGCCTAGTCCTGGTGCCCATAACGATCTCCTCTAGGGCTACCAGAGACATTGTCATTCAGACTGCCGGCTACAATTCACAAGTCTGATATCCCTCCGCACTGGAGCCTGACCTGAGATGGGCTGCCTGACCGTTGTCACCATGTTTATTTGTGTGAGAGAATGTGAGCTTGTCAGGAATACTAAGCCTTTATACATGGTGGTATTTCAAGTACAATGTGTTCTTATGGGAGAGACCTCTTCAATAGTGAAGTCTGTTGTTTGCTCTTGTGTCTGTGTTGCTGTCTCTTTTGTTGTGTTGTTGCATACAAGTGAGGCACACAGTACACAAGTACACTTATTTGCTTTCTTGCAGAGATTTAGATCAGAAGATTGATACAGCTGTCCTGTCTGTGTGTTCAGATGAAGCTGGGGCCAGGAGACAACTTAGCATTGCATAAAGACTGGAAACAACTAGCCTGGTACATCCCAAAAATGAATTTGGGCCTGATTCAGCCTTGAATCATGTCTAAAGCTGATTAATTAACAGATTGATTTTAATTTGTTTAATCTGTTGTTTCTTTTTAAAACCCGAGTTGAAGAAACAATGTGTGTTTACTCCTGTTTATGTGCTAGACTATTTCTTGGCCGAGAACAATGGCTTTTCAGAATCTGTGCTGGTCACCTGGGATCTTCATGGTTAGGACAAAACTCAAGGGAGTCATTGTGATCTGCTCATTGAACTCCCCACAAGAAAAAGTAATAATTTCCAAAATGTTTAACTATTCCTTCAACAAAAAAACAGACCACTGCTTCTTTGAAAAGTATGTTTTAGTCAACCAAAACAGACCAAAAGGACATGCCGCATCTTTTTGTAAGGTGGAAAAGTCTGCTGGCCTGGTTTGTGTCTGCAGACAGAAACTCTTTCACTTGAGTGAAATAACTTGGTGTAAGTGAGTCAGAGTACTTCACTATGGCCATCTTTAGACAATGAAACGTATCAGGAAAACCGTAAGTAACTGTACATGTAAGTTTTGATGTGCTCTCTTCAGCACGTCATAATAGACAAGCCCCACTCCTTAACATGCCAGTCCGGAGAAGAAAGAGTATGTGTCCAAACATATTGAGAATTCCATTTAAGAAACAAGAGCAATGCAGAAGGCATGAAAGAGTTCAGAAAATAGGATGGCATGTAAATTACAAACTGTGTAAATTATTACTTGTGGGTGACGTTGAACATTTTGCATTTCAAGGGATATCAGTCACTTTCACCTCCACATAAAAGTAAACTTGCTGGTGAAACAGACAGCCGTGGAGTGGAAAGTGCCAGGAAGATTAATGAGGTGTGTCTTTCCTCTCTTTCACGCTATCCTTCTCTTTATCCCTCTGCTAGTCTGTGCAGGCTGTGGGTCCATGTGGGGTGGCCTGATGGGGTAACATGCTCAAGTAAACAAGTATAGGAGACAGCAGGGTGATGTTCCTCTCACTCAGCTTTATACACATCAAACAGGGGGCTAGTGTTACCTTGTTTAGACAAACACCTTCTCCAACTAATTTGTCCCCAATGCTAGCCTCTTCAATCTACACAATTACTAATCCATCTTTTTTTCCCCAGTAAAAATTGTTTTCTTGCCAAAAGTGACATCATTTACAGTCAATAGTTTGACATTTGGTGAAATACACATATTCCCTCTCTTGCCAAGAGTTAGATGAGTCAAATGAGATCACATGTTTGTTAAATCGGAAGAAACAGCCAACAGTAAATAGAAACAAGAAGAAACAGGTTGTGTGTTTAAGTCTGAAGGTAAGAAAATCTGGGATGTGGGACTATTTGATCTCTTGGTCAGGCGCAGTGAATTCCAGGACTCTTGTCATTATAATGAGGTTACCAAGCAAGACACAGCCCCATTAGCTCTCACCAAGAAAGTGAATAAGTGTATTTTCCAAGTCTTGAAGATACACTTCAGTGTATGTCTTCTCAAGCATGCACACATTGTCTTCGTTTGTTGCTTCCTGTACCTGCACTAAACCTTGTGCTGCGCTATTTTCAGACCAACTGCCTTTTATCCTCCCCTGCAGGAAGGATGACAATCCCATGTACAGCACAAAGGTGATGTATAACACACTGTCCAAGTGTAAACTTTCTCTTTTAGATCCGCCTGTCATTTAGAAGCTGAGTGTTCTGCCCTTAGGACCTCTGTGGCCCTGCATGGAGACCTACATGTGTTGGGCCGATCCTCAGTGTTTTCAGATGATGTTTCACACTGTCAGGGTTGACTTATCTGAGTGGGGAAAAGTTCCCAGGGAATAGACATATCCCACAGACAGCTTTGGAATGTTTTTACAGAAAGGCCTGGGGACCCTCAAAGACGGGTATGCTCCAGACTGCTGCTGTGGTAACCAGCACTAGAGACATTTCATTTTTTGTCAACTGGTTTGTTTCAGTGTTAGTACTATGTGTCTGTCTATTTTGTTTACTGTCTATTTAATCACGATACCTGATATCCTCAATTAGAATAGGGCCTCCAAAATGATAAATGGTTACATGCCAAGTTTCTTTTTCACTACCTCCACTGTCTTTGTTCAGTGTCCTGAAAAATCGGTTATGCATAGCTGAATTGATTGGACTATGGTATCATGGTGTGGAATTCTCACTGGGAGTCAAACATGCTAAAAATATAAATACACATGGTAAAATGAGGAGCTTTTAATAGAGAGTGTCTATCAAATTATACATGTTTTGTGATATGAATTTAGTTAGACGTTTATGCACATGTTGTGATTCTACTAAGATGTGGTTGGGTACCCATCTATGGAAGAAAAAGTATGCATTATATCCTGAGTTTGGACCAATTTCTAGTTGTCAGAAATATCCCCTTCTTTCAGTCTCTTTCGTCCTCCCCCTTCCCTTCTTTTCTTTTCTAGGAGAGGAGCTGAGAGATGGGACCGCAAGTCCCCTCAGAGGCTTGGTCCTCCATCAGTTTCCTTAATGGATGTCAGATGTGTGTGAGAGGAGGCCGTAGCGTGAGTGTGTTTCATGTTAGTTCTCAGCGTGATGAGCAGGGAAGCAGCTGGAGATGAACAGAAACCGCCCCGGCCCCCCTTACAATACCTCCTTTTTTTATCCCCACTTCTGTCCTTCCAAGTAATTCTCTCCTGCTTTTCCCAGTGTAATATATTGGTATTAATAAAGGCAAACAAAGGCAAACATTCAGTAATGGGAGAGGAGAGGAGGATATTTTGGTTTCCTGGAGAACCAGACAGCAGCCTCTTTACTTCTTCTTACTATAAATCTCGTGGCAGTTTCAATGCTTGGATGGCCATGCTCTGTGTTAACGTTTCCCTGAGTTGATTACAAAGGAGTTCAAGACGAACTGCTCTGTTATTGCTTAGAGCCATGGTACCTAATAGTATGCTACAGTGGAGCACTTCAATCGCATGCGCTGTCATACAATATCAATTTGGACCTCTAACGGAATTTGTTATTCACCAAAGCAATTGCTGCATAGAGATGGTTCTTTACTGTAAGTGGCATCTGAGTGAACACAACTGAAGGCCAATCCCCTTCTGGCAATGCAACTCACATCCCAATTGCTTAATAGGAATTCAACTTTCCCACAAACGTCTTTGTTGGAACAGAATCGTTATACCACAAGCATTAAACACTGCAGCTCACATTTCTTCTGCCTTCTCTGTAACATTTTATTTGCATCACTTGAGGGTTTTTCTTTGCAATATTGCTCCATGGGGAGAGCTGAAGATGAGGACAGTGCTGGGTTGCTAAGCCTAATGAGTGAATAATACAGCATAATGTAGTATAGTATGATGTTGACTACATTTTATAAGGTGACGGAAAATAAATAACTCCTGGTGTTTTGTGAAGGAGAACCAATCTAATGCATGAGTCAGGATGAGTATTTCCCACTCGTCAACAAATAGAACTGCTTACAGTGAGTAAGACTGGGTCGGGGGGTGGGGGGGCTGATGCGTGGGCCAAGTCACTAAGTGGAGCATGGGGAGTCGAAAAGTATATTTGTGTGTGTGTGTGTCTGTGTGTGTGTGTGTGTGTGTGTGTGTGTGTGTGTGTGTGTGTGTGTGTGTGTGTGTGTGTGTGTACTGTCAAATCTCTTCTACTCAATCTTCTTGATTTTGGTCAAACAGCAAAACTAAGCATCACATTCAATGTCTGGTACAGAGTGGAACAGACAGCAATTATTTTCTCTAAATATTCGGCTTTGTTTAAACTGCTGTGATTAAATACATCAGAACTAGCAATTTAGTTGTGCTTACTTACATATTTTTCAATTACAGATTCATCCACTCTTTTCCAAAAAGCTCTCTTTTTGAACATTAAAAAAAGGAGAGAAATGAGAGAAAATGATGCATTTATAAATTTGCTCAGTGTGGACACAGAAGTAAACATGGAGGCAGAAAAACAGTATAACACAAATCAAGAGGTTCATTTGCGAGGGAGCTGAGGGCAACTGGGGTTGGAGCAGGTTGGCGGATTGTTGGGGAATTTGAGCGGGCAGCCAGTTGGTAGGCTTCCCTTTGCCCCGCAGGATGGGGGCGGAGGGCCTCATTATATCTCTCTCCATGTCGGGCCCTTAAGTCCATCTCCTCAGCGCCTGTTCTGTTTGTTTAGAGAGCCAGAGCCTTTTTAAGCTACGTTTGGCCTAATGAGCCCATTATCTGCCAATGATCCACAAAGAGGCCCTCCTCTCTTTTGCTCCCTCTCCCTTCACCTCCCTGTGTAGTAGCTTGCCCTCGCCTCTCTTGCTCCCCCCTTTCCCCTCCACTCACCCTCTTTTTCTACCACATTTCCCCCCTTTTTCTTGTGCACAACTCTACCCTTTTTCTCCATCCACCTTGTTTAGCTCATTCTCTCCTCCCTGCAGTCCACTCTTTTCCCAAACCTGTCACATACTGTGCTCATTTCTCTCCCTCAGGACAACAGCGTAACCTCCTTCCTTTTAAAAACACCCGCCTACATCTCCTTTGAGGCAGTGCATTTTATGTCGACGTTGGGAACTACTTTGGTCTGGTTTTAACTGCCTCACACCTGCAGACATTGTTGCCTCTCTTCATCACAGCTGACAGTATGAGTTAACAGTAGAAACAGAGAGCAGTCATCTTCAGGAGAGCACTGAGGAAGATTTATGAAGCCCCCATCAGGAGCATGATACCTACAGCATGCTGACCTTCACTTTGGGAATAAAAACTATGTGTCTGGTTGCGATTTTTTAATATGGCCTAGCGTGTGTTCATCCATGTAGACTTGCATGTCCATGAGTCTTATTACAGGTGTTACAGGTATGCATTTAGGAGCAGATTCTCAAATGTCTGCCCTACTAAACACAGCATTTAAATCCCCTCAATGTCTAGCAGTAGCCACAGGAAGCTGGTGTAGATCAGCTCTCTGCTCAAGACTGGTTGCCCCGTTAACACTGAAGACTTAATTATGGTGATCTGGTAATAGCGGAGAAAATGGAAGGAATGCTGTCCTCATGGCCATACTCACAGCAGGATTAGCTGCACGAGCTGCACTCTCCAACCTCCACAAACTTGACAGCCCCCCTCACAGCTACTTTTGTCTTGTGCTCCAAAGAAGGAGGGTGTGAGGAGGAGGGAGGAGAGAAAGAATAGAGGAGAAAAAAACAAAGAAAATTAATCTGCTGGGTGCAGGATCTTAATTCGATTTAATGAAGGGAGCTTGAAGTCTGAGAGGCTTTGCTCTCACACACCTCCACAGACTCATACACATGAACACACACTCAGCACTCACTCCTGTAGGTCTTATTGATCTGTTGGAACAAACCCTATTATGGGCAATTATGTTATTCACCAGCCATGGCAAATCCATTTCTTTGCTTTCATTACTTACTAATACATGAAGAGGAAATCTATTAAGCTTTAACGTGATGCTTCCTGTTCGCGAGTGTGAGATCGGAAATCTTTGTTTCCGTCTTGCTTTAATGCTTTTGTCTCACATCACTTTGAACCTAATTCTTGAGGAAAAAAGACTTCAAAAGAAAAAAATGGCTCAACATTTGTTCATGTTTTTCTCTCACCCATAATTGACCTCAAGAGGATTTGACTCCAAATATGAATTTGTACACTTCCATGACCAAAGTGTGATTTTGATTTGCTCACTCCTATTGCACTTTTGTGGATGTATTTGTAGTAGCGTTGGGTAAACTTGCAGAGTTGCAGTGCTAAGAATAATGCAGTGCACCAGACTTGCTGTAAAGCAAAACAATCACAAAAGAAGGCCTCTCTTTGCACCCCCTTATTGCCCCTTCTCCCTCCCTTAAAAAAAAGAACAAGCAAAACCAGTCTCTCCATCTCTCCACCAATGCAGGAGAAGCCCATTACTATGTTCATCTTCTCAACGTTTGACAGGTGGAAGTAGAACTTTGGGGTTTATGTTTTAATTATAAAGAATTCCAGATGTGAAGGGGGGCTCATAAATTAGAAGCAGAGCTACTCAAATGTCTTTTTTCAAAGAGACCAAGCGGGTCAGCATCTGCTTCTCATTGTAACCAATGTTATTAAGGGCCCTGACTACAGAAAGGCCCAAGTCCCCCGTCTGGCCCCACAATAATTGACACTATTAAATGTGCCTAAACAGATTTAGAGCGTCCAGAAAAGTTACATTTGTCTTGCAGAATGACTCTAATCATCTATTTTAGATTGAAGGGACCTAAAGGAGGAGGAACCAACCACCTAATCTGGTACATGATAGAGAGGGAGCGAGAAAAGACAGAAGGCAAAGCAGAAAACAGGAAAAGCTGAAAAAATGCACAAATACAAACAAATTAGGCCAGAATGGCTCTGTGTAGGAATGTCAGGGAGGGCGGGAGGGAACAGCAGAGAGGAGGAGAGAGGTCTGAACTGTATTACCACACTCAAGACCATGCTGCTCAGGCTGGAGCGGGTTGAGCTGAATGCACATGGATGGCTTTACAAAAGCACCAGTCATGAAAGACCATCTGCTCCACTCCTCTGGTGATCTTTTAAACCCACATTAATGCAGTTTTTTTCTCTTCCTGGAATGATGTGATACATTGAGCGATTTTCTCTTTTCTCTGGGGCTCGATTCATTCTGTTGGCCAGTGTTTGCGAGTGGATATATTTAACAAGGTATGAGTTAGATTTCTGTTGCATTAATGTTATTCTTGACGGCCATGTTTGAAGCCCTTCCGCTGCTGCAGAATCAGGAGCAGAGGCAGAGGGAGGTCCTGCAAGCTCATTGGCTGCAGAAGCTGTGTTTGTAGTTGGTTTTTACCAGTGGGTGAAACTGGGGTGCAAAGGGGGGCTGAGATGCATAGGGAGGGGTGTAGAGGGTCATAAGGTTGTGCTTGGGTTGGTGCTAGGGTGCAATGTTTCTCTACAGTGCCCCCCACCAAAAAAACAAAAGAGGAAAAAGGATAAAAAAAGAAACAACCCCTTCATCCAAAAAGTGGAGCCAGATCGGCAGAAGTAAAGTGGGGCAGGAACTCTCAGGGGTGTGATTGAAAGGGTGAGAAGTTAATTTGGCAGCTTTTCCTCCTCGCTTTGCTAATGTTTCCTCTCAGGACTAAACACCCTCAGCACCCCCTCCGCCACCTCACCTCTGCAAACTCTCTAACCCCCAGACACCCCACTTCCCCACCACCCACTCACCCAGCTTCAACTTCCAGCCCCTACCAAACACACACGCACACTCTTGCCACCCTACCTATGCCATGATTCTCTTCTTCAAACATCCACACGCCTTGTTTCCATTTCTCACTACCCCTCCTTTTCTTAGTTTTTCCTCCATCCTCTCACCATAAGCTGACCGCCCCTCCCACACCCTCGTGAAAAAGCACCCTTCATCACAGCAGTGCACGCTGACCCGAGACGAAACCTTTTCTCCCCAGGAAACATCCTGCTCTGAAACACTTTGGCTCAAGTGTGTTTTCTCCTGGGACATGGAGGGGAGGGGGCGGGGGGCAGGGGTGTCTGAGGTGATGGTGGTGTGGTACTTGAGCTAAATGGAGACCATGTTGGTGTATCTTCACGGCCTGTCAATCAGAAGCCTGCTGATGTGTAGGGGGGCTCTGCTACAGATCTGGAGAGGATGAAGGGTCATGTGGGGCAGTTGCGGAGGTGGTGGTGGTGGGTAATGGGGTTGGTGTGTACATAAATGTGTGTATGTGCATGCGGTGTGTGTGTTACATCGGAGAGAACCACATGGTGTCCTTGCTCTCCTCACTCACCACATGCAGGATCACTCCCATCAACAGGAGAGTGTTGCTGTGAGGGGAAGACTACTTGTTGTAGAGAGGAAGGGATGAAGGGGGTGAGTTAAGCCATGATTGCCATTTGAATCTTTTCACTCCATTTTGGTTTTCAATCCATGTTAAGCATTCACTTTTGCCATTTAAAACAGTACTTCTTAAATTAATCCATAAATTATAATTGTTATGAAGCCCACATTATGTCAACTACTCTCACTGTAGTTGTACTGTAGGTAATCTCAATATGACCAAATAGGCAATACATGTACTCAGATACTCAAAACCTGAGTGGAGAATAGCTTTAACTGTGAGTAGAAATAATAATCACATATCCCAAAGAAAACACAGCTGACAGAAATATAGATTTATAGAATACATTTTGATGTTGATTCTGCTTTTACTACAGAAAATACATTAATGTTATGTTGCAACTTGCAATTACATGTCTCTGTGTGGAGGTGCAGGTGTCTGTAATTGTTATGTCCCTGGTTGAAGTTAAGATATGAACCATTGTTGTCTGCAACCCCCCTGTCTACCAGAGTGGCAGATAAAAACATAAGATGCACATGGATCAGAAGAGGCACATTTTCAGATTTGTATGGAAACATGCCATCAGGTATGACACGTGTGTAAGTGGTGACATTGAGGGCCTTTATACACCAGTAGACATAATTGGTAACCTTGGTTAGTAGTACATGATCTGTATTAAAAAATATATCAGCGAGGACATTTCTCTTGCGAGTTTGGTTATAATGAAATGGAGACCACATAACAAGACCACATAAGTAACTCAACTAAGCACAGTATCAAGTTGTGTTTTTCAAAATAGAAGAAGATTGAAAGTGCACTTGTGGAAAGAACTAAATATAAAATACAGATTTGTTCAATTG
Source organism: Scomber japonicus (assembly GCF_027409825.1). Classification (NCBI taxonomy): domain Eukaryota; kingdom Metazoa; phylum Chordata; class Actinopteri; order Scombriformes; family Scombridae; genus Scomber; species Scomber japonicus. The sequence goes on along the minus strand of NC_070593.1, from coordinate 12,607,263 downwards.
CATAGCTTTGAGATAAAGACAGAGAGAAGAGGAAAGAGAACATTAAACTGGTACATCTCTTGATTTGACCCCCACACAGCTCAGGGCATGGAGCCCATTACCTTCAGCCTAAGCCCAACATCTTCAGTCATTACACTGAGGGAGAGGACAGCTATTGAGCAGGAAGATAAACGACAATATATCAAAGTAATAGATGTTCCATGTAATAAAGATGCTCAAAGCCTCCATGAGTCATGCAGAGCATAAAACCTGGGAACGCTTGGAGGTGAGGTAGTAACCTATAGTAAATATCTCTGAAATAACTTGATAAAGCCTCAGCGGAAAGATAAAAGTCAAGGTCAAAAGAATGTATATCATCACTTCGACAAAATTTAATTTGACAGATGCATTTGATGAATAAAAGTAAATAGCGGAGCACACTAGTTCAATTTTTAGCATATTGACATAGTGGCCCCCTGTTCTAAGGGCTTAAACCCTATATCATGGAGGGTGGGGTTGTACCATTGGGTTCCAGTAGGACTGACATCACCTTGTAACTGTAACTCATTTTGCTGCAGCAGGCTCTGCTACATGCACTAATCAAACATATTTGCTTGCACATACGCCCATGATCTCCTATAGGCACACATGTGCACACTTACACACAATCTCACACAACACAAAATATGATCTCACACATGCATATAAACACATGGTCATAGGCAACTTCCCATAAATTTCTGGTCGCCTCCATGCCCATAAGTACCACTGGGGTCCCCATTGCGTGAGTAGTCCTTTTTAGCTGTTATTTCTTGACATTCCCAGACAATGTCCACGGAGGGATCACAGGAATCTCACTATGATGTAATCAGATGTGACACGCTAGCTGCAAGTGTGAAGAGTGTTGTTATCCTTGTCTGATGCTAAATCTAATATTAGACAGATAACATGAGATATTGCAGCCAACTGAGCTGAATTATAATTTTGCTGCTATTTAGAGTTGATAGTACATAATACACTTTCTCCATGCACTGTCTAACTGTGTGAGTTTTATTATTTAATTCATGTATGTGTTGAAGTTGCAGAATATCACTTCTGACCATCTAAGCTTCTAAGCTACCAGAGGTGAGTGTGTATGAGATTATTAAACAGCATGCTCTTGTGCACTTCTTTGTACGTTTGTGTCTACTTATGTGTGTATACGTGTGCGTGTGCATGCATTCTCCCTTCCCGAGGCCAGCCGTGGGTGCCGGATAGGAGCACACGCGGCTAACACACTGCAGGTTGCAGTGTGAGACAGGCCAGGTCGGCTGGTGACAGTGTGCAGCCCCTCTCCTGCCTCATTTATCTGCTATGGCAGCGGACAGAATGCAATTTCCTGCGAGGGGGAGGCCAGGGGGTGGAGCAGTGAGGGGGCTGGGGGATGCAAAGAACATCAAAGGACCCTGAAAGCTATCAGGAACTTGAGTACTGCCAGCGCTGCGTGCCAACTCGCCAGCCCTCGCTCACCCTGTGGTGCACCCGGACGTCAGCTATGGCTAAACACACCATTCACAGTGTTTGTTAATATGTGAGTGTGTGTGTGAGTGAGGAGGATAAAAATACCCCTCCATTTAGAGGCTCAAACACCTTGAGCTAGAGCACTCAGAGCAGCCATTAGGCATGTTGCAGTATGAGGAGAAGGTCACAGTTTATCACCCCTGCCACCCTACCTCTCCAACACAAACACTCGCTTGCTCTCCTCTCCATCCCTCCCTCCACCTCTCGCCCTCGGCCCAGCCTGCTGGCTGAGCGTCCTCCAGTTGCTATCAGTAGAGGTGAGCAGACAGGGCAGACCAGGGAGGTTCGATTAGGACCATTTGGTGCTGTGCGTGTGTGAGTGCTCTGTAATGGAACTTCTAAATGAGAAGCAGGTTGGCTCAGTATGCTGTGTGTTTGTGTGTATTAGTGTACATGTGTTTAGCTTCTGTGCCCATGCAGCTTCTCATCTCACTCTGTCTCAGTCTCCTCTGTATTCTCAGTGTTGACAAGCATTTTAAGATCTTGCTTTCAGCCCCTTATATTGTCTATTTGTATGTGGTTTATGACTGTGTGTGCACATCAATTCATCCTAATGCACATTTGTGTGTATTTTTGAATGTGTTCCTGTCATATCATCTGTGAGGGAGTAGGGATGATAGCATATATGACAGGAAGTAATAAAGCAGCCCTCGCTGGATTTCATTTCTGCTTTTCCTTCTTGGCCTCATCCTAACTTCTTTTTTATGTGGCGTTAAACAGGCCCTCTGCACAGAGAGGAGGAAATGGTCCTTCCATGTTGTCACACAGTCTGGGCTCATGTGATAGCACCTGTACTATATATCTAGATTTAAAAACAAAAACATATATTTTGAAAAGTTTTCCTTTATTTGACAGTGCACAGACAGGAAACATGGGTAGAGAGAGGAGTACAACATCCAAGAAAAATGTGTGGCAGTACCTGAACCACATATGTCTACAGGTACATAAAAAAACACACATTTTTACCTTATATTTAATAACTGCAAAGTTCAGGTGCAGACATTTTTACAAATCTCTGCATAATCTCTCCACAAACCTTGCATTTGGAGGAATCTCTATGAAAAACATTTTCTTATTCTTTTATTGTCACCATTTCTGTTGTACATACAGAATACACAATGATCATACAGAACGATAGCAGCTGGCAGCTGGTTAAACAGTCAACAGGGCTGACCTCTGCACATCCAAAATGTTTGCAACTATATGACTGTGGCTGGGCCTCAGACAAACACAACATTCTCTGCATACACCAGCCAGCTGCATGGAGTAGAGTCCTGTATAGACCATATCTAGAGCCTATCACTAACAGGATGGCCTGCATTGCCTATGGAATGCTTTTGTCTTGGTCTGTGCATTACTGTGTGTGGGAGGTCATTTAAGTGACCTCCACTCATTGCCTTCCGCTTTCACTCAGTCTGGTACATTTGTGCATTTCAGCGCAAGACCACCTTACTTTGTCTTTCAGTACCAGCTCTTGGAGAGACGGTTAACCTGGTTACTTGAAAGGCTGGAGCTGGAGGTCTGCTCGGGGCTAGAGGGGTTAGACACTGGGGGTGGGTTATCTTATCACAGCCATCAGAAATGCCTTGTCGGCAGCCATTCATTGGGCTTGGGGAAAATAAAACAAACTGCCCCCCCCTTCCCTCAAATCACTGAGTTAGACAGATAACAGCAGACCACGGGGGTCCCCTCTCCCCTTTCCCCACCCGTCTATCACTCTTGCTCTCCCGTCTCTCTTTCTCCCTCTCTCCGGCTGGTTTTATTGGAGAGGAAACAGAAAACAGAAAGCCTCAGTGTGGGAAGCCACTTGTTATCTGAGAGTCTTGGGAATCGAGGCCTCGGCAGAGGCTTCACTCAGCACACTAATGAAAGCAGGACAATTTGGCCGCTTTCGTTCCCAACATAGTTAGACCCCCCATCCCCATCATAGCACAGGTAGTCCTTCTGCTCCCATTTGACTCCCACCCCCAGCTTCCTTCATCCTCTTGCTTTATCCACACCTTAACCTCCAGTTCTCTTTTGCAGCCAAGTGACCCACTAATCCTGCAAATTGCTTTTGTTTGGCAGATCTTTTGGAAATGCCACTAAAAAAAAGACACTTGTTGCCTCTATTAATTTGCATTTCATGATAATTAAGATGAACAGGGTCCTCTCTTTCAAACAGCAGCATAGATGTTCATTATTTTTATATGTGAGCAATTTGCTTGATATAAATGTGTGTGATAACAGGCCTAACAGTCTATTATCAGTGTATTTTTAGTGTAGTTGCTGAACATTTTATTTGACTGTCACAGAACAGATCCTAGGATGTATTGTGCACAGCCTGTTTGTTAGGCCTGCCCCTATAGAAAGCATGATGGACAGGTTTTTAAAAGTCACACATAGCCCCTTGAATCATGGAAAATCCTCCCTATTCAACAGTTCATTAAGGCTTGAAGATTTAAGTTTCCACAACTCAACAATGCAGCAGAGATCCACTAAGTTCACCTTTGTTTGCCACATAGCTGAGGTTTACCATCCCCAGGTGAGCGACTGAGAGTTCCTCTCTATTCTGATTCCCTCCGTGCTGTGGCTCTCCCAGTGGAGCCAGGGCAGTGAGACAGCAAGGCCATTTGAATACCGTGTAGTAAGGTAAGACTTGGCTGCCGGGCATCCGGTGAGAGGGCTCAGCTACCTTTGTGGTGGATCCCTGACAGGTTGGGGCGATGCACAGACCAACCCCTCCCATCCACTTTCACCTGCGATATTGTCCCAGGTGGAGGGGTGGAGAAGGAGACAGAGGGATAGGTGGAGGGGTTGCAGAGGAGGCACAGAGATGTCCCCATAGGGCATGGCTTCTGTGTAGCTCGATATCCCAGCGGGCTTTGCCGGCCTCCAGAGAGAGGTTAAATGAAGCCAGGGCTGTCTGACGGACAAAGGCCGCAGGTCAGCACCCAGCCCTTTGATCCATTCCTGCCCTCTTCAGACCACAGAGCCAGACCTTTTTGTTTCACCTTGCTTTTCTATCCCTAGGGCTAGTCCCCTTTTTTCCTCTCAATCTGCCTCCGACAATGGAGTCACTTACAAAGCTCTGAGCGTTGTATGGTCTGCCAGTCACCAGAGGGGAGAGGTTTCAAAGGGAAGGCAGTGGGGCTCAGTGTCTCCCAGGTCCCCAGTGAGGAGATAGATACTGACTCTTTCAGTCCCCTGTACTGGGCCACAACCCCACAGCTGCACCCAGCACTTTAGGGGCCTTATCCAACAAAGACACAGCAAGGGAAGTCCATTTATAGGGGTAAACAGTGGAAAATGGAGCAGGGAAATTCATCGACACATGCTTGACTCCACCTCAGCACCTTACTGTGAAAGGTGTGTAATTTTTTACTTTTTTAAAACTTTAGTTGGAAGTGTAAGATAATGACAAGCAGACCTGGGGCAAATACACAAAAGTATTTAGAGGGTTGTAACTTTGCAATTTCAGAGCCAAAAAAACAGCTTGCTGAAATATGACTTTCAGTTTTGTGTGGGTTTTTTTTTTTTTTTTTTTTTTCATTTCTCTCTAATGGTCAAAAGGGGGCGGGTTGGGGGGGGTGGGTTAGGATTTATCTTGGAGCTGCACAAGCTCCCCAGCAGATGTAGAAACACAGAGCAGAGCTAACATGTTTTTAGTTTGTCTCCAGCCTGTTCTCTGGCCAAAACACTCAGGTGGAGCTCTGCTCAAAGACCACTGTCATATAAAAGCCCAAAAGTAGCTAACACTTTCTCCCTGCTCTGCCTGTCCCACTGTGCATGAAGACCTTGAAGTTTCAGGACGTCACTGGGCGCATCAAAAGGGCTAACTCTAACGTTGGCCGAGTCCCAGCAAAAACTAATAGCTAAGATCGTGAAGTTTGATGAAAGTACATTATTTATGAAAGATAAAATCTGGAATCAAAAGTATTTAATTTGAATGTAGTTAATGTTGAAGCATCTTGGTATCCAATACACCTAAGTGGGTTTCTCACTTAAGGGAAATACTCAATTTATACAATGTTTCTGTTCATAAAGCTTTCACTGCAGTGTTTTAAATGTTTGTGTTATTGTCCAGTCTGTGTTTGTGGCAGCACTGAAGTGTTTTTAGTGTCTCCCATCAAAAGAGGTATAGGTGTGTGTGTGTATGGGTTTGTGTGTGGCGGGGGCCTTGAGTGAGGGCCACAGGGGCAGGAATGTAAAGGCTGCACTGGGGGCCTCTGTGGTGCTAATGGATTAACAGGCCAGCTTGGCATGCTAATGGAGATTGTCTGTGATGTAATGAGCTTCTAATTAGGTCACCTCTGAGCTTGACCCTCTTGTAATGAGGGGGGCAGAAGGGAGAGGAGGGGCCGGGGCTGGTGATAGCACCCTGACCTGCAGGTGTGAACCGGCCCGAGCTGTAAACAGGGCTGGACATTCCTGGCATTCTCAGCTCAGCATCCCCTCCCGAAACTCCCCTCCTCCTGCCTGCCAATAACCCTTCTCTAGCGCTATGGGTGGATACACACACAGAGAAACAATTGGAGCCACATTTCATGCTCCAAGGTGCTTCCCAGTTTGGCTGAAAGAAAAAAAAGTTCCCTTGGGTTCAGCTATTCTTTGATTGTCGGACACTATTTTTCTTTATGATATCCCTTTCGCACTGGGGTGTCAGAGCATTATGCTACGACCTGGATTGAAATGCTAAAGGGATCTGCAGGAGGTGAACCTTCTAATTAAATGTGTAAGATTCTAATCAGACTGTCCAATCCGGGCTCACAATCTCTGTTAAAATAACACAACTTTACACTTTCAAATTGTGTCAAGTGCGTATGCCAAAATCCAAATTTTGCGAGCAGGTGATATGCCAATTTAACACCACTAGTTAGGTTAAGGGAACAAAAACCACTTGGCTAGGATTTGGGAGAGATCGTGGTTTGGGTTAAAACCATAATATGCAGAACAAATGTCCTGATGTGACAGTAAAGATCCCCAGTTAAAATACCCAATGTGACAGAAAAACGCTCTGATTAAAATGCCTGACGTGACATTGAGGATGTCCGGTAGCTGGTTTCGAATAGTGCTCTCCTGCTGCTTTTCCAACTTTTTGCCAACAAATGACTTAGCCATCCACCCGGCTTGCTTCCTTCTAATAAGCCAAAAATCACCTTATAAAATAAACAAAAGAATCATTACATTGACGTCACTTCCCTGGGAAGGTTTAGCGCATCACCTGCAAGCGAGATGGGAGCCAAAATTTGGCATTTGAATTGCAGGCAATTTGAAAGTGTAAAGTTGTATTATTTGTATGCAGATTGAAGAGGCTGGGCTGTTATTGTAGTGTCTCATCTCTGTCTGTCTGCCCTCTGTTTGTAAGACTGTCATTTATCATTCACTGTTGTGGCTCACCAGCTTCTAAACCTCCACTTTCTCAAACTTTCTTTTTCTCTGCCTTGGCACAATGTGGCGCACTGATACCACCCGAAAGCCCTCTGTGACAGAACAAAATGGCTCTTTTTTCAGAGAGGGAGAATAACACCTAGTGTGCCACAGCAAGTGAAGAGGTAGAAACCAATCCATCTGCAGTCATTAGAAGTGCCCTGTGAAAGGATTCCAGGACTACTGCCAGCACTTTTATTGCACTACTTATGGGCATTGGATTATTATAAGTATTGCATGATTAGTCTAACAGGGATTTTACAATGTGGTCTTGAGTATGGTGTTGGATAAAGTGTAAATGAGGAGGGTTTTCCGTCATTTTTCCTCCTACTTGTTGAATGAAGTCAAATTATTCTCAGAACATCTCACTAAGGAACATTTGGTTCTAATTAAGATTATAGTGTGTGGTTTGTGAATGTGTGTTTGTGCATCTAAATGCACATGTACACATGTGTATATGCATGCATATGTGTAGGGTGACCTATTGGTACTGTTGGTACGCACTGGTGTCAAGATGTCGCATTTGTTGTTCTCATAGGAACAGATAGTATCAGTTTGGGTTATCAATCTTGAAGGGCGGTGACCAGGATGAATGGAGCTTGAGGGGGAGTTGTATGATGAATGACCTATAGGAGCTTATTGCTTTGTCTGTACTGTAGAACGTATCAGATGCTGAGAGTCCATCCAGTAACTTGGTTAGAGTTTAGGTTGGTTAGAGTTGTTGTGTGTGCTTGGTGGAGAATTATTCATTAATGAGTGATGACTTCAAGCGAGATGTGAAGATTGCATAACCTGTTGCCTGATCAGTAGTTTTGCTGTAAATTTTTGTTCAGGGGCTGGTGTTACCCAAATGACATGTTTATCCCACTTCTTAAGAGTATTAAAGGTCATGGAGGGGCTTGAGAACATTCCAACATACATGGGGTTAAAAAAGAAGCACCTGGATCTCCATACTCATATTCCCACTTGGGGTATGAGTCAACAATCGACATGATATTAATGTTTTTGGAATTAGGGAGGAAACCTACTTCAGTGAAAGGATGAATAAGCTCCAAACAGACGGGGTTGTAAATAAAAACCTGATTCTTCATCCTGTGAGGTAACCCCCTAACTGAAAACCCCCCATGCTGGCCTCTGAGGTGGACACATGTTTTAGAACAAGTAAGCTGATTTGATTTGATAAAATTGTATTTCTTAAATCTGACTCTGTTCCGTTGGATCTTCTTGGCTGTGTGTTAATTTCACCTGTGGAGGTGACTGGTGTTTTCTTCAGCTAGACATCTGAGGGCAGGGAGGTGCGGAGACAGGAACCCAAAAGTAGTAAGTGGACACTCTCTTTATCAGTCCCTCGTCTCTCTTCTTTTAGTGGCCTAGACTCATTAAGCCGTCTATAAATGGTCCAGTCTTAATGAGGAGGCTTTTATAGGGCTCTCCCTTGGGCCTCCAGGGAATAATCAGACTCCAGTAGGAAGTCGTCTGTCTTGATAGCCTGCCCCTTTTTTCAGTGGTGGTCCGGCCAGGCTTATAGCCCCAATCCAGCATACAGTCACACCACCCATCCACCTCCATCTACCTTTCTCTCCTTTTCTGTCTCTCTCTCTCTCTGTGTGCCACTGCCCCTGCATCTAGTTATTTCATGACACGATAAAAGTCAGCTGGTGCCCAGTGCTCAGGCCACTTGCGGGTCTTTTAATTGCCTCCTTCCTAACCGGCTGCAACTCTTTTATGAGGCCCAGGCCCCGGACCCACCGGCTGCTGCTCACCCTTTCAAGGGTCTTCCTTCTTTCCCGAGGCATGTCCCTCTGTCTCCTGAGGCAATTTTCAGATGATACCAATGGAGCTACATTGCAACATGTGAAGCATATGTGGTGAGAGATTGAGGACAGATAGAGGAAGTGATAATTGCTATTGTGGTTAGAAGTGATGAAGAGCATGGTCCTGAAATAAATAGGGCTTGACACTCTTTCACCCAAATGATAAGATATTTAACACTTAAGTTATAAACTTTGTATAAACCCTTATGGTTTAGAGACTTCAGAGCAAACTAATCAAAAGCCTGAAACTTCCGTTTCATTTGTTTCAATAAAGCTTGCTTGTACAGCTTTACTTGTGGCTCTGGTACTCACAAGACAGCAGTGTTTACTTAGTTGCTTAAGTAGATAATGAAGATTCATTTTATGTGTTGCTTTTGGTGATTAAATGTGTATTCATCAATGTCATGTCAGGCGGTGCTTGAATGAGGGTGAAAGCCTATCCTTGAACAGATGTTTACCACAAAGGTCAGAGAGCATGCTGTGTTTACATCAGTGGGTTTAGGACGGACATGTTTAGAATTGGAAATGCTGCTGTAGGCAATGACTTTAATCAAATTACTTTTTTCCTTTCCTTCTCCTCTCTCCTTCACTCTATCTTTGCTCTTAAGAAGATTCAAAACAACTGCTGCCAAGTGTCATTGAGTGTATGTCACTTCCTGCCTTAGGGTGAGTGTGGCCTCTCCACTTCCTCCCTTATTCATTCCAGAGGAGGGCTCTGAAATGCTGCTCCATCTGAGCAAGCAGAGGGCCTTGTTTCAGCCTTGGGGCTCTCTAAAAGGCATGCAGTTTGTGATTTGGAATAAGATATGTAAATCTGGAATGGTCTTTAGTATGTTTCTAAGAGGAAAGTTACTCAGCAGCTGCTTTTTGTAACTGTGTCTAAAGTCATGCCTTTTAATTCTTGGCAAGAGATACAAAGAGGGGCTGAGAGGAGAGAAGGGAGAGGCATGGCTTATGGGAAATGGAATGATAGCTCAGACCAAAACAAATTGTTTCTGGTTTCACTTGGGCCCGACCCTATTATCAGGCTGAGTGTCAGATCAGACAACTGCTGGAGCAGAGACAGTCCAGATGGAAGAAGAAAAAAACCCAATTGGAGACAGTTTGCACTTGTGTAAGTGGTAATGCTGTTTTAAATTTCAATTTCAGAAATTTGTGGTCTGTGTGTGTTTGTGTGTGTGTACTGTGGAGGGCCAGTAGGTTGAAGGTCAGGTCTAAGGCCATGGGCCTTGCTGGGGGGAAGGGATCATTATGAAGGAAAAGTGAAATCTACTCTCAGATACTAATGATGTTTTCTTTTGGAGTGAAAAATCTAAACATGTCCATTTCTCAGTAATGTGACCCAATGTGGGGTGGGAGCCTGGTCACTGCAGGAAAAGACCTGTGTTTCAATTACTGAAGCTTGAAACATCGCAATTGCTGGGCAAAACTCAAAAGAGTGTGAAGCATGTGTGTGAAGGCAGAGACATAAAGAAAGAAAGACAAATATCTGACTGATAACGTTTCTTTAAGAAACCTCAAAATTATTAGAGCAAGGGAATAGGTATAGTTAAAAAAAAAAAAAAAGTATACTACTGCAAGGTTTAGTGTGACATTCAGTTCCAGTATGTTTGGTGCGGGTGAAAAGAGTAGCTGTGTTTATGGGGATGGGTGGGGCATACAAGCAATAGGTCATGTCAGACACCAGCCAATGATGATAATTTATAGCATTTTCGTTGAAGGGTGAGGGTGTGTGGGATGTTGCTCCAAAAAAAAAGAAAAACCCTGTGGTTGTTGTAATTAAGTGATACTTAAGCAAGAAAAGGAACCACTTGAGATTTTTTTTTCCTGTCTTGCTCTCTGTTCCTCCCCTCTCCTGTTTTACTCCTGTAATTGCATCATCGCACCATGTCTTCACTTCCTTCTTCTTGGTTCTCAAGTGACACCTCTGGCTGACTCACAGTGATACCTACGTGGTGTTATTATGGCTACCGAGCAGAGCATTTGGGTGAGGCCCACTCTTTGTTGTTGACAGGATAGTGGTGATTAACGTGCCTTCTCCTGACCCCAGCTGCAGCCTGCTCCCTCAGCCCTCCCTCCTTGGTCCCTGCTGCTCCTGATGCCTGAACCTACGGCCCTAGAGACAGTCTTTCTCAGCCTCCACTGTGTGTGTTTGTGCGCACATGTGCACTGCTTTGTATGTTTCGGAGGCAATAATGATGTGTGAGAACGGTTGGGGGGAGGGGGGGGGGTTGTTTAGGTTGCTTAATTATCAGCTAATCACTTCCTATAACTTTATAGTGTTTCCACAGTTTTATAGAAAATAACTTCAGCCGTTCCTTTTTTTCTTTCATATGGAATTTGCCTAAATGGTGTGATGTCACCCTTCCCCACCCCCATCCAACCTGCCTTGGGGCACCATAGACAAGGAAAATTAGAGGGGAACTTTCACATAAAAGACAAAGGCTTGGCTGGTTTCAAACTGAGTCAGGTAACACAGAGGAAAACAGGTATTCATGGGCAAGGTTCATTTATGCTGCTCGGTAGCGACAAATTCATTTTTAATTGCAGAAAAAAACATCCTGGAAGTCATTTGATTTTCCAGCCAGGCAGTGTAATCAATTTCTCCTTAGCGAGGCCCATTGGAATGGTAGTTGACCACAGAGCCTGCTAGTTAGTTAACCGCATTAAAGTTGCTCTGTTGAGAGATGTTGGATTAAAGGGGGGGAGCTCCCCATACTGGTCCTGAAACCACCCACTGTTTCTTGTGTGGTTCAACTGTATGTGGGTGGAGATGTGCATGCAAGGTGTGTGTGTATGTGTGGGACAAGTCTTGACATTAAACGTCTACGTCTGTGTATGCACACTTAAGCAAAACCACCACTGCCCAGAAAGAAACTCAAAACTCGCCACAACAAGCTGCTTTCCCCCTCAACCCTGCTCCTCACTGTTTGCCCGAAACACAACCTGAGCTTTATTTCATGGCTGAAAACAAATATTAAGTGCACGGATTTCTGCTTTACCTCTGCTTCTGTGTATCTGCCTGGCTCTCGCTTGCTTCTGTTCCTTCACGTCCCAGATATAATTATAGCTGTCCAAGGGATGATTATATGTTTACTCTGGAAGCTGGCCGACTGCCTGTCCCCAGTCCCTGAGGACCTGCCTCTCAAAGGGGTTCCTCTTGAAAAGCACCACAAAAGTGGCTTCAGCAGTGCTCAAACACATAAGGGAGCAGATAGAACGACTCAAGACAGAGATGAAGATGCCGGGAGAGAGAGTGAGTGAGAGAGGGAGAGAGTGGCGGTGCCTTTAAGTTATAATATCTATTTATACAGGTCTCTCCACCACACTAACTTCTCTGCTTCTTCTCTTGAGTGCGCTGGTTAGCTGAGTCTGGCCAACAAGCAGCAGACGAAGGGTGGAAGGGAGGTTTTAGGAGTCACAAAATGAATGCCTTTAGTAGACGACAATACATTTATATTTGTACAGACATCAATCCATCTAACATGGCTTCTGCTTTGGAGATATAGGTTATAGTTAGCATGAGGCTTAGAAAGAGAACAATGAACAAAAGCTTTAACCATACTGTTCATTCCTCTTTTGCACAGATAACCTCTGTTATCTTTGCATTGTTTAACATGTAGTTACTTTTTAGTCAGCAAATTGGTCACTAAAAAAGGCACGAGCAACAAATATACATTCATTGTAGCCTTTTTTGGGTATGTTAGCATCAAAAAAAGTTCCTATAGATAATTTATATGAGTTAAATCACAGCCTTATCGTCTCCAGCTTAGTGTGCACACTTAGTGTGGTGTTGGTGCTGACATGGCTAAATTAAGTGTTTTTAATGACTTGAGACAGAATTTGCAGACCACTTGTTCATGTTGCCTAGCAATACCTATTAATCTCTCCATGGCTGCTATGCATAAAGGTTCCGTTAGGCCAGGCAAAGGTCATCATTCCACACCTAATTAACACTCCCTTCACTCCTCACGTACACACACACACGCTGACACCTCATTTACACCATATGCATTTTCTTAAAAATATAGCAGCTTATTTGAGGGTACAGTAGAATGCACGTTTGCAGCAAAGCTGGACCAAAACATATGCTTATGTCATGCTTTGACTTGTTTACAGTTTGGTATTTCTGAAGGCAGGCAGGGCTGACCTGTAACTGTTAGTTGACTGGTAATCCTTGGGAATTTGCTACAGATAATCACCCCAGCTCTCATACATGCTCAGAACTGTGGGCCAGTCTGACAGGAATGAGAGTAAAAGTTGCACACAAAGAAGCAAAAGCAGGAAATTTAGTGTCTGCTATCAAATCTTTTCCAACAGTGTATAAACAAATGGATAGTTTGTTGCTGGGCACTTGGAGGACGGAAGGACAAGCCAATAGCTGACTTTGCAACATTATTTTTGTTGAGCTGTGATCATCAACATAATGTTTGCCTGAGGGGGCCACAGAGTATATGTTGGCCCCAGTAAGGTTAAGAGTTGGATGTGCACAGCTTGTATATTTGTGGATGTTTGGTTGTAAACTGCTCTTGGTTTCCAGTTACCTAATTTCCTGAATGAGAACAAATAAATAAATACACACTTGCATAAAGAGACTTTAGACGGCTAAGCATACTCCGGTTTTATCGCCATAATTCTTCCTCCCCTACCTCTTTTTTTAGTGAGCACACATCAGTGCACGGACGAGCACACACACAGATACTTTTAGCTGCAGACATACCGAAGCCCACGCATCCAGGCTCGCCTCAGTGCTGTCCTTGTAATGGGTGGTATCAGTGCTCCCTGAGCCCGTGAAGGACGATAAAAGCCAGGATAGCTGGGTTTTATCTGCTCTGCTGAAAGTCAGCCATTGACACTATCCACTTTAGAGGAAGTATCACTCAGTAGGAGGACCCATCTGTCCTCTCATCTCCTCTCTGACAGTTCCCCTTACTGGAGCAAGATCAGAATTGTATTTATTCTCCAAGTACATATAAATACAAAATACTCATATTAACAGCTTTCTCTATTAAATCTGTTACTATCACTGCAAAGCTCACGTGTTAAAATGGATTAAGAACAGATGCTAACAGATGCTAAAGAAAACAGATGCTAAAGAGAAATTCTGGGTTTATATAAACTGGGTCTTATTTTTATTGTTCTGGCTGCTGTTCCTATTGGTAATAATACTATTGTACTCTACTTGAGATCTTGGAGTTCAGTGACAATGCTGAAAGGATCCAGGGCATGAACATGAATGTCAGGTGGTTATACAGGTGTTAAACAAACCTCCAGATTGAACATCACGGAAAGAGAATATAAGGGAAACAAATACAGTTAGTAGTCTGCCTGTCAATTGATTGACTTTTCATATTTACTGTAGGTGCAATCACTCTTGTTTTCAGATAATGTGGCAAAACTGTTGGCTTGTTTACAACCTGTCTGATTGTCTGACCACTGATGTTGGACTAGGTTGTAGCAATGTTGACATGTTTCCAGACCTCAGCACTTACTTCAGTGAGTATCATGACTGATAAGAATGATGACCAGAACTAAAAAATAAGACCTATATTGTAATAAATTGGAATGATCCCTTCAGCTCCATATAGGTGATTTTAGCTAATCGACCATACATAACAGGAAATGTAGCAATGTCAAATTCCTTGTTGACAGGAAAGTGTGTGAAATCAGGAAGCCCAGTGTTATCTACGGTGTCCACCCTGACACTTATAGCTGACAATGACTCAGTGTCTCCCTTCTGGGCTCATTATCCATCCAAACTGGTTGTTTTGTGTTAGCATTGTAGTGAATTTAATTCTTTCGCAATCACCCACTTCACCAACGGCAACCTCAACAAAAAAGTCAATCATGGTCAGTGCCTATTTTTACCAACAGACAAAAGGAACAAAACCAGAGTTGGTGGGTTTGTCTACCATAATTTGATTGCTGACAAGTGAGAGGAAAAAGGTCTGTCAGCTTAGCGACGATACCCAACAAAGGGCAATCTCATTGTAAACGTTGTAGCACTCAATTGCTGGATGATGGGGCGCTGGACAATGGAACAGCAGGCAGTGCTGGGCATGGCGAGGGCCCTCCTTGCGGCTCTCCACAGCAGTAATGACAGCCTAAGTGCCAACAGCAGGTGTCTTCCATTCAAGGCTGGGCAGGTTAATAAAGTTTCGCCCTGAAAGTCAATAAACAAGAGCTTGTTCACACACTGGCTAATTGTACTCGTTCTTGTCCTTGCTCCCTCTCTCTCTTTCTCTCTTGCTCTCCAGCGAGCCTCTCAGCCTCTTTCTGCCTCTTGTCCACTTTCTGCACCTTTGCAGTTTGAGTGGAGAGGAAAGACATGGTAGAAGATAGCAGTATAAAGAGCTGAACTACAGGGAGACCAGGTTATGTCCCAGGATGAAGAAAACTTGATTCAAAATGACACTGACATAAAAATCCAGCTTTACAACTTTAAACTTGGTCAACAGTGCATTGTTCACTCAAGAAAGGAATGGTAACTTTGGTGGGGAAAAAAGTAATATATTTTATATGATACTTCTGTTTTTAGCAGGCTTTAACAAACATCATCTCCTTACAGTCTTAAGACTGTAAACTTTTCCAGCCCCACGGTCACTGCATATTCAGCATCATCTTTGCATCACATATGGTTTGTAAAAGGGGAATATGAGTGTGTGTTGGTGTGTGTGTGTGTGTGTGTGTGTGTGTGTGTGTGTGTGTGTGTGTGTGTGTGTGTGTGTGTGTGTGTGTGTGTGTGTGTGTGTGTGTCATGGCAAAAAGTAGCCTGTTTTAAATAGAGATCCCACAATACAACCATAAAGAATACCATTCATTACACCAGCTTTGCATTTTTTATACTGAACCGAAATCCCAGTGTGCGATTTTAGATAGCATGCTGGCTTTCCAGAATCAGAAGTGTAATGTGAAACACAATGGTGTTGGCGCCTAGTTTGATATATAACATATGCATTGGGGAACGACATTGCTTTTTGATAGACCTGAGTGAGAAGGAGGGTGGAAGGATGATGGAGGTGGATGAGTTCAACAGAAGCAGTGGGAAGAAATCACGTAGAGAAAAAAAAGAAGAAAAGAGAAGAAATTTCAAATTACACTAATAATAGTGAGAACGAAAGAGAAATCACTTTAGCTAGATTAAAATTGACTGGTGGCAGGACAGATTTGGAGTTATGTTGGACAAATATGAAGTCGCAAGTTGGGTTAAAGGAAAACTTGGCAATGTCAACTTGGTTAATGTTAAAAGAAGTGGAAAACTGAAGAAGGCATTGGAAATATCTCAGTTACATGGTTACTATTTGTAATGTTTCCCACTTCATAGAAGAGTTCCAGTAAAGGACAATGTTGATGGTGTACCATATGTGGTTGATGCAAGTAAATTTAAAGAATGTAACATAGATGTTGACAGTCATAGAATGATTAGGGTGAGCTACAGAGAAAGGTGTGGGGCAAGATCAGTTACGTTGCATTTGGAATCAGAAATCCTGCCTGACAAAGCATTCTTAGATAATATCAGTTACTCAGTAAGGCCTTTTGTTCCCAAACCCATTCAGTGCAGACGTTGTTGGAAATTTGGACACAGCTCACTTGTGTGTAGACATAATTTGGGGATATGTGGTGAATGTGGAGATGAGAAGTACAGCGGCAGAAACTGTGAAGAACCAAAGTTTAATCAGTGTGGGGGGAGTTATGAGGCATGGAAAGCAAACTGTCCCAAAAGAAAGAAAGAAAGAAAGAAAGAAAAAGAAATGGAAGCCATGAGGCTCAGGTCCAAGAGAAAGAAGCTAGGGAATGAAAAGATTCAAGAACTAAGGGAGAACACTTAGGTAGGAAGCATGATGAATATTGTTTTTGTAGGACAAGATTAAGTTCTTAGAATTTCTGGCCATGGTGATTAACTATGCCGCTGAGGCAAAAAGGAAACCTGAGAGAATAGAAATTATGCAGCGCAAAAGTTTTGGGATATTGTGGAAATTACTGGAGAAGAAGTTGAGGGGCTGTTGAGAGAGGCTTCCAGGCCCCCCAGAGCTGAGATTGAGAAGTTATATTAGAGAATAGTATGAGAGTTGGAGAAGATCTTTATATACATGTATTTTTTGTTTATTATATTTTATATATAATAATTAAGATTAGATAGGACAGTTTTTGTTTTCAATTCAGTATTAATGCAACATGTAGGCTGCCAAATACCTCTAAAAATCAACAAAGAAGAAGACATTTCTTACTAAACATCACTGGTGGGTGAACTGAGTGTTGAGTGTTGAAGTGCTTTTGCTAACTGTGCACATTTATACCACTCTTCAAATACCAGCAAAGTTGTTGTACATTGTATACAACATATTGTTGCGTACAATGGCAGGTTCGTGCGAGCAACGTTTTTATGCAATCAGAAATACGTCACACCCCTGTCATGCCATACCATCTCTCTCTATCTTATACAGACGTCAACTCAGCTCTGTAACTACCTACGGTGCTGGCTTAATGGCAGAACGACAATGCCCCCCCATTCCACGTTTGTACATTTTACACAGAACAGCGAAGCAGAATAATGGAGCAACATTCCTTGAACAAGCTGTATTAAAAGGGGCTAGTGATGCAGAGCAGTGCTCACAGTTCTTGGAGTAAAGTTTAGTCAATCTCCCGTTGTATCAGCAAACCTAACAGCTTGAGACCTGTGAGTGTGGCATGATGCTGCAAGTCTTAAGACAGTAGAGAAATGGTGAGATTACTTTAGATGAGAGTGTGGAGGCTATGCTGTAATGGATAGTACTGTAACAGCTAAATTGATGTAGATTACATGCTCTGCTGTGCTGGCAAATCTTCATGGGTGCTGTAGTTTTTTGAAGGCTAAAATTGAATCATTTTTAAACATGTGCTGGAGGAGTCTCATTTATCTTTGAAATGTATTTACTGTTTTTCAGACAGACTGATGAAAGAAACCTCAAATTAATACAATTAGGTCTTGTTTTGAGTTATAGAAGAACTGCAGGTAGGTCAGTGGGGTCAGGACTTCAAACCTGATTTGTATTTCAGTTACTTTAGTGCATTATTCACTGAAAAAGAGACCGTGAAACACAGGGAGCCTCCTTCCCCTATTGCCAGAGAAGATCAATATTAGACTCTTTTGGAAAACCACAGTTGTTTCCATATTTTTAAACAATTTCACTCTTTACAGTATTTGAATCTGGCAAATACAGAATGATTCAGGTATGGAATAGGCAACTAAAGCACAACGTTAGGGAAGGTTAGGTTAGGGAAAGATTGCTGTAATGTTAATTGCAGGTCTTTGACAGAACATGAACTCTGGTCTGCTGCATGATTTTCAGACGATGTCTGTCCACAACTCCCACCTCCACACCCTTACTTTCCATCATTGGCACCAAACCTTGGTGCTGAATGTAAACTGTGAGGTGTGGAATTGCAACCCTGTCTCCTAGACATTACGTTCATATAGTCCTACAACTAAATTGCAAAATCAAGACAGTTTTTCTGAAAAACAAAATGCTGGCTGAATTACATTTTCTCTTCACATAATGAGAAAATTATATTAATGTATTTGGCAAGTAATACAAATGTTGATAGGGTTAGGACTACAACATACCTAATAGTTTTTTTCCCCACCAAAATATCTGATCAGCAAAAAGGAACTACACCAATACTCGAGTTTTTTGTGGTTGTATTTAGCCACTGGCAGCACCTGGTTGAGGTTGGTAAAAACATCGTGGTCTTGGTTTAATATAGAAAAAAGCCTGTAGTGACTTGAAACATAGCATGTTTAAGGATGTTTAAGCTACACCACAATCTTTCACTAACCTTAACCTAAGTGCTTTTTTTGCTTTAACTTAATTACATGCAGGACTCAGGATGGGAACACAGGTCTATGGTGTCAGGGTCTTGTACGTTCCCTGTACACTCCCCATCATCGACCTCCTCCCTGCAACCTCAGAGTGACATATAAATGTAGCGCTCCATTTGTTTGAAAAAACGTTGAACATAATTGGAAAAACAGTGAAGTTCTATATGAATATTTATATACTTTCATTTCTAGGAGACTGGGAATTGGAAATGCCGATGTAACTTCTAGGAATATTGGGTTGTTTCTTTCTGTTTTGCTATTGTTACAAAATCAGATTACCTGTGCCAGTTCACTCAGGACCAAAAACTGTATACAACTGTGAATTTAAAAATATGATTTCAGAATATCTCCAAATACTCCACTGCTGTGAAACCTGTCAAATCTTATTTTAGTCTTCTCTGTGCACACTGACCATCCTCTGCGTAATGGATATCTGTCATGTACATGTTGTATGTTGTTTCTAGTCTTTCTCTGCATAACTTAAACTAACTCAAGACTCTGAGGGTAGTGTATTCCTCTTGATGGGGTTTTATGGAGGAAAAAAAAGAATAGAGCTCCCTGGTTTATTTGATTTTAGAGGTTGTGGTTGGGGAGGAAAAAAACTAGATAAATGCATGTTTCATCAGGGCTAAATATTTCCACCCTGTGAAAAAATGCCGGAAAGCAAACACAAGCCAGATTGTGGACTAGTGGTAGGACGGCTGTGGGTATTTGTTTACATGTTGCTCTCCCTCGCTCTCTTTCTCTCTCTTTCTTTCTTTCTCCCTCTTTCTTTCTCTCCCTCTCTCTCTCTCTCCCTCTCTCTTTCTCTGTGTGTCTGTGCGTGTGTGTGTGTGTGTGTGTGTGTGTGTGTGTGCACGCCTTCGCAAATAAATACCAAGCCTAACCACTCTCCATGGCATAGCAGGTGCTTCTAAAACAATGGTAGCTGTTTACCAAAGCTGCTCCCCCTGCTTTAACTGTGAAGTGTTTAACAAATACAGGAGAGGAGGATAAGATTGATTAGAAGTGAAGAACTGGGGTGGATTGTTTGGTGGATTGCTTGAGCCTGAAGTGAACACATTCATCCCTGACAGGTTTGCTAAAAGGCTTCCATCAAAGTGAAGGATTTCCTCATAATCTTCTCTGTCTCTTCACATGCCAAAAATCTGTAGCTCCGTCTGTTCTGTTTTTTTTCACTAGTAACTGCAGATCCTCAAAGAAATCTCTGACTTTTAGTGTTTTCCTTTGTCCACATCTCGTACTGTTCGTCTCTTTCACTTTCAGTGTCATCTTTGCATCAGACATGTTTCTTAAAAGGAAATATATGACTCTTTGTGTGTGTGGGTATGTGTGTGTGTGTGTGTGTGTGATGTCAGACAGACACAATGATGCAGCTCAGTGGTGTGTTCACAGTTCCCGGTGTTAGGTTTAGTCAATCGCCTGCTGTATCCACAAACCAAGCAGCTCCCTCGCATTTTTGGAATGACTCACATTTCTCCTCTCACTTACTGTCCTCTTTTTAATTATTGCTGATCTACTTACAGTTCCAAAAGGAGAGCCAAGATGTTACTCCCCCCCCCTTTCCTTTCCTTTCCTTTCCTTTCCTCCCTCCCTGAGTCGTCCTTTCTGCCGTGTCACTGTCGGAAACTGAGGTGAGATCAAGAGAAAGCAAATCCACTGGGCTGCGGTGAAGGATACTCCCTTCTCAGTCATCTGGACTCCATTTTGTTTCCTTTAGATGTTATCTTTTTTTCATACTGCTTTGCAATCAAACAATAAAGTGGCAAGATTAAGGAAAAGAAAGCCTGTTATGTGAGTGGATTAAACAGTTTCAAATAAACAGGAGTTGTAAGATGAGAACTGTTAATTTTCTTAACGCTACATCAGTGGTGCCAAGTCCTTATTTTTATAAACAAGATTAAATACCACTTGATGTCATCACTGAAACATGTTTTTCCCATGCCCTCGGACAGCAGCGTTGGTACACAAAAACAGACTCATACCCAGAGACTGGAGATCTCACTGTTTGTCTGAGAACAGAAGTAGTTAGGTAATTGACATGAATCAGATTTAAAAGTTCTGTTTATGATTAGGTGAGTTACACATTTAATTAGTTTGTCATACACACTATAAAGTTGAAAAACTACAACTTGGGGAATGTACTTTTTTTCTTTTTCAAATACATTACCTACTATATTTTTCCTTTTTTGTTTTTGCTTTGGCGATGATGTCCTATAATAACATTGTAGCCAGCAAATTTATATCTGAGATCTGGGAACAACATCATTACGAAATATCATTAAAAAGAAGTCCAACACGGCAATAAGTTCTACTATGGTTTATCTTCAAAATATGTTTTTACTTACTTAAAAGGTATAAACTTGTATAATTGTTTACTGTGGACATGTTTGTGATGTATCTATGCTCCCAGATCTCAGCAGGTGGGTACGGTGATATAATTACTAATAGAATGATTGCCAAAACTATGAAAATATGAAAATATTACTATAAAATATGACGAATAGCAAATTTGAGCTGATTATTCTTGACTTGGGAGAAGGATTATCTAATTTTGCCCTGTTTTTCCACATTTCTAAGTAAGGTGATTTGGAGGTAATAAAAACACCTTTGCCTTTTGACACATTCAGATGACACATGTACACATAAGTTGCCACTAACTTTTAAGTCAAATTGGATCAGAAGACCTAGAATTGTAGTTTCAATAGCAACAGAGAAAACTGACATCTACTGATGTAGACCATGTGGTACGGTTGAAAGCTCCACACTAAGCAAGTAAGTGGACCTTGCATTGAGTATAACTGTATATATCTGTATCTCATTTCTACTTTTCTTTTCGATTTTGCTACAATCTAAATTACAATTGAAGCCTATTAATTATAATAATTAATAATAAATACATTCCTGATACCATTACCCATTATCTTCTAAAGCTGGTAGAGCTGAATATCTCAGCATATGGAGGAATGTATGGTCTTCAGCAGAGGCCGATTAGCTGGAATCTCACCTGCAGATTTATTTTCTGGGTGCTGAAAGTGGGGTGTCTGTAAGTAACTCAATACTTTCACACATTATCCTTATCACCCCAGACTCAGTTAAATCACCGCTGTAATGGCTGCCATGTTTTCCTAACGCCACCTTCATCAGTTATCCCTCTCTCTCGTCCTCCCTGTACATCGCCCCCCTCTCTCTGTGTCTCCCAGTCGTTGTTTTTTTCCTCCTCTTTTTCCTTGATTTCCTCCAGTCTGCCCAACACAGACTGAGCCAGAGCACCTGCAAGTGCTCACTTTGAAAGATGTTGCAGGCCCAAGAATGCGCGCAGTAAACACATGAGAGCTGTATTTATAATAAATCAGCTTTATGGCCCTCTGATGGAGGTGATATCAGTGAAATTTATGCCGAAAGACCTCGCCGTACTTAGTGAAACAGCTGCAAGATAGCACTACAACCCCCCCTCTACCCCCCCCCCCCCCCTTTCGCCCCACCTCCCCACCACCCCCAACCCGCCCCGCCCTATCGAATAGCCTGGTCTGACTGGGGTTAGAGAGCCCAACACAGTCCTCTCTATGTGGCGGGGCATGCGGTCTCTGGAACGGTAACGTCCAGACTGAAATAGAGTGTGGGCAGGGTGGCGGTAGTGGGTAGCTGTGTGTATGTGTATGTGTGTGTTTGTGTGTGTGTGTGTGTATGTGTCCCTGTGGTTGTTTGTGTGTGTGTGCAGTCATACGTGTATTTAATGTAGCCAGGGTTGCACAAATAGCATGAGCCTAGATCGGAAGAGAGATTTTTAAGGTGGATCAGTGCGTCGTGCCTTCAGCTCCAAGTTATCTGTGTTTGTGGGTGAGCCCCATTTTTACCTAGAAACCTGACATTCCTAACAATCTTGCACATTGTTCTCCTGTGAGCACTTCAAAGTTCAAAATTAGAAGTGGGTCACAGAGTGCACATCTTGAAAACCTAGTTTGAAACCAAAAAGACAAGCATTTAACAAAGAAACACATACTGCATATATGCTGTCACAAGCACAGATGCACACACACGTTTACACTGCTACTCCCTTGATCCTCCAGCCTTCTCCGACCAGCCCAGATGGTTCCTGTCACTGCTAACGCATGGACAGAAGACAAATTTAAAATCAGTGATGTCATCGCCATGCCTGCATTGTACGGTTTCACCTTACAGAACCCATTCTCATCATTCCATGATGAAAGGTGACCACCCGCCATTATTTGGTTTTCAACAGATGCAGGCAATAATAACAACGGCTGAGGCCTGATGGTTAGATGTGTTCTTAAAGCCTCTAAAATGCTGTGGAGTTACACATAATCAAGCCCCAAAATAAACCGCGTAAACAGTGAATTACTGTGCTTTCCTCTGATGTCATCTCCTGCTCGTTCTGCCAAGAAGGGTGCAGCAGCTTCTGTAAATGTTTGTTGTCCTTTTGTCAACAACCCCTCTTGAGGAGCCTTCATTCAAACATGTTGGCTAATTTAGTATCACACCGAAATGACACAAAGGTGGATGAGCTAATTCTGACAGTTAGTCACTTCAGACAACGAGAGAGAAAGAAGAGAGGGAAAAAATTAAAGAAAAAATTGCTTAATGTGTTGTACTGTCCCATTCTTCAGCAGCAACTGCTGCGATGGTTGTAAACAAAGCGCCACGGTGCCAAGGCAACTGAATGAGTTACAATTACAAGAAAAAAAAGCATATATCCATACATATATATCTTTATATATATAGAGAGAGAGAGCTAAACCTTTATTCAGACTGAAAATAGCACTGTTTTAAAAACACATACAAGCAGTTGTATACAGTAGATGTGGGTGTTCTACTAGAGGTAGCAGTGAGAATGAGGTACGGTTAATACATCCATGAGCTGGAAGACTTATCAGATGCTAAAAACACTGGACGATGACTCAAAATACTATGCTAAATTGTAAAAAAAAAAATAATTGTGTACCCGCATAGTTGTTACACACTTTTTTTTTTCACTGAATATCTTTAAATTTGATTGTTTTGACCAAAAAGTTAAATATGTAAAATAAAAAGGATGTAGCATTCTCCAGCCTACAGACATACCTAGCAGTGTAGACAAATCTTTTAGATTTAGATTAGATTTTAGACTTTATGGAACAATTAAATGATTAAATGAAGAGTGAAATGTTGTGATTAGAAAACAAAAAAACAACAACAAACAAACAAAAGTGTTTATTTGTGTGAAATGTGTGGAATTCACCTATACTACAGCCTTGCTACTACAAATGTGTGTTTGCGTGTATGTGAATGTCCAGTGAAGATGAGGGCGTGTATGTTGTAGCAAAAGTTGAGCCAGGTTCAACAAAAAAACTATAGCTCCCATGAAGTTTTAACAGCACAGCAGAGCATGTAAACTGTTTCAACATGCATAGCCTCTCACAATCTATTGCCAGATGACCCTATATGACACACAGTGACCGCATCGAAATAAATGAGGATGCTGCCCCAAACTTTGGGACAACAGGGATCTGACTCAAATCTCTTAACCATAATAAAACATTAATCATTTTCCCATGAAATTGTGCGCGTGAATTGGTGCACACATGCTCTCTTGTCACATGAATAAATAACAGATAGACTCTTGGTAGAGAAAAGAGAAGCCATAGAAAACAAAAAGAGGTATGATTTACCTAAAGCAGCGCAAGGAAGAATGGGGACCTATGAGAAACCACTAGGTTGCCCTCTTTTTTTCTCTCCTCCCTCCTCCTTCCTCTCCTTGGTGTTTTCACCTCCCCTCTCCTGCTGCGACCCAGGCTCCCTGTGGGTGGGAGTAAGGTAATGGAGGGGAAACCAGTTTTGGGAAACACAACAAATTTGGCAGTTAACCCAACACCAACCACTGGCTTGTTTGAGCTGTTGCCATGGTGACCGGATGGCCGTTGCCGCAGGGAGCGGGCTTCCCGTTTTTCGCACCTACATCTCCCAAGGAGAGGAAGCAGCTTGGGATGGAAGGTGTTGGTTACATGAACAAAGGGGATGGAGGGAGTGTGTGTGTGCGTATTTGTAGGAAAAGGTTTACACACATGTGCTGTTTTCTGTTCTATAGTTGGTTCTGGTAAAAATCAAACTCTGAATAATAGTTTATACATATCTTTTTAGATCCTGCTCCCGGATATCCCCACACATGTAAATAAACAAAACATTTCAAATTAACCCTCATATACAATTTAAAGTGAGCCAAGCCACAAAGTACAACAATAAGTGGAATAACATGGACACATGCATCATTATCCTGGCTAATATCACTAAAACGGTGGTATTTCTTTTCTTTTACTTTCTTTCCAATAGCGTTTGTTCCATGACTTGGATAAGAGCTTATTTGGGGTTGTTGTGAATAGGATACAATGTTTGCATGTGTCAACACAGAAGTGGAATATTTGGTTTTCTGAATGATAAAGGGACACAGTCATTATAAATTAGATTTTCCCATAGTGAGCAAAGCTCAGAGTTTTTTTACTTTGAGACGCTGGAAAGGAAAATCCAAACACTTACGGTCCGCAGTGTCATTTGGTGCTTTAACCCAGCAGGCCACTCGAGGGTCTGGCCCTGTCTTTGCTTAAGTTTGCGTGTGTGTGTGTGTGTGTGTGTGTGTGTGTGTGTGTGTGTGGTGTGTGTGGGATCTCCAGCTGCAGCCCTCAAGTATGTTATTGCAGTATTTTTTTTAAAGCACTACCAGTCTTAATGCTTCTGACTCATTTTGGAATCATCAACACTTTATTTATTTATTTATTTTATTGTCCGTGGAAAATTTTTGTCATATCAACTGGCTGTAGAGGCCAGTGGTGAAGCACATAGAGGAGAAAATGTGGCTTCAGTTAGCTGGATCTGATACCATGTCTCTGAAACTACAGCGGATATATATCTGACAATTTTTTCCTCCCTCCTGCCATGTTTGTTTGCAGTGATTCAGAGCATCTTTTACAGCACAAATATACTCCCTCCCAAATTCCACTGCATGGGAATTACAGCTCTTCTCTGAAGCTGGCTTTCACCAAGAAGCTTGATTTGACGTGGAATTACAGGTAATATGACTAAGCATGCTTTTAAGAGCTTCCCAACAGTCAACAATTTGAGCCTTATCCGGCCTCGTAACTATCTGATTTAGGATCTGCACTAGCCCACCAGAGGTGCAGACCATAACTTTTACTAGAGAGAACCCAAATGAGCCTGAGCACAGATTAAAATAAAGGACAGTTCTGGCGATTCTCAATTTTTTAAACAAATTCAATGAAAAGACCAAAATCAACAACAAATTGTTCCTACTAACTCGTTCATGTTATAGCTTTTGTCCAAAACTATGAAAACCACTAAAATAAGCCATACCTTGGTGCTAGGAGAGGTGTACTCCAGTACAACAACTACAGCACCTGGCTGTTTTGGGAGAGTATTTTGCCTTTTTTTTAACTATAGTATATTTATAAGCCAGTTTAAAGATTTAGATCTTTAATAGGAGTGAGTGGGCTTGGTTCTGAGAGCTACACGCGCAATAGGGAAGTCAGAAAATATTGAGAGATTGACTAACACATTGTTTGATCTTTTTATGGATTTTTTTACGAATAAGAAAAACACAGAACGACTCAAGCCTTATACTTTAATAGGATGACCTTTCATTCAGACAACATGGTCCTGAATACTCTGGTCCAAGTTGTGAGTACAGTATGGATGCACATCTGTGTGTGTGCACATACAGTATGTTGTGTTAGCGTGTCTGTGTGAGTGTACGTGGGGTAAACTGTATCCCACCCCTGAGCTTCAGCTCTCAAATCAAGGCCCCGAAAGTAAACAGTGCGCTGCCAGAGGACCTTGTTTATCAAATCTGCAATTGCACACATAGAGCAAAATGACCTACAATTACAAACCCAGCTAGAAATTAAGTTTTCAGTCAGCCATCCAGAAAAAGATCATAGGATATCCTGCTAAAGGGAATTCTTCAGTCGTTCTCCCCATCCTTGTACCCTTTTCTCCAAAACCTTTGACAGAGCTTTCTTCTGCTACTTCAGGAGTTCCTCAGTTTTTGAAACAACCTTCGTATGTGTGTGTATCTATGATGTGTCCTGACACATGGAGGTTGAGTGTATACATATCACATCAGGGTCATACTGTAAAATTTCCTCCCAAAACAACCACAACAGGCTCATACTTCCAAAGACCAGAGCTTTGTTGGTACCAGCTTTGCCAGGATATTCCAACCACTCCTAAAACGTCAACCGTTCCAGCAAAAGCAATTACATGCTGCTGCCCCAAAAGCAAAGTGGAGAGGTTCTCTCTTTAAAGTGTGTAAAATTCCCTCCTAGTTTAATTATGTGGTCCTGGGTGGAACCTGGAGGCTACTCTCCACTCCTCTCTAACATAAGTGCATTTTCCATGGCATAAGCATACAACATATCGGTTCCCACAGAGAGATCGGAAGCACGGCAGATCCCAAAACCTGGGTTACAGCATTCCTGGATCTCTGAGCAGTACAGTGACCTAATCGCCTGACCACCTACTGCTCCGTGCCAAATCCCAAGCAGCAGGCCAGACACCCCTGAGAGTAACATCCGACTACACCATGAAATATTACGTCAGGAGTGAGTCATCGGATACTGAGCCTTGGTTAAAACAGCTTTACATACTCACAAACACAGGAGCTTTACCCAGACTGGATTAAGCCAGTGAATAACCTGTATCACTGAAAGGAAACTAGGCATTTCTAGCAGCTGTATAATTCGGTTCACACTGCTATAGAACATTTAATGAAGACTGCAAAAGACAAGCAAAAGGTTGGAGACTCTTTCTCAAATAACAAAAAATTCTGTTATTGAAATATGTAAGTTTGTGGTTGTTTAAAATCTATGAGCCATATAATAGAGTCAAAGGCTTTGGCCTAGATCAAAACAAGTAATCAGTGACTGAGTTTGAATGCAACAAAATGTCATTGCACTGATTTAAAGCAGTTTAAAATCCCTTTTACTCGCCTCATGGAGTGATTAACGTTCATACTGGATGTCATCAAGTCAATCACATGCATATTTTTTGGTAAGTTGCAACGTGACATAAGTCTCCCCTCTACTCTGCATCCAGCTGTTGTGAACTGTTGACACTACAAACAAATTCACTTTGACAAATATCCAAGACCCCTAGACCCCAAGTTTGATAAACAAATCGGACACTCCTCATAAATCAATTCATGTTGCTTTTATTAATGTTTTGACATATCAGTCAAGCACATTATTAGTCAGTGAGTTGATTGCACAGCATCTGTAGAATACTCATGGAGCAAGACCACGGCGTCCACTAACTATATACAATTGATCATCAGATTCATGCTTTATTTGTGTTGTAGCCATTTAATTTCACTAGTGCTGACAGTGTATTAATTGAGGTTAACTAAATACAACAGACAAAACCTTTCTATTAATTAATAACAGCTTGAGGTCAACTGACTCTTTTCCATCATACTGATCTAGTCTGATAAAACTTTCCTAGCATTTCCCCCAGATTAAACTTGCTCAGTTTTTGACTCCAGTCTCAAACAGTCAATAAAGGAGAAACCAAAAATCAGAATTTTACCTTATTTACTTTGTACCATCTATTCTACTTCCAATTTTCTGTTGCTATTGATGTTGATCTTGACTGTTGCAATAGTCATAGTTTTGCAACCATAAATCAGGACGACCAAAGCAGGGTTGTGTGTAGGGTTAAGATACTGCATTTAAAGAGTTTGGCATGTACAGTTAGCCATTTTACAACCTACATTAGTAACCCAGCACGTTACTTCCAAGGCAAAGGAGCACATAAACTAACAAGATTACATCAGTTTGTCGGGGTATGTTAAAAAAAAGCCCTGTTTATGACTTCCATGTCTACTATATAGTATTTAACCACAGCTGTGGATGATATCAGAGTTTATCACGACTTTCATTTAACACACAGTGGTTAGTCCTTACCCCAAAAGCCTTCTCTAGAGAAAACATAAGCTGTCAAACAGGGTAATGTTATAACAAAATAACAGTCAAGTTCTACAATACAAGATCAATGCTTCTTCTTTATATCCATGTATTTTATTTAGATAATCAGCCAGTGAGGATGCTGCCTTTTTGTAGGAAACATTCAGCTTTAGCCTTTGCCTTTAGCATGATAAGTAGTATCTGTGGATAAATGCATTTACAGTATTCTTGTTTTAAAATATGTCTCCTGGAAACATTATAAATGCAGCTTTTTCAACCAATGAACTCAACAAACATTGGCTTAATTAGCTAGCTAAGAACATCGTATGAAATCTGCCAGTGTCAGTTTTCTAGCTAAAAATGAGAGGCCTGCCTTTGTCTACATCTGTCTAAAGTCAAATATCAATAATTTTAATTTCAATTCAAATGTGCCACCATTATCATTCTAAATTGCACATGTGCCATGCGAGAAAGTAAGAGAACAGGTGTAGTAGCAGTAACTAAGGGGGATGTGGCTTAGCTAGCAGTCAACTGATTTATATGATTGGCAAAACCCAGGAAAGTATGACTCAGGTTGGAAATTACCAGAGTGTGTTATCACTGACTCAAACATATTATTGCCAATTTAATGAGTCTAGGATTTTGTCTTTTTTTGTATTTCAACACACTCCTCTCCTCTCTTCGCCCATGGTTCGCCCACACAGAGATGTTAGCATATTCCAACTGCTTGGAATTCCTTCCTGCCGTCTTGGGAGCACACACTGCGTTTTAAAACTTGTTGGGCCCTTTCAAGTTTTATTTGAAAGTATGTAATTACATTCTTGAAGGAATAACAGGTCCCTAGAGTGATTTACATGCTGTATTAAATGTCATGGTTCGAAAATACACTGTTGACACTCAGCCATTTAAAAGCTTCTTGATAGCCTAAAATGCTAAGACAGCTTTGGCCAATAGAGACGCAGTGAAAATATAATATGAAGGGGTAGCAGGTTTGGAAATGAGGGTAGAGGTTCTGATCATACTGCACCTCTGTTAAATCTTGTGTTGATGTCTTATTTCACTGTGGTCTCTTGGGTTGGCTGTGCCTGGTCTGTTAATGATGGTGTATGAGGTTAGACACTTTGCCACAGACAGAATTAAAAACAATAGATGACAGTCAATAACATTTGACACCTTTTCCTTTCTGCTTTCAGTCAGGGTCAGTTAAGGTGATGCATGATTACCTTTGAGGGATTGTGACTTTATGAAAATTGGATTAGGATCATTTTGGAAAACGTCTACCTTTCCTTTATTGTGGCTAGTGAAAGTAAAATATGGAAACAGCTTGTTGCTGAATAGCAACTTTGTAAAGTAACTTCATAACCTGATTTTGAGACTATTACATAGTTTGATTGGTCTCAAAAGGAATTCCAGATATTCTATTTTGAGGCTCTGGTCACAGGACCTCTCAGAGCACTGTATCTGAGTCTACTGCATTGCATTTTATTTAATTATGTTCTATTCTGGTCGATTTCCATCCATTCAAGTCTAATCTATTTTTCTCTCGAGCACCAGAACATAACACTTGTGAGGTTCTCTATCACTAAGCAGCGCCACCACTGGAGAATTTATTTGGCTGCCTCTTAGGTTGGCCTCTTAGGGACTGCAGTGTGGGTAAAGTCAATTCCCCTCTCAGATTAAAGGAGTATCTTCAAGTGCCAATCCAAATGGTGATAAAAAAGCTTTTTAATCCATTGAGAAAGTTTCCCGGTGTAACCTCCAGAGTCCCGGCATCAGGCGTTGCCCCACTCAGGCTGCATCTGGACAGTGTTGAAGCCGGAGTGTGTCTTCCTGCACCCTGAGAGAGGGAGAGAAAGGCCTAAAAAAGGCCCCCTCCACCACTCACTTGACCAGCTCCTTTTGATAACATCTAGCAGGGGCAGGTTTGCACCAGCAACAAAGGGAGATGGAGGGACATTAAAGTCCTGTCACTCACTTGGCAGCCAGCAACCCCACATCATTTGCAGACTGAACCTCAATCGCATACGCTGGAGTGTCACTGATGATCTTTCTTTGAAAATGGTTCGAATGATATTCCCCAGCAAGGGTGTTATATAAGATGAAGGCTTGCATTGGCCACCTTTTATTCTGACCACATTTCCCATTATCTTATCGTTAAAATGTCTTAGGCTGCTGATATACCTGCTAAGTCATTGAAAACATATCATTTCTGTACTGATGTATTTTTAACTATATAACAAGAGCAAATTTGCAAGAAAACTTGAGTACTTCAACATTATTTGTAAAGGGAAATATACAGTTTTTATCTAAATAGTGATATTTGTTGAAGCAGAAGGGTTGGAAAAGATTTTGACCTATCTTTGTTTTGGGGAGAAAGGGGAGTTGCAAGCAGTTGGAGGGGGCAAAATGTGAGTTTCAACACAACTCCCCCAGACAGGCTCAGAACAATTCAACATCCATCCCTCTCCATTTTCTTTCTGTTTACTTCTAGGTTCATGAGTTTACATGCCAATTCCATTACAGGGATTAAAATAGTTTGTCCAATCCATCCTCAAACTCTGCTTCCCTTGTCTTTTCCCTCCCTTAACCCCTCACACCACTTACAGGCTTTCAGGTCCCAGAGCTGGGTTAGGGGATTACAGGACAAGCACGCTGCAGCTGAGCACCCAAAGAAACACAGGGCAGCTGTGTTGAAGAATGTTCCAATGAGAAGTCTGAGCATTAGTGAAAGCTAAGGTTTGATCAATGGCCGTGGCGCGTGTCTGCACTAGTGTTCACTTCACGGAGTGTCTGAAAGAGAAGAAAGAGAAAATGAAGGTGTGTTATGACATCAGACTCGGGGTCTAAGCAGCCGGGGCACCTTTGAGCTGTGGCTGATTAAGGGCTGGTGTTAACAGGTGAGCGGCTCCGAGCAGGATTTAGTGACATAGGCACAGAGGTGAATTCACCCCATTCCAAATGGCCAAAGGCAAATGTCAAAGATAACTGTGCTCTGTGACTATAGTCAGCTACTCAATTGATGGCAGGGGAACTATTCAAAAGTTTACACTTTCCTAACAAATTATGCACACAAAAAAGGAAAAGGGGACTGCGTAGATGGTTAAAAGGCATGAGATACATGCTGTTTTACAGTTTTTAATCTGATATTTTTTTAATCATTTCTCAAACGGTGGGATCAGAAGTTCATGTCTTAAGTGGTGAAATAAGTCAGTCAGTGGCTGCCTGTGGGTCTAAGCCACCCGCAGTTGGTAATCTCCCTCGGAACTGAAGGGGCTCAGAAGGGCTAAGCCCGGTCAACACCTAGTAAGGGACATCCACAGCAGATCTTCAAGTGCTCCCGGCAGCCAGGTTGGTAAAACATGACTGAGGCTTCCTATGCTGATGAAACAGGCCGTACTGCTAGATGTTCAACTGAATGTTGAATTGAAACTGATTTTTTAAATGATAACAGCATTTCAGTGTATAACTTATATATTTAACGATTAGTGAAAGTTACAGAATAAAGCCACTTTGGTACCTTACTGGACCCCCACAGTTTTACTACTTTTACTAAAATATGTTATACCATAGGCTCTACAGAATATCAGTGTTATTAAAACAGTTTTTCCCAAACTCAAGTTTAGTCTCCTAGCACTGTACCCCAAGGGTACCCAGTACTCCCTTGTTTCCTATAGTCTTGTAATGCAATGAAGTACCAATAGGAACTGGTATATAAAAAGTATTATATTGGTATCTGATTAACATAATGAAAAATTATTATTTTTATTTCTTGTAAGTCATTTCTTACTCCCGCCAAATACACATCCTCCAAAAAATGCTGCCATTGGTAGGTACAGACATGTGAATGATATATTTTCACCAATAAAACAAAAAAATCATAAAACCTTTGTTGCAAAATGTACAATTTATATAAAACTTATAACTTGATAAACTTACAATGTTTGTGTATTTTGTTTAACAAGATTATGCCACATTTCTTAACCATGTCCAAATGGATTATATGTAATCTAAATGTTGGTTTAGTATAAATTTGTATTTGTTTTCTTTTAGTAACACATTTTCATTTGTAAACAGAAGTATAATCGTGTATGAAATTTATATTAAAGAGGCTCTGTATCATGTAAAAAGCAAATTATACGTCAGTTTATGTCCAGATTCGCACATTTTACAACATACAAATATTTTATTATTTCTTTCATAATGGCGGCCATTCTTGCCAAGCCAGATCTCCTCCATCATGTTTGACAAACCCTCTTTTTTCCATTACGAGTACCTGTGTAGGTTTCTTATCTGTCCATAACAAATTGCGCCATGACGCTGTTATTTGTTTCGGTTTTTTTGCGTGACTGTTTTTGAGGCTTATCTGCAGTTTACATCATGTGGTCTAAGGTTATGCTGGTGTAGTCTTGTCTTGACAGTTGTTCCTTGTTGCATCTACATCATCTCAACAGCTCATATATCTCAATAACATCACAGAAAGATCCTGTTAAATGTTAACATTTAAACAGTCACGCAAAAAACGAAACAAATAACAGCGTCATGGCGCAATTTGTTATGGACAGATAAGAAACCTACACAGGTACTCGTAATGGAAAAAAGAGGATTTTGTCAAACATGATGGAGTTGATCTGGCTTGGCAAGAATGGCCGCCATTATGACAGAAGTGATAAAATATTTGTATGTTGTAAAATGCGCAAATCTGGACATAAACTGACGTATAATTTGCTTTTTACATGATACAGAGCTGTGACATTATACTTTTTCCTTGCACCAATATCCTGTTGTAAATTACATCAAATTTCATATTAACCATGTCACAAATGTGTAAACTAAGAATATTATAACATTTCAGTAATGCTAAACTGCAGTAACGTTCTATTCAAGGCACATGTTACTTCTAATATTAGCAGTGTCAGCATTGTTAAATTACCTACAGTGACAAACTATAATAGGGAGAAGAGTTCCACAATTCATAGGCATTCATTGTAAATAATGTTTATTAAAAATAATAAATGACCAAGTATAGAACCCTGGGGCATTTTTACCTTTTTAAATATGCAACCATTGATTTATACTAATTGTTTTAATTTAAATAGTTGATAAGTCACTTGAGAGCAACATCCTGCATATTTATTTATTTATTAAGTCTGGAAATAAGAGTTTTATAATTGACTGTATCAAATGCTTTGGTCAAATCTAAAAAAGACACCAAGCACATTTTGTATCATCTGAAACAGAAGAAATATTGTTAACAAGCAGCAACATTGCTGGTTCAGCTGAGTATTTCTTCCAAAATCATTGGAATCACTTACTGGTCATTTTAAATTCATGAGGGATGATTAAAAAGATAAGAGATCAGTAATGTAATCTATAATTTGCCTAATGAAACTGCTTCTTACACTTTAATGTCCTTCGGCAGATTTTTTTTAAATTTCCAATGACACCATGCTTACTTTAGCACTGGATGATTCAAAATTGCAGAGTGAAGGAAACTGACTTAAATTAAATTAGAATTAAATTAAATTAGAATCTTTCATATTTATGTAGTAATCAGTGGAAAGCATTTCTCACAAACAGAATTAAAGACCACTAAAAATGTCTGATAAGCTTTTTCAACATCTTACCATTTTAAAACTTCATCCCATTGATTAAAAACTTGAAAGGCTCCATATTCTTTTTCAAAATTGTTGATATTTTTTTCTCATGGACAGTGTTTTTACATTTGGGATGCATATTTCCCTTAGTTTGAATTAATTGAAATACAGGGAAATGATTAGACATATCAGACATCGATAATACTGATGTAATTTCAAAGTCCAGAAAATGGATTAAGATGTAGTTAAGTGTAGCTGATGAACATGTTATTTTGGTTGGTTCGTGAATCAAGGGATAAAAATAGGTTGAATACAATACATTAAGAAAGTCAACCTTCATTTTTAATCAAGTTAATGTTGACATTGCCAAGTAATACACACATTAACATTCCTTACATATAATTTGGGGCATCAATAAAGGTGCTAATCAGATACAAGGGGCTGAGACTATCCGGCATTATTGTTCATTTTTCATCAATTAAAACACACTGAATGTGTATAAGGGCTAACTTTTTTTTTCTTCAGCAGGCTATAGGAGCTTAGGAGCCCTCACAAACTGGACTTGATGGCTAGCAAAACATCTTCCAAAGTATTTCAGATGTAGTTCAAAAAGCAAGCTCAAATTAAAAAGCAAAGACAAAAAAAGAGAAATGTTTGGCTTTGGTAAATCATTCATTCAGTCTCTACAGCACACCCATGGCAACAGTCACTACAAATGGATTAACTTCACAAAATGTCACACTCTGAAGAGGGACCAGACGAGGTTGTCCACTTCACCATCACTATGTGAACCCTTAGCCACAAAAATATGTCAAAATTAGTATCTGAACTTTATAATCAGCAGCACAACAAACAACATAATCCTCAAAATGTGTCTCTATGCAGATGACATATAACCATTTCTACAAAATCCAAATAAATCAATGAATGAAGTTATCAAAATGATAAATAACTACTCTAACCTTTCTGACTATTTAATAAATTGGAACAAATGAACTGTTTTACAACTGTACCAGAATAGTTGGGAAGTCACTCTACAGGGAGAAGGGGGGCAGGGTCTCTGAAGACTGTCAAAATGATTCCATCTCAACTTTGTTCCTTTATTAAAAACAACAGATGATGACTTAAACCACTGGATGATGTTGCCACTATCTATCACGGGCTGAATCTCTACTATAAAGATGATGATATTACCTATTCACAATGACCCCAGTCCAACCCCTCGGTCAAATGGTTCAACACAGTAGACACAATCATAATAAAAGAAATAGCAACCATGGATTTACCCTGCCTTAGCAACACAACAATAGCCACAACTCTGTCAGCTTGATGGAAAGTCGATAAAATGACAAACTTCACAATGTCACCTATTTGACACAACCCATTTTCATGATAGACACCAAATGGTAGGATATAATACTTTATAATCATACTTTACACTTTACTTACTTTCCAACAGTTAATGCAAAAGTATCACATTGGAGAGGTGAGATGCTTACAATACACTCAATTAAAGCATGCAATCAAGGTAAAAACTATCACATCCAATAACAACCTTCATCAACCATCATCCCTATTAGACATTATCAATCATTCAAAATTATACAAACTTTTATCCTCCATTGACTCCAATATGCATCTTCCAATTAAAAAATGGAGAAAAGATGCTACCATCAGTACCAATAATTACTCCTGGACTGAAATATGCAAAACAAAACAACCCTCAACCTCCAAACCCATACACATCTACAGTTAATCTCTCTTGTTCAGTATTCTACATGTTGTTAACCTGTATCCGCCACTGCTTTCCTATCTGTATGCCATTAAATAAAACAAACAAACAAACAAATATCAAACACAGACAGAGCACGTCATTAACATGATTGCTCCCACCCATTACAACTTGAAAGTGAAAACATGAAATATGGATCCCACAAGAAAGGCTGCAAGTTAAATTGTGCATGACAAGGGTCTCCATCAAAGAGACAAAACACAAATGGTTTTAGTAATGGTGTTGAAATGAGACAATCACAGCTTGAGATCCAGCATCAAGAGTCATGCAGAAGGTATGCGCTTAGAAGGTGAGGGGGCCTGAGTCACAAAGCACATCTTAAAAGCCACACACACAAACACACACACGTGCATGCACAGATGCACACACATACCATGACATTTATCTGCAACTTTTTCATATCTCTTGCATAGGGATTTGTCCTTCAGTCAACAGCTAAATAGTGCTTTCCAACCAAAGCCTACCAATAATGATTAACAAAAAAATGGACCCACAGTGCAAACAACATGGAGTAAGATTACAAAAGTAAAGGTAACAAAAAATGTCCCAAATGTTTCCGAATTAGATAACTGTTCTGTCCCAGTCAACATGGCCTCACAGCTCTGAAACAACCCAAAGAAGAGAACCAGAGCAATCAGGAGCAGATTTAAAGCATTCAAGAATCACTGAAGCTAATATATCTCTATGTTGCAGTCATAACAGTGTCTCAGACTGATAAACCTTCTGGTTCAGGAAGTTTAGGATCATTTTGGTAGAAAATGTTTGGCATAAATTCACTTCACTTTGGAAATTAAGCTTTTTTCAACCAGATCTGGCTGGCTACCACATTTTGCAGACATTTCAATCATTATCTCAGAGTAAATCCTACCGTTATGACGATAACACATTACTCGGTATGCAGTTTATCAGATAACTAATCCACTTTAGTAGTACGGAAATCCCCAAGAACATGGAAGCCTGACAATGTCTCGTATTGTATCTAAAGACCATAAAATGCTGCCCAAAGCAAATCAGTAAACATTTTATCAGGTAGAGATTAACTATTGTAAAGTGCAGTGAGTAAACATGCTTGTGACAATAACAAAGAGATTCTTAAAACCTTGCACCTAAATCATTTCTGTGCAGAGAAAGTCATTATTGAACACGTGGATACACTGACTGTAAACTGTTTGAGACACAGTAAGAGGATGCAGAAAAATCATAGGTATTTTGAGTATGATAAGTTTCTTCCAAAGACAATAAATTGTGTGACATTAGTTTGTTGTGTTGGCATCTAAGGAAGTGTTAAATACAGGGGGAGGCTGCAATGGCTATTTTGAAATAGCTAAATGCTGTAATGCTTCAGGCTGTTGGTCATTAGATATAAATAGGAGCAGAATGTAATGGTTCCATTTTTCAGACATGTTTAGGGAATTCACATTTCTCTTTCTTTCTGGGCAGCAATACAGTCAAACAATAATTGCATCAAACAGGAAATTATCTGAGAAAAGTTTTTGAAAAGTATGGAGAATATTACAAATGCAGCAATATTATAAAAAAAATGATATGAAGGGTTGTTGTGAGTATGTGTGGTTGTGATTTTCTGTATATTCAATTTATGATATATATGATATATGATCTATCTATCTATGTTTCATGGGCAGATTAGCATGTGTGTGAGTAGCTCAGTTAAGTGTCAAACAAATATTTTACAAATGATAGAATAATTGTATTTAACAGCTCCATGTGTACAATGTGAGTCATTCCAAAGATATTTTAAGACACTGGTTCCCTGTGGGGTTTAGGGGGGGGGGGGGGGGGGGTCCCTGAAGAGGGTCCATTGTACCCCTCTTAAACCTTCATTTTATACACTAATGACTATGAGAACCTGTGTAGCTGCAAAAATCTTCTCAAATGGGATTCAAGAAGAAAATCTCTTATCAAAAGCTGGCAACTAATGGGCAACCAATATTTGGGACATTACCCCCCAAAATTTCCTCACATTAATTCAGATGACTAGTTGAACTCGATAAACACAGAAGCCGATTGAGTAAAGGATGGAAAACACTTTCGATCCTCCCTGTTTTTATATCAGTGACAGTAAGCGACGAACTATCAGAGGCCCCATTAACAGGATTATTGGCCTTTATAGGGGCCACATCTCTAAATAAACGTCTCCAAATCTGCTTCAGGGGAAAATCAAACAATATGGATTTTTTTATTTTTGTGAAAAATATATAATTGTATCCAAAACTTGACTTTTACTTTATTTTTGAACTAATATTCAGCAGAGGCTATGACCGATACGTTTTCAGCGATTGTGATCAATTAGAAATAAGTCCAAAAATGCCCTACTTATAGCGCAAATCCACACATGTAATTTTTTTCTTTTGATGTCTCACATTTTTATTCGTCTGATCTGCTTGTTTCTCGTTTAAACCTAAATCAAGCCTTAAATTTCTATTCATTGAATGCCTCTTAAATGATATGCAGACCAGTTGTTTACGTCTGCACGAGTCTTTTTTTAAATTTAGAGTACCACGATGTGACCTAGCACTGAGTCGTTTACTGTCTAGATCTCGGCATTTAAATGCAGATTCAAACGACTGAGTATTTTGTTGTTATTCAGAGTCAAATTATAAAGTTTCACGCAATTAAAAGGGAAATACTGTGTGGAATGAGCTCTCTTTATTTAAAGTGGAGGAGGAGAGAAGGGGGGTTATCCAAGGTGTTTGAGACAGATGAGGGAGGTGGGGGTCGGGGAGGGAGGAGGAGGCAGGGAGGGTAAATTGGGCGGACACATAAAAACTGCAAGGGGCCATAGATGCTGGATCATTTGGAAAGTCTGCCCGTCCTGCGCACCGCCCGCCTTCACGAACTGTACTAGAGACGGATAGGAAACCCTGCTGCAGACTCCGAGCGCCGGCCTTCACTCCAACCCCGTCCCCTCTTGACCGTTATGAGGTGTCGATAAGGGATTAATGAGCTAAAAAGGCACACAGCTTCTCCTTTAAGGCTCATTTCGGCGTTTTTCGGCTTTACGCCTGGACTGCCTCACACCTTCCCTTTCATATTCACTTAATTCGTGGATACCTGTACCTCTACTGATGGTAAGCGCTCCTTTACTGGCACTGACACATATGCACGTAACAGATTCAGTTGTGCAGCTTTTAGAAACCGAACCTGTTGAATCATATAGGAGGGAATGGCGTTGATACTTGTGACTTTTAGTTTTGGGGATTTTGTGTTTGTGCGTGTTCGGCTGACTTCACTGAGAGTTTAGACATCGTTACTGGTTGAAATGTGGACGCATACAATCACATAAAACGGAACAGACTGCCTCATTGCCGCAGTAACTGAGATAAATAGAAATAAAAGTGTATTTTTTGAGCTCATAGGGCAAAGATCCTGGTGGAACACGAAGGGTGGTTAAGTCTTTAATACCCGAGAGTTGAGCAGTTACAAACCAACATAGTGAGGTCATTTCACAACAGAGCGTCCAATTGCTCTCCGCTTCTCTTTTTTTAAACAAAGTTAAAATATTTACATTATTCACAATAATGTGAATATTTCCAAAATTTAGCGCAGATTTCTTCCGATTAGACACCTGCATCGGCGTCACCTTATGCGTAAAGTGAAAGATGGAGATGACACATCACTGAAATTATGCCAGAGTTGGAAAAAATACTTTTTAAGTTTATATTTAAACCAAATTATTAATTTCTGTTTCGCATATTGGGATGTAGTTACTCGTGCGTAATTATGCATTTTAAATGCTACAATTATATCAAGTAATGACAAAGTCTGTTAAAACATTCATTGTTAAACACATTAACGTGTCATAAAGTTACAGTAGGTGTAAGTTCGGGTAGGAATTACACATTAATACTGTAAATACAAGGATTCAGTAGCCTGTTTACTCAATTAAATAATTTATTGTAATGTGGATTTGTATCAATTAATACCGAAAAGCTGCAGCAGAGAAACCATTTTGCGGCCTGCGGGAGCATGGCGTCCTTGGCACACACCTTTACTTTTCAACTCAAATTTCGCTGAAATCTTGCAGGAAAACCGACTCGTCAAGTCTCGAGAGCGAAAGCATTTATTCAGGCTATTTATACATTTCTATATCACGTGAGTAAGAGAGCCCATTTCTCTTGCTTGTTTCAGGAAAAGTGTTGGCACATGTGTTGACTTGTTCCTGCTCCTGTGTTTTACATTTGTGTTATTACAAACTGTTACGCAAATCAGCTGAGAGCATCTGACATCACCGCAACGATTATTTGTCGTCACGTTTTAATTTCGATATTAGTCATCCCATAAAAAAAAAAGAAGTTCTGCAGCTCATCATTTATCTGACTTCTGACTTTTCAGAAAATACAGCTAAAACCATTAACCTCGTTTTAGTGATCTCACTGACTGTGAATGTTCTTACTGTTGTACTGCTCACTGGGAGCAAATAAATTCCAAAACCTACACTGTTCAACAACAGCAGACATTACAGGTCCCTATTTTATTTCTTTCAACACAGATTCTGCATTTTGTTGGGCACACTGACTCAGTGTAGCCCCAGTTATTATTTAAACTATTTCAGCTTTAGTTTAAATCCAGTTGTTATCAGGCAGGTAAACAAACCATTTAAATTCATTTTTTTAAAAATAGGATATTATTTGAATGTAGCATTTTTCCCCTTGTAGTGTAATTCACATCATGATAAACTGTATATAATCTAAGGTTGTGTTAACACTGAACAGAAACAAATACCTAAACAAAATATAGTAGTCGACTACAAAACACAATCCCCATGACTATAAATATGTTTGTAAACTGATTGCTGGCATCTAAAATGATAAAATCAGGCCAGAGATTTGGCTGTTCCCGTGGTAACCTGCTGCCCTTCTCCCTCCCTCCCTCCCTCCCGTCTTCCCTCCCACCATCACTGTCAAATTCCTCAGGAAACACATCTGAAGAGCCATGTGCATAGTCTGATCACATTATCTCTGGTCAGAGAAAGAGAGAGCGAGAGTGGCCAAGGGGGACTGAGCAAAGCCAAGGGCAGTTGACTGCTCGGGCCTAATTGCACCCTGGTCTGCATTTGCTGTTGCAAAATACTGTATGTCTCTGTCTGCTGCTCAGTTCAAATGTCTTCTGAATTTGAAGCTTCTTAGAATGCTTTATAATTTGGAAAGTCTCACTGTTGAATCTAGAAGAGTAAATATGATTATAAGTTGTGCTTAAATATGGTGCAAAATGAACCATGTTTTGTGTAAAAACAGCACATTATGCTTTTTTTGTCACCACTGGTGAAAACAGGCGAGCAAACATGAGCACAAACGACTTTTTCCAGAGTTGAAAGTTACTCCCTGTCTGTCTTACATCTTCTTTCATCATCATCGCACCACTTTGAGTGTCTGTCTGTTTTAGCCTGCAGCTTTGTCAGTGGCTGGTTACAGTTACAAGATGTTCTGTATGGTCAGTGTTTTTGAGTGCTATGAATCCCTGTAATCATGGGAGAGGCCCTCTCTGTACAATGAACGTTTGTTGTCAGAGATGTGCACACACACACTCACACACTCGCTCACTCACGCTCACACACACACACGTTATCCCCCCCACCCCATGGGTAATAGAGCTGATCATGTTCTGAACCCTCCTCTCTCTTTGCCACAGTTCTCACGAACATGCAAGCACTGGCACACACTCGTGCACATGTATAGACACACATGCACGCACGCCATTTAGCTCTTGCACACACACACACACACACACACACACATTGCACATCACCCTTTCTTCACACACACTGGATCTAGTGTCATGACCGAGAGAGGGGGGTCAATCGGAGGTCAAAGTCTAATGCTGTTAGGAAAAAGATCCTTGATTGCATGTACAGTGAGCCATGCAGGGGCCAAGATAATCACACAGATATGAACCCAGACATACTTACACACACACACAAAACACACAAGCTGTATGTAACACATACACACACAGTGTTCCTGTTAATGTGCATCCTCACTGTAGTAATGCTTGGGTGCTCTCCAGTGGAACAGGGTCCAAATGATGACCAAAGACCTACTTTGCTCTGGAGCACTGAGTTGAAATGTCTGCTCCGTGATACTGTTGTTGTGGTCACTCTGTCACAAATTCAGTAACTTTATTAGTATGATTCAGCAGCATTTGGCACATTAACTGACGTGTGAAAAATTATATGATCAGAGCCACGTTGCTGCACTTGTTAAAATTGACTGAGGAGTTTTCTTTTTTTAGGAGGTAGTTTCAAGATTTCTGTTGGGGTAACTGTCCCTAAA
Organism: Scomber japonicus; assembly: GCF_027409825.1. NCBI lineage: Eukaryota > Metazoa > Chordata > Actinopteri > Scombriformes > Scombridae > Scomber > Scomber japonicus. The sequence goes on along the minus strand of NC_070593.1, from coordinate 12,564,998 downwards.
ATGTCCATATTTTTAAAAAAAGTAGTCGTCTTTAGCATATACTAAAATATCTTTGAATTTGTGAACCAAACACACCACTACTACTGAATGTACGACTCCTCTACTGAACACAGTGGTGTCAAAGTGCAGAAGGCCTGTCATCAGTGTCACTGCAACCTGTGTGATCCCAGAAGTGGGGAAGCGTTACTAAGAGATGAAGCCCTTTTGAGATGGATGTAATTAGTTCCTTGTCTGAGATGGGTGATCAGTCATTTGGGGAGAGGGGGGGTGTGTGTGGATAAAGGTTGAGTGAGTTCACTTGTAGCCGGTTTCTGTAAGCAAAGAGCCCTCTTGTTTTGGATATAGATTTTACCACTCTTGATCAAAGTGGTGTTATCAGCTCTTTGGTCTGTGTGTGAACATGAGAGGACAGTTTTATTTTTTTTAAGCTGAAGTTGGCACGTGTCAAATGCTTTTTGCCCTTGGACAACAAGTTGCCATTGTTACAAAGTATGAAAGCTGATTTTCTGAATGGGTATCTGGCCGATTTCTGCAATAGATGTTATAATTTAATAACGTGTGTTTTCTGTGTAAGGGATCTGCTGTCTGTATTGTGGCACATACCTCCTTACATTCCAGTTACAGTAAATAGCTAGCTTAGCCCATGAGCCAAAATGATAAGCCTTAAAGAGACACTGGGTCTCTCTCATACCCACAAAAGACACACGCTGACACAGATATACACACACTTCCTCTACTGCTCTTTAAGTAAATACCATGTAACAACCTCAAGTGTTTGCAACTGCATTCAGTTTATAATTTCCCTGTGTTTTTTTCTGTATCATTCAGGAACAGGGTCACTCTAACGTTCTCCTGCAGCCGCCCAACACCACCTAACATTTCCTGGAAGAACGTGTCCATTGCCTGCTTCCAACAAACATGGACTGTTTTCCCATGCTTTATTTTCTGTCGGTAAGTAAGTGGACCATGCCATTTCAATTTGTGGCATGTGACACATTGCCACACATTCTCTTTCCTCTCTGTCTACTGAATGACTGATTTACTGGCATTTATCCAGACTTGAACTGAAAGTCACCATGGGGCGTTGGGTAAGGCATTTGTATAGGAGACACTTTTCAGTCGCAAAAATCTTGTTAAATTTGTGGCGTATACATTCACACATGAGCTTGCCTCATGGCTTGTTGGAGCAGACTGTGAGGGACTGCGGCTCCTTATCGAGTTAAGAATTTGCTGTGACCCCGGGGCTGCCTCTTTTATTTGTCTAATCATAGTGGAGGAGGGAGAAGACGAGGGGGGAGGGAAGGAGTGAAGCCTGGCCATCAGATTCCATTCAAAAAGTTGGGTTCTTGAACCAGCTGTTTACCTTTGGAGGATGTCGCCAAAGATAAACTGCAAATGGTCTATCTGATCGGGGCCTGCTTTGCTGTAAACAAGGCAGACTGAACTATTAAAAACAATTAGAGTCTGCCCACAGCGGAAACAGTTACAGGTTTTTAAGAGGGTATTTTTGAACAGGTGAAGACAGAAAATGGGTAGACAAATCTTTTATGTCTGCAAAAATGAAGACCTTTCTCATCCTTCCCTGTGTTTCATTTTCTGCATTTTTCCTCTCTGCTCTGTTTAGTCCTGTCCTAATTTTTTTTATCTCTCTGTGCAATCTACTGCTCCCCTCAGAGACATCATGATTCCTGGTAATCGAATGCTGATGGTCATTTTAATATGCCAAGTCCTGCTGGGAGAGAGCAACCATGCTAGTCTGATACCTGAAGAAGGGAAAAAGAAAGTACCAGGCCTGCAGGGTCGTTCGGCCGCTCAGAGCCATGAACTGCTGCGGGACTTCGAGGCCACGCTGCTGCACATGTTTGGCCTCAAGAGGCGGCCGCGGCCCAGCCGCTCAGCCTCTGTGCCTCGCTACCTGCTGGACCTCTATCGGCTACAGTCGGGGGAGGCTGAGGAGGCTGGAGCGCATGACATCTCTTTTGAGTACCCGGAGAGGTCAGCCAGCCGAGCCAACACTGTGAGGGGTTTCCATCATGAAGGTAAGGAAAAATGGAGGAAGTTAGCATCATATGTAGTAGGGAGGAAATAAAAAGGAGAGAGAGAGCGATGATTAATGTATTATGTCAGTGCAGAAACATTACAGCAATAATTTTTGTAGCACTGCATTTCATTAGCATGGGCGAGGACTGCTATTCAGGGATAAAAAAAATCCTACATCCCTTGAAACATGATTGTAAGGCAGCTCCACCCATCTTACCATAACCAAAGAATCTAAGGATGTGGTCACCAAACACTTTCTAAAGAGGGGCAAAAAATTCTGCTAGACAAGCTCTCAAGAGCCTCATTTGACAAAACTCTGCGTGTTTGGTTAGCAGCTAAAGGGAAAGCATACCTTCATATTACTGACTTACACTTCTCACCCCACCCAGCAGAACATGGCTTAAAAAAGCCCAGTCTTGGCCTGGAATTGGAGTGTGCTCCTCTCTCATGTCTCCGGTTTATATGGAGGGCTCTTTTAGAAGGACCTTCCTCAACGTGCAATTATCTTTAATGCTACTCTGCAGCCTTCTAAATAAAGCCCCTACTGCCAACAATGTGGGTGCTGAGAGCAGACACTGCAGCTCTCTGGATAGATGGAAAAACAGTCTCAGAGGCTGGTGTGATAGAAGGACTGGTACGTAGAGCAGTTTCTGTTTATTGTGACTTGGATCTGCTTAGTTTTAGCGGCAATGGCAGAGGTTTCAATTAAGCTCGGAGAAACTCCAGGTTGACTGATCTGCTAAATGTAAATCAAGGCTGGAAAGCTAGTCTGAAATATGTCGTGGAAATGCTTAAAAAACATTTTCAGACAGAGATGTGGTACCAGATTTAGCAAGTGAGGAAGAGAATGTGTAGCGTGGTGAACTTAGAAACCGGGGAGCTTTAGGGCTACAGAACATGTCCGCCCTTAAGAGTGAGGAAGAAGGGATGAGTCAGCCTTAATGCGGCTTGTCAAGCACACTGCTTGCAGTAGCACACGCCAACACACACTAACACGGCAGCGTACCACAGCTAGTCAGGAGGAAAGTGCACCGGCGCTGGAGCAGGAACTTCTGCTTGTGATGCAACGTGTGTGTGTCTGTGTGTGTACATGCATGTGTGTCTCTATGAGTACCTACTGCTCTCTACAAGCATTTACCCTTCTTCTTTTTTTTGCTAAACTATGTTAATAATATGCTTCGAGGCCTTTTGAGTGGGAGTGCTCCCTTTCATGGAAGCACCATTGTATGATAGTGTGATTCAATTGACTGATCTGTCCAAAACACAGTGAGGTACTACATCAGATGAACAGTTGGGTGAGAAGAAAAGTTTTACTGACAGGATAAATCATGTAACTGTCTATCTTAATGGATTTATTAGTTTTGTGTAACAAGTGATATCTCCTTATTTTTCATTCATTTTAAATTACTTTGTGCATCAAACTACAAAGCAGACAGGTTACATGAGAGGGTGTGTGCGTGAACATTTCCGATTTTGAATAAGCTTTGGTTGAGGATTTGAATGCACTACATTCCCTCGCTAGACCTCCTTTCCCATGGGATTCAGATGAATGAGATTCTACCGTATTGTCTGACTGCTTAATGATTATTCATGATGAAAATGATAAATGTCTTAAGTGAACAAACTGCAGAGCTAATCAAAAACACAGCAGGTTTTAATAATGAGAACCACCTGGGTAAGATTAGGGCCTGGGTGTGAAATAACAGGGGTGGATTGAGCAGGAAAATAGTAGACACAACATTCCTTTCCCCAACAATGGTGATCTTGCCAGAAATCTGCAGACTGAGCATGGAACAGGGAGCCTCCACTGTGTTTATACTGTAGCTGTGGTACGTTAATCACCACCCTCCTTGTAATGCGTGTTTCAGCAAAGTGCTTAGAGAAAGGCATTGAGAGAAGTGCAGGATAATCCTTATAGATAGATAAGGAAGTGTGGGTGATGTATATTTACATTCTTGGATACCTAAAAGTTCTTGAAAAGTGTGCACGTACATTTCTTTGTGTCAATTAAGCCATGTGGAGTGTGAGGTGTGTGGTTATATCAGCTCAAAGCAGTGTTTCATAGTTATATCTGCTGGTATTGTCAGAATCTTTGGGGGCTAAAGAACAGATATATTGTGTCTTCATGGAAAAATCAGTATCTGCATTTTTTAAACACAGAAGTTGTTTATCTGAAGAAAATTTGTCAGTTTACGTTTTACACATTGCATTAGTTTATATTGCACATTATTAGCAATATGTAATTATGAAGTCTCCTCTTGCTCATTTTCAGAGCACATGGAAAGGGTGCATGAGCTGGATGATGGAGAAACCATGCCCCTTCGCTTCCTGTTCAACCTCAGCAGCATTCCAGAGGATGAGCTGCTCTCTTCTGCCGAACTGAGGCTCTACCGTCATCAGATAGATGAGGCCATCTCTGATGCCCTCTCAGATGACCATGGGCTTCACCGGATAAACGTGTACGAGGTGTTAAAGCCCCCACGGCCTGGGCAGCTAATCACACAACTCCTGGACACACGACTTGTGCACCACAACATGTCACGCTGGGAGAGCTTTGATGTCAGCCCTGCCGTGCTGCGCTGGACTCGTGAACGCCTCCCCAATTACGGGCTGGCTGTGGAGGTTCTACACCTCAATCAGACGCCGCGCCACCAGGGCCGACATGTCCGCATCAGCCGTTCACTACACCAGGAGCCTGGCGAAGACTGGGAGCAGCTACGTCCCCTCCTGGTTACCTTTGGCCATGATGGGAAGGGTCATCCGCTGACCCGCCGGACCAAGCGCAGCCCCAAGCAACGGGGCCGCAAGCGTAACCGCAACTGCCGGCGCCACGCACTGTACGTAGACTTCAGCGATGTAGGCTGGAATGACTGGATAGTGGCGCCCCCTGGTTATCAGGCCTATTACTGCCATGGGGAATGCCCCTTTCCTCTGGCCGATCATCTGAACTCAACCAACCATGCCATTGTTCAGACACTGGTGAACTCTGTGAACAACAACATTCCCAAGGCCTGCTGTGTGCCAACAGAGCTCAGCGCCATCTCCATGCTCTACCTAGATGAACATGACAAGGTAGTCCTAAAAAACTATCAAGAAATGGTAGTGGAGGGCTGTGGCTGCCGCTAACACACACACACTAACTAGAACTTGGACTTGGACTGGCGACATGGACGCTAAAACAAATCAGAAGGTCTACTCCCAAAAATGTTCACTTGGACCCTTATTTATAACGTTTATGTTGAGGTGTATGTTTGTCTCACTTTTTTTGTTTCTTTGACAACATCATATATTTTGACAAAATATATATATTTATATCTACATATTAAAAATAAATTGAGTCGTTATTTTAAACATAAAAAAGCTGTACAACTTTCATAATGTACATTAGATTGTATAAGTTTTTTTATTGAGAAAATAGTAAAAAACAATCTAAAAAGTAAAAAGTTTATTTACTGGTAATATTTATTGCTTTCATATTATATACATTTTGGAGAAAAATAAAAACATGAATTGCTTCCAATAATACATTCAAGCAGATCACAAGATGCACCCTTTGTGTATTTGCATAAATTAGAGCACTGCGTGAATTTGTCACAACACTGATTTTTTTTTAATGAATCAGTTGAAATAATCAGAAATGTACATTGACTTTAATTAACCTCTTCACATTGGTGTTAAACAGATTATTTGAGTAAGCCCCTTAAAAGAAAATCAGTCCTACCTTTTTGTAAATTATCTGTAAAACCTATAAAGGGGTTGTAGAAATAAAAGTTGACATGAATTTGGATTTAAATTCTAAGGCTAATACTTATCCTGGTGGCCTTTCAAGCATGTTTAAATCACTTTTTAGCTTAAAGGAAAAAAAGCAGAGAAATCTTTCTGACGCCCTGTCTTTCCCAAATAAAAGAATGTTTGCTTTATTATTTGACATCTCACCAACTTTGAATGATTTACACTTCACCAAAGAAAGACAAATAGTGGAAATGATCGCCCTGTGGTACTGGAATTTCTCAATTTTCATCCCCTTTTCAAGGACAGTTGTTGCTACATAAATGGTATGCCATTTCAAAGATAGAGGGCCTTTGGTGAGGGTCTTATTGTTCTCAGATTTCACTTTTATGTCAATTAGGCTAACATGTGGTGGTTGGACACTCGCTAATCCAATTGCAGCTGGGGCGGGTTGTTGAGTCTGACAGTGTGAGAGTGATTCTATTGTTCTTGACGTCCCCACATTGGGGGCATGATTGTGGCCGATGCGTCCTGCCCTGATACAAGGCGGCTGAGTCCTCAGAAGAATCAAAGGTTAGACGCTCTGTCTCCTGCCTTTGTCTTCAGCGGCCCATGCCGACAGAGCAAAGACGCCTGTCTCCAACCTGTGCCCCATCACACAATAGGCTTCTACATCACTTATTTACAAGCTGACGGCTGGCCCAAATTATATGATAATGTTTAGAGAGAGCGACTCCTTTGAACTGTGGGGGGACGTTGGCTGTGCATTGTTTCGCAGCGAGTGCCCTGTACATCAGCATGTCTAAGGGGCAAACCACTGGGGTTTATTAAGATATAAAATTAACAGTATCAGCCCTTATGGTTTTTTTTAAATACTTATTATTCAGAAATCCAATTTTAAAACTTCACATTTCACCAATATCAGGACAAAGAGGTTTTTTTTGTTCAGTCAGCCTAACTAGAAAGATATTTAACTTGTAGGTCTTGTCAGATAAATTAGGTGATTTATTATAATGACAAGTCAGGTTTGTTAGTTTTTCCTACCGGAGCATGTGCAGGCCCTCAGGCCCTCTAATGGCCTCCAGGCTTCTCTTTGATGCCTGCATATCAGTGTCAAAAAAGAGGGAGACTGGTAAAAGAGGAGAAGACAGAGAAGAATTTCATTTTGAAGTGGCTGAAGGCAGAAGACAAGGAGCCGAAGGTGGGAGGTACGTGTATGTGCGTGTTCAGGAAAACAAGGGGGGTGTCTTTCCAGCAGCTTGACAGTGCAATTACAACATTTCAACTGATCTCCCCCTGAAGTTGAGATAACATCAGCCAGTTATGGTAATTGTCTGACTGTTCATTATCCCACTACCCTACACAAAGAGGGGATGCATGTTTATTAAAAAGCCTGAAGAGGGACGTTTATATAAGCTTAGCACACCCAGTGAGCCTGCCATTTAGTTTACCACCAGCTTTCCATGAGTCGAGCTCTCAGTGTATGTTTGGTGGAGGAGAGGTAACGTCATGAGCCACGTGATTGCTAAGAACTTCAGGAAATAGACAGATAAATGTGAGCGTGTGTATGTGAAGGAAGGTGGGGTGGGGGTCAATTACAGAATGAGTCCTTAAAGACAGATTGAGGGCTATTGTCATTCCCATGTGACGTGCCACTCAGTCTCCTGTAAGTGCTCGTTCTCACGCAATTACAGGTGAGTCATTATGCAGCAGGTCTATTGACACTGCTCAACTAATTGACTGGGTGAAGTCTTCAAAAAGCTTTTTATTTGGACGTTCCACCATAAAAGCCATGTGTTTATAGACAGTAAACCTCCCTGTAGGAACAAAGGAAGATGATCCTTGCTTGCATTGCCTTGTTTGAATGGGCACACTCCATACTTCCGTCCCTGAAATTTTCCTTTTCTCCTCAGTGACCAGATATTAGATCATCTGAATGTGTGAGTGTTAGTGTGTGTCTGTAAATGGGACATCTTTTAATTCATCTTGACAGAAGAATTTACAAGCATAAAATAGTGACTGACTGAATGCTGCAGCTCATGATTTACTGTTAGGTTGGATAACATACAGTGTAACATTTACAACCTGTAATTAAATCGCTACTTTATATCTTTGCAGCTGTCAAAGATATCTCTATCTATGACAAAACATCTATGTGTGCTTAGCCAAGTTACAACACAGACGATGTGATCAGAGGTGCAGAGGAATTTTTCAAGTCTGTCTTAAAACAGTAGTCATGTGCTTATATGAACATTGAAACAAGTTTTGCTTGGTGTAACCCTGTTCATACTGACCGTTAAAAGACCCCCCCCCCCCCCCCCAAAAAAAAAAAAAAAAAAGTAATGACAATGTAAGTGATGAGGGATAAAATCCACAGGCCTTGTTTTGAGCAAAAATGTATTTAAAATATTTTCTGGAGATATTGTGAGCAGCAGTCTTGAGCTAGTCAAATAAAGTGGATATATTCCACAGTTATAGTCGTTTTTAGTAAATATAAATTCCCCTTCAGGTCTTTAAAGATGCTGTTTTCCCATTGTTTCTTCAGTGAAAGGATCATAATAAAAAAAGAAAGACAGTACCTTTTAAAGATAGTGGTTTCATTTGACAATTTTGGATGGCTGATGCCTCATATTATCTTCAAATAAATGTTCAAATAAAGGCTGTCAAGTGATGTAAAAATATAACCAGAATTAATTGTGTGACTTTGTGTAGTTAATTATTGCATATTTGTTATCTGTACAAAGTTTACCGTAAAGGGACACTTTTCAAGTGTTCATACTCTTATCAACATGGGTGAGTATAAGATTTGCTTGGTTTATACAAATGTATGCATTTATTGTTGGAATCAGTTAATAACAAAAACTTGATTGTCAGAAAAGGTAAAGCATTTAGCTTTGAAAAATAAGCTTAAATCATAACTTAAGCTCAACAGGCAACAGATGGACACATTGGCCAGCTACATTTTCCATTACTTCAGTACTGATTAAAGATCATCACTCCCTAGATCCTTCACTTCAAAAGCAAATCACACAATGTAATTGTGTCTAACCTCACATGGGAAAAATAAAGGCTCATAAAAACACCCCCTTGTGCAATGAGATAAAAACAGGATAATACAAAGTAAAACAAAGAATACATTAAGTGGGAAGGAAACAGTGGAAAAAGAATATAAGGAAGTAAATTAGACGGCTCTTTGGTCATAATATAGGTTGTGTTTCCTAGATACAGTGGTGACTCTCAATTCAAGTGCAGTCGTTGGATGCAATCCGCTTTATTTCATGTTGACCCTCATCCTTCACAGTGTTAACTAGCCCGAAGCTGTAGCCACCCATTTAGCTATGGCTGTTGAAAGCTTGCTGCTTGTAAGTTTATCCATGGGTTTCCCTCGCACACTATCACACATGGTTTGCTGCAAATGGGATAGTTCAGGGCCAACAAGACTTCCTGTTTTAGCATTAGCTGTGGGCTTTGCCAGCAAATGGTACAAAACTAGATGTACTCCAGTGGTAACACAGTTTACATCAACAGTAACTACAAATAATTTTGGTCTTGTCGACATACCCATCTGGCAGAGCTTTGAGGCTGAACTTGCCATTCATTCTTTGCCATTGTTTCTTGATAGTTGCCATCTGACTTAATGCTAGAGAGCTAAAACGTGTGGACGTATTAAGAGCTGGATACCACACGAACATGGCACCTATTCAGTCCAGTAAAAATTGCTCACTTGGTACATATCCTAAAAATGTTTCTAGCTTCCAGGTTTACTTCCGGGAGTGTGCGGCCCACTGAACATACGTAGTAGTGTTTCCCCCACTGACCCTGCCTGTAAGTTCCCACCCAGACCATAGACTTTAGATTGTGATGACGTCACAGATATTTACACTACATCCATGCATATTAACCAAGCTGAGTGTCCTGCCATCAGCCTTTTCATTCACTTTTTTGGTTGCCAATGTTTTGAAATATACTCAGAAACTACTGTCAAATGTTAACAGAAAGTAACTGACCAGAGAGAGAGATCTTGGGCACTATTTCTGCTTTGGCTTGGTGCCCTTGAATTGTTCAAAAATCACTTTTGAACCATCTTGAACACCACAAATGAAATTCTATTCACTTCCATTGTATTGGGGTGGTGGCATAAGTTTGATTTGAGTGGTGGATATCTCAAAACCTCTTAAAATAAAACCAAAACTATCTGCTAGGTTAGATACCACTAAAGGTAAAAATATATGTTTTGTGTGTTTTTTCATGAACTGACCTTTAAAGGTAAACACAACAGCAGTGTTATACTAGAGCAAGTGTTTATGGTTGATGTGATGAGGACAGGATGCATCACACTGTGCTCTACTCTGGTCCCATACTGGAAAGAGTTAGTCGATGCTCTCTTGTTTGGTCGTCTCTGTTTGGTGGAGAATCAGGAGGGGCAATTGTGATGATAGCTTATGTCAGTGCTGATAGCTTATGTCAGTGTTCTTTTTCAGGGTATATCATTTTTACAAAAAGACACGTACACACATTCACACACAGGCCTGAAACCTTAGACCCTTCCCGCTGTCCATCTGTAGGGGTTATCTGTGTGACACCTCCTCTCACCCCTGTCTGTGACTCATCTCCACTTATCACACACACCTCTGCACTAGCACATGGCAGCTGGGGCGCTCCACAGAGCATCTGAGGGGATAAGGCTGTCATCGATGGAATACTTTGACCCCGGGGTCACTATCACAAAACGCATACACACAGGCACTCGCTGTGTACAGTGCAGGTAGTGATAGGTAATAGTATTGGGTTTTACTTGTCAGGGTTCAGACACAGGTGAATTCATTGCAAGTGCATTGCTTTAGGCTGAACAATTAGTTGATTAGAGGATTGGTAGAAAGGGAATTTGCAATTATTGTAATAAGAAATAAAAACCCAGTGCAAAATCTCATGATCACATATGGCTAAACCATTTTAACATTTTAATATCTATTATTATTAAATAATATTATTTTCTATAACAACGATGTTCAAAAGAACAGAACAGTGTTGTGCCTCAGCACATGTAGTTCAGTATCACATTAACTTTTGATTAACTGATGATAGTAAACTCTGTGATCTTACTCAAAAAACAACCACACAGAACTTATGTTAATTTAGGTATGCTATTTATCAAGAAAAACACGTGTTCATGCAAACTGAACTCAATATCTTGGACTGTAAATTAAAAAAAACAAACAATAGATGCAATTTTAAAATGTTGTTAGACAATTTTCTGCCATGCTAGTGATGTTAATGTTGGTGGGTTAGGGTTAGGGTTGCTTTGGTCCTAACTGAAAAGACTCAACAACAATCTTATGGGTTGCTATGAAATTTTGTGCACACATTCATGGTGTCCAGAGGATGAATCACAGTGACTTTGGTGATCCTCTGTTTTCATCTAGCACCACCAGCAGATCAAATGTTCACTTATCCAGTGAAATAAATCTACTGAACTGAAACATTCATGGAGGATGTATCCCGATGTATCGAAATGACCCCTGAGTTCTCGTCACACCACCATAGTTAAAATGTGTTTCCTTAAGTGAAATGTCTCAACAGCTAATGGATACATTTATTCCTCAGGTAACTTTGGATTTGGACTTTAAAGGTAGAATATGTAGAATGAGCAGAACAACGCCATCTAATGTCTTGAGATCGTAGTCGCAACAACCAAAAAGTAATTCCAGCAGTCGGGTTGCCAGGTCCGGTGCCGGATTTTATTTTAGCTCTAACTCTGTAAATATACCACTTTATCCACATGTCTAACCTTTTTAGGCGAGAAAGTAGCCCTTTAGATCCACAATGTGACGCTAATTTGTCCAAATAACATCTACTTAAAGTTTTGTTCCTGCGAATTCGGAGCCACTCAAGTTAGCCGTAGCGAGTAACACACTTCCGGTCATTTTCACAAAATAAAACACCCGTTGCCTTTTATTATTAAGAAAACCATAACGATAGAGTTGGTGCTTTTATTTTGAAAACAGGAAGCGAACATACCCTCGCTGTAACTGACTTGAAACCATCGAGGTACATTACATTGTAACGCCAGTGGGAGTAGCAGCAATGTCTCTGCATGTACTGCCTAATCCTAAACACCGATTGGCTTGTGTGTGGTGTCGTCAGAAGCAGAAGAGGCTCACGGTCGTAAACATCTAGTCACGTGTAGTCTGAGATGGACGCGCAGGTCAGGAAATGACGTAAACGGACCGTATATGGTTTGTTATTTGTGTTATTACATTACGTGTTGGACTAAATACATGGACATATTGAGGAAAATATTCCGGTTTTATGAAAACGGATTTCATATTTCACAAGAATGGATACTTGGCGAGCTGTACAGAAAGTCCTGAGTCATAAGATGATCGTTGTGGATAAAGGGAAGACTTTGAAGGTATGTAGGCATTATAGCTTTTCTCACTTAGCTGAGTGGCTAGCCGAGCTAATCGGTAATACTATTACGGCTGTGAGCAACCATATAAGTCGTGAGTGGTCTTGAATGAATCAGAACAATCTAAGCTTTCCAACAATGTACGGCATGAGTATATATGTTTATGGGTTGGTGTTTAAAACATTCAGAAGACCGTGTGGCTACCTCCTAACATCCGTCCCGTCCCGTGAACGGAACAGCGTGCGTTAAGAGGTTAATGATCAAATATCAAAATCCGAATAGCGTCAGAAAGTCAACCCACTCTCCACATTTCCATTGCTACCGTTTTGATACTTCATGGTACACAAACAAATAGCATCTCATATGAAAGCTAAGACCCTGGCGAGTTCAACAGTACCACTATTATTGCGCTAAAAACTCCGTGAACCAGCAGCATACAAAGGTAAACAACCACTTATTTACAGTGACTAACAGATATTCTGTCTTACCTTTGAAGTTTTGTGATGAAAAGTTGTACTTGAGATCAAAAAACGCTGGTTTTAGTAAGTCCAACACGGCCGTGTTTGTTTACAACTCCATTTCACCCAGTGCCAGCCTACAGTAGCTGCACCGGAACAAGACAACCCTGGCAACCCGCAATTCCGGCCGTTAATTGGCTGGTACAATGTACACAGAACGTGTCAGAACGTCATTGTCGAATCCGTCAAAAAATTTAAAAAATTAACTCAGACTAAATTTTTTTTTTTATGGAAAAGCAATACTTTCATTCTGTACCCCTCAAAACGCCCCGTGGCTGTATTATTTAAAAAAAATATATAGCTTTTAATAAATATTCTACATATTCAACCTTTAAATTTAGGACAAAGAAAACACTGTTGTTGCAAACCGAAAGACATAAATTAAATGTACAGTAGTTTTGAGTGACAGTTGTTAGGATATTGGTCATACCCTCTTTGAGCTTTGCCTTCCTTTACCTTACAGTGTGTGCATGTATATGTGTGTGTGTGTGTGTGTGTGTGTGTGTGTGCGTGTGTGTGCGCGCGCTTGTTTTCACACACTTCTAAGGACATGTGCACGGTCACAAATCTGGAGTTGCTCGCTCCATTCAGTCTGTTAACACCCATGGTGTCTGTCAGTGGTGTCAGAAGAAAAACAATGAAGCACTCTCAAAGAAAGCTTAATAACAGTAATTGCTGCCTGAGTGATTAGAAAGAGTATCAGATATTTCCATCTTGACAACTATTCCCAAACAAAGCATACAGGAATGGAGGGTCGGGGGCATGGAGTGTGTGAGTGTGTGTGTGTAGTGGGGGTTACACACTGTGTGATTAAACCCCCTCAACAGTAATTTCTCTCACCAAGCCTCCCCGACTGGGAAGGGATCGCAGTGGAAATTTCCACTTGTCGTAGAAACAACCTGTGGGTTTAAAATTTGGTGTCAAGTGCCGGTGTCGCTGTGTGGACGGAATGCTTCTTTTGTGAGCAAGTCTCTGGTGTAATTTCGGGCAGGGCAGGGTGTCCCTGCAGTAGGCCTTTCTTCCTCAGGCCTTGTGCAGTTTCATTAGATACGGCTAATGAAAAGATGTTCTGCTGGACAGCCCGGCCCCCTGATGCTCCTCTGGCCTGTATTTAGAGCCCCCGCCTCACATCTCCCACAGAACAGGTGTGTTGGCTGGCCCTCCAGCACTACACCAGCTTACTGAAAACACTTTTCATTCTCGTTCTCTCATTAACAGGCTGTAGACTTTCACAAGTACATTTTACAACATTATTTACGTGTAGAGCATCTTGTTTACTTCCATTGCATCCCAAGCACAAAATCAGATGGCTCCTTCTGTTTGGTGTTAGAGTATTGAAATTTATTCAGGGTTTTTTTTTGTTGATGTAAATTTAAATATTTTAGTTGAAAGAATTCTTCAGTTTTGACAATAATGTGCATTAATGTCTGTGTATGTTAACAGAAAATGACGATACATATGTGAAGGTGAAATACATTTTGGGGCATATGCACTTTTATAGTGTTTTTTTGGCATTTGTTTTTACACACTTTGACCTTTTGACACTCTGACCTCATGAAAATCCAACTTGGATCAAAACATTTAAATAAATTCTGAATAAGAAAGTGTGTGCTCTTGTTAATAAAGAAACAGGTTAAAGTCACAAGTGGTCTGACAGATGTCTTTTTAATCGTTTTAACTGCTTTAATCACAGGATATGACATTGTGTCAGAAGTAGCCAACTGGATGCCTATTCAGTAAGAAAAGGCAAAGTATGGCCAGAACCTTTCTACTACACCTAACTGGTCACATGACCAATGTTGCATTGTTGTTTCGATTGATTTCAAATAGCAACAGAGTTAGATAAGCAGGTAAATATGCAGAGGCAATCTACGACTCTATTGTGTTCGGTGATGTCGAGGACCACTTGGAGAGTGACACAAAAAAGGTAAGTCCAGATTTTACTATACAATTGTAATAGCTAAATTTAGCAACCATTTTGTGCCTAAATGGGACATGATGCTTTCGCAAAAGGGTGCAGAAGCCTTTGTTAGAATCTTAGACAAGCTAGCAAAATACTGTGACTTTGAAGGGACGAAAGACAAACAAATCAGAGACTAAATAGTTATTGGCATATTGAACAATGATGTGTCTCAAAAGTCTCAGCTCGAGTCGGACCTCTCACTTTGAAAGGACTATTCAGATAGCACATCAGAGTAAACACATAAAACAGCAGAACGTGAGTTCGTACATGGACTGTGCAGTGGATGCTCTGAGACAAAGGAGAGAGCAGGTCCACGCTAAAAAAAACAGCAATGATGGACAGTAGCGGAGAAAGCAGGAACACAGCGAGTCAATGCACACTATTGCCTGTTCTTGCTGTGATAGACAACATGGGAAAACAGATTCTTGGCCAGTCAAGATCAAGAGGTCCAGAAAGTGCAATAAGATGGGACAGTTTGAGGCAGCATGTCAAACAATAATGCTGAAAGAGGTTGCTGTGGCATCCAATAGTACAACACACAGAGAGGACAGAAAAGGAAAAACAACATGTGTCAACAGTCCTAGTGGCGAAGTGCAGTGTATGGGCAAGTTCCTGGACACAAGTCAGTTCAGAGGACAGAGTTACTAGAACTGGGTAACTGTCATAAGGGGGCCGTGTGCTCAAAACCAGTTGGGATGGCATGTGGCCAAAAGGATGGGTCATGAGAGTTGACGGAATTAACACAGCTGGCAATGTGTTTGGGGTAATAGGTCTGTTCTATTGTGACCAAAACTTTAACTGAAAGCCAAAGCTGAGCTCTTTACTCTGACGGCAACCCTCCTGTCAAAAGTTGAGGCCGAAATTAAATGCATGCTTGCCCTAGATATAATAGAGGAGGTCACTCAGCCCACTGATTGGTGTGCCCCGATGGTTCATAGAAAAGATTATTGGTTTCTAGAAAAGAGAAACAACAACCAAGTACACCAAGAGAGGTACATCCTGCCAACTTTGAAGGATATTGCTCCAAAGCTGAGTGGCAGCTAAAATCTAACAATGTTCATAACCCCAATAGATAGATTCTGCTTCCTATGGCTGCTATTCAGACTCACCTCAGCTCCAGAAATCTTCCAAAGACAGATGTCAACACTTTTAAAGGGTCATGAGGGAGTTGTCATGGTGATGGACGACCTTTGCAGCAACCATGTAGAATCACCACAACTGTTTCAATGCTGTTCTTCTGACAACCACAAGGGACAGTGACTTGCTTGGACCATATTGGCAAGTCAGAAATACTGTACTCGGGCCACATCATCAATGCAAAGGACACGGATCCTGACCATAACAAAGTGAAAGCCATCACACAAATGCCATGTCCCACCAAAGTCAAGAAGCATTGTCAGGTCGTTGTAGGAGATTCCTGCCTGACCTCTCCACAAAGCTGCATCCAATCACTGGTCTGCTCAAGAGAGAGAGTGAGTGGGTATGGAGTGACGTGCAAGAACAGGCATTTGGCAAGGTCAAAGCCATGCTTGTGTCAGCCCCAGCACTTGCATATTACAGTGCCAACCAGAAAACTGTCATTAGTGCAGATGTAAGTAACTACGGCTTAAGGGCAACTTTATTAAAGGAACTTGATGGTGAGTTAAAGGTAGTGGCATTGTGCTCCTGCGTGCTAACTGACTCAGAAAGGAGATAGTCCCAAAAAAGAATCCTTGGCAGGTGTGTGGGGATGCAAACATTTTGCACACTATGTGCAAGACATGAACAGTTTCCATCTGCAAATGGACCAAAAATCATTGGTGTCCCTTATGTCCCTTGTGTCCCTGCACAAAGTCCCTAAAAGTTCCCCATGTGTGTTAAAGGTTCCAAGTAGTAGTTCTGTTAAATCCATGAAGCCACCATGATGGAGAGCTGCAAATGATGATGGGTTTCATCAAGAATGGATGGCGGCTAAAGACAATGCCTTTTCTATACCTGCATGGATATTGCTCTGCAAGACCACACCTCTGTTAGACTGATGGGCTCGTGCCACACATTACACATCTGCACAGCCACTAGCTCTTATTACCCCCAGGTGATGCAGTGAGCAGGTAATGGTGCTGCCGAGTAAGCTGTGCAGATTGTTAAACGCATCTTGAAGCAGCTTGATGCAGCTTGATGCACACTGTGTTCTGATGTGCTACAAAACAAACCCTAGTGCTGTAACAGGGGCGAGCCCAGCTTTACTCATGGCTGGAAGAGCAACTCGAAGGACACTTCTTACACTGGATGAGAAACTACTAGGTACTCTTGAGAACTGACATCAAGTCCAGCAAAAGCACATTTAGTCCATATCAGCTTACCAGTTCTTCCATGACCACAGTCACTCTGTGGAACTGCTTCCCAATCTACACCATACAAAGGATGTCAGAGTGAAACTAGATGGAGAAAAAGTAAAACCTCTGGTAAAGTCACAGGCAGGTGCAGAGAGCCATGATCTTACCTTCTGATGATGGACAATGGTGCAGTGATGCGACTCAACAGGGGACATCTGCAGGCTGTCTCAGAGCCTGCTTATCAAAAGACCAGCAGCAGCTGCAGTAAGAGAGACCTACTGTAATGACTGCCCAGCAGTCCTCTTCCTGTAGTTAGTCCCAGCAAAGGAGACAGGGCCTCTGACCAGACACAGATCCAGCTACAGTGCGTGTACCATAGCATTCAACTCCACCAAGGGCTGTGCAAGCGACATCCACAGGTCAGGCTTCCTTACAGGTATAGAGGCACCTAGACACCTAGTGTCACTCCACTTCACACTTTGTTTTCTCTGTTTCATAAAATTGCTTGTATGAGGGACATATAAGTATCATATAATTGACATTTAGACCAACATATGTATGTTATGTTATTTTAGACAAAATGTGATGATTTGATAGATGGGAATACTGTCAAGGGCAGAACAATCCCTACATTGTTGTCGACGGAGGGTAGTCTACCCTGAAGTCCTAGAGCTAAAGACTGTCATGTCCTTGAGATTTATGTTCATGTGACATGATATGCAAAGGTGGGAGATGTAGGCGCGCAGGTGGTCGAGTGGTTAGAGCGCATGCCATAAACACAGTCGAATCCCGATCGGAGGTCTTTTGCTGCATGTCACACCCCCCTCTCTCTCCCATGTTTCCTGTCGGTCTACTGATAAATGAAGGCGTCTATGCCAAAAAAATCTTTAAAAAACAAAAAAAAGTGGTAGATGTAGTGATGAGCGACTACAGGACACTGTAATGGCAGTCATATGACGGCATAACAGTGTGCTCTTGTTAATAATGAAGTGTGTGCTCTTGTGACGCAGGATAAAGTCATAAGTCAGCTCCTTTTTGATCAATACTGTACATGACACCTTTGTATATTGTTACTCTTAAGTATATTGTAGACATTGTGAATATTTATTGCCCTGCAGACAGTTTTCTTACTTCTAGCAAAAACAAGTGACAACATAACATGTCACATATTCTTCTCACATCCTTGTCCTTATTTACACATATGGCAGGAAATTAAAGACAGTGAATAAAGCATTGCAAGTATCACCCAGTTCATTTAACAATCTCCACCACTCTTCTTTGCCTCTGGCAAACTGAGATGTTGTAAAAAGCCTCCTGTAATTAGACAAAGCTGTTTATGCACAACTGCACCATCTCATTCTCCTGTTCCCTCCCCTATGAAACACTAATTTGCCTTTCAGCATGATAATAATAGTTGATATACAGCATGGTGTCATCTGGTGACAGCTCATTGTTTTTCTCTGGTTAGTTACAGAAGCCTGCTAGGCTACTGGCAGCTTCTCTCTTTCAGGTGCATAAATATCTGAGAAGCGAATTGGTGTTTGGCTGGAGCACGGCCGGAGTTAGATCTCAGTGTTTATTTGCTAACAGACTCCCTCTGTGTTCATATGCTGACCCTTTGTGTGGCTCACTGAGAGGCAGGTGGATTGTGCCTCAGGCTTGCGGGCTACAGTTTGAAAGCAACAACGTGAAACCAGAGATGTAACATGACTCTGAGGCAATTAGGCCCACAATGAGGACGTTTTTTTGCATTCGCTCCTTTTGTGTTGCTAAATACTATTTAAGAGCAAATAAAATGAGGAATCATCGGTGCTTTAGCAGAAGGTTGGGGAAATTTTATAAATATGTAGCAAATAAGCAACAGCGGAAGTTTTTTGGGCCTGAGCGACAGGTGCTTGTATATGAATAGTGGGAGTTGCTCTAATGCATGTCTCTCCTTTGAAGTTGCCCTTCCTTGTTGTCCTGTGTTTTTGAAGTGTGTCTGTAAGCAGGGTGGGGTGGACAGGACTGGAGGATGCAAGACTAATGGAGTCCATTTTGGTTGAGTTTAGATCCTTTCCCATGTTTTTTAGATACGTTGTGGAAGTGGGAGAGGTGCAAGGAGGGCTGGAAGAGGGAGACCCTACAGCTCCTTCCCTCCTCCTCCTTTCCCTCCTCCCTTGTGTTGCTATACTCTTCCCTGAATGGAGTGTGTCTACCGGATCTGCCCAGGATGAAATGTCATATCTTAGACTGATCCTTATCTCTTAATCGCTTCCTTTGTCTCCCATGATTCCCCAGACCCTCCCTGACTTCCCTCCTCGGACATGGCCCTTTGATGTGTCAGCCACAGTTAGGGACGCTGGGGGTGGGATATTTGTGTTGTGTGCATGCGTGTGTGTGTGTGTGTGTGTGTTTTAAAGTGGCGGTCTGGTTCTGCTCTGAGCTAACAAGAGGCCCAGAGGTTATCAAGATTCAGTGTTGGAGAAGAGCACTGGAAAGGGTGGGTGTTGTGTTAGGTTGGTGCTTTGAGTTTGTTGTGCAGAGATGGTGCGTGTTGTTGCATTCAGTAGAAGTGTGCACACGTCATGTAGGTATGTTCTGTATATGTAACAATGAGTAATGTGCAACACAGGCAGTAATGTGTCTCTGTGTGTGTTTTAGCATAGCATATGTACTTGTATGACTCTGATGTGTCAACATCTTTGGATTTCACCCCAGCAGAGTAAATATACTTAGATGTAATGGCATCATGTCCACTGCCAGAAATGAGGTTAACAGTGAGGTTAACACTGTCTAGTTTTAATTTATGTTTTTAGGATTTTTCAGCTTTATTGCCCAGTTTAAAACATGTGTTAGAGAAGTAATCAAAAACTAATTAAATGTAATAAATTAAAGTAATTCAAACGACTTATTACATTTTCCACAGGATAATCTTTTACTTGTTACAATTCAAAAGTAACCTTCCCAACACTGCACATCAACCTCACAAGCCTTCTACACCTGCTACAAGCAGATGTTTGCATGGGAGTCACAGACAGTCAAAAAGTGCCTGGTGAATGCAATTAAGTCTGGCAAAGTTGGGAAGTTTCCACCACAGGCTATTTATATACACATAGACACACATAGATAGATAATCATGACTTTAAGTTTTTCTATCATTGACTTCAGACTTGATTCAGACTTGTCGGTAGTGAAATGTGAACATTACTAAGGCACTGCAAACATTTACACAAGAGCGTGGGTGTTAATTAAAGTCCAGAGGAAATATATCTTGCACAGAATGTGTCAAAAAGTCACCAGATAAGCTGCAGCTCAGTGTTATTTTTTTGCCATTGTTAGTGTTAGCCTTGAGCTAATGCCACTGCTGTTCTTGCAGTAATGTCAGATGTGTTGGCTGGACTCATTAACATTCTCCGAGTAGTGTAAGCAAGCAAGCAAGCATTTAAACTTGAGATAAAACATTGTTCAGTCCTCCAAACTGAAAGCTGCTGTTGATCGAACAGATATGCTACAGTAGGTTTAATTTCTTTTGCCCTCCCAAGTCCTCGGTTGGCCCCCAACGATATTCACTGCACTGACGAAGTTTCCATATTAATATGTCGATATAAATAATTCTACACACATACAGTAGATAATATTTTTGACCTAACCACCTTGAGTTGACCCACTGCACTAATGTGTTTTCCATATAAAACTGCAGTTTAGTTCAGTGTTTGAGTTCTTTGCAACAGCCACTAAAGTTACTATTAAAGGTGTGGATTCAAGTTGAAAATATCAAGTTTAATCTATCATTCTTTTAGTCTTAATTTAGAAGTTGTGTGTTACACATTTACAGGCACATCTTGTTTCCACATTGTGTAAGCTACTAAAAAGTGTTGATAGAGATAGATTATTCATGAAATGTAGCCAACAGAGCTCATAAACAGTACTGTTACACAATTTATGCACTGTTTTAAGTGAGATCAGCCCCCCAAATAAGATTAGGTAAGATTAAATGTAAATAAAAGAGAACTGGAATGAAACAGAAAAAAACGAAGTTAAGGGAGTGCCGACTTTTGGGTTTCATTTGGGGTGAAAGAGGAGGGCTGCTTCAGGATTGTCAAAAATGTGCTGCTTCTGCTTTCCCAGATATCCAGTGGGAAGGTGCGTGTGTGTGTGTGTGTGTGTGTGTGTGTGTGTGTGTGTGTGTGTGTGTGTGTGTGTGAGTGTGCATGAGAGAGCACAGTAGATAGGACTGTGAGAAAAAAGAAAAAGACATACAGAAAGACAACTAGAGCTTGTTTGAAAAGGCTAGTATCTTCCAATGCATCTTCAAACAGATATACTGTAAGTGGAGGTATCTTTAAACATATGACTCTTTATGAGTCGGAAATTTGTATTCTATCACAGCTCATTGTTGTCTAGTTGGCTCATTTTGGTGATCCAACATCCGGGGGCTCAGTCTTTGGTCCCTAAAGGAATCTCTGACTGAAGCCAAGGGTGATGGGGGCACATTGTCTGCACCCTCTGGTGGCAGGATGCAACAACACAACCTGTTCTTTGTATGTGTGTGTCTGTGCATTATGTGTTAATCTGAAAACGGTAAGAGAACGTGCTTCCCCAGGTGAGAGCACAATACTCTATGTTTGTGTGGGGAGGCCACCCAGCATCAGCTGCATATCCTGACAAAGATAGGAGACCTGGCTTACAATTAGAGGTTCAGTCAAAAGCAACATTTTTCATTTCAGAGAAAAGAGCAGGGCCCTAAGTGGGTCCTGAGCCACCTGGAGATGAAGAAGGGCAGAGGCAAGTGAAAAGTAGAGAGAAGAATAACATTAGTGTCAGAAAGAAAATGTCACCATAGGTACAGATTCAAGTGTAATGGTTAAGAATATTGTTATCACCTTGTATGCAGCTTGGTATTTTAAAAGGCTAAGTGGATTTTCAAATGATGGACTAGCATTGTTTCAGCCACTGGTGTATCTGTGTGTATTTGTACATCCAAGCTAGTGTAGAGAGAAAATAAGCCAGCACTCTCCTCTAGATTTAGGTCTAAGCTTGAATAAACTCTGACACTCCCTCCTTTTGCGAGTGATTGTCAAGAGGCTGTTTGTTGCTCTTGGCATGAACATACACAACTGTATACATTTAGCCATGGACGTTGGGGCATTCAAGAGTGAGATCATTAACATATGGCCTGAGCAGTTAAGGCCTGCAGCCATGAGCCCTGGGGGATGGCCTGGCTGTGTAAGCGAATACTGATCATATACTTTAAAAATTATTACCTCGCCCCAAGTGGAAAAAGCATGTTCACTAAGTACAAGCACAAGAGAGTAAGCTTGGGATAGACAAACAAACATATCAGGCAACATTGCATTTGTAGTTTTTCCAAAATGAAGATTTCAGACTTTATAGACCTAAACATTTGATTGTTGCTTAAATAGTTGCACAAATTTCTGCTGACAATAGTTTTCCTGTGTGTCTGTCTTTGTTCATGAACTTATGATTTTCACTTACTACCTGCTTTTCAAATTTGCCCTTTGTAGCCTTCTCAAAACGGCCTTCTTTGTAGCATTTTGTTGCCTCATGGATGACTGGGGCTGCAAAGACTCAGAAAGGAGGAAAAACTGTGAAAACGTTCAATTAAACATTTCAGCTGTAATAAAAAAGGAGGTGAAGAGTCACGACAAACAAACAGACTTGTTGCCTTGGTAACGGACAAAGCCCCTGCTGAGGTGTTGCATATGGGCCCTCCAGACTGTAGATGAGTATCAGAAGAAGGTATCAAAATGAGCTATATCTAGAAACTAAAGCGCCACTAGAGGAACAAGTTGTAACAGCTTCATGAGCTAACAGATGAAGGCTGAAGAAGAGAAGCTAGCTTTTTGTTTTCTTGTACTAGTGTCTTGCAAAGCACTCAGGGAAAGGTAGAGAAGAATAGCAACTTAATGAATACCAGGCTGTCCCAGTGGATGGTCTTTTCTATTAGTTACAGCAAGGGGGTTTCCAAAACACTCACATTCATTTGTTAGAGAGATAGAAGTTTATGGTGTGATATGGAACAGGTAGAAAACACAACTAAGGCACTCTGTTTGACTGGTCAACACGTGGTGCATGTGTGTGTGTGTGTGTGTGTTTGTGCATGTGTGTGCATGCAAGTTTGTGTTCATGTGTGTGTTAGTGTGAGACTCGCGGCCACAGTCGTGCCCGGAAAGGCTTGGAGCACAACCAGTCATTAGGAAATCAGGCCGTCTGGAGCGCATTATGGGCTGGGTACTGTAACTCTTACAAGCACATGCTGCTATCAAATCAGGGATGAAGGGAAGAAAGAGGGAATGAGAGACTGAAAGAGAAAGAAGGAAAAAAATCATCATACCTGTATCAGATAATAGATACAGATATCTTTAAGGGCTTCCGTTAGCATACTTGTTCCTTGTTTGGGTCATCAGTACAAATGTAAGATTTCATGGAGCAGGTAAGCACCAGGAAAGTAGCATAAAACACAGAGTTGCAAGGGCAGCAAGGAAAATGGAAGAAGAAGGGGAAAAAATAAAGAAAGCTGAAAAGCAGAGTGGCGTACATGGGTTTGTTGAAGTGTTTCAAGTCCTCCGAAAGAAGGGAGGAAGCACTACTAGATGGATGGATGATGGGATGTTTCTTGGGCATAAAAAGAGTGAGACAGTGCCCAGACTCAGACAACACTGCGTTGTTGGCCACAGCTGAAATTTTGACTGCAACTCTCAACAATTTCACAGATTTTGGTGCATCAAATTAGTGATTAGATTGTTTCTGCTTAAGTTTCATTAAATGGACATGATTTACTCCACAGCAAAGAAAAAAATTGAGGGGTAAGTATGTGAAGCTCCAAAATGAGTGGTATCTTTGGTGTTGGGTACCACTACAGTTAAATCAAGTACTGGTCTCAGTGCCATCAGTCTGAGTTTATAACTATATTGACACACACACTGCTAAAAGTTGGATGTGCTGTGTTAGACTAACAGGATTCAATAGAAAAACACCAGAAGTGATCAAGAATGTAGACGCTTTATGTGATAAAAGATTTTTTTGTTGACCCTGTCGATGAGAAAAAATGATAGGGATGGAGCTCTATGAATAGCATACAAACAGAGATTAAGATCATAATACTCTTGTTGTAATCATTGGCACAGTGATATCATACAGAAGCCACATGTAGGCAAAGTAACTAGTTGGAAAGTGTTGTTTCCAGACAGGGGAAACTCGATTTCCATCAGGCACCGATGCAGACGTTTATCAAACGCCCCCGTACAAAAAACTGCGTCATTCTTATTCACACAGGGCTAGACATCAACTTCCAAACACCACAGCTGGGAAGTCAAAGTTCACAAACGTGGCCATCCCTACACACAAAACTTTTCTTAGATCAACATTTGTGTTTTATCCACTGGTCTCTGTCCACAGTGAAAATAGTGTTGCTTTTTGTGTCTAAAAAAAAATTATGAGTCATCACTATGCATCATTCGACCTCAAAAATACAAACAGATTTTGTTGCTTGGTGAGTTTGGTGAGGCGACAGTGAGTCAAACCTTCGAAAATGGCAACAAACTGTCAACTGTTTTGTTGTAGCTACTTCAAAAAAGCTGTTTGTTGATTTATCAGTTGAATTCGGCATATTTTACCAGACAGAATTCCCTTCGAATTATCATTCCTCTACGCAGTGCTTTTCTGCTATGTAGCTTAAACTTATGAGACAATGAGGCTGCCATTTAAGGCATCGTCTCTGACATCTTGACTTCATCCTGGTGTTCTGTTTTTTGATTTAGCGGCAGAAGAGGAAAGGAATTGCCTGGCAAGCGTCTGGCCTTCATGTTACAGCAGTCGGCATATTGAAACACCTGTTTTGATTTATTGTGTTTGGGTAGTTGGCAGTGGATGGATTCCAGCACACAGCTTCTTGCACATGCACTGCCAAGAAAACACACACGTCTACAGCACAGCTCTGCTTTTAACACTCACACAACTGCACACCCTCAAAAACATGCGCATATACAGCCAAATAAACAACAAGTGTACATATTTGTATGCCCCTAACACGCACACACATGTACAGGCTTACACACAGTACTCTTTACAAGTTTTACATATGACTTGGTTGAAAGATCAATCATGAAAGCAGACTTTCTGGAAGTCTGCGTTAATGCCTTTCGTTTCTGAACCTCCCCCTGCTGAGCACAGGTGCACTGGCACACAGAAGAAGAAACAAGAGAGCAAGACGGGTGGGAGAGAACAGCACAGTCCAACAGAGAGAAGAATAGTGCTAGAGAGAGGATCATACGTCAGTCTGCCCTGAGATCACCTTTGACACGATCCCACCTGTCAGCATAGACAAGCACAGGGCCCACATTTCTCTGAACCCAAGTGCATTAAACTCACAAAACAAATTCACTGCATAGACTTTTTGGTCCTTTGCCAAGGTTCCTCTTTCTGTTGGCCTGCATCTATCTATCTGGTGTACAGACTAAAGTTAAAGAGGAGCAAATAGATACACCATCTGGCAGTTGTCTGGCCTTAGCTGTCTTTGGGACATATGATGGATTCTATCGGGAAAAGACGCCAAAACACAAAATGGCTGAGGTCAGTAAGTTTAGGAAATCCCAAAAGTGGGAGAGGGCTACAGATCTTTGTTATTTGAATTTTAGAAAGAGTTCTTGTGCTGTGGATTTGGATGCTGCTCAAGTTGGTATTTTATATTTCACTCTGGCAGTATCACATTTTCTTGTTTTGAAGAGGTTTGTGTATTTTTGCAGTTACATATAAACAGAATGAGAGAGAAAAAATCAGAACGTCTCTATCTTTTGATTGCAACTCAGTCAGCTGGCATCTCCGCCCGTTCTGGTGGTTCATGGTTGTCGTCACGTTGACGCATGTATACGCTATCCTAATTAGATGGTTGGGGGACCCAGACGATCGT
Source organism: Scomber japonicus (assembly GCF_027409825.1). Taxonomy (NCBI): domain Eukaryota; kingdom Metazoa; phylum Chordata; class Actinopteri; order Scombriformes; family Scombridae; genus Scomber; species Scomber japonicus. The sequence continues at coordinate 12,539,113 of NC_070593.1, read as the reverse complement.
TTGCCAAGACCAGACGGGGTTCTTCCCTTTCCTGTGTGTCACAATATGACATCACAGTCTGGGTGCCAGGATACCCTATCATTGGTATGAACAGGCATGACATGATGTGTCTGGGGAGTGACTGAGCCGACCTCAGAGTCCTGTCAGAGTCCCAGTCCACCACGCAGACCAGGCCGTAAGGGAAGTAGCCCATGTGCCAAGGAAGCGTGGGCTATGCCACTTCAATCCAGGAATTCTTATCATGTTGACTTTTCAAAAGGGATGCACCACACTGTGGTTTAGTCTGCAGCTGGGACAACAAAGTGATGAATGGAGGGGCTAGTGAGGAAGGGATATGCCCACACACTCCCTCTCCTCCCTCTCTCTCTCTCTTTCTCTCTCTGTCTCTCTCCTGCTACGCCCTCAATCAAATCACACACACATACATGAGCACTGGCCTCAAATCCTGTGGCGGCCATTTGGGTGGAGAAATTTGCGAGCTGTGGGCCTCTGCAGAGCCACTCTCCAGGGCCGTGGCCATAAAACAAAAGCACTTGTAACATGAAAGAATTTCTGCAATTAACAAGAGGAAGTGGAACATCTGAGAGACGATGTTTGAATTCTCAGTGTGCTCTTCTGGACGAAGTGTCAAAGCTGGGGTGGCTGCTGCTGGCTGATGTCCCCTCCCCCTTTCCACCAGTAAGCAAGCCCGCCTTTATACACTTCTGTCAATGCTAAATGTACTTCCTGTTCCCCATTACTCCGCCATGTCTCAGTGACCAGTGAGACCTAAACATGTCCACCCTGAGTGCAGGCACCCACAGGGCACTGCTCAGAGGCCATCAAGGGCTTCACTTTGAACCTGGCTGCTCTGAGGAACATTTCTGCCTTGAAAGGTTTATTTGGTTATCTCTCCAAATGTCCTGAGGTGAAATATACTGTTAAGTACACATAGCTGATACAAACCAGTTGTAGGCATTCAATAGTAAACAGATTTTAACCGCTCATGAAAAGGTTGTTGCCTCCATAGAAGCAGTGTTCTGTACATTGTCCACCTTCACCCTGTAACATCAGAAATAGCAGGTTTTTCTCATAACGCACAAAAAGTTAAGATGGGCTTTTGCTTCAAGGCAACCTGAGGTCTTAACTTTTACAGGGTATCAGGTTTTGTATCTTACTATTGTCTCAACTTTGTTCTAAACTGAACAAGACTACATTTTATAGAAATGAGAGCTTTGTTAGTGACTGCAACAATTCGAGTGATTTATCGTGGAAATTTGCACTCTTAAAGAGCAAGCAAAGGTGCAAACTTTCTTTGTGACAAACTAACTGTGTAGTGAGTGTGTAACTTTCATGTGTGTGTTTGTGTTCAGTTTTCCAGAATTTGGTCCGCATTCATGTGGATAATTATAACTTTATGGAGATTTTTTCCCTCCCTTCCTTACGACCACATCTGCAGCAGAGGCAAATAGTAGAGGAAGGGTGGAGGCCAAACCTTCTGGTTCTTACTCTCTCTGTTTCAGTCTCTTTCTCTTTCTCTCTGCTCCCCTCTTTCTCTCTCTCTTCCCCTCCTCCCTTCTGTCGCTCATCTTCCTCCCTGGCCTGGACCACCTACGTTAGGAGCCTTGGGTGGACCCAGAACCATTGCTATCAGCGCAAGTCAAACGTCCCATAATGACTTCCACTTAGAGCAAGTCCATAAACACTCTCAGATGCACAGAGACACTCTCTCAGGACTCAGTCAGGCTGACTGAATGCTTTTCTCCTCCGCAGAGGCTGCAGTCACTTAGCTAGTTTCCTTAATTCCTCTCTTATAGTAATAGAAATCTGTTTGTTTGTTTGTGCATTGGTTCAGTGCTGTTTATTTGGCTGCCTGTTTTATGAGATTTAGCGGCGTTCGAGCCACCCTAGGAGCAATACTAACCTCATGTGTGTGTGGCAACATTCACGTATTAAACTTGAAGCTTTTTACTGTAACTCATTGAGTTTTCCGGCAGTGGTTAGACCTGCGGCGAGGCTACCTCCATGAAGATTTGCTCATCAGAGCCGCTTCATGAGTTCCACGCCTGTGGACGATGATGTCACATGGTATTGTCTAATTGTGTTTTGTGTGATGATAAATACCATAAAACTCATGTATACTAGGGTGGGGTTGACATATTCTTTAACTCATAGAATGACATCAAGCTAATTTAAAAGCAGTGCAACACTATGACTGGCGTGGTGCAAATTTGAAAAGGTTATTGTGTGATTGGAAATGTCAGTTTGTATACTCACTGATGTCACTTTTAATCTAAGAAAGTATTAAACTGCAGAATGAGTAGCGAAATGATTCATGTATTCTGTCAGATTACAAATTACAAGCCTCAAATGAAAGTTATGCCTTATGTGATCAGAACATAGGGATTATTCACAACTTGGATATTTTTTTGGACATGGCTCCTATTGTTAATAAAAACATTGTCCTCACCAAGTTAATTTATCTGGTCCATTTATCTGGTAATATAGCAACATTGTTTTAAAGTAGTCAGATGGAGCAGGAAACACGATCAGCAAAAGATCATAAAACCCCCCAAGTTAGGCAAACCTATTTTGTGTATGTGGAAAATTGGAAACACTGAATGTCTGATGTTGCTAATATCAATGCTGTGCTAGTTTAAACATTTCCATTTCTGAGGTACCTCTATTAATGATATCAAGGTCCATTGCTCTCAGTTGGATTTTTAAGCCTGTAGGGCTAGAAGGAAGCTTTCTAACTTAGACTGAGGCACCATTGCTTTGTGTGGACTTTAACTCAGTGGTAATACATGTGAAGAGAAAAAAGTGCTCCTACATTCAACATTGACCTATCATACCACCAAATAAATTGGTTCCTTTAAGTTTGTCTCACCCATTCGTATTTTTCATATTTTGATGTCAACATTTATGCAGTTATCATGAATGATGGCATTTATGACTGAAATGATGGCCACAATGACTGAAGTTATAATTAACCATAATTATCCTTTCAATGGCAACAGTTTGTATTCATATTATTTCCAACAAATCCATGGAAAAGATCCAAATCAACAAGTGAGTCTCCCAATACTTTCTGACCTCCCGAGCCTTTTTGTGGCTTTCATTTTCAAAAACTGGTCACGGATATGTGGCTTCATCTTTATATGAAACTCAGTTTTTTTTTAAATTCTTTAGTTCATTGGGGGATTTTTCAAGTGGAAGATTTGGTGCACTAGCAAATATTTGTGGCAGCAGGACGATTTTAACTTTTAAAAACACAGAGACCATTTTACATGCCTTCATCTCAGTATACCTGGATCACTGCAACATACTTTTGACTTGCCTGAACCAAAAAGCTATCGACTCTAGGCTGTATAGAACTCCAGAACCAAGAGACACAATTACACCACTCCTATTTTAGCCTCTTTACTCTGTCTCCCAGTATGTTTTAGAATAGATTTTAAGAACTTACTGATTACTTTTAAGACTCTTCATGACCTGTCTACCTGCTATATCTCTGTCCTCTTAGTATCGTATCCACTGGTACATACTTTGACATCCTTGGGCAGAGGTCTCTTGTCAGTTCCAGAGATCCGGCTGAAAACTAAGGGGGACAGAGCGTTTGTAGTCGGGGTCCCAAGGCTTTGGAACGACCTATTCAAGGAAATCAAGTCAGCTAAGTCAGTGTTCAATTTTAAGTCTCTTCTTTATCAGAGAGCCTTACCTTATTTTACTTGAGGTTTAAATTCCTTTGATCTGAAACATTCTTTTAAATAATGTTCTCTTTTTGTTGGTTTTTCCTATACTGAACTTTTGTATTGACAAAGATTGTTTTTCTTTTCATTTTTCATTTTAAAACCTGATGATTTTATGACTTGTCTGTTTTATTTTGCTGCCTTTCTGAAGCACTTTGTGATGTGGATTTTGAAAAGTGCCCTATAAATAAAGATTATTATTATGAAGCAGACAAAATCTCTCATGTGATATCCTGACAACTGTAGACACTAACTTGGACTTGATCGTGACAGCGGAATGTCAGACACTACCTGTATCACAACACCTGGAGTTTATCTACCAGTGAGATAAACACAAATATTCACACATCATTCTGCACAAAACCTCCTAAACACATCACATAGTCCCTGTTGTCAGGGAGATTAGCCCGACTATCTCCTGCCTGCTGTGACAGGATAAGGAGATAGGTCTTTCAAAATTACATATTTGCCAGCAGACTGTAAAGACCGTTACGTGACAACAGAGCATCTCCTGACGGTTGGAGAAAGAGGAGAGGAGAGAAAATAGAAGATTGAGATCAGCTGCTCTGCTCCCATCTTCTATCAATGTTGACATTTCAGAGTGCTTTATATCATGTCAGAATGTGGTTTTGAAAATGTGCCACTGACAATGTGGTTCAGAAGTTGAGCTGTGGAAAACAGATCTGAATGTGTCTCGTGTTTTTTCGTCTGTTTGGGATTTCCAAACCAAACAAGAATAGATCCTGATATTCTATATAAATGACAAGCATGTGCATGCGCTCATGTTCACACACAAATCCAGAAATGAATCAAAGGCAGAAAGATAAAAACATCCAACAGCCTCTTTCATCTGGTTTGTTTAGAATTTTTCCATCTCGTGTATATCCCTCTAGCAAAACTATGCATCTTGTTTTGCAATCAGCCCGGCTTTAATCTGTTTAGGACATTGTCTCCCCTTCTATCAGTACACAGGTGAGTTATCGCTTCAGCCCTGCATCCTGCCAAGCGTGGGGTTTCACAGCTCAGGGGCCACTATCTGGACTCGCACTGTGCAGATATCGTCGCATGTGGGCCAGAGGGCGGACATGTCCACAACTTACAAGATCAGACGCAGCAGTAAGCCCTGCCACGATATGCCTGCTCTGAGGTGATGTTGCAAACCTCAGAAGATTACAGATGAGCAGATTCAAGATATCGAGCGTGCAATGAGGCAGGTTGGTGTTGAGGCAGGGGAGGGATGCAAAATGAAAATGAGATGTTGTGCTTTGAAGTGGAACATTATTTGGGTTTTCTGACACCTTAAGTTGTCTGAGTTACAGAGAAAAGATGTTTTTACTTAATGCTCTGCTTAAAACTCCAACCTGGAATTTAAAATATCCTATGAAGACCAAACATCAGAAGATAGAATCATTCAACTTATGACTTGTTAATCGGAACAACATACATATGAACTAAGTTTAAGTGCATTTCATGGCATGCCACATGATCAAAACAGCTCTGGCTTTAATTTGGCCACAAAATTAAAAGTCAACTGTTGATGATAAAATGCAAAATGCTGAAAAAAATAATAGGAACAAATGTTGTGTAGTGATCGTTTCTTGGTGCTAATTCTAGATGGCTTGCTGTTCATAAGGTCTTTGTATCTGTTTTCATTTTATACGTGCGTCATGGATCCAGTAAGATATTTACATCTGAAAATCTGTCTTCACTTAAAGACACCTTGCTACCGTGAGACAAGTTACAACAATGGCATGTAGCGGTAGCTTCCCTCTCAGGGTCACGCAGAGTTCCCCAGAAGGTGAGTCAATTACAATTCTGAGTGAGTCAATTAGTGTTTGTGACTCAGTTTGTGGTGCCATTTTCTCTGTGAGTCACTGAGACAAGCTGTTGCATTTCCCGCAATACACAGAGACTTTCTCGTTTTGTTAGGTAACCACTGTTTGGCCAAAATAGCTCCCTTAATTGACCTCTCTTTGATGTTCCCAGTTAAAGGTTTTGTCTCTATGGTGTCACTCAGTAGGGAACATACAACTAATGGCAATCTCTCTCTCTCTCACTCCTGGACATTTTCTTTGTTGGGGGCTATGATGTTGTGATCTTACCCTTACTCTTTTTACAATCTTACAGGATCCTAAAGCCACAGCTGCAAAATCACAACATTAATTTGATGAGTACTCCATGGGCTCTAAGTTAGTAAGCCTAATGAGTAAGTGAACAGTCACTGTAGCCACATCCACTTCCAGGTGGATAAATCTGGAAACCCTATGAGAAAACGACTTCCATACAAACCAGAATTTTATAGTCGATTTTTAAAAGTTCTGTGCACAATCCTTAACACCAAAAACAGCTCATTGGTACATTGTTGTGCCAAACAGCTGAATGTCAAACACACAGCGAAATGTCTTCTTTCTCTTTATATTGGCAAACAGGGAGCGGTTACCACTGCATCTGCTATGTGTTGATGTTAATATTCTGTACAGTATCTTGATCAGGCTGATATTATTTGTTCATTGCTGGGGATGAGGTACATAATTCAAGGTATTCCAGAGGTAAAATTAGTAAATCAGTAAAATGACCTCCTAATTTTCTGTAAAATGTGGCCCAGGAACTACTTGCTGGGGGACATCTAGGTTACCTTATTCAGTCTGATGTCATTGCAACCTGGATAAGTCCTGGACAAGCAGCCGTCATGTTTACATTGAAAAGAATGGAATCTGTGATGGCAACAAATCACTGTCTGAATATAAGAGTAGGATAACACAGCTCAGTAATTGAACTGTGTGTCAGCAGAATTTAGGTGTTCTCACTTATATTTGTACCTTCACACACTTAACTGATCCCCCTTTATGCACCTCTATTGGGCAGAGATTTTGGTACAAGCGACCCATCTGCTGAAGTAGTTTTGCTGCTGCTGACTACGGAGAACGTGAGTGTTTTAGAGTGCTGTTTTTGTTATTTAACATTAATAACAGACTGCTTTTCAATTCAATTCAGCTCAGTGCGTGTTTTACTGACATGATAAAATGGTCAATATGCGTACAGACATAAAGGGGGTGGACACAAAATCATGACCACCTGTACAATCTAATGCAATCCACTACAATAGCACCCTTTGTGGTGCTTATAATGTTGATACTCTGTCTCCATGGTAACTTCGAGAGTCTGCTGTTGTATTTAATAGTATCATACATGTACTGTTATTTTGCACAAAGTTGCCCTACACTTAACAGATTTTTTTGAAGTTAGGCAACTAAACGAATTTGTTACACAGGAATAACCGTAGCAGAATACGCTCTGGTGCAAGACAAGTACATTTCAGAATAGCCAAGCTATATACCCCAACACCACAGTGGACACACACACACACACACACACACAACACACACACATTGACTTCAAAGGAAACAGAAATTATAGCCTGCATACTAACTGGGGCCTGGCATACTCTCCTTGGCTCTCTCCTTGGCTCTCCTTCATCTGAAATAAATACAGCCGCAAATACAAAACAGGCAAATACAAAACCAATGAAACACATGTTTTCCTCGCAGTCCAAAGCTATTGTTTTTCCTTTCATTTCTGAGGCATTGGGGTGTATTTTTAAAAATTCAGGTGTATTGTTTTTTTGCATGATTGTAGCATACACAATCTTTGTCTAATGGAGAAACTTCACAAATTAACACTTTTTACATTTCTTCGTAATTTGTAGGCATTCAAGTAAGGCTAGCACATGCACACATTAATGCTGTGCTTCGATAAATGTTAAAATACCCACATAAGAAGATTTAAACTTGTCCTGATATCTTACTTTTTTTTCCTCTAAGTTTCCCTATCTGAGATTAGCAACATGCACAGTGCCAATCCTGCATGTTAGAAACCAGATAAAAGCCTGTGTGGGTTCAAAATGTTAACAACTACACACTCAGAATCTCTCTATTCCCATCACCCTGCTGCAAACCGTTACTATCTCGTTTCGGTTCTTAAAATTTGATGGAGTGATGGTTTCACTTTGGGTCTTCTCAGATAGGAGGCAAATATGGGCATCATATTTCTAGGGATCATCACAATATATTTCTCCCTGGAGGCAAAGTTAAACAAAACCATTCCAGGGATTCCTGGGCACTGAGTACTATCTGCTGTTTGGACCACCGTCCAAGAGTGCAAAAAGGAGACAACCTGCAAACTTTTAAAGATGAGGACTGAACATCTAAGAATTCAGAGTTTGCACAAATGTTTTTGATGTGTCAAGCAAAAAACCCTTAACAACCGAGAGGACGGTATGTTTTTTAGTGAGGCGGGTTTATAAAGTACATCTGCTTTCTTTGTTTAGAGAGAAATGTTCTCCCTCATCTTTTTCTTCCGCTATAAATCAGAGACCACAATGGCACAGTGAATAAAAGTCAGGGACAGCACAGCTCTGTTGTTCATCTCACCAGCGAAAGCAAAGTCTGTGTTTATGCTTTCATACATTTGTTTGTGCTGACTCCTTGTCTGTCTGCCCGTCAGCCTCATCCATCCATCATTTGAAATGTCTTTATTTTCGAAACGCTTGGCAGAGAGATGAAGGGAAATATCATACTCTTGTTAGTATAAATGATTAAATTCATCTCTCTTGTTAACTAAATGTTTTAGGGGATTTGGGATGGATATCATCAATTTACTCTCCGTCCTTCCTCCTCTCTGACTTTGAAAAGTTTGCCCACTGCCTGATTGGTATTAAAACTGTGGAAAGATTGGGTAAGCTATTATTTTGGTAGTTTCTCCCTTCCTCCCGCTTTCACTCACACGATGCTGTTTTCAGTATAGTTTCTCTTACTATTTTCAATAACCAAGTCTGTTCCAAACACACACACATACATACAAAGAGCCAGCTGGATGAGGCCCACCCCGCAGCCTGATCTTGTTAGCAGTGCGGTGGAGAGCGCAGCCACACCTCAGAACAAACGAAAGAAAAGATGGGACAGAAAGTGCAGTGCTCTGGTTTCGACCCCTTGTCTCTCTCACGTTATCCTGAGACATGGACCAGGGCTCTGTGGTTGTTTCGCTTGCTTGATGCTTACCCATGGTGCACTGAGGATACCCCTCCAATCAGTGTCACGACAGTCATTCATTCAGCCATGTGTGGGCACAATCAGACGTATGCTGGATTGCACCCATACAAAGTTGTTGTCTGATTAAATTATGTCTTAATCAGTCAACATTACAACCGCCAATGTGAGGCTTTGAGACTGAGACACTGCCATTCATGAATCATGCAAAACAAGCCCTCATACCTTAGCAACAAAATATGTTGTGTCACTGGCTGCGTATGATGTGTGTCAAAACAATATCTTCTATGCAAGCCACAAGCCCACACATCTGTGTTAGTGTATGCCACTGTCCTATTTTTCAGTGTCAACACTCCTCAGTGCTCCAGAAAAGCAGCAGTGCTATCAGATTTGCTTTCCGGATTGATACGTCGCAGCTACCGTACCTTGAAACCTCTGTCAACAGGCACAACTCATTGCGTCTTCTATTGAAACATTACACTACAGCATTTGTTGCACTTAAAAGAAAAATACTTTTACAGTGTGGGGTTTATTTTGTAGTTAGGTTCAGTTATATTTTTTATGTCAACATTGTACCCACCAAATTAAATGCTGAGTTCTTGGGACGCAGCAGCATTGCTAAAACATGTTGAACAGGCCCAAACATGAGCTGATCGTACAAGCTAACAGTTTAGCCAAATTAGCTACAACTTCACCTGAAAATAAAACTTAAAGTGAGAGTCTTATATTCCCTCACAGGACATCAAGTATTTTCCAAGTTGAACCAGTAACTCAGGGTGGAAACTTTACCTGACAATTTGGGGAGTATGTACAATTTGGGGGAGTATGTACATATATACATATATATTTTTATTTTTTTCTGACTATAGCCTCTTAGCTTATTTACACCTTGTATCATCATCTAACTGCTAATGTTTCTTGCCCCTAGACAATGTTTCTGATTTCTGAGCCATGTACAGATACAATACAGAACTAAAACCCAGTTTATAATAAAACGTAGATTTCCTTTAAAGGACCAGAGTGTAGAATTTAGTGGCATCTAGCGGTTACATTGCAGATTGCTACCAACTACATACTCCTCTTGACAGCCAACATTTCGGGCTATTCTAGAAACATAGTGGTGCAACATGGAAGAGGACCCACTCCCTATGTGAATGAAATATGAAAACATGATTCTTATTCTCAGGTCATTATGATTAAAACATACTTTTGAATATTATATTTAATTTCTGCCAAATCTGTTTGGCTAGATGCCACTAAACTCTACACACTGCACCTTTAAGAAGTTTTGTTGTGCGATAATAACATTCTGCCTTTGCTTGTGAGAGAAAAGTCATTATGCGCATGACCATTAGAGGTCACTTGTCAGGAAAATGTAAACATAGATTGCTTTAAGTGTTTGAACAAAACAACCAATGCTGTCGTTTCTCTGCAAGGCACATGTGTAACTATAATTTACAGAAATCTGATTTAGATTAGGCTTCACTAATGCATGCAGGTTACAGTGGAACAGAGCGGAGCAACATATTGCCTGGGAGGGGGGTAGTGTGAGATGGAGGTAGAGTGCGTGTGTGTGTGTGTGTGTGTGTGTGTGTGTGTGTGTGTGTGTGTGTGTGTGTGTGTGTGTGTGCGTGCATGTGTGTGTGTGTAGGGGGGTGGGTTGGGGCTGAGCTCACAGCTGGGAGAATAGTGTGCTAACCCTGCCAAAGCCTCAGCACATGACTCCCACCACTTGTCAAAATCACCATGTGTGCAATAATGTGATTACAGTCTGGTTACTATTATGATTTAAAACAACAGCTTGTGCGGAATGGAAGAAACGCACTGCCCCACAGAATGTGTGTGTGTGTGTGAATGTGTGTGTGTTGGAGGGTAAGAGAGGGACTGGAAGGGGGAATATGGGTAACAGGAGTAGGGAGGCAGTACACTGGATCTGTGCCCCGGCACCCTCCCTTCTTTCTCCCATCTATGCCCTGCAGGGGGACACGGGGGTTTCAGGGTGACTGTCTGGGTCTTGTCATGGATTTACAAGTCGGGGGAACGCTTTATGTCATTTTCTCCCCCTCTGTTGGCCCTTACACCATCCCCAGCCCACCCCCCCTTCCTTTCATTCCAGGTTACACAATCACTGCACTGCACACAAGGGGTTGTCATCACAGGTGCAGGCGAGATTGGCCAGGATAAAGGAACGCTTCCAGCTCAAGATGTTTTTCCCCTCTCTTTTCTTTTTTCCTTCAACCGGCTCCTTCCCTCTCGCTTCTTGTTTTCCCTTTTCTTCCCATAATTCTTTATTTCAATCATATTTGTTGCTCACTTTTCACTCATGTTTCCTCCATACTGGAATATTTCCCTCTCACTTTATCTTGTTCTATGTCAAAGCAGAGAATAACAAGTCAGTGTAACCACCATACAGGGCTTGTCCTTTGCCTTGATTAAAACAGGATTCTGTCCCCTCCAACTACCCTGTGCAGCCAGGAAGCCAGCCCAAGTTCTTGCTCATATACGCCTCTTGACGGTGCCTGCCCCTTGGCTCACTCCTAAGGAACAGTCAGGCAGCCAGCAGAGAAAAGGTGTGAGATCACCAATTTGCCAAAATTGTGAATGTGTCTGTTTGTAATTACACAGGAAGGTCTTTCAGCCTTTCAGCCACAGAGAATGGTGAGCCTCCTTTTTCGTGGTACAGCCTTGGCCGCAGGGCCAGATGGAAAAGGGAGAGGGAGGGACAGAGGAAGGGAGGGAGGGAGGAGTGTAAACTGTAACCAGGCAGCCCAGCATGTTAGAAGCTGGACCTGATCCACACGATGCGAGCCGGGCATGAAGGCAGCTCTAACGATTCCCTTCTGGGCATCTGGAAGTGGGAGAGAGAGAATGAGTGAGGCCCGGGCCCACAATGCCACCCATCTCGGAGCTCAGCTAAGGAAAACAAACGCCAGCGGTCACAGAGAGGGGATTTCCGGTTAGAGTCACCTAATACCTCCCTGGAATCTCAGAGGTTTGGAATTCAGTTGTGGAGGAGCCCAGGCTGCCATAAGCCACACAGCAGCAGTGTAATTCCACTTTTAAGTTTCACCTCTCCGTATTAAACTCTGTCGGCTTAGCATCAGGCTCCATATCCCTCTATCCGCCTGCTTAGCTTAGATGAAGAAAATAACAGTGGATTTCACTGACAAGAACAGAAAGATCAAGTGAGTTATCCATTTTTACAAACCTGCAAAATCCCTAAGCATATGACTTCCCCACCTCTCATTTTAATTCATATTATTCCCGTGATTGATCCTCATTTGCAACAAGTTGGGCATTCTCTTGCTCTAAACTCCAGGCCAAATACAAGAATTTAAAGCAGGCACTTGGCACAGCCTCCTCTCCTGAGACTGGAATATGGTGTGAAGGAGGTCAGGTGCAGGATCTCAGTCCTCAACCAAGGATGTGTTTGATGTTTCTGAGACCTGAGCTGACCAGGTGGTGTAGATGCTGTTCACAAGCAGAATTGTTCAGTAACCCTGGTAGCGAGGCCCCTTATCCAGGGCCTTGCCTTAATTCTTTCACCAAGTCCCTTTTCACAACAGATGTTGTTAGACAGACAAAACCCAGACTCCTAATAGAAATAGTTTCAAAAACTCCCTATTGGCTTTTTAGAAAGAAAACCGATTGCGAGGCATGTGCAAGGTCGTGTGTGCTATGGGTTTTGGTCCAATTGGTTTTATGGCCTCTTTTGTGTCTTGTGATGAAACATCTGTGCACATTTGTGAACGGGCGACAGTTGAGAGCACTGGGTGCATATATGTCTCGTGTGTACTAGGTGAGGCCCAAGCTGTTTACATCTTGGACCGACTCTGTGCTATGTCCTGGTACATGTCCTGTGAGCACTCCAGCCTCTCTAGTTTCTCTAAGCACTTTAGTCCAGAGGTTTATGTGCTCCGGAGACCCTGTGATGAGACAGCTGTGCAAGAGTGTGTGCGCATATACAAAAGTGTGTGTACGTGTGAGCAGGCTGCCTTGGTGCTGCTTGAAGCCCATATGACCCTTCGCCCCGACACTGCAGGACGGTGTGAACGAGCGGGGTCACCATGCACTGCAGCCTGATGGGAGTTGAGGTATCTGTCTTCGCCGTGATGAATAGTAAGCACCTGCACTACTCACGGAAACCAGAGAGATGGAGAGATGGAGAGGAGGGGAGGAAAGAGAGTGAGTGTCCAGCTCTGAAATTGGCAACAAGAGAACTCACCTGCTAGTCTAGGAATAGAGCAATAAAAACAGCCTCCCTGCAAACTTCCCCTTCTGAGTTCCAGCCCCTGCTTGCTACAACTATCATACACATAGACACATGCAAATGCACACACACACAAGCTATTTCAACCTCCTTTATTTGAGATGTTTGTCTTGCTAATGTGCAGTACCTCAGGGAGAATCAGACTTAATGCAAGGAGACCGCAAACTCTGAGCTCTGTGGTCTTAATAAGGACTAACCACTCGCCGAGCCTGGCCAGAGCTGGACCAGGAGTCCGAGGGGAGAGAGCCAGAGAGTGAGGGAGAAAGAGAGTGCGAATGAGTGATGATGAAGCGAGAGAGAGTGTGCAGGATGGAGGTAGAGAGTATGAGATGGGAGGAGAGAGAGAAAGAGGTCGGGGATTGTTTTACAAACAGAATTCCTTTAATTAATCACCCTGTTTGAACAGCTGGCCTACTCAAGACAGGTCGTAACGGGATCCCTACATGGAAGTGCGGATTACAGACGCGGATTCGGCAGAAAAATATTAGCTGTCAAACGTTGCAGTCGAGAGGTGCAGGAGAAGGCCCCTGTTTCCTGGTGGTGAGAGAGCCACAGACAGGGGGGGTTGCTTTACATGGCTCCCCAAGGACTAAGGCTGCACAAGGCAACACAGGGGCCTGCAATGGGGGGGAGACCTCGGGCCAGGGGGCAGCCCCCAAGGCCAGCAGTTGTCCCACAGGGCCGAGCCCTGTGCAGCAGTCTGGGAAAGGGGTTCAGATTTAGGGTCAGACTCTGATATGGGACTGAAAACTTCGAGACCCCCATGTTAGCATTTATGTACAGGCCGCACATAAACAACCTAGAGCAGCTGTCAAGAGAGTATGCAGTGTCCTAGTGGTACATGTTTATTATCGATGTCCCTGTCGAGGGATTGACATCATGGTTAAGAATGTGCCTGTGAAATAGTTGGCTGCCTACTCTTTGTAAATAAATACATTTTGTATGTAGGTCAGTTTGTGGACAGGTCATTGGCATGCAGAAGGAAGGCTGGATTTATTCAGTGAGAATTTGACATGATGCAAGACTTTTAAGTGGGATCTTTTAAGGTTCAGTCACAGCAGAGTTTATGAAAGCTTTCAGACAAAAATTTGCTCATTTAAATGGAATAATCTCATTCTGTGAATTCTTGTGGAGGCAAAATACTTTTGCATGGTGCTTTTCCCTGGAGTTCAATTTTGGTTAACTTTGAAACTCAGCTTTGCAGGGTTGACCAATTGCAAACTGACATTACAGTGCTGAAACTCCATAATGGAGGGAGTTATATTAAATTCTGTCATACCATCCAGAGTGTTTCTCTTTGATCCATTTTCCCATTAACAAAACTAGCCTGATCCAGCAGTAGCCACTGTATGACCCAGTTATTATGTCATAAGCACCAATAAGTTTTGCTGTTTTGTTTCCTGGTGTGACTGCAGACAAACTAGAGAACATTTATTATGTCAGGATGTCCTGAAAGACAAGTAGCCAACAAAAAATACCAAGCAAAAAAAAAAGAATAGATTAGAATAAAACCTCATTGTTCGCCATGGTGGAAAATTGTCTTTGGCTCACCAATAACAGACATACAATACACAGAAATTACATAAAAACCATAGAATCCATAATCTCTATAAAATCATACTTAAAATACATAAAATATGTAAGTTATAAAAATATAAAAAGTGCATATCAGTTTCTGTGTGAGTATTGATCATGTGGAAGTGTTTAAAATATTAATTACATATGGGATAAAAGACTTAGAGATAAATATTACTGGTTGCCAAAGGAACTATGTAGTGCCTCCCAGAGCTCAAAAGCTCACAATGGCCGACAGAGGATGCCAGCTGTCAGTGACAATGGTCTTCGCTTTCTTCCTTGTCCTATAAGTGAACAACTGGTTCAAAGAGGTTTGAGGTGAACCAACCAAGCAGTGTCCTGAGTTTAAATCTCATCAATTTAACTGTATATCATGGACATGCTGAATACAAGGCAATGTTATTGTTGCCGAGACAGGTGTAAACTGATGAACCCAACGGCAGAGAATAGAAATACTCTACTGCTCTGATGGACATAATATGATGTTATACAAGTGAACAGCTGATGTTACTGTTTGGCAACAAGCTAACAGGTGAGCTACAGTTATAGTGGCAACGACTGCAGTTTAAAATATTTCTCTTTGAAACCCCAGATGGCAGAGGAACAGGAAGTTTGGGCATGACACAGAAAAAGTAGCACCTGGCAATCGAGAAGAGGTTCTTGAATGAGTTGATGAAGCTGCACCTTCCCTTTTGTAAGGACAGTATGTCCATCCTGGATGTAGTCATCATGACTACCAGCCAATAGGGTTAGAGCAATGGGAAGTGAGATACCTCACTCATGTTACCTCTGTGACCTGAAGTTTTGGTTTAAAGGACGCCAAGTTCTCCGCAGAGGTCTCCTCCTCTCTAAAACAAACGGACCCAATGATGAAAACAGGTAAAAACAATGAATAAAACAGTTTCATCTTAAAAATCTGTGTTTCTCTGAGGCTGTTTAACGAACACAGGATGTCCATTGATGGCACTGTATGAACCAAGCTGCTGCCAACATTTGCTCAGCCAGACATCCAATGACTAAAATCCTTCATCTGGTTTAAAGATACACAAGCAAGATTTTGAAAGTTTATCATAGAAATGTGGCCTATAACTGAATGAAAGTACATTTATGACATTTCTGGCAGACAGCCATTAATGCATGGTAGCCGCCATTGTGGCAAACAACCATGAGGCCAACGCACGTGCGAAAGATGATCGCCCTTTGGTATATGACATCATTGGCAAGTGATCAAATGGAATGGACCATTGCCTAATTAAAATTATAGCCTTCTGTAGGTTTGAAAATTGTTGGAAACATTTAGGATAATGTAAGTACGCAACTGAATAAAATACAAAAACATAGGTCTAGTCGTTTTTAGACATTTTGATGCAGAACAGTATATGCATATTATATCTTTAATACAACATATAAACCATATATATAAAAAGGGTGAAGTAAAACACCTTGAAAGATTTCCATCTCAGTTTTATGTTGGGGTTTCTATAAAAAAATGGCTGACTACATCTTCTGGCGGTCTGCTGTCTCCACTCCTTTGTCTCCTTGTTTTTAGTCTCTCTCTCTCTCTCTCTCTCTCTCTCTCTCTCTCTCTCTCTCTCTCTCTCTCTCTCTCTCTCCCTTTCCCTCTCCCTCTCTCTCTCTCTCTCTCTCTCTCTCTCTCTCTCTCTCTCTCTCTCTCTCTCTCTCTCTCCCTTTCCCTCTCCCTCTCTCTCTCTCTCTCTCTCTCTCTCTCTGTCTCTCTCTCTCTCTCTGTCTTTGTCTCAATATCTCATTCTGTCCAGTCACTGCAGGAGGAGAGAAGGGAGTAATGTTGGCTCAGGTGCTTTGTCAGAAAACTGTATTTACATGTTGGATAGGGAGGAAACAAATGTTCTCTGACCACACACACACACGCCACACAGCATACACACATAACCAAGATGTATCACTCTAATTGTGTAAACAGCAATATTACCCTCAGACCTTCCATCCTTCCTTTCTCTCATGGCCATGATGTAATTACCAAGGCACTTAATTAGTCATTGAGAGACTTGGAGCGGACACAGCTACAAAATGTGATTTACCACTTCACCATGCTAAACCAGAATCTTATCCTGATATAATGAATACCATTCACAACCACAATAATGTTATGAAGCCAATGCCAAGGCTGATCTAATACAGTATTTGACTATAAGGCTGTTCTTTGAGATATAGTCCAAAGAAAGGAGAGACCTATCTGGACAATGGTGCTAAAAAAAGATCTCTTTTGAACATCTGTTGGGCTTTCCTTTGAGAGCCCCATAAAGTTTCACCGCAGAGTTTTGTGGTGATTTTCTGGGTTTCTCTATGTATCCCAATAGGGAGGCAGCAGCTTGTTCAGTGAACCGTGTTCAGTTCAAAGCACAGAGACGAGTTAGAGGAGTGTTGAGAACGATGATGTATAGCAGACTGGACCACCAGGGTCATGGCTTTGGTGTAGCCCTTCTGCGTGTGTGTGTCTGTGTGTGAAAAGACACTTCCAGCTAGAGCATTCACACATATACAGACACTAAACAATAATTAATAGTATTGCGTAGTGGCTGAATTGGCTTTTGTAAGAACCTGGTCATTATTATAATACTGGTATTATGCTAATACTAATCATACATGTATACAATCTAACAAACATTATTATTAGGCAATAAAAAAAGATTAGAGGAAACAAATTAGAATTTGTTAATTCAAATACTATTTTGTTTATATCCAGAATTATATCCTATTGTCCAATGTATATGCTGAACAAGACCAGTTTCACAAAACAGGTTATTGATACTGAATTAGTTTACTATCACTAAATGCTGTTTTTTCCTGCTCAGTACAACCTATGCAGGGTTATGAGATGTGAGATGAGAGATGTGTTTGGGGTAGGTTGGTATATTTCCAGGGCTAAAAGAGGAATTAAGGAAGCTATTCTTCAATTTGACCAAAACAGACACTCAAAAAAGTCAAAAATGGTGTCATGTGAAACTTTGTGTATACTCACTGTGGCTTTGTTTGTTTCATTTATTTACACTATACGCCAGTGGGGATGCATTAAGATTAAAGAGGCTACAGTACTGTGCTGGGAAAAAAATGCAACCAAAAACTCAGAGCGGAACAACAACATTGAGTGAGAAAAGATCAGATTCAGGATGTGTGGTCTGTAAAATCAAACCAGGATATAAGACTGAGAATATATCACAAGATGTTTGTATAGAGATGGTGGCAATGAACTGAAGGAAAAGGGGGGGGGGGATTCTCCAAATGCATCTTTTTTCTGTAAGAACTTACCAATAAAATATTTTGCAGGAAGTAAACAGTTAACCAAGTAAACCACTTAAGAGAAGCACTGGTGCAACATCACACCCAGTTAGTGGGATGCTTTCATGAGACGTGGTACTTTTGTTGCCCCCCACCCCCCACACACACACACACAAACACACACCTCGATGTGCAGAGTCTTGTGTCTGCATGCTCTCATGTTTTGTGACCATGCATGTTATTTACTTATTTGCGTACTGTAGCTGCAGCAGGATATTTTTCCATAGGAGAAAGAGGCAGGTCATGTTTCCACATCTGCAAGTGCCCAATGTGCGCTCATCACATAGGCACTTGGATGTTACTGTAGGTTTCTGTGTTTGTATTACGTCCTCTGGATTAGTGCATTTTCGTGGGTGTGTTTGCATCCATCACTCTGAGAATATGTGTGTCTTGAATGTGTTTGTATGTGTCTGTGAATTCCCCACCCATTTCTTTCTTTCTTTCTTTCTCTCCCTCTGAGCCGTTGTTTGTGTGTGCTCTTAATGAATACAGCCACAGGATAAACAGCCGCACGATAAAACAATTACAATCGAGCACATATGTGACGCATAAGGCAGAAAGCAAGAGATGGAGGGAGTGAATGATTTAGTTGCAGAATAAGAGACGACAAACAAGTTGACAAGGGAGTAAAAGGTGTGAGAAAAAGTAGGGAGAAAGAGCAAGAGGGAGATGCAGATCACTTCAGTGGCTCATCTGGGAGACTCAAGGCGCTCCCACGTCCCTCTGCTCACTCCCTTGGACGACCCTGCTCTCCTCTGTCTGCATTGCGAGAAAGGAAACGGACGAAGGATTTACTGTTGGGTCCTGACTTGTACACATTCCTGGTGTTGTTTTTCTCCCCTCGGCCCCTCGGCCATACCAAAGGCCTCTAAAACAACAGGCTGTCAGGTTGTGACAGCTGGCTTCAAACAGCTCCTACAGCAGCCATGCACCCAGGTTCCCAGCCTCACCATGGAGCTGTGTGTGTGCGTGTGTGTGTGTGTGTGTATGTGTGTGTGTGTGTGTGTGTGTGTGTGTGTGTGTGTGTGTGTGTGTGGGAGGGTGGTTAAGTGTTTGTTTGGTCTGTACATGTGGATGTATAGCTGCTTGTGTTGATGTCTGTGTGTATCTATCACTTTGAGATAAGTAAGACTTCAGTCGCTGGGACTTAACATTTAAAGCCCTTTGGTGTGTGTGTGTGTGTGTGTGTGTGTCCTTACACACACACACACACACATGCACACACACCTCCTTATTCCCAGCGATGAGCCCAGGTGGCAAAGTGGCTTTGAAGCGCTGCAAGCCTACTTATGATTCCCCTGGCCATCCAGGTGTGTGTGGGCTGTTCCGTTTGTCTCATACAGAGAAGGCCCTTTTTGTCTGAGCTTTGTCAACCAGCAGAACACCACTGATCCCCATGACTCGCCCTCCCTCTCCCCCTAAGAGTGCTAACACACCTCCAAGATACTCCCCAGCTTCAGATGTGGGAGCTAGAAGAAACCAAAGCTGTCTGGAGGATGGAGGGGTTGTGTGTGTGTGTGTGTGTGTGTGTGTGTGTGCAGTTCTGCAGGAGGTGTGGGCGGGGATAAGGGCTCCTCTAGGTGAGCAGGAGCAGCCCCTCTTAGCACTAATGGGATAATTGTTTGCACTCCACAGGTGCTCACCATCCAAATGAGGTCACAGCTCAAGTGTGGCTCTTCAGAAGTGGAGGAAGGTTGGAATTTTTATGCAAAGAACTGGCAGATGGGAACAAAAACACACATACAGGCTCCCGCACACCAAGTGACTGACAGTAATGTTCAAAGGCATTTACACACAGTAAATATATATGACATAGGCAGTGTGACATGCATGACAGATAGACAGTAGATTTATCTGTTTAGGGGGTTTCTCTATTATTATTTTTTATTGTAACTACATTTTTTTATTAACTTTTCCAATATATACAAACACAATGAAACGCAAGACCGCATATTACAGTATATCAAACAAGAATAAGTAACAGAACAAACAAAATAAATTTGGGAAAATAGAATTAGCTACAAGTAAAATAAGAAAAAACAAAAAAAATGTGGAGACAAAAATAAAAAAGGCGGGACACAAACAATGTATCAGTGAAGTGAATACAGCTGCAATATAAATGGGTAGAACATTTTAGATTTAGACTTCCGTTTATTATTTTCTTTTTTCACTCTTACTTTGGATCTTTGCACATAGGCATATTCTGTATACTCAAGCTTGCATGAGCTTGTGTCCTACAATTTGCTACCAGAACTTACATTTAAGTTATCTAATTTTTCTCCAATTTTTTTAAACGTCTTGTAGACAAGAAACCTGGTTCCCCAGATTTACAGAGTCTGCTGAACCTGATTTCTTGGTCATGTACTTGCACAAAATAGGTTTCAAAAGCTGTCTTTATGTCTAAACATGTTTCAAACAAGGAAAGTATTGCTTGAGGATAAAGGAAAGAATATCCTCATTGGTAACATAATGTTACTAGTGACTAAATCATTCTCATGTTTCCTGCACATTTCTTCTTGAGCAGGTAAACATGGAGTCATACCAGCATATATACACAGTAAAATGTATATATTCACTGTCACACATGTGGATCCATACTTACGGTATGTATTGGCAAAGGCAATACACATGAACACACATACATACACATACATAAAATCAAGATAAAACCCTACACCCCGCTAGGGTCATTGTTGTGCACCTTTGATGGTTTCATGCAGGTATTTTCCTCATGATTTTTTCTGTGCGTTTGAATCAGTCATTGTGTCTGTCTTCCACTGAGTCCACTGAGGAAATATTTATATATTGTCATCTGTTGTGCTCAACAAGAAGCTGCGACTATTCAGATGGTTTAAAAAAGACCTGATCCACAGTAATTCCCGGAAAAGAGAGTTGTTTTTTTTTCTGGGTTTTTTTTTTTTTTTTTTTTTTACAGAAGCTGGTTTTTCAACTTTTTTTCTTTAAAAATAACAACTTAATTTCTAATGAAAACTGCTCGGTCATAGTAAGGTCTGTGGTTTATCCACAGTAACTGAGATGTTATTCCTGGAAATAGATGCTGTTGATTTTTCAAAGTGTGATTCTTTCAATTTTGTGAACACCACAAATTAAATTAAATATATTGGAGTGGCAGCAGAAATCTGAGAGACAGAAAACTTGGACATATAAACACAAAATATCTGCTTGGTTGGATAGTAGGAGTAAGAAATATGTTACTTAATATGTTTTTTGTCTTGTTTTGAACCCGCCCTTTAACCACTCAGCTGCAGCCTGGCAGCTACAGTGTGTGAGGAAACACACCCTGTGTGTACAGTATTAGAGAGTTGGACAACAGGGCCATCATACCAAAGAAGACAACAGTCAACAGCTTCAAAACAAGCAAGATGCTGAGGTCAAAGACAATACTGTAGCTTTTGCCACTCCATTTATACTTTCGTATCAATGGATTTGGGTTTTACTATAATAATATTTATGAGAATCTAATGGGACTGGGGCTGTTTTTTTGCTCTCACTGGTCATGGACCCTCTTGCCACTGGGACAGTATGTATATGTGCACCTTTTGTGCATTCAGGTTTGGCTCTTATTGGCCATTAAGTTTTGAGTGATTTTATGACTGTTTTGCAGTTCTCTGTTTTTACAAAGGAAAATCATATATTAACTCGCTCCCTTGTCCATAGGGAGGTCAAACCCCCGGGTCAGCTACAGATCTTGCTCTTGCTCTTGCTAAAATGTGTTTAGAGCACTGGAGTGCACTTTGGAAACTATAATGTGGAATTTAAAAACAATCCTTCAGACCCGTCTCTTGTCTGAACGGTGCTTTAGGCTTGATGCCATAGCACTGACTGAAGTCACAATGGGAGACATCACAGAGTCACGGCCTGTAAATGTTAGCTTTAGTTTCTTTTACATCAACAGTTTACCCATCTCTAATTGGAACATTGCCCCCCTTCCTTCTCTTTCTATCTAAACACATAGACATGCACGCGCACACACATACACTAACACATTCAGATATACTTGCACTGCCAGGCATGCACTTACACATTCAGCGGAATTATGGGAACATCTGGAGGAGCTCATCCAATGCACAGACAAACGCTTCCTGGAGAGCACCAAAAGAACCATCAGAGCGGCTTCAAACAGCCCGCCACTGCTAACACAAACACACACACACACATACACACACACACTCACACACACACCTCTTGGCTACAGCGGTAAAGGCCAGATCAGATGAGCGCAGGGAACAAAGAGCTTCTCTTTGCACTCGACGGTATTACAGCACTTAAGGTTAACTCTCCTAGCACAAGGGCTGGTTTTCTTCTCCACCAGTGTCTCATCTACACATCCTCATATATATGCCGCCCTGCAAGGATCCCGGGCCCACCAGGACACAGAAAAAGCCATGGGGCATAGGGGGCTTCTTCTGAAACAATTGCAGTATGTCAGGGTCAGGCTGTTTGGCCTCTGACAAGCCCCTACAACACCCAGAGAACAGTGGAGAGGGAAGACTGATATGCTGCAAGTGCATATGTGGTAAACAGTGTTGTAAATGGCATGAGTTGGAGAAGTACAGGACAAATGTCTGAAGAAGTAGAGACAAAGTTACAGTTTCAGATGTAGAAAATGTCCATGGTAATGGAAATAAATCTGAAAAGGCAATTCTTTTCTGTTTTTGACTTTGATTTGCACTAAGCAGGCATATTATTTGAGCACCAGCATTTCATCCAAAGAGCTGTCCAAACTAAAGGGAAAATAAGCTTTTTGAAATTGTTCACTTATGATTATCATTTCATAGATGTTGCAAAAACATCTGCCTACCAGACAGAAGAACAAGTAGTACTCCATTTTTCCCCTCTGTTTTCAGATGATTACACAACTATGAAATAGAGATTTGATTTGTCAACTATACATGCTTTAAGGATAAGTTCACAGGATTTTTTTTGTGACAAATTTCCTTTTTTTGGAACAATCCTTCGACTGAGGCTCAACAGGGAAACACTGTCCAAGGAAACATAAAGAGGGAATTTAGTATGATGAATGATTATAGTGAGTAGAAACCTTTCAGTGTTCATATGGGTACCGGAGTGTTGTTTTAAGACAGACTTGAAAAATTGTGATCTTATCCTTTAACAGTAAATTGTTAAACCACAAAAGTGTTGCAACACAAATGGTATTTTTATGATCAGACTCAGATTCTTAGTTAAAATTATGCTTTTTTAAATTTTCTTCCACTGATTTGTTTTAATATTCTAAAGAAATATTAAATAAACTCCCGCTCTACATGCAGTGGTGTTTGTCAAAAGGGTCAACCGATCCAACAACACTGTCATGAAACTATAGTCAAATGAAGTTTTCTTGACATAGCCCAAAATAACAAAGGAAGGGAAAAAGGGTACACTCAAACTGCAGGAGAGAAAAACTTGTATTCTAAATTAAAGAGCCAAACAAACGCATTTGCTCTTCTTTAGTGTCATTGCTTGTTTCAAATATTGTAGTATTTGATTAAAAAGCACATATGGTCACTTCAGAGATGTGTTTGAACAAAATAGTTTAAATCCTGCCTTTCTGTTCTGCTTTCCTCTTTCTCCATCTCTCAGTTTCTCTGTCAGACAAGGCAGAAAAACACAGTTTATCATTATCACCCCCTCTCACCTGAGACCTCACCTCTTGCCTCCCCTCTCACTCTACTTCCTGACACCCCCCAACCACCCCTCCATCCTCTCCACCCTCTCGGCCCTTTCACCCTTCCTCTCCCCTGCCACTACCCATCCCTTCACACATTCTCTCCCCTACTCCTTCCCCCTCCTCACCTCCCTACCACCTAGTGAGCACATTTCCTTACTCCCTTCTTGCCAACAAAGGGGGAAAAAAAGCTTTTACTCATTAGCGGATGACCCTTGCCCCTAGGCCACATTTTAAGAGGCTCTACTTGACTCCTGACATGGCCGTCAGCAATCAAAACATGTGCGTTCAGTGCATATAGACCTGGAAAAGGGGTTGGAGGGGAGTATGGGGAGGGGACATGTATTGATGCTTGGCTCGACGTGTGTGTGACAGCAGTCTGACAGGAGACAGACAGGTTCACTAACTACTGCTCAACCTCCATGGTGGTTCCTCTGTCCCCAGGCCGGACTCTGGTCAAGGTTACCCACGACAGAGATGCATTGCTCTCTCTCACTCCTCATGTGGCCCGTTTGGCAGGAGCCCCATTAGCTTTATCACCAATGTGTGTGTTTACTCATTGGGAAAGGTGAAGGGTTTAGGCATAGCGTGTCAGACTCAGTGTGTAATGGTGTTGATGCTTTTCTAATTGCTCGCAGAAGTTGGATGTGGTAAGCTTGTTTAAGATTTGATGTGTTTGTGTTTCTAATTTTACTGCCAGGATGCAAACACACGTACGTTGTTTATCTCACTCTTGCCCCCTCTCTCTCTCTCTTGCACCCACATGCACACATACACACATTTTTGCTAAATATCAAAGAACCGAATATAAAATCATAATCTTATTTTCATCATTATATTCACTAGATTGTGGAAAATGACAGAAAACCAGCAACAGACCTAAAAATGTGTGCTAACCCTAGGCTCTCTCCTGCCCAGGTCAGTCCTTTAATGAGGAAGCTGACAGCATATTCCCTAAGGCAGGGCGCTGCTACTGTAGTAATAGCCCTTCATTGCTGACAGATTCATGCACACTCCTCGTTTGATGTGGCTCTCTCCTTCTGCTTTGACCTCAGCTCCTCTGCTTTTGGAAAGTTTTCTACCAAGGAAAACAGAGCTTTTCAAAGGACAGCAACTGAGCAATTAAAGTCCTCTTTAACCTGTTTTACTGTGTGGTAATGTGACATACCTCTGGGTGTCTCTGACACTAATATAGACATGTCTGCTCCTAATATGGCAACAGAGGACTGCTATTGTTGCTAGTGCAGTTTGCAAACAGGAAATGATCCGAATAAAATGTAATTGATCGTAGTGTTTCAAACCATTTTGGAGGAAATAATTTATATTTGAAACAGAAAGACAACAAGAAAGAGAGAAAGAATGAAAAATCTACACAGCCTTGGCTGTTTGGAGTCAGGTTGGAGGTCAGAGTCGAGATTTGGTCCTTGAGGGACTAAGGCTGGATCGGGAGGAGAAAGAGGTTGTTGGTGGAAGTCTCATCTGGGGCTTTTCTTCTCCAGTACACCACCAGGCCCCAGTATTTGGACAGGGTTTATTTTCAGCCTCAGCATCAATGTTTAGCACGAAAGCCTACCCTGCAATATCCAAGCTCTGAGCACCAAAGGCGACATGTGGCCACCAGACTCCTTCAGACCTTTTTCTCCCTTCACCCTCCTTTCCCCCACTTCCCTCATCCTCACCCCCTCCGCTGCTCCTGCTGTTCCTCTGAAAACATTGTGTCCCATGGCATGAGCAAACATGTTTGGCCATCTTTCCTATGAACCTGTAGAATGGCAGGACCCACCTCTTTGCAAAGCCCATAAGACATCCCAAACCATCTCTCAGTGTAACACAGAACTGGTGAGATAACAAACCTTGAAGTTGGCTTTCTGTGACCTTTTAAAGGTATTTTAATGGCCCTATCTCGCCACTATTGAAATATTTGGTGGGGCAGGGTAATATTATCTCTGTGAAGTTGAAAACAGCTAATCCCGCTTGAATAGGCTACCCTCTAGTGTTTAAAATCATTATGGCTCACAACAAGGCTTTGAGCGTCTCCTTCCACACTAACTAAGATTAATCATAGCTCAATTAGAGCCATGTTTTCACACCAAAGCTGCATCCTGGAAATTACTGTCAGATTGTCTTAATCTGCTGCTGCATCTAAATAATTCCTGCTAGTGCCCCCCAGATACAGATGTAGAGAAACAGATTGGGCAAGATATACTACCACCTATACATAGTTAGGGAGGGTCACTTTTGCCTGAGCTCAATCAAATGTGCTCCTCTCTCTTTCATCCTTTGACGAGATGCAAAAATGTTTGCCAGATGATTGCTTTCCAAACATGGCTATTTACTCATGTCCAAAATAGCCAGCTTGTAGGGACTGAGAAGGTATTGTGAGAGGGCATCTGTCCTCACTGACTTTCTTGCTTCAGTGCAGTTTGGGGTCTGTATGATGTAGTCAATAAATTGAGGGAGTAGAGGTCAAACAGAACATTAATATCATATGTACGTCATACACTCCAGTGAGCTAAGTGGCTCATATCTCTCTCGGGCACTGACCCGAGCCACTGAGGAATGGGCCAAAAAGAGAAAAGAAATATTAGTGAGAATTGTACTGAGAGAGAATTCAGAGGGATATATTAGAGAGAATGAGGTATTGTGAGGACCATTACTGGTGGTCTCTAGCCATGTAGACACTGTAATTTTGGTGTTATTTGTATGAATTTTGAGATATCCCTCTGAGACTTTTGAAACATAAAAAAAGATATATGGAATGGTGATTATTTTTTTATCTTTTTTATTAACAATGAATCAAACAACTTGTGTAATGTGAGAGGTTTCACCCGTGACAATCAGAGACAGAATCTGCAGTTCCCCACGGCCCTACTGAGCTTTTTTAGTTTCTTTTAGCTCATTGTTTTGGTTTCCCAGCCTCAGACTCCACTCTCAACAACCTAGACTCCAGCCACATCTGGAAGCTTTTGCCAATAAAAAAAACTTTGATAAACTGACTGTATGCTACCTGCCCAGCAGCAGAGTTAGTGACTAGCTGATGAAAGAAAGAAAGTGGAGAATCTTACAAGCTAAAAAGCCAGATACTGTATATTTCTCATGAACTGATGGAAACTAAAACAGAACTGAAAGAAGAATGATTGTCTCCTACATTTGTCAGGTGGCCAGAGACTGAATGTGTAAATACGCAACTGTTTGCTAACATGTTCCCCATAACAACGTAATAAAGTGATAGAATTCCAGATGTTGTGTTTTCCATTTGTTCCGCTGCCCCCAAGTGGCCAAAAATAGTGAAACAAAAAAAATAGATAATGCAGCTTGAACTGTACTTTTTCAGTGCTCTGAGCACTCAAACAAAATTCCATTCACTTAAATTGTAATAAGGAGCAGTAAGATGTCTTAAAGCATGAGCAAATATCTGCAAGCCAGATACCACAAGTGGGGAAAAAAAGAAAAGGAAGGTCTTGTTTTTTCTTATTTGGGTGATTTGATGCGTTTTTCCACCACTTTTAGGATGTGTTGTGCGTCTGAAGTCTGAAGTCTGAAGTTTGAATGGCAAACAGCTGCCATGCTAAGTGTGTATTGGGATAGTTAAAATGTATTTCTGCAGCATTCCATACAAATGAATAAATATCACTAACATTATATATGTTGAATATACAGCATGTAAGAGCAAACTTCACAGGAAAAGTCTGCCTTGTGTTTGCTTTGGTCACTCTCCCATGGATACTGGACGCTTGTGTCACACCATCAAGTCTTAACTCTCAAACCAGGTGATGACAGCATTATTGAAGTTAGGTCCCTTGAGGGTTACGGTCAGTGTGTTAAAAAGTTATATAGGCCCTGATGGTCAAGAAGTAAATAATTCTTTTCACTTGCTCTTCTCACCACAGTCTCTGGAATATACAGATTCCTATGGATGTGTGAGGTCTTTGTCAGTCTCTTCATTTGTCTCCCTCACCACTGATAGTGGAATACAATAAATATTTGAGAGAATTATTGCTGGGATTGGATTAATTACATGCAGTCTTGAGTTTCTGCAATGCATCCTTTGTTCCCAGAGAAGTCACACAACATTAACAAGCTGTCAAGCTGTGAACTGACATGGTTTGTCTCAGTGACTTGTTGTTGGATGTGTGTGTTTGTGCGTGTGTGTGTGTGTGTGTGTGTGTGTGTGTGTGCGTGTGTGTGTGTGTGTGTGTGTGTGTGTGTGTGTGTGTGTGTGTGTGTAGTAGGGTAGATAAGTGTTTGTTTGGTCTGTATTTGGATGTATAGCTGCTTGTGTGTTTCTGTGCCTCAGTGTAAGCACACCAGTTGCAACATGCACACTTAAGTTGGTGTCCCGGAAGTTGAGTGTGTATATGTGCAAGATAGACAGAGAAGAGAGAGACGGAGACAGTGACAGTCAAACGGCACGAGAGAAAGAAAGGGGGGGTAATGGAGCTTGACTAAACCAAGCGCTTGTACATAAATTGACATGTGCAATTAGGGAGATGTACACAGTCCCCCTGGTCTGTTTAAGATCTGGAATAGTTTCCTAACAGCTTCAAGATGCCCTGTTTTGGCTTTGGTTTCAAATCTAAATCGGGTTTGACCTTGTTGAATAATGGTGCTGGTGAAGTTCCCTCTGTTCTCTTTGGCTAAAGTCCAACTCTACATCATACATGATGTGTTCGGCCTCTTACAGCAAACATAGAACGAGGATCCGCCTCGCCGGAATCTGATGAATGATGAACAAAATCCTGACCTAAGCTTTAATTCCTAACTTTGTATTTTCTAAAGTGACCATAAACACCTTCGTTTTTCTGTTTATGTGGTGTATAAATATAATTTATACTAAAACTGGAGGGGCTGAGGATTTAGCCAGCAAACCTCTCATACTGTTTCCTCTTCTTTCTCTTCTCTGCAGCTCTTTCTTGCTTTTCTCTGTTTCACAGCCTTTTTCTATCTACACATGACCTATTATTTCGCTAAGCTATACATGTAAAGATTGGGTAATCATCCAATCTTCATCTGCATGTTTTTGCAGTTCACACAGTGAGTAGCAGACTGGAATTACAAAGTGGCATCTAATGGGTTAAAGACAGCTGCCAACATCTGTAGCTGTGGTTAGCTTTTAATTGTGAGGCCCAGCAAGTGAGCGAGCAGCATGGTGGATAGGGGGCTGGCAGGCCGCATATTTCAGCTGAGTGTTCACAGAGCAGCTTTCCGGCCGGCCATGTGGACTCAATGATGGCGTCAGGGGTGTGCTGTGCTCCTATGAAATATTAAATCTGGTCGGCCCCCAAGTGCGGACAGACCACCTGCAAGCAAGCGTGGCGTGCGGCGAGCCCAGAGATCAGATATCCCTCAGCAACACACATGCACAAACATACACATGAATGCATGAGAAAAAAATGATACTCTGCAATGTCTCCACACAGTATAAACCTGAAGGGCTGCACATGCTTACACCAATGGACATAAACAGGTACAACAACAAAAACACTGTGAACATGGAAACACTCAAAACTCATGTGGGAGGAAGATCTTCTGCAAAAAACAAAACAAAAAACTTATTTCCTGGCTGTTATAGAGAGAATTGCTGCAAAGAATGAGAAATAATGCCATTGCTATTTCTATGTGTGATGCTTCTCTGATAGGTTTCTGTTCAAAAATGAAAAAATTGGTTAACCACAAAGGTCCAATGATCACCAGTGAACAAAAAAGAAACAAGAAAAAGAAAAAAGAAGTGCACAGATTCCAAAAAGAAATGCAACCTAAGCCTCCTTTGGAAAAGCAGCCAAGAGGACAACGGGTGCTTGTCGACTGCCGTCCCCTTCAGGGCCTCGTTCATTTACACGTCGTGCAGTCAGTCCTCAGCCTCCCCTCTGCTCCCCTGAGGCATCCCTGCTTGCCCAGATGTGCAGCTGTTTATGTAGAGCAGCGATAAAAGCAGCTGGCTTGCAGGTCCCCAGAATGAACAGAGGGGGTCACCATTCTCAAGACATATTGCTCATGAGGAAACTGGTTCAGGGTCACTTTATCAACCTCATCCTTTACAGTTCAGCCATTATACTGTAAGTAGCTAAAACAAAATTACACCACCTGTAGTGTGATTATCATTATCATGGTGCTTAATTAAACTGATGATATTTCGCATCATTTTAATCATAAACGAGCCAAATGCAGAATGTTTTAGATATATAGACACAAAGATCTAATTATCAGCAACAAACAGGACCCCCTTTCTTCTGTTTTTCTGTCTGGCTAATTATTAATCATTTTGATCGAGCCAGATATCTTACCTTTGATTCTGAGTAAGCATTTAAATGAAATAATCAGAGAATTTTAAAAAACTAAGATTAGTGATTGGTCTCATAACCTAAAAAATATCAAAACACTTAAATTGCAATAACAAATAATAACAAAAATAAAATAGAAAGTAATAAATAATGATTTAGTTTAAGCCTCCCTGTAAATATCACTCTGTTTATCTTTCTATGCTGCCACATACACCACAACTAAAATAAACAGTGATTAAAATTACTGTTGAAAGTAAGAAAAAAAATTAAATATGCAATGCACAATTAAATATGCTGAAACACAAGCTTTCTCCAAATATAAAGAGAAAAAAACATTGTCAGTCTACAGCAGGTAGTTAAGGGCCCTCCTGTAGACAGTAAAGGGCCTTACACATTGTACAGTATCTCCTGACTATTCCATAGACACCACTGACATCCTGTGGAAAATCCGTGTCATTGAATCTTTCAAGAAGAACATCTTTTGCTTCCTATGTGGAGGTATGTCTATTACAAGCATCAGTGGCACACAACACAAACATAAATTATATCAGTGTAGTATTTTCAATCCAGTATTTCTGAATCCTGAACAGCACCAACAAGGATAAACCTCTAGTCAAGAGAAGGGAGTTACATTTCCATTTCACATAATATGGAAAATACTAATTATCGGTTACAACAGTTGAACAAGCCCACAAACATTTATTTTCCATCTTTAAGTGAAACTTCAGTTACATAAAGTATGTGGACACAAATCTGTTATTTACATGGTCAAAAGTGATTCAGTGATAAGTGATTATAGAACATTTGACCACTTATTGCTTAGACTATTGCTTAGTTTTATCCCATTGAGGCTGATAAAAATAAAAAAAACGCTGCTGCGGTTTTATGTCCCATCCAATCCACAGTGTTTAACAGCTGAGGGAACAGACTAAAAACCTCTATGCAGAAGGTGCCTTAAGAAGCCAAAGAGAAGGCTTGTGACCACAATATTTCTCAAATATTTGCCTCAGTTTGGCTTTAGATCCTCCACACAGCAAACAATGCTATACAATATGACTATACAGTTTAATATTTGATTTGCTTCTTGTTCCTTGAAAGTATGGCGGCATCATGTTGAAAGGTATTATAACATGTAGGACAAGGTAAATGTATCTTGGACAGCTGAACTTTTGATCAATATAGTTTAGAGGCATCCCTGATGGCAAAAAATATAGACTGTGTCTTTTTAAAGAAAACGTTTTGCAGCACTTTAATTTTGGATAAACAAAGTGCTTATTTTTGCTCTGTTTGCTACTCAGCCAAGCATGTGTGCCACCTGCTGACAGCCAAGAGGTTTTGATAAAGGGTATTTGTAAACTGGAAGACTTGAAGAAGCTGCAAATTGCATTATAATGTGATGTGTATGTCATCAAAGAGGCAATAAAGAGATTAACAATCAATATGGGACTTCCAAAATGTTACTGCACATGCACTTAAGGTGTATTATTATGAATGAAACAAAGCTGAGACGAAGCTGAGACATTCAAATCAGGTCCTTAGTAGTTGGGCACAAGGGGGCAGTAGAGCCATACTAGATTTTACCATTTGTCCCCTAAAAACTGGAGAGCGTCTTGTGCACCTGCTTCCTCTGTGCCAAATGTACAGGGACACTGCGTGCACGGAAAAGATAAGTGGTCATTTTATACGGCGTGATGGTCAAGTATGTTCCAGCAGCTGACTATAACATAATCAGGTCCTGGAAAAATCTGCATTATGAATTTATGTATAATCCTGAAATTCATCAAACAAGTTAAACAATCTGTAGTGAACAGACATGTGTAATTTGAACTGAGTTTAAAAGCAAAACACTGCAGAAGGAGCATCTATTTCGACTGAAATATGAAGACATTGACTTGCCCTTGGAATATATTTGTGAATGAGTCAGGCAGATGAGCTCTCTGCCTCTCCCTCCTCATTTGGATGAATGTCACGGATTACCTAACAGGCGAACAAGTGTTTTTTTTTTTTTTTTTCATTCAAGAGGAGGTAAGACTGTCATTTTTGTTGCCTTGGAGACTACAAATCAATAGCATCATGCAGTATCTTCTTGTCCATTCCCAATGAGAAGGTGCAGTGGCTGCTGTCGTCATCAGGGCTGGGGCGGAGGGGGCACGACTCACCTGCGCTCTGATTGGCTCCTGCTGATAATGAGCTGCCATTGAGGATTTCAGGCCCGTGCAATGAGGAGGTGTGTCTCCGGTCGCTAAAGTACACGCCTCTCAGATAAATACTCCGCACAACTGGGATGCAGATCAGACAAACCAAATTAAAGAGCCGCGTTTTGCTCTCAGGCTGTTAAAACTTGTCGCATAGTTGCTTTCGGTTTGCGTTGTGCGTCCTGTGCTGCTTTTGGAGAGAGAGAGAGAGAGAGCGAGAGGAAGAGAGAGAGAGAAAGAAAAAACTACAACGAGACTGAGAGAAATCAGTGGCTGTAATTAAATTCCCTAATCAGCAGAATTAACAGCAGGTGTGAATTCATGTCTGTATTTTCCCCGCAGATATATTGGTGAGTACTCCCATCTTTTTTGACTTTCACCTGTTTCACTCGCTTTGAGTCTTTTCAGTTGTTCTCGCTGGATAGAGATAACTAAATCAACTATCAAACAATATATGTGTTGTTTGTTTGTTTGTTTTTTTTTCTCACCAGACAGGTAAGAACAATGCATTCTATAGTTGTGGTTTATATCTGCCTTGTGATTTCCCTCTGAATCAGCCACCTTTGTTGCTGCACCCACTCTTGTTTCCTTTGAGATTTTCTGTGGGGTGTTGCCCCTAAATTTGGAAATGTCACAGCACTAAGTGACTGGAAAAAAAATAAATTCTTGGTCTCCCCTGATGCATATTATTACCAACATCATATATATGATTTATGTTTTAGTTTTTAGCTTTTTGATCTGCTGCAACTGTTAATCCTAGAAGGTCAGTGGTCACTTAGTGTGGTCTGCTTTATTTTAATCTTATTTCTATTTGAGGGTAAATGCTCTTTAATCCCATTTTCGGTACCTCTTTTGCAAATAGAAACACACAGGCTTTCTTTAGCATACAGATTGGTGTGAAGTAAGACACCGTTTTCATCCTCTGGTCTTTTGTGCTGCAGGTGCAGTGCAATAGCAGAAGGATGGGTGCACTCTGTTTCTATCATTTTTAATCACCAAGGCATTTTTTTTTCACCATTTATCTCTGATGATCAGCACCTTCATATATTTTAACACAGAGATCGGGGATGCA
This sequence comes from Scomber japonicus, assembly GCF_027409825.1. Taxonomy (NCBI): domain Eukaryota; kingdom Metazoa; phylum Chordata; class Actinopteri; order Scombriformes; family Scombridae; genus Scomber; species Scomber japonicus. The sequence continues at coordinate 12,505,940 of NC_070593.1, read as the reverse complement.
CTTTTATTTATTTGAGTCTCTCTGTACTCTTATCTGTTGAATGTCTTTCCTGTCTGTAGAGAGGATATGCAAGTCGCTTTGAAATATTGTTTTGCGAGCACTGCTCAAACCTCAACAGGCTTTTTAGCAGTCTTTACCAGGAAGTTCAGAATCGACCTCTTTACTGTAACCACACTCTTCTCCTGCGCCTATGCTTACAGTAATCCTGTGCTTTTCTGTTCTGTTAAAAAAAGCTTCTATGTAAAACCCATAAACAGGCATTTTGACTTTTTCTTCGGGGTTAGTTATAATTTAAAGTTAAGACAAATGTGCATGTTACAAGTCACACCAAACCTTTCTTTGTCTGCACTGTGGTTTTTCTACCCATGTAAACAGGAAGATACTCACTCAAAATATATACACAACAGCAGAAAATCTATAGGGCCAATACATTTTCACTTCTAAACTTGTCACTTAAGATTACAGTCAGGGACTGGAGTGGCAACTGATCCATAATGTGCTTTCAGTGACAGGCTCAACTCACAAGAATCTGGATACAATCCATTCATTCCAGTGCACTTTTGGGGGTCTTACTCAGCCCCCCCACCACCACTACCACCCACATACCTGCAGAAGCTGTGTGACTCGGCTGGTGGTAAGCTCTCAGCGCTGGCATGGGACGTCAGCAGCTTTACCCTGTCACCGCACAGGCTGAGATTTATGATACTAGTAGTAAGAACTGAGGGGTGACAGAGGGGAAACAATGTTTATAACGCAAGTTCTATCTTGTGCATCACGTGAGATTGTCACAGAGACAACTTGGGCTCCTGTCAACACCACTACAGAACGGACACACAAGGAGCTAGCATGGCCTTGGCCTTTTTATAGCCTTGAGAAAGATTGATGAAGACTCTCAGGCTTAGGGTTAAAATAATGATTTTTGTCCATCATAGATGAAGATGTAAGGCCTGTGTGGCAGATGGCTTTACAGACCTATCAGGAATATGCTCACTATATAATGAGGTGAGGTAGGTGACGGATAAATACAGCATGTCTATTTTTCCGCTGCTTATCTACCCCTCCACTGGTCACTGCATCAGTGCCTTTGTCCTCTTTTCCGATAACACAGATGCTGCAACTACAGATGTTGTAATCCACAAGGTTAAGAAACACAAATGTCACATTGTATTCTTTTCTCATATAGGGTAGTTTTCACAACTATACTATATGAGAAAAGAATACAATAAGGTAAGGTGAAAAAGGCACTAGAAAGGGCATTGCTGATTAGCATGTGCATCCTTCTCACAATGAGCTTTTCAAAAATATTGCTCGAATTGTAGCAGACATGCAGCAAACATTTATTACTATAGATTAATCTGCAGATATCTTGTACTTTAGTCTTGCAATGTCAGAAGGTGTCGGGGGGGAAAAACCCAACAATAAAAAAATTTCTATCATAGAAAGATGGAGAAAACCACCAAATATTCAAATATGTGAAGCTGCAACCACCTTTCTTTTTTGGCATTTTTGCTAATAAAAATGACTGAATGCATTATTTTTTTATTGACCAACTATCAACAACTTAGCAATTCTAAGCTCTAAACTATAATTCTTCTGGCAAGTGTTTTTAGATACATGATAAACTGTGTCTTGTGCCGGTAGCAGCTGTCCATGTGCCCTGGCTACATGTGAGAATTGGCAAGCTGGCAGGACCAGGTCTACATTATCTTGTCTGGGTAAAGTGGTTAAGAAGTTTACTGACATAGAAACTATGCCACTGCAGCATCACGCCATTTTAAGATCTGTGTCTTGTCATTTGCCATTGGAATCAGGCAATCTAGCAATTTTTTTTTTTTTTTGTATATTGTTGTCCAGCTGAGACATTTTCCATTCAAACATGGCTGCCAAATGTGTTTTTTGGCCATAGACAGTATTGCCTTCGCCGGGGTCCAAGCTGCTTTTTATGTAATACATTTACAGGCTGGTCACTTATAGAACACTTAACGTCCCCTCTCTGGGAGGAAAGTATTCTACTTTGAGAATGGGACACACTGTTCAGCCTCACTTGACACTTGAAGCAATAATAGATGTGACTGGTGCGCGTGTATGTTTGTTTCCTACCAGGTTGACTTGTTACATGTGCACCCCCATTTCCTCCTCATTGTGCCCCTTTATGTTTTATTAGGCCGATGTTCTGTTATTCTTAGCTGAGCAGGATGTTTATACGATCCTCAAGCAGAAATATGACTGGCAAGGCCTGAGTGTTTATCTTTTTTTCCCTTCCCTCCCTCTCTTCCCCTCTGCTCAGGTCTTCACTGTCACTGTTCCGTATTCATCCCTCCTCCGCTACTTTTTGCATGCCTGCCTCATCCTCCTCTGCACCCCACTCAAGGATGAAATAAGCTCAAGAGCAGCCCCAGCTGACATTATTTTTTCCATGTTAAACCTTGTATATCCTTCAAGCCTCCTTTTTTATTTTTGGATATCCGGCTATTGTTTCGGCCAAGTATGCTGTGTCGTCTGACTGGTGCAGCAAAGGGTGTTTTATGGTGATTCAACCAGAAGCTTTTCAATTTTCACATGTTTAGAGCCACCCTACACCCTGCTGTGATGTCAGTGTTTCCTAGTGAAAGTGACAATGGGTGTGTGTACATTTATGGATGGAAAAACTGATTGATAAATGGCAGTTGCCATTGCTTTAGGGTTTAATGGTCTCCTGGCTCTGAGTGACTCATGTCACATGATGAATTTGTGTGCCTCTGCTTATTGAGACTTCAGTAAGACTGTAATCTATATTTTTTTTGTATGTTTGTATTTCTGAAAAGAACTTGTAATGTGATTAACAATACTTCAAAAGAATGTGGATGCAAAACAATGTTGTTGCCTAGAAATCGTGGGCGTATTAGCAGAAATGATTGGCATCTGAGTCTTTTTAAGCACCACAACAATGGGGGCATCATTGTGTCAGTGTTGTCACTTTGGCCACACAACTTTTTTTACAGGATGTTAAATGCTAAAATATATCTTAACAGTAGCACATGTAGAGAGGACTCAAAGTCAGCGACTGCCAATTACACCGCAATACCTATCTAAACTTTGCTAAAATTAGTCACTGTTAGCTACTAGTAACACCAGACCGGTAAGGCTGTAGCAGTAATATCTTTAGTGCAAGAGTGCATTTTGCATAAATTAAAGTTTTTCTCTGAGAATTCACGAAATAATTTTATTTATTCAAAAGTTACATAGTCCGGCTTTAAGACAGCAGTTTGCTGGACCCTAAATTGAACTTCCATGTGCATAGTGTAATTTTAAGATGTACCGGTAAGTGATGTGACAGTAAATGCAGAGATATTTAAATGTATCCATAAAGGCGAATCTTAGTATGAGTCATAAGTGGAGACAAAAACACATCAATATTCTTTACTTCCAGTGGAGAATGATTCATGTTGTAATTGCAGATGAAGTTAAAGTATTGTAAGTATTCAGTGTTTTCAGTCTGTTATCTAATTGACATGAAGCAAGTGATGAATAAGATTGTGGTGAATGGTAAAATTAATTTAGTGGAACCCATGGTTACATAATCACTCCTTATTCCAAAAACATGTGTTAATTACTACCATGGTATAACATTTCATCATTCTGCTATATCCCAAAATAAACAAGTTTTATTTAAGACTTGAAGCATGTCAAGCGAAGCCCATATATCAGATCAGATAATGTGAGGACGTGAGTGAGCTTTTTATCGTGTTCTGTTTTCTTTGTCCTATAAAATCAGTGACCACACAAACCACAAGCTTTTGGCCACTGACCACAAGGCACCAGGCTTTAAATAGAGAGCGTGAGAAGGTCGCTCAGCATCTCATCTCAAGACTGCATCTCTGTCAGTCCTGGAACCTGCTTCAAGTCATTCTTCAAAACTTTACTACAACAATGCTGGCTAGTCAATGCACTGAACATGAATTAGCAACCTCTTTGTTACTTTCCTCTAAAATGGAAAGTTTGGCCAAGCTTCGATGGAACAGAGAGCATTGAGTTCCACCCCAGTCAAATACCACAGCACGCCCCCAGCACACTCTCACAATGACTGTGTTGCTAGTGCAAGAGCACATCATCCTGTATTTAGAAAGGGCCACTTTATGCAAGCCACATCGTGAGCTGTGCAGCTTTGCAGTGCATTAACACAGAGCACAGGCTGGATGCTAGGTGTGTTGTGGTCAAGATATGCCGAGCATAAACAAAACTGTTGAATATGTGCAGGAAGGTAAAGCAACCATAACTTTTAGACCTCGACTGTGTATGCGTATCAAGGGTTTGAAAGATGTGGTGTGTGTGTGTGTTGTATTTTCCCTTTTTGTTTGTATTTAGTAAATTTATGTTAACAGTTTATATAAACACATTGTGAATGTTTTTGACAATAATAATTCACTTGTGAATAATCACTTTTTTACCTTTTTTTTTTTTTTAAATGATTGTTTTGTATTGGGGGGGTTTGTGCCTAGTGTACATTTTCTCAAGGTATCAGACTAAAGCACAAATAATTTCTGCTAATTCAATTTTCTTTTTCTCTCCCTATGGAGCATGATCATCATTGCATCTAACTGCATGTCTTTCTTTTTTCTTCTTTTCACCCTGCAGCCCAGTGTTTGTGCCCAGCCGAGACATGACTGAGGTGATGATCAACAGCACCCCCATGGAGGACATGAGGCTCAGCCCCAGCAAGGACAGACTCTCCTTCCAGGTAGGACACACACGCGCATGCATGACAGTGAAACACTGCTTCTGTCTCAATTCCCTACCCGTATGTTTTTTTATGTGACATACTCACCTAATATGAATTTATTCATTATCAGGAGGTGGATGGACAGCATTTCATGATTTGTGACAACATGGCTACATTTTGTGCAGGGTTTTGGAAATTCGGTATACTCTGTACAGTATACCATATAGAAGAGAGATTTAATATTAATATTATATAAAAAATAATTTCCAGCACTGATTACGCCAGATTGTTTGTGTATAACAAAACATTACCAGAACAGTTTCATCACTTTGCAATATTTTTTTTGTTTTGTTTTTCATTTTGACATTGTTGAAATGTGATGTTATAAACATGGTCTACTTATCTGGAAATTTAGAGTGGTTATTAAATGAAAACATCCACCTGTTGTTGTTTTTTGAAAATGACATTCTAGTAAAGTAAAGTGTCCTTCATTTATCACAGTATATTGCAAATAGGTCACTGGAAGTTCCCATTGGTCACAGCTGTTTGCATAAAGAGAAAATGCAGTTCTGGGAAACTAGTGTACTCAAAAATAAACCTTACAGATTCAGAGAGATGAGAGAGGCAGCCATCAGGTGGTCTTGACAAGCTGTTTTTCCAGCAGCTTTGTTTTACTGTCAGCTCAACAGGGCCATCTTGGAAACAAAACTACTTAAACACACAGCTGCTTGCTTGTTTTAGTTTCACATTTATACTTGCGGAGAAAAGAAATAAAACTGTACTTACTGTAAAAGATGATTTACATATATTATGTCAAGAACCATTTATGATTTTTGGACAAGAAGATGTTAGTGGTGAATGGTTAGTGAAGCTGCATCTTAAGTAGTTTTCACTTGTGCCTTAAGGTCATGACTACAAAATTATTCATGAGAATGCCACCTGCTGATGCTTTCTCAACCCACGGGGAGGGAAATGGCTATTTCTGTTGAAAGACAGATAGTGTCATACAAGACATAAGATATAATTGAATTGAAAGTTGCACATTCAGTTCATTTATAAATTCAAGACAAATGCCTGCTGAAGCCATACTGTGTACAGACATTGACTCGAAGAGGATGTAGACTGACCCAGAGGAAAAGGCTTGCTTCCTTTCCCCACAGTTCACACCCCAGCTGTGGGTCTGTCTGAGAGGATGAGAAGAGCGGATAACGGGGGAAACTGGAGAAAAGGGGGGTGCTTATGTGCCACTTCTCCACTCTTTGCATCCCCACTCTGTATTTCCTCACCTCGGCCTTTTGCCCAGGGTCCCAGTCATTCCTTAGAGAAACACTGTATGAAGCCATTGATGCTACACCAGTCACTTCCTCCATTATGGGCACTGGGGGCTTTGACACACATTGGCCATTAAATTCCAGCTGCACATATAAAAAGTATTAAAATGAATGTGAGCCATACCAGTGGAGGAAAATGAGTAAATAGCTACTTGCTGAATTATCATCTCAAAAGGCAGGGTCATGATTCACGCTTCTGGCTTGTGCTCCCCCGAAACCAACCGCACACCCCAGATGATCCTAAAATAGCCAGCATTGTGCCTGGCTGATGATGTCTCGTCGCTTCCTGCTACTGGAAGTGAAACAAGTTATGACATGTGTTAGCTAGGGGTCCAAAGGCAAGGTCACTCACTGCCTAACTCCCCTTGGTGGTGACGCACAGCAAGGATTGGCAATGCAGGCCAGGAAATGCAGATACACAGAGGCATTAGACATGACCGTAGACATGCTTGCACACATCTTGGCATGGTTGTATGCCCAGCTGTCTTAAGAGAATATAAAAGCTGATTATACACACATATGTGGGGCCTAAAAGTCTGAGAACACATTGAAATGATCTAATATTTTCACTTAAACCTGGTAATAATCAAAGTTTGTGGATTCTGAAATATTTAAACCACAAGAAATTAATACTTGTAAACTTAAGTAGAAATATTTAAGATTCTGCACCATGTCTAGGCTCATTTTTGTGTTCAGATGACACTCGCATTGTGATAGAAGGAAATCAAAGAGGGGCTTTCTCAGCTTCAAATCATAGCTGGACTAAAGTTTTTTTTAATGGGGTGCATGGGACTCTAAGACACTTTGGGGAACAGTTGTAAACAAAGCATGATCAGGAATACCAAAAGGGACCACGCCATCAGAAGAGCAGTATATCAAACTTAGTTCCCCAAAAGATAATAAAGCAACTTCATCACAAGTATATCATTTGCTAAATAAAGAACGCTAGACCTCCAGTCAGCAAAAGAACGATCGAAAGAAGGCTGTCTTGTAGTGGTCTCAGAGAACAAGTAGCAATCTCTAAACCACTTCTCAGGAGGGGAAACAAAGCCAAACACTTTGTGTGGGCTAAGACATACCAGCATTTCACAGTGGATGACTGGAAAAAGTCCTATTCACTGATGAATCCAAGCTTGAGATTTATGGCAGTAACAGAAGGGTTGTACATAAGGAGACGAACAGGAGAGAGACGATACCGCAGTGTATCAAGCCCATAGTGAAGAATCGCAGCAGGATATTCAAGTCTGGGTTTTTTTTTTATGTGCCTACTCTGGAGTTGAACACCTGCACCAAACTGACTACACCATGACCAAGGAGAAGTACTGCTCCATTCTTCAGAGACGGTGTACCTCTGATTTGTATGTTCATGAAGAATGATTCATACTGCAGCAAGATAATGACCCTAAACACACCTCAAAGCTTTGCAAGAACTACTTGAAGGAGTGCTGACTGTCATGGACTTCCCTCTAGCCACCTGACCTCAAGCCCATTGAACATTTATGTGAGCACTTGAAGACTGAAAAAGACAAGCATCGTTTGACATCACAAGAAGCTCTTTGGAACATTGTCAAATCACACTAGGTTAACCTGGGTCATCAGGTTTTGTACAAAGTTGTAGAGCACATGCCAGCTTGAATGCATGTTGTAAGATTCAGCCTTTTCACTCCAATTGTTGAGCTGATATCATTTGTGATTGAAAAAATTGGAAACGAATGCAAAATAGAAGTATCTTGACTAGTGGTCTCAGACTTTTGGACTCCACTGCACATGCTTTCATAACTTGACAAATTCTCACATTCACATGACATATTTATAGCTTTTTGTCTTTTTCCTAACTTCACATCTGTCTCCTATGGAATTCATAGAGACTTGGACACAGCTGGATCCCCTCTATCTCTTCCCCTCTTTTCTTGTCTCAGTCTCTCCTGCCTCATCTAATGCTTTCTTTCCACTCGGCTCTTTGCCCAGATAGCGACATGCCCCCCCCCTCCTCCTCCAAATGTCTTGGAGTGAAATATGCAGGTCTAAAAATATTCATCCACTTTATCCAAACAACAGCAAGAAATGCTGTTCTTGGACCAGGAGTGGCAGGCTTTTTCCCCTGGGCCATTTCTCTGGTTCCTGAGAACAGAGAAAGTCGGAGGTTGATGTCCAATCTTGCCAGGACACCGACATGTAATCTTTTGTCAGATTGTCTCTCATGCCCTTCAGTTTAGATCCAAACATTAACTGTGGCATGCTACATTTATAAGCAGACGTATCAGTCTGGATTTGGAGAGAACTGTAGTCCATTTCATGTTCTTACCTAAAGCTTTTTTCAGACTCAATTCCTACAGTATGAAGTTTTCCACATACCACGAACACTGCTGACTGTTCTAGGGATAGGTGCTTTATTTATACACAGACCGTCATGTCCTAGTAAGCCTTTCACCTTCTTCTTCTTTTTTTTTTTAATATATATTTTCAACTTACTCTTAGTTTGAAATGCTGTGATTATGCTCTTGTATAATCTTCTGAGTAGTGGGTGATGTGGTACTGGTTGGGTTCCTAAGCCGCTCGTAGCTGCTTGGCACAATGCCTTCCAAAGCATTTAGATTATACATGATGCAGCATTTACAGCTAGTCCCGCTAGACATGCCTGATTCAAACATACACAGACACTAATACACAACTGTTCCTCACAAAATATATTTTTTTTGGTGAGTAACTATTTAGAGAGCTATTTTAGCTGTTACAGGAATGTAGGACGGGCAAGAACAGGTATGCCACTGGGATTTTAAGAAACCACTTCCAATCACGAATGTTTAGTCTTCACATCACTTCCTTCACATTTGTTTAGCCTTGTAGTGGTGCCTGCAACACTTCTGTGAGGCTCAAGACTTAGGTTCTGGTATCCCAAAAGCCACACTTGCATTTAACACTGGTCAGAGATGTGCTCACAACTTATTTCTTGCCTTACAATTGGAGACAGCTGACTCTGCTGAATTGTGTGAACTTGCTTAGGTTAATGAAAAATTCATAATAAGTATTTTTACCCTTGTCTGTCTTTTTTTTTTCTTTTTCTTTTTAGATATTCCCCGACCCCTCAGACTTTGACCGTTGCTGTAAGCTCAAAGATCGCTTGCCATCCATCGTGGTTGAACCAACAGAGGGAGAAGTTGAGAGCGGGGAGCTCCGCTGGCCTCCAGAGGAGTTCCTGGTCAGTGAAGGAGAGGAGGAGGAAGAAGAGGAGGAGGAAGAAGAGCAGAATAATGGCAGCATCCAAAACGGACTGCCAACACAGAATTCCCAGCACTAGAATCTGTGTTGCAGCACCAACACACTCCTGTCCTCGCCTCCTTTCTGAATGACTCTCCCTTTCACACACTGGTCACACTGCACCTTAGCACTTCAGAAGACTCAACTGGCAGGCATTTGGTGTGTCTAGTGGTGTCATCTCATTTCCCTTGACACCAAAGTATCACTCCCACAAAAGAAGCAATACACACACACACACACACACACACACGCAGGACACACTTTCTCACAAATACACAGTAAATTATCCTCTTGGACTGCAGACCCAACTAAACAAACTTGAGAAGAACCGACATGCACAAGTCTAACCTACACTTAACTTCCCGCCATGCCTACCACCGTGTGTGTCTCAGCCCAGAACGGATGTCCTGTTGGACGGTGGCAGCTCAGTGCTCCATGGACAGCTCTTACACTGCAGGGGGCTACTACTGCTCTGTACTTAACTCCAAAATGGCTGGCATCATGACCCCAGAGACTTCATCCTTGCTTACAGAACTATCGTGGTACCCAAGGGAATTATTGTCTACAATACACTGTCCAAACCTGTGTTCACTTTCTGGATTGATATGTTAATTATTGTGATCACCACTGCTGTCCATAGATTTGTCTATTTCTGAGAAGTGAATGTTTTTTGATTTGTCTGTTTTTTGAGAAGTGGGTGTTTTGTGCGAAATGTTACTGGGAATTTTTTTTTTTTTACCTTGAGTCAGGCATTCATGGCGAAAAGGCATAATTTTAGAGAAGTGAGCAGAGAGTGACGGAAAATAAACCAGCAAGCCCTTCTATGCTAAGTACTCACGAGATAAATGTACAAAGGTTTGTTGTGCAGTGAGGTCTCCTGGAAGCCTTATGAAAAGCAGTAGTTGGGTGATGAAGCAAAATTTACAACACTGAGGACTAAATGTGATGCAAGATTATTGTTCAAAAGAGAAAAGCTGAGTGAGGATGGAAAATTGTAATTTTTGGAAAACAAAACATTTGTCAGGATAAAGCAATGTACAGACCCAATGAAGGATGTGTAAATACTCATTCCCAGTGAGCCAACCCCTGAGGCCTTGTAGTGCGTCTTGTTTAGTTTTAATTTAGAAAGACAAAAGACTGAGAATTGCTCTAAGCTGTAAACACCTAAACTGAAAGTTGACTCGTCCCTCCTAGTCTTCCTTTCCTTTGTGAAAACAGCCATACATTTGAAACCTGAGTTCAGGTCATGGAGAAGTCACAATGTAGGACAGGGTTCACAAATGAGGTTATAGGCAATATCTGACAGTATTAAAGAATTTATTCACAAAAAATTAAATCCATCAGAAATTGTTCATAGGAAATCAGATTTGTTTCTGGTAGATTGTAAATGTTTCAAAGGTAATGTCATTTTATTTTATGCCTGTATTGTAATTTCAAAAGTAGGTGTTCTCTTCTTACTCTTTAAATCATCACGTATTGTCTGTGAAGTCTGTCAGTCAATTTGTGGAGATTTCTCTGTGTACACAATCTGAAATACTGTTGTTGTACAAGCATGACTGAGATATGTCTCTACTCTTTTTGTAATTTCTCATTTGAGTGGCATTAGGGCTGTGTACATAACATCTCTCTTCCTCCTGTCAGTCACCTACAGGTCCCACATTGTTTTTGTAAAGCTCAGGGAGATAAGCCGCCATCTTTCTCTTGGTTTTGTTTTTTTTTTTTTTTTGTATTTAGACCACTTTTTCTCTGTGACAGTTACAGAGGCTGTAAATAAACATTTGAATTTGCTACCCAACTGCGTGACTCCGCTGTGAAAATAATTGACAATCAAGAGTTACTACTGTTTTTCTGGTAGAAGATGAAGGAAAAATAGCTTTTTACAGGGATTTACCCACAGCCAGCTTCAGTATTGTTTCCAAGAGACGACTACTGTGTTTACTTTCATTTTCCTCTGTTAACCCCTGCCCCCCTCCTCTTTTCTCCACTCACTTCACCTGCAGTGGTTAGAGAAAAGCAGTATTACTTCCTGCTCGGCATCTCTCACATAGAGATTCTCTCTACGAATACAGATGCAGGTATCAAATACGTGTATATATAGAAGCGAGAACAGGCCACATGCTACTTCCTGTCTTCAGTTTGCAGACAAAAATGCACAACATAACTCCTACTTACAACAAAATCGTATTCCTGTGCAGCTTTAATTTCCACATTCTTAAATGTTTTTACATTTAAAATATTAGTGGTTTCATTCAAGGAAATGGAGCACATTGGTTTGACTCACCAATCTTTGGAAAAAATTTACATTTTACAATTTTCTTAAATATCAAGGATAATGCAGGGTATAAAAGCCTGTGGAAGCAACTCCTCACGCTCTACCCATAAACACTCACCACAATGATACCATACTAATAAAATGTGGTTGAGTGGAAAAGCACTAATGGGGAACTGGGGGGGATTTACAGGAATAAACAGAAAGCTTTCTGATCATTGTTACAGTGGAAACTTCTCAGGTGATTTGTTGCTGTGTACTGTATTAGTGACCCACTGGGTCAAGTTTGATTGCCTAGTACCAGGAATAGTCCATCAGAGTTGCTGCGGTAGGGCCTTTAGGGGCCAAGAGCCTGATACATTGGCCAAGGTGGTACTCTCAGGGCCTTGCGGTGACTTCCTGGAAGGGGAACAATGAACTGACATTCTATTCTGCTTCTCTCTTCCTGGAAAAAATGGAGCATAAAGAGTTATTAATACCCCCAGCTGATAATGGTGGTCAGCAGCAATGTGTGCATCTGGCCTGGGGAGTCGCTGGCTACTTCCGAATAGGATAATAAAAATAATGTCCCCTTTCTAATGACTGTTGCTTGATCTCAGTGGAAAATGTCATGAGATCATGGAAAGAAGAAATCATAAGAAGGTAGAGAAAAGACAGCCATGGTCCTCAGAGAGACTGATTCAACATGAATCAAGCTACGTAATCATGTGACGTCAGCCAGAAACCTCTGAACCTTGCATTGACTTTCAAATATTGCTGGAGAGAGGAGCTGTGAGAAAGCAATATTCTTCACTTTTAATAAAGAAAGGTCTTGTGCTGAGGCTGAGGCTAAAGGAAAGATGAAAGGAAACCCTGCAGCATCTTTTCATAGCTTTTTGACATTTTGCTTCAGCTTTTATGGCTGCGACTTCATAGCTGATTAACTCATTATAGAACCATTACAATTACAGACCTTTTTGACTGCAACCAGTAATTAAAAAGTGGTTTTCCCCTTCAAACCTGATTGAGAAAGCATTGAAAATGAGACTCATGTTTTTAAACATGTTTAACACTCAATATCATTTTGATTTAGATTGTATTTCCCTCCAGCATCTGGAAATGTTTAAAGGATAGGTTCAGGCTAAAAGACTGTGGTTTTTGTACCCCATCACTTACACTGAGATTTCTTTAAGAAGGGATATTTTTGTTGTCAGTATGGACCGGGAGAACTATTTCAGTGACCAGTAATGCTTCAATGTACATATGAGCATTTGACTATTGTATTAATATGAACTCGAAAATAATGAGCTCGACTGCAGAAATGTTCAACTGCAACCAGCTTCTCACAATGAATGAGGGGATACAACATGACCGCACACATTTCTGCCAGAGTTTTGGTTATTTCACATGAGACTTTAGCAACATTGGAATTGGATTCTGATAACAGTTGTGTGGCTGTTTGCTTATGTTCCCTCACCATTGTTAATCAAATCTCATCAAACCAAACACACATCATCTGAGTTTTTCATTTAAACTCTTATTAAATAACGCATGAAAGTTTCTCACTGTGTTGCTTATTTATTCATGCCCAATTATGTTATAGAAAAATACTAGTTTGAAATCAAGTCTTCTGGGACTTGCACTATGAACCCTTGACGTTTGAGTTCATTTCACTGCAGGGTTCAACTTTTTCTTTTATACTTGAATGAAAAAGTGTATCCAAACTTTAAAAATCAGTAGTTTAAACTGTCAATCTGTTCATTAACCACCCTGCTGGTGAGAAAGGTGAGAGGTGACAGCTTTCAAGTAAGTAAGATGAGTATTCAACGAGAGTCACTGCGTACTCACTGACACGAAGGAACGGAGTGTGTCTCGCACACCATTGTTGGCGTAAGATACAGTATTTTTAAATGTGTGTGAGAGCGTGTGTGTGCCTGGCCGTGTATTAAAACTGTTGTCAGAGTCCTCTGAGTGAAGTCACTGATAGCTCTTCTAGCTCATTCTTGGAATTCTTTCCAATGGAAACAATCCCATCGCTGATCCCAGTGTGTCAGCAGAGTCTGACCTGCCAACCCCTGAATTCTCCCTGTCTCCCAACTATAGTCCACATTAACACTTTTTCTCTGTCACTCCCCTACACATGAACTCACACCTGCACCAACCCCTTCATGTACCCACAACATAACCCCTCCCTCTTAAATCTGATATGTCATGAAGAGAAAAATAATGCTTATCCAAGTGAACTCTTTTTCCATTCCCTCTCCTCAGCTTTCTTTCTCTGTAGTTGTTTTCTTGTTCTTTCTATTTTTCGCTCTCCCAGACTTCCCATTCTGTTGTTTCAGCAAGTTTCCCATACTTACATGACAGTAGAAATGTACTCTGCATTCCCACAGTTCAGGTTATGTAATGTAAGTTAACATTTCATTATAAACAGTGCCCCTGTTCTTATAACCTTGCTATTTCAGTACTGCAACCTTACTGTAAGCCAGCATGGTTTACTCTGTCTCTGCATATATAACTGTGTCTGTGTGTTTGTGCAAAGCTTGCAAACAGGCGCATGTGCTTGGAGGTTTTATGTCTAACCGTGTCTGTTATTATGAGTGCCATGTGCGTAAGGGAAAGATTCTTTTCCCATGGTTCCTCAAGTGTGAGAAGAAAGTAGAGCTCTCAGGACATGAAGCAAAAACTCTGCTAGTTATTTATAACCTGTCTGGAGCCGGCCCACCAAGCATAGACACATATCTGGCACTGTCAACAAGGGAAGAGTTAGAATAAGATACGCTGAGAGGCATACAACAAGGAGGGAGGATTAAAAGGTGAAGGAGTCAGGGGACGAAAAAGAAGGATGTTGAGGAGGCAGAGCATAAAGAACACCTGCACTGTAATGTAGATAAATCACAGGTTAAAGACTGATTGAGTCTCTTGGTGGCCAACTTAGATAAGACTTGGAGAGATAAGGTAAATTGCAACTGTAGCAAAAATGACACTTGGAAACTTGCTTAGTGTCACCTTGCCCTCATAAAATGTAACTTGTACTTTGCAAATTATGTTAGACCCAACACTGAGATGTCCATGAAGTAAGAGAGATAATGCATTTTTATTGTTATCTGTCCTCTCCATGAATGTATTTGACTTTTTAAAAATTCCACAGTGCCATGTGACACATTCATCAAGGACAGAAGACTACAATCTATAGTGATTCCTTATTCAAAAACAAAGCCTTAACAACTTCACAATTAATCAGTCAACTCTATACCTTTCCAAACTGTTCTCTGTGAGTGCACATCAAGAGATGAGCCTTTGAAGACATAATATGACTGCTGGACTCACAACCACAACACATATTTTGGACGAATGAGTCTAAGCACCCTGGGACTCATTCTCTATTTACCAGGGTGATGTAAGGTACATCTCAATCTCATCCTCAAGCTTTTAAAGCTTTGATCAATACAAGTTTGCTGGCATGCACTTGCGTATGTACTGTAGTTTTGTGTGTGTTAATGTGCTAAGCCACAGGCTGCTGCTCTTCCATAGGCTGTTGTTGATATAAATAGACAGCTTATGGCCCCGCCACTCTAATCCTTATTGCTAGAGGCCAGGATGGAAAAAGGGAAAAAAGAGGGAGCAGAGGGGATCATGGACATAGACAGAGATTAAAAACATGATGCAACACATGAGATACAGTAAAAAAGGACATGACATGTGCTCTTACAGGTGCAAGGCCGAGACATGCTGTCAATGTGAAGAGGAAGTGGAGTGAAAGGGAAGAAGACTCATGCTAAATCAACCATGTCCCCTCTTTGAACTACCAAAAAAGCACAAGAGGTCATTAAAGGCAAGAATGTTTAAAAAAAACAAAGTAGATGAGTTTTTTTTTCCAATAAAGCCTCGTTAAAGTGCTATCAATAGACTCCATTGAAAATAAACCAAAACACAGTGTACAATGCCCGAAAAAAGTCACTCTGCCTCTCCTGTGTGGGTTTATGTAAGAGGAACGGTATGTCTAACATGAATTAATGTTTTTGGCCTCTACATCTGTTCTGTTAATTTGGTCTTGACTTTCACTTTAAAAAAAGTTGCATACAATTTGGCTTACCTCCCATGTCGTTTTTATCCATAAACATAACAAAACATACATGCACAGGGCTTGGATATTTGGAATTCTCCAAGGGAATATGATTGGAGTACCTGATCAAATTGCTTTAACTAAACTATTTTGGACAAGAGTCATTAATCAAGTGGATGTGCTTCTCTTTTGGAGGTGAGTTGGCACCAAACTCAAAAAATGAGGGCTCGTTTCAAAGCAAAGTTTTCCATTCCCCTCTGAAGTGATGCGTTGACCTTTGAGAAGTTTATACTGATAAAGCTATACAGTTCTCTCAGTCTCTCAGATAGAGTGCATGCCATAGGGAGCAGGTCATGGAAAAGTCTTGAGTTTGACTAAGTGCACTCTCTCTTTTACCCTGTCCGTCAGTCCGTCTCTGCTTCATTCAACACACACACACACACACACACACACACACACTAGCAAGCACATACGTACACACAAGAGTACGTGTGCATGCTCGAATACACTCAGACACATTGACCAATCTACGCACACACGCATCACTGAATGCTGAGGTAATTTGTAACAGTAGAACAGCATAACTGTGGGTAAAAGAAACAAATGACACATGCAAGGATTTACACTACTTTAAAAGGCTATGTTGGGGGACTCAGTCAAGAATATATCATCAATACCATGCTTGAGATTTGAATGAGTTCAGACATAATATTAACACGGGAACATGAGTAAACATGAGTAAAACCTCTCAAACTCTGGAAAGAGGATTAGTGAGCATGAATGTAGTTACATAAAGGGACATACTGATCCAGTTACAGATCAATTCAGTGATTTCAAACTGGATTTTCTGATATTTATGCCATTTCAAATGTGACATCTCCATATGGTCCATAACTACGTCATTATATAGAGTTCATTAACAAACAGTGAAGTCTGATTGATATACCCTTGACACACTTCAACCAGGGGCAAGAATAATACCCCTGGCTGAGTAAATAAATAGATTCATCTTGTACATTATAACCCATATAAATTATTAGAAGGAGGATGTTTTGAATAGTTAATTGAATGAATTAATTACTATCATCAGTGAGTTTTGGCAAATTGAAATTTGTTAACTGGACTCATAAACACCTTTGTTCTCACGGTCCTAGTGATCACAAAATGACACCTTGTCTAGTGTGAATATCAATGCAGTAAACATATGAGTCACCTTTTTCTATTATCTACAGCTGTCCAATTGCACCTTCCCTCACAAAAGACCTGATGTCTTATATGTCATATATTCTGACCACACCTATGATGCACTTCCTCTCAGTAGGGAGTTTTAGGTAGCCTACTTCTTCAGTATTGTTTTAAATAATGATGCCTTGATGTTAGTTATTTATTTTAATGATAGATAGAAACAAGAGATTGTAACTGTGGGAAATGGGTATGGTGGCGGGTATATGTCTGTGGTATGTTTGTTCTTGTAACCTGTGAACCTGTCTGTGTCATTTTTCGTGGCTGTACAGAATGTGAAAATAATTATCCTTGAAAGGACAATAAATCTATCCATCTATCTATGTGGGAATTTCTGACTCTATCTTGTAGGAATTGGTTAAAAGCTCAGTTGGTGCAGTGCTGTGTTTTGGAATAAATACATGCATGACCCCCCCCCCCCCCCATCCCACCACCACCACCCCCCCAATTGACCAACTCCATCCCTCCAAGAACATACACACAGCTACGAACAAATGTGCCAACCATAGTCCCTATCAACATGTGAAATATTCGATGCAGTCATTATGAAGGCACACATTTGGTCTACATGCTGTACCTGCGGTTGTCACCTCCTCACTGTCTGACTAGTCTGTAGCTTTGCACAAACAGCACCGCCTGTTGATGTCTGGCTGCAAGGACAGGTGAGAGGTGACAAGTTGAGAGGTCGTGTTAGCAGGGACGGTAAAGGCGGCTACACTTTTGCTGCAGTCACAGTAAGGCAACCTGAGAAGACCAAGTTGACTTGAGTCACTCTTTGGCTCAGCTAATATCTTGCAAAAAAAGAAGTCGCTTGCCGCACAGTTTCGACAGGTGCTAGCTTTAAGGAGTGGTAAAGCAGTGGTTTCCTAAGCTTTGCTAACGTTAGCAAGCTGCTAGCTGGGTTGCTAAGTTGCTATGTCGCAACCAAGTGGTTGGACTTCTTGGAGCTAGCTAGTGAGCTCACATCAGTGCCAAACTTTGATTCTGGAGGAAAACACGAAAGGTCGGTACAGTATGTTACCATCTGACAGCACTGTAGTAGCGCTTCGATAGTAGTTAATGCACTTGGTTAGCTTAGCAACATAACAGCAGCTAACATGTTGAAACTTGCGTTGCTAAGTTAGCATTCACGTTGTTTGTGTCAGCCTGGTGGTTGTCAGTGGCACATTAACCCAAAGATAACTACTGCAGGTACACACTGTAGATAACCATGTCTGTACCCCCCCTGAAAAAAGTTTAGCTTATCTTAAATTAACTGCTCTTTAATAAATTACAGACTGTGCAATTTAATATAATTAGAGTTAGAGTGGTAACGCCTGTAATTCATATTGGGGAGTTATTTGCTACCAGCTGATCACGTTTAATATTGTTAAGCCAAACTAACACATTAGTTTACTAAGATAACAAAACTTAAATATCCAACAACGCACTTTTGCATCATTGTGCAGTATAATGAAAGTAAACTACATATGATAAAACAAAAGTAAAGGGGCATGTAATTTAAGACCATGTGTAAGGGTTGAAAGGCACTCTATGCTGGTATTGACCCATATATTTGTATCTTTCCCTCTCTTTTCTTATATACCTTGAGTGGAAATAGAGCTAAAAAAAGCCAGGTTTCACTGGGCAGTTTCAGCAAGCATCCCCACAGATCCTTAAAAAGTCTTAAATTTAGTTTTTGATATTCAAAGTGTAAAAAAGTATTAAAATGTCTGGAGCTGTAGGAGTTGAGGCATTACATTTGATTTGAGCATAACTATTTGTTCAGTTTATTATTTATTATTATTTTCTGATTATTTTACACATGCAACCAATCAACTTATCAATAAAAGTAAAAAAAAAAAATCAGCAGTCATTAGTTGCAGTTAGTCCTCCACCCCTTAGTTTTAATACAAGGACTTTTTCCTTGTTGTATTCTTTTGTGGCAGCAATGGTAGTTTTTCCCTGTTCAGTGCTTCTTTTAGTTTAGTTAGATATGATCCCCATTAGCTATTACAAATGGTTATTCATATATATCTTCATATTCATATATATATTATACACATAATAAAAATACATGCACAGTGTTGCTCTTGAATCTTGAGAAAACTTTAGCTTCTCATCCATTATATCACCTCACTGCACCCTTTTTTCCTGTAGTTTTGTCTTATTCACATGTAAAAACTAAGTAATAATTCACAATCAGCATACTAACAGAAGGGATGATTATTTACAGACAGAACTCAGTACAATTTTCCACAGGCCTGTTTGTGTAACCGCTCCGGGTTAAATGTTGGCTAACTCTTGGCTTTGTGGGTTAAAGTCGTTTTTATTTGTCCCACCCTTAAAATGTGTGTGTGATAGAAAGTGGTACATCAGCTACTGCTTTATCTTGGTTTGACAGCAAGGCATGGTTTAGTTTCATATTAATGCTGTAATTTAATCAGCAGCATTATTGAATGAATCGCTACGTGTCCTTTAAGCAGCCGTTGGATTGCACCTTGCTCTCAAACGTATCTGTAAGGCTTCAGGGACAAACTGCAGCTGTTAATTATAACCCGCCAGTTCAGACACAGTCACATAAGTCTGAAGTTATCACAATTTCATGATCTGATGCCAAGTCGAGATTATTGTCAGAGGTTTGTGGCAGAAGGTGTATTTTATTTGTTTCTTCACCTGTGTGCAGTTAGTATGCATGCACCATGTATCTTACTCCAATTACCTCCAGGTGGGTCTGTTTGAAAGTGGTTAAACATTGTTCTTCTTGTTAGGTCGTTTTGGGGGATGGTAGTGGGGTAAATTGCTTTTAGGACGTATTGACAACTTTATGAATTCTGTTATTGATTTTAATTTATTGTATGGTCCATCGACCTGCCTGCAGGGACTACGGCCAGAAAATAGTACCTTACTAAAACCCGGTGCATACATCTCTCCTTGTGTTATACAAGGTTAATGTTTCATTGCGCACTCTCCCTGTTTAAATAAAATAAAAATGATAAAGGGCTCCCTTGAAAGAAACTTTTGCACATTTTTAAGTCAAATGCATCATTATAGTGCACTGTGAGAGAAAAATTCAGAGGTTATAGATATAAAAACATTGTGCAACCAGTAGTTGGAAAAAAAACAAACACTGGTTGTATAAGTGTGGATGGTGATGACACAGCAAAAAGATCACACCCTTAAAGCATGGGAAAGAACATTTTACCAGTTCATAAATGTTCCAACGACACCATCAAAAAAGACAGAATGTCTGTATTTCAGCTCTTAAACAAAGAAAGCAAAAGTGATTATCCAAGTTCAACTACTTCATTACTTTGGAACATAGAAAATACTCTTTTTCAGCAAATATCTTTTTCTACATTGTTTTAAGTTCGCTAACCATGACGGGCCGCCACACTCTATACAATTAATGGGAAATGCTCATCCAGTTTATCCACAGTAGTTGTGGAGCTTTTCCAGCCCATAATGTACAGTACAGTTGTACAGTTTTTTAAAAAAAAGGATATGTCTCATACAGTGTTACTGTGTTTAATTCCAGCTTTTGTTATGTTCCCTGCTCCACTCAGTGAGAGAGCCTGGCTGCTCTTGGCATAATGTCATGTCAAATCGGAGTTACAAGTTTCCGACTTGTTCATGTCAACCTCCAAGTTATAATTACAACCAGCGAACTCAGAACAGCTAATATTTCATTTTCTTTCTCGCTTCCTTTCCAAAAAAGACATCCCAAAGTTATGTAAGGGTTTTTGTGAAATTTGCTAAATATTGAACTGTGCACATCTAAATTTTTATACCCTTTAAAAAAAATAGTGATAGGAATAATGTTTTTGGGTGTAATAGTAAGTTAGAGTTTTATTGGTGCCAGTTTGTTGTGTCCCAAGTGCCCCAAGAACATAAAATATGCACTTGAATCTATTAATTTTACAGCATTATCTATCTTACACACACACACACACACACACACCACTAAAGCACATTGTTAAGCCTAGACATGCTTGACCTCTCCGCTCTGCTTTGCTCTGTAGGGATGTCTGGTCTCGGCTTAAAGCGAGGAATTCAAAATGATTGCCAGAGAATTCAGACTTGGACTATGAGGAGTGTGCTGCACAGTGCATGTGCTTGTTGTGTTTTTGGGGGAAGTGCTTTCAAGATCATTACTATGGTGATCAAATAAATGTTAAACCAACCCAAATAGATGGGACTAAATCCGACTTTGATGCTAGCCTCCAGGTATGAAAACAAAATGGTTTCTGTGGATGCGTTATATAAATAGCGTTGCGTCCCCTGGTGTCCATGCCAGTCGGAAGAAAAACATGTTTATTTAAAACACTTAAACGTTCATATATTCCATTCACTTCTCACATCTCTGGCTCCAGGTGTGTTTATAGGGTGAGGGTTAGGCTTTTTTTGCTGGATGAATAGGCTCGTCTGATTGTTTAATTAGCCACCTAAGCGCGCGCGTGTGTGTGTGTGTGTGTGTGTGTGTGTGTGTGTGTGTGTGTGTGTGTGTGTGTGTGTGTGTGTGTGTGTGTGTGTGTGTGTGTGTGTGTGTGTGTGTGTGTGTGTGTGTGTGTGTGTGTGTGTGTGTGTGTGTGTGTGTGCGCGCGCGCGCGGTGGTGACACACCGTAATTGCGGCAATTTTGCTGAGCAAGCCTGTTTCTCACCTCTGTCAGGCCTCACATTTTCCGTTGTTAAAACCAGTAACCCTTAAACCCTTATTGCCAGCATAATCATGCACACAAACACACATGCATTTAAAAAAAAAAAAAAAGTTTTCTTTAAATGCACCTTCAACCACTTTAGGTGCCACTGTGAGACTTGCTGCGTCATGGTGCTGCTGCAGATGGTGTCAACAAGGGCAAGATGATGGGGCGTGTTGAGGGCAGATCGTCTGAAACGAAGGCTTCTGCAATCATAACAGTAATTGAGGTGGAAAGGTGTGAACCGCACTTGATGTAAGAGAAGAAAAACACCTGCAGGTTGAAATAGCTCCCTGTAGAGTCAGCTCAGACTCACTGCGTCAGCCAGGCCATGGCCCGATTTTAAATTAAGACTCACTGTATTCCCTCTTTTTAACCTTTACGTCTGGGGACTTGTCTGTTAATTGACTGGCTCCAGTGCTAGCTTAAAGGAACACTTCAGTATTTTTCAACCTGGACCCTATTTTCCCATCTTTTTGTGTCTCAGTGAATAAAAGGGACAACATTTTTTATAATGGGTCCAGCATTGACCCTTAAACAGGTGACGTGCACCAGGAGACACATACATGTATACATTTTTATACCTTAATCTCCTCGTGGAGATACAACTCATAAAATATTTTTAGAGTTATTTGTGGAAATGTTTAGTGTAACTTGAAACTTTTGTATTTTTCAACCTGGACCCTATTTTCCCATGTCTACGTGAATAACATGATAACATGTTTTGTTGAGCAAAACAGGCCGCAATGTAATCTGCCAAGATAATAGTGTGTCATTGTCTATCTAGTAAAAAAGTTTGTTGTTTTCCACCAACAGGCTCAGATTGTTAGTTTACATATCTCACAACATTATGGAAAGAAGCACACAGAGTAATAAAAGGTTTTTCTTTATCTTGGTCTGTTTGTTAGTATGTCTAACCAAGTCTCTCCCTGAGAGTTGGGTTGTGGTTGTTAAAATCAGCTAAATATTCAGCCATGACAGAGTTGGAGAGAGGACTGCTGGGAGGAGTTTGTTGTGCTGCAGTACAGAAAGAGTAGTGTTATTTAAAGGATTTTTAAAGACATAGCTGAATATTTGTCAGACAACTCAACTTGAGTACAGGAGATTTCAGAATGAGATTTCTCCTTGAGCGAGACTTGGGTTAGACACAATAATAAACGGACTGGATCGAGCGAAAGGTAAAGAAAAACATTTTTTTCTCTGTCTGGTCCTTTCCATCATGTAGTCAGGTACTTCAAATAAAAACCTGAGCCTGTTAATGGCCTGTTTAGTGGACATATATTGACGGGTGGACCACATAGCAGCACTGTCAGTCAATACAAATTTAAAAAGTTGGTATCCTCTTTGGACACAAAAAGTTTTTCTGTCCTGCTTTTTACTTAAATAGCTCAAATGAGAGAGCATTCAGAGTATTACATTTAAGTGCCATATTCAAGGGCAATTAGATTTTGTTGCTCTTAAAAGAGATGTAAGTGTCCTCAGAGTTCAATGCTTTGGTTTGATCACGTGACTTTAGATCTGTTGAGATAAGTCTGTTTGGCACTTTTTGCTTGGTGAATATTTGGTCCTGGGCAGGTGTTTTAAATTATTCCGGGTAATTAGACCTCCGCATGAGGTCCTGTACTAAGAAGGTGCAACAAAATGAACAGCAGAGTGAGAGATGTCAGTCAAGCATACAGTTCTGAGAAGATCTATAATCAGGCGAAACATCTGCGTTAGATGTACCACAGTGAGGGATTTTCAAGAGGGACATGTGGCACAAGTGTAACGTTCCCATTTTAAGCTGAAGTGGTCACCAGTGATGTCATTGAAATGACGAGCAATGCCGCATTTGGCATGTCCAGATTAGCCCCCTTTAAACTATCAGATATGTCACGGACAAATTGAAGGTCCCGTTACATGGTTTTGAATTTCAGAAAGATTACAGGCTCAGTGCATTTCCTTTAGGGATCTAATGACCCTGTGGTATTTCTGCAATGTTGCAGCTACTGTTACGAACAGTATTCAGTCCACTTCAATTGTTTCTATTCATGTTCATCTAGAGCCACGGTGTGTATGCAGTTTGTATGCTTGCTTTTTTATTTCAAACTGGTCACCAGCTGGAAGTTGACAAGTCATGCTTACATCAGTGTGGATGATAAACGGCACACAGACGTAATGAATAAGGACAACAGTCAGAAACCAATGTATTATCAGTCATGTCTTTATCAAAGCGCAATAAAATGTATCAGTTCAGTTGTACCGTCATTAGTCTGTGGAAATCTTAATTATTTTTATCCCTGATATCTGGGTTGCTGGTACACACAGATAACTGAGTCTTTCAGGTGCTGATGAGTTCAAATCAAATTGTTTGGAGACAGGTGTTCTTTATGAATGTTTCATATTTAATTAAACTAACCTAGTATGTTGACTACAACAAAAGTAAATGACTTGTTAGTAAAGGTTTAAGGTTTAATTCCCATTGCTAGTTAGAGTTCACCCCAGCAACGCCATCGTCAAGTCTGCTGACGACACAACGGTTGCAGGGCTCATCTCTGAGGGGGATGAGTCTGCATAACGGGTCGAGTTGGAGCGGCTTTCTATGTGGTGTTGTGACAGCGACCTGGTTCTCAGCACCACCAAGACCAAGGAGCTCTTCATCGATTGTAGGAGGAAAAAAAACTAACATTCAGCCCTTACACATCAGTGGTGTCTGTGTGGAGAGACTTCTGCTTTCTGGGCATCCAGATAGAGGAGGACCCAGCACCCTAGCATTGGTTAAGAAGGCACAACAGAGACTGAACCACCTGACTCAGAAATTGCTTGTGTCCTTCTACCACTGCTCCATAGAAAGCATACTGACCTACTACGTCTGTGTGTGGTTTACTAGCTGCACATTAGGAGAGGAAAAGTCTCAAAAGGGTCATCACCAGCTGCCCCTTACATTCCCTGAAAGATGTATACAGCTCCCACTGTCTCAAAAAAGCTCACAGCATCTTCAAGCACCCATCCAGGATACAGTCTGTTTGAACTGTTGCAGACGTTACAGGACAATAAAGACATGGACAAACAGATTAAAAAACTGTTTTTAGATAAGAGCCATAAGTGCTCTAAATGCTCAGAAAACCTGTTTTTTGTACAGTTGCAATAACACTTTCTATGTGCAATATTATCATGCAATAATGACAGCAGAATGTGGTGTGTCGTATGTGTGTATTATGTACTTCACCTTCCTTTTAGTTTAGTACTTAACATTTATTTTATTTATTTATTTTATATATAGTTATACTATCTTTTATAAGCACTTTTTAAATTTTAACTTATGGCACCTTAAGGATTGCTTTCAATTTCATTGTACATGTACAATGACAATAAAGACTATTGTAGTCTATAAACCTGAGTACACTTGGCAGAAAGTCTACAGTTCACAGTCGATGAATGCGGTTGACTGGCTACAGATAATTTGCTTATAATTTGGAAAACAAATTGTCAGAGCTTAAGACAATATCTTCTTGAAATGTCTCGTTTTGTATGACAACCTTAAACCCAAATAGATATTTAATTCACGATTATATAAAACAGAAAAGCAGTAAATTCTCACATTTTGAGAAACAGTTTTCCTTGATAATTCCTTGATTTAAATTTTGAATGGACTCAAAGTTGTTGACAAGTGATTATTCGTCCATCGATGAATCATTTTAGCTTTACTAGGGACATACAGCTGTAGAGTTGTGTGTCATGTTGTTGTGTTGAGTAAACATGGCAGAGCAGGGGCATCTTGGTAGCCCAGTGGTTATGACACAGACCATATTTCAACATCTCTGGTTTGACTCCGGCCAAGGATCTTACATTTTCTTTCTCGACTTGTGTTTCTTGTCTTTCTCGACTGTCTGCTGTTAAAATCTAATAAACTGACAAAGCAGCCATTGTTGAATTTTCTAATAAGCACAACTCAGTGTAAGAGTTGAAAGTACAGGGTTAATACTGGTGTGATATTTTACCAGAGTGTTGTTTTTTAATGTTAAGACTGTCAATAAAATGTGGCCCAAAGCTTATGCTGTTCAGTGATTTATTTGGAAGACACACTCGCACTTGATTTAGTGACCGTGCACCCACAATTTGTTACCCACAGTCAGAAAGGTTCCCCTATTTACATTCCACACCAGGAATGTCTGCCTTGGATTTTCCACTGTTTGTGGGAAAATATGTAGGAAGAACAACAGGACAGCGGGCTTTGCTATTGATGAGAGCGTTGATAAACTCATTTGTTTCATGTTACAGACTTGCTCCATTCGATAGCAGAAATCCAAGTAAAAAATAAATTCCAAATTTCATTTTTCTTGATGCAACAACTCACACTTCCATTTCTCAAGACTGTGTTTATTAATTTATGTTTGACTTGTATTCAAGCTAATCTCGTCTCCTTCATCTCTCCACAGATGGCTGTGTCGGTGCGGGGCCTGTACTTTGTGGTGACCCTGTTTTTGGGCAGTTTCTTTGGAAGTGTCTTCATGCTGGGTCCATTTTTGCCGCTAATGCTGCTGTCCCCCGCCTGGTACCGCTGGATCACTGATCGTATCGTTGCTACCTGGCTCACCCTGCCTGTGGTGTGTACACCAGCTTAGCCTTTACTTGGCCTACTTGTGTGTGTGCCAGATGGTCTTGAGTTACCTGTGCTTGACACAGTCACGATGCTCTGCTTCATCTCATCTTTGTTTATGCCTCCCTATAATCAGATTTTATATTTTCGTCAGAAGTAGTACACTACACTTCTGTCAGAAGTGCACTTCATTTATTCAGATTGCCCTTGAGCTCAGTTATGCAAATCCTGTTTACAGTTACCGCATGTTTTGATGGCATAATTTATTTTCTTCTCACTCTTGTCTCCATCTTGAATCAATCTTACCAATCTCCCTCCTTTTTCTATTATCCTTCTTGATCACCCGGCTTTCCTACCCTTACCTCACGTCTCTTGTGCTTTCTCTTTCATCCTCTCTCTATCCCTGCTACTCTTCTCTCCATAGTCCCTGCTGGAGCTGGTATTTGGAGTAAAAGTGGTAATAACAGGGGATGGCTTCATTCCGGGGGAGCGCAGTGTGATCATCATGAACCACCGTACCCGTCTAGACTGGATGTTCCTCTGGTGCTGTCTGCTCAGGTACAGCTACCTTCGTCTGGAGAAGATCTGCCTCAAGGCTGCCCTCAAGGCTGTGCCTGGCTTTGGTGGGTATACAGTAGGTGCCCTGTCCTTTTCCAAGACAAAAAAACACATATATGCAACCACCTGCATACTCTAATAAATGCTTTGGATAGGAAGTCATCAAAAATATCATTGTAATGCAGTTAATATTTAATAGAGCAGGTAAAATCATCCAAATGGAGACTGCTGAATCTAAATATGAAAGAGGAATAGTGTATTGCAAATTCAGAGCAGTAGATGAAGAAAATTAGTGTTTTTTTTGTCCTGCAAGGAGATGGTGGTTTGACAAGTCTGATTTCACGGGTAGATAGTTACAGGTCATGATTACTCTGCTGGCAAAGGCTGAATCTTAGTTCTCAAATGTCTTTTACTGAGGAAAGCTTACAGAATCAGTTGAGCATAAGAAGTTATCAGTTGAGCATAAATACTTTGCATGTACATTCCAGGCTGGGCAATGCAGGTGGCCTGCTTTGTCTTCATTCAGCGTCGTTGGGAGGCTGACAAGAAACACTTGGAGAACATGCTGGACTACTTCTGTGACATCAGAGAACCTCTGCAGCTGCTACTGTTCCCCGAGGGCACAGATCTCACTGGTGAGATGTAAAGAGTGCAACACTTCATCCATTCTTGTGACAATTTGCCCACATTTCTGTTTCCAGAGCTGAGTGTGGCCCTACACCTGTCTTGCGCCTTTGCACTGAGAGTTATGCAAACACAATTTCCAAGTGATAAGGCATAACCAAATCCCTTGATACACACAGCACACAGTAATTTCTGCAAGAATGCTCTGACCTTTCTGTCCAAGCAACAAGTGACACCAGTGTCTAAAGCCCTCTTAGATCAAAATTAAGCCAATCAAAGTCCCGAGTAGCTTTACTAGGGGAAGCTTAACCTCCCTTCCATATCATGATGTCATGAGTGGTCCAGTGGAGTTACATCACACTTGGCCCGCAGCTTTAGGGCTTTAAAGATTGTTACACTTTTGGTGCTGTGTGTGCGCCTGGGCATGTGTGTCTGTATGTACACACTTCCACATTTAAGCCTCTTAAACCTCAAGGCTTCATTTGACGCAAGAAACAAGGGGATGTATACAGCATGTTTGGACGTCTAATGCAGAAGTTGTCCTGTTCTTTACTCTTAATACATATTCCAGAAACATACATACGGACCTTAATATACAGGATCAGGCTCGGGGTGCACCTAAGCCCCTCTAAAAATTACCATGATCCCTTTTTAAGCTTGTAGAGCTTATATAAATTGAATAAAAGATTGTATAAGTATCACAAGTCAGAGCTTTGTCCTAATGGGTCAAGACAAAATCAAGAGAAAGTTGTCCATAGTCCTTTTGTCCTACAAGTCAGCCTGAAGGAGCCACTTGTTACATAATATGACTAATGAGTCATGATATAGTTTACATGTTCCTGCAACAAGTTCCTGAGGAATGTTTGGTTAATAAACACTCATATATCCTGTGTTTATATCCTCCTCTGCTTTTTACAAATGTGTAAGCCTTTGTCACTGGTGGATGTATTAATTAATGTTCTCACATCCCATAACCAGCATTACTATTATTGCTACTGTTGTTTTTATAATGGAATACTGATATTTTTATTATGTTATTCTCTATGGCTCTTGTCCATTAAGTTCTACTTTTGTTTAAAAGGGGCTCCTCAGTAGGTAAGCAGCTGTCATGTACAAAGTCCAATTACTAAATTAGCCTGAAGACAAGACTGCTGCATACTTAAATGAAATTGAATATGATTAAATATATTTTTATATTAATTGTACTCTCATTACAAAAATAGGAAAAAAATATCTACAGTACATGGGTTTGAAAAGGTCATTTTCAGTTGAGCTTTCAAACTAGGACAATTTTTTTTTTTTAAACAATCATATGTTCAGTGTATACAAATATTTATTGTGTCCCAATGTTACCCTCTACCACATGTAGTATGTACATGATTTATAAGTTAATACTTAATACTAATTTATGAATGGAGAAAATAATCAACGGATTAATCGATAATGCTGCTCACTTTATATTTTAAAGGGTCATTATAAGATTTCTTTGTACAGTACCAGTAAAATTATTTACTTCACAGCCAACAATTAGTGGTTGACTAGATAAATAGCCTAGTTAATATGAACTTCTATTGATGGAGTTTGAGTTTGTATCTGACAAAGGTTTATTCTTTATGTGTCTCCTGCAGAAAACACGAGAGCAAAGAGTGACGTGTTTGCCGTCCAGAACAACCTGCCGAAATTTGAGTATGTGCTGCATCCTCGCTCCACCGGATTCACCTTCATTGTGGACAGACTACGAAAAGGTCAGGTGTGATCCACATCAGCAGTTGGTGACATTATGAAATCTCTACATTAAACATGACACTGGTCCATTAGTAAGAAAAGTACTGTACTAACTTGGCTGTTTTGGGGTTGCAGAACGTGTCCTGATGGAAATATTTAATCAGCAAAAGCAAGGGGAAAATGGCACACTAC
This sequence comes from Scomber japonicus, assembly GCF_027409825.1. NCBI lineage: Eukaryota > Metazoa > Chordata > Actinopteri > Scombriformes > Scombridae > Scomber > Scomber japonicus. Next base: position 12,476,741 of record NC_070593.1, on the reverse strand, counting down.
CATGATGACTGTAGTTATTCCACTGACGCTGTTTGTAAGAGAGGGATCATACCTGTTATTCTTCAAAGTCTCAGACCTATGCCTCATCCCACTACCAGCCATTACAACACCCCTGAGATTCTAATGTTTCCCTATGAGCTAATTCTGGCAGTCCTCCAGAGTTCTTAATACCACCTCTGGCCCTGCTGTCTCAGCCCCCACGCATCCTGGATGCTGAGCATTGCACCAACTCTCTAAGCAGGTGTTGTGAATCAGTGTGATGTCATCAGACTTAGCAAATTCTCTTCTCCCTCTCTCCCCACCGCTGACTGACATGCTGCGTGTGTTTTCTTTGTCCAAGTCCACCGTGCCGCTCTCAGCTCTATTTTTACTGTGGTAGAGCTGAGCTGTACAGGAGCAGGTGCTGGCAGGTGTCATCCTGTCCATTTGATATTTCATTCAGCACGCCCTCTGTGTTGTAAGGGCACTGCAGTTCATTGATGATTGTGTAGAGTTCATGTTAGGTTTAAAGGCAGAAGAAGGGATGAAGCACTAAGCCCCTAGAAAATTAGGTGTACATACATAGTGGAGTCAAGAGCTGGGATTTTGATGCATGCATAACACAGTTACAATAACCAGTATGGATGTGAAGAAGATATTAAGCCTGCCTGTACTCTCATGCCTTTATGTCTGAAACTGCATAGTAGGTTTAAACTGTTAAGAATACTGAAAGTTTTGCATTTTATATTGTTTAAAGTGATGTTTACTGTCTTGTTTTGGTTTTATCACACTCTTACATGAACCAGTATTTTACCTTTTGATCATTACAAATGTGTCCCTTTTCTTAGGAGACAACCTGGATGCCGTCCATGACATTACAGTGGCGTACCCCAAGAACATCCCTCAGACAGAACGCCATCTCATGTTGGGGCTTTTCCCCCGTGAGATTCACTTCCATGTCCGCCGCTATTCAGTAACATCACTGCCTACCTCTTCCTCTGACTTGGAGTCTTGGTGTCGAGAGCGCTGGGCTGAGAAGGAGGTTCGTCTGCGGGACTTCTACTCTGACCAACCCCGAGGCTTCGACAGGGACGGTGTTGCACGTGTGCCACCTTGTAAATCAGAGCTGCGAGTGGCTCTGATCAAAGCCGCCTCACTTCTTTACTGGAGCAGTTTTATTGCTCTGTGCTTCGTGGGTCTGTGGCTTTGGGCTCCATGCAGGCTCTACCTTCTGATCATGGTTGGAGTGTATTTTGCCCAACAGAAGCTGATTGGAGGGCTGGAGCTGCTGGAGTTGGCCTGCCATCGTTACTGGAAGTCCATGGCTGCCAATGAGGGTGAGAAGAATAAGGCGCTGGATGAGAAGACGCAGTGAGGGATGGAAGACAGGGTTGATTGGACAATGATGTGTCCATGTGCAGACACTGAAGACTCAGTTGTCTTGGCCCGTTCAGTCCAGAGAACTGGAAGATCCCTTTCTGGGACCCAGTGCTCCATGCCTTTTAGAAAGGGAGTAATAAATGCATCTCCTGACTGTATGCATGGCTTCAGTGGAGATTGCTTACCTTTTCTGTTGAAGAGAGTAGGAGAAAAAAGGGGAATTTTATGTACATTTATCGGTGATGGGTTCAAAGAATCATCATCATCACACGTGGTGTTGTTTTCCCACCGTGTGTGTCCCTTGTATAACCACTGTTGTTTAGCTTGCTGTCAGAGCATTTTATCCGTTTGCTTTCGGTGTTAAATATGATGTTTGTTCAGAACCTCAGTGTGGACATGTGTCATGAAACAATGCTGTTAGTATCTGTTTTACTGTTGCCATGTCATTGAGACTAGTTTTTTTTTTATGTATTGCCCTTGGTTTTATATCAGTGTCATAAATTATGGAGCAGAGCCATAGTACAGACTACCTGTACATATGAGGACTTGACATCTTTAACCAATATACAAATCAGCACTCTAGTTACCTGGATTAGACACTACTTAAATGAATCAGTTTCCATTTATAGTGTATGGAAAGAAAAGGACAAATATAATTCCCAGAGAATTATTAATGAGTATACAGGTATATATGTGTACCACTGTTTACCTTTTACAGGGTATAATTACCCTTTTATATAAATTGGGGAATACATTTTTCCCAGTTAGTCCGTAGAGATAGCTTTTAGCTCTTGAAAGAAACATTGTTATCCTGCTTGTTTGCTCAAGTAGCTTTTGCACATAAAAGCCAAAGGTGAGAAACATAGCTGATGTAAAAAAGTAACCAAACAGAATGTAGCCTGTCTTGTCAGGACAGGGTAGCTTCGTCCATCAGTGGAAAAGTTGCCCTTAACTACACTGGGGCAACACTTGTAATCATCAACTCATCAAGATCAAAGATCTTATGTCTGGATAACTGTAGAAGTAGATGAGCTTTGTGCCCTTTCTGGGAATGAAGGGATGCCTTGTAGAGGCAGTATGTGGGTGGTGCTGGGGTGGAAGAATGTCCTGTTGGGACAACATTACCCCTCCATGTGCAGGGTGGCACAGAGGACCAGACTTGGAGTGGAAAACTGGCCCTGAACTCAACCTAATCCAAAAAAGCCCTGTAATGCCCACCTCTGCCTGTGTCCCTCTCTAGAGGACTGGCATTGATGCGCCTGCTAAACTCAATTAGCAAATGACAGCTGAGAAAGCTTCTCCAATTGTGCCAAAAAAGGACAGAAATTGAAACAAGATTGGAGCAGCGCTTCAACCACACTTTAAGCCATTGACTATCCTTGCTGTTGCTCTCAGTACCATTTTAAACCATGTCAAATTCTGGGACAAAATCGTCTGTTGGGTAGTCTATAGTAGTTTCTGTAACACTGTGCAATGTGTGATTTAGCTGACCGCTTCAACTGGTGCCGACCAGCCAATCTTATTTTGTGAAAAATGTCTTACGGTGCAGTGAAGCCACACGATAGAAAGTTGAGTCAAACGTCTTTCTTGTTTATATGAATCTGAAGCTCCTGTAGTTAAAGTGTAAAGGAGCTGTTTTCCAGTCACTGTGATCTAGCTGTGTTACCAATTTTATCATCAGCATGTAATAGTTTACTGAACCTGGTACATATTTGTGTTTTCAACCCATTTAAATCTCCTGAACCAGCTTGAATCTACATGTATCAGTCTTTCTCTTGTGCTGTTTTTTGTTGCTCATTATTATTGCCACTTGCCGATGCTGGACCTCTTTAAAGTCACTGTCCTCAGGTAAACACAGTAGACACTGTAACAAGTCAGTCTATTAAAGGATGAAATACGTATATCTGTAAATAAACTATATCCGTTCATTCTAGTCTCCAGTCGTGGTTCTTTCTAGTTTTATGTCCTTTAGCAAATGTTAATTGACTTTACTTTTGATTCTGCATATAAACTCATTTCATCTTTTGATACAGGATCTAACAGCTCACATCAGAAATGTTAGAGCCATCACACAAAGACATGACATTAAAGTGTAGTGTGATGTTACATTATGTAACCATTTTCTACGGGTTTTATTTCTTTCATTCATTATTCCACTAATGTAAAACAACACTTCCATAATCGGTTGTTGCAGGGCATGTTGTGTATTGTCTCAACAGTCTTTTCATCTATAATGCACTATAAAAAATCACTACTGCAGTGAATGAGTCAACAAGACCTCAACTGCTCATGTTACACAACAGTAGGGCCGCAGTTTTCCTTGTGTGTTTTGCACACATGCATTCTAGTCTATCACACACAACCAAAAAGGTCAGGAGCTTTGAAGGTGAAGTGCGGTCACCATAGTAACTAATGTTGACTCCCCTGTCTCCTAGCAACGGGATGTGGAGTGATGTCAATGGAAAGCATGCTATTTTCTCCTGCTGACAGAATGATGTCACTCCTTTGTGTGTGTGTGTGATAGAGTGGTGGAAAGAGAGAAGTTAATTTCTATAATCTATATATCTGCTCTACTGAGGGGGGTGATGCTGATATATTGTGGAATCAAAGAAAGACAAAGGTGAGGATAAACTAAAATAGCTGACCAGGGATTATGAATCATGGGCCAATTAAGCGTGCAATTATGCTCCAGGTTCTTTTTATGGTCTCTTATCCCCTCCCTACTAAAATCATCCTCTGCATGTGAACATCAAATTTGCTTTGATAGATTTGGCAGTGGGTGGAAGAAAGATGGATGATGCACACAGACTCCATCATCCTATATGAGACACATGAGAGCATCACTTCACTAGTGCGTCTTTTCTTCCCTATTATTAGATTTGCTCCTAAAAGACTGCCTCTCTCAGTAATAGAATAGTTGGATGGCTGCATAGGATCCCTCTGGTGCTCATGGGAGCCTGTGGTCAGTTCTCTTCAAGGAATCTAGACATTTCAAGTCATGCTCAAGAGCACTGTGGAAGTGTCTGAAGGGCAGTGGAAACACACGTATAAAGACTATGTCACATCTACATTTGTGCTATGTCAATCCAATTGCCCGCAGACTAATAGGATCAAGTGTAATTATCCTTATCTGGCCAGATGGCTATTCAAAAGAGACAGCAGACAATCCTGAGGTTACACCGGGACAAAGTCAAAGACTTCTAAAGCAGGACAGCAAGCTCTGGAGATGGAGCCTCCTTTTTGCCACTAGTCATGTCAGGCATTTAAATGGTACTACATACGGTCATAAAAACGTCAGTCTTCTTGATCTATTAATGCTTAAGATCCCCCCCAAACACCAAATCAAGCGACCGCAGTGGACTCAAGAATAGACCATGACAGTTTGTTGTGTTCGACAGCCTTAATTCATATTTGCAACTGCAAGGGCCAAGTTTGTTTGGCCGTGCCCATCCAGTAGTGACAGCTGAAAAGTAGACCTGTTATTGATTCCACCACTGTGACACAGACCCTCACAGACAACAAAGACTCCTCCCAACAGGATCCGTGCTATAAATATCTCTACGGCAGCACTGCAACATTAGTGGGCAGATTAGGAATGAATCATTACTGCCTATTTATAAACCAAATGCAATCAAACCTCATCGCCGTGGCTGATTTGCAGTAAGCGCTGAATAGGTAGGATTAAAATGGGATTTGTAGTCTAGATGGGGTATATTTTTGTTACAAATATTTGCTTTTTCTGTCACATTTTCTTTTAATAATGGCTTAAACGTCAGCCTGTGTTTGGTATTTATTTGAAGGCAAATAATTCACAAGAATTTATTCATTTTCTTTGCTCTGGGGAGTAACATCATTGGCTTGTATTTCCAGATTGCAGCGAGGCTCCACAGACTGTGCCAAGCCGCTTGACGTCAGAGGCAGGCAAGGGACTGAGCATCATGCTTCCCAGAGAAAAACATCTTCAGAGATCATCCTGTCTCTCAGTCTTCTGCTGCCACCTAGAGGTCCAGGGCTTTAGATTTACTCACGAGGTAACCCAGATATCTTCACAGACATGAACATAACAAACCATAAACCTGTAAATCCATGGGTGCTTATTTCAAAATCTGTGTTGAGCACCAGGCTTAAGCCACATGGATATCTTGATGTTTTGTTTTTAAAAAAGGTTTTGTGATTACTGCACTGCCAGTGTTTGGAAACATCCTGACTGCAGATTTCAAGAATACTCACTGATTAAAACATTAGCAATCAATAATTACCTGATTCTGCTCTGCGTTAATAACAAAAACATGTTTTGGTTTAAAAAACACACAAAAGAATGTAACCCAGCAAGACCACATCTTTATTTAGAAATAACAGCAGAGAAAATCTTGCTATAGCTATACAAGAAAACCTTTTTTTTCTCCAAAAATCCAATCAAGAAAATGCACAATAAGATAAATGTAGCCATTAATAAAACAATAATCATATTGAGTAAAGCAAATAAAAACAACTGGCCAATCAATAAAATGCTAAAAGTTAGCAACAAATGATAATATTCTGTCATGGCTATTGACCGTTCACTGCACAGACCTGGGGATATTGATGGTGTCAGTGTCCTGAAAAAGCCATATTCATTTCATTTAACTTTTTATTTTTTATTTTTCTGTAGAAATGTCAACTAGTGCTGTCTTGCATGACCTTGTAAAGGCAAGCAAAAACATTTACAGTGTCAAGTGAAGGCTGGACCATTCTGGTAATGCCTGAAAGAAAGCATCCCAGGGTCATGATGATGTGCTAGAAATCAGTCCAAAAATAACCTCAAATGTCATAAAAATTAGATGTTTTTGTATGGTTTTGTTTTTTTGAAATCTTCACAGGACACTTCGGAAACGTCTGTGGCCTAATCAGAGGATGACACCAAGCTTGTTTGGCTTTGTCTTACAAGGAAAAAGCCATGTAATGACCAAATGTGCCCTTAGCCTAGGATTATAAAAAGAGGATGGGTCGCCAGCACTCTGCAACTGTTCAATCGAATACAGGCCTTAAAAGTAGACTCAAGCAGGATTGATTGTTGGTTTGTCACTTCCAATACTGCTCTGTTTTATAGAAAAGAACTGAATGCGTTTGTGTTGTGGTTATACTTATTCTTTCAGAGGCTCCGTTACCTTTTCCATCCTGCTAATGTAAAACACTTGCATGATCCATCCTATCCTTAGGCCAGCAGACAGACGGAGATTATCTCCATTACATCTCAGACACATTCCTCCTTCGGCATATTGAAGAGAAGTGGCTGGAAGGTACAAGCTCCTGATAAGTCACCGCGGTGACATATTGCTCTTCACACAGCACATCACACAGGCACAGAATCCATGGTAACAGATGGAGAGTGGTACAACCCAATTAAATTGCAGGATCAGTTGTAGGATTGTCTACTGTACAGGAGATCACTTCCACAATGTGAACTGTATCAGAGGGACACTGTGTACATTTCAAGAATGTCACATCACTCAAAATAATTGCACATCATGTGAGGCAGATCTAAATAAAAATCCCTACCACCATCAAACACTACAATGAATACTTAAATATGACATCAATCTGTGCATTGCATTATTGAGAATGTAGATTTTAAACACTAACATTAATAACACTACCGGCTAAAAAGAGGTAACTGATACAGAAATAACAACTATCATGGTCTTAAATGCATTCAGTGCTCACCAGTGACGAGTACAGTGAGACAAAGTTCACAACACAGAAGCACAAGAGCCAAGAAAGCCATATGTAGAGTGAATCCTCCATTGGTTTGTTTTATATTGTTGAGTAGAGTACGCAGGTTGCTCTGCCTGAGTCTGGGGGATGAATATACTGAGCTCTACAGCCTTCAGTGACCAAGTAATGCATTTTGTTATGTGATTAACCATGACTGTTATCATGCATGTGTTGAATTACCATATAAGAAAGGGTGGAGCATGCCTTGTGCAGTGGTGGTGAAAATTCTGTGTGACCGTGCATGAACATGTAAACAAGTGAAGTTACAACTCCCTATCTGAGTCCCCAGCTGTTTTTGGGGAGGACACCCTGTGACACATAAATCAGGACGTATTTTGGGGGAGCCTATTCAGCAAGAATAGATCCAGCAAATTCAATCTTCAAATCAGCAGAGGTCTAAGGTCAAAGGCCAGAGACTGGGGTGGGGTAAGAGGGTGAAGCCAAAACTTCACAGACCACTTAATCTGCAAATGGTGGTGTGCAGCACAGAGGCAGGGGGATAAAGGAGAGGGAAAGGAGGACTCGGGAGTGAGTGTTTTCCCCACACAAGTTAATCCAAGGTTAGGGGCTCATGAGTTGTCTGAGGGGACATGCTCTTCAAAGCCCTCACTCTCCCTGACTAGCGCCCTCTCCAGGATTACACGTCCCTCCTTGTACCTCTGACTGTCCTCAGTAGCAAACTCGTAGATCCATCCGAGCTTGCTGTTGCAGTTCTTGCAGCTGACATCCCTCACCATGTGCCTGCCAGTAAGCATCACTCTGTCCTGCACCTCGCTGTACTGCAGGTTCACTACCTGTGGAAAGATGTATACAGAATATAATATATAATTGATCTTATAATATGTTTTATGATTGAAGAGAGAATATAACAATAGGTAAGATCTGTTTGGTTAATGTCTGTGTACCTTGTTGAAGAGGAAAGCTCTGCCAGTGGCTCCTGTGAAGCGTGTGGAGATAAGCTCAGAGCGATTAGTCAAAATGGTGTCACAGTTGGCACAGGAGAAGAGGCGCGTTCCTCCAATGTGGTCCAAGAAGATACGTCCCATTGTTCAATTTTCTAGGAGTGAAGAAGTGAGGCTTACATAAGAAATAAACAAGGCCAGGCAATTTATATTGGGCAGGTTAACACATTAGGTTCACATTACTGATCATGAGGTTTACTATTCTGCCTGTGACTACAGTTATATAGCTTATCAAGGTTAAGCTTTTCAAAGTTTGATAAGATAGTCTCTAATAATGTCATCAGGGTTATCGCAGCTTGGACTTGAAACTTTTTCTTTTTTTTTAACAATAGGTCTGTACTGCTGCACAGTACAAGCAAGCTAAATATCAGTCACCAGAATTTGCTAGCTTTAATAACCAAACATTATTTTAACATGAAACTGGGAATTTAAGACAGAAATATCATAAATTCAAATGTAACAGTCTTATTAAAAATCAAGCATTATAAACTTAAAAACAACAGGTATTTGGTTTAACTGTATTTTATGGTGTTCTTGATGTATCCCTTTTGCCATAGTAGCTGCTATTTAACATTTCCTTCATTTCAACAAGTATGTTTGTTCTTGGCTGACTTGTCATGAGTGCTGTTGACTGTAGATGGCAGCTGAGCTTTGAATGGGGCTGAAAACAAAAGTCAGCAAGAAGAATACTGAAAAACACAGCATAAAGAATATGAATGGGTTTGACTGGCTGGTTGAAGGAAGTCACATTTGTGGATTTTCGCTGCGAGTAGGGACATTTAGTGAGAGCTTTGTCGCACAGATTGAGTTAAATGAACGCGTCAAAAGATGCTAACATTAGCCGCTCAGCTAACAGCGATGTCGACAACAAGCTCAGAGACACACCAACACAACACGGATTTTCTGCTTATCTCTCAATGACGGCTTCCTACCTCGTCAAGTTTGGCTTTATTGGCACAAAATGTCTCCACCGCCGATGATGTCACCGATATATTTGGTATATTTTAGGCGCACATCTGTTGTTTGGACCGTCGTCGTCGTCTTCGTGGCTTTGTTGTTCTTTTTCAGCTGTTCCTGTCTGCTGCTGAGCTCCAGACCAGTGTCAACATCCGGTCCTGACGCAACGACCCGTGCTGCGGCGACCTGCTTCTCCACCAGGTGGCAGCAGAGAGCGGGACAATGGTCATATATGTGACCTAAAATGACACAAATTAGACCTACGTAAGACCCCCATTCACTAAGAGTTTTGCTCAGATGTTTTATTACTGTCGAAGCCCATTCCGCCAATGTGAAAAAAAGATCCTGAAGTCAAAATGATGAAGAATTTTCTCAAAATAATGATAATATCTCAAAATAATCAGATATATCTCAAAAGAATGACTTAGTACCTCAAAATAATCAGATACTATCTCAAAATAATGACTTAGTACCTCAAAATAGTCAAATACTATCTAAAAATAATGACTTAATATCTCAAAATAATCAGATACTATCTCAAAATTATGACTTAGTATGTCAAAATAATCTGATACTATCTCAAAATAATAACTTAGTATGTCAAAATAATGAAATATTGTCTCAAAATAATGACTTAGTATCTCAAATCAGATACTAATAAGTCATAAGACAAGTCATAATTTTGAGATATTTTCTCATTATTTTGAGTTACTAAGTTATTATTTTGAGAAAGTTTCTCATTAGTCATTACATATATTTTTTCATCACATTGGAAGTGTAGGTAGAGCGGAGGAGGTAGAGCAGTCATCCACCAATTGGAAGATTGGTGGTTCGATTCCTGGCTCCTCCAGTCCACATGTCGATGTGTCCTTGAGCAATATACTTAACCCCAAATTGCTCCCGTAGCAATGTATGAATGGTTAGCTTTGTCCTGATGAGCAGGTTGGCACCCTGTGTGGTAGCTCCTGCCATCAGTGTATGAATGGGTGAATGAGACATGTAGGGTAAAAGCGCTTTGAGTGGTCATAATGACTAGAAAAGCACTATATCAGTACAGTCCTTTTACCATTTACCAGAAATGGGCTTCCATATGTTACAGAGTGTGTATGAAGTGTATGAAAACAATTTCCAAAATAGTCATACATTCTGTCATTGTGTTGCTTATGGATAGAATTATGGGAAAATAGTGTATTACCCTTATGCCAACAAAATCTTAAAAAAAAAAAAGATATCTTTTTACGCCATCCTGATTCCAAGGGTCATGCTATCTGCAAAGCCAATCTAAGGACAAACTCATAAAGTATTTAGCAATCAAGTCATATCTTTTCACATCTCCAAAACAGAACCAGTTTTGCTTAATTGCTAGCTGTTAACTTAAAATTATATAACCCTGATGTACATTAAAGACCAGGAAGTTATCATCCCAAGTGACAAGCTGTCTTATGAATGTGCATCCAGTAAAGCACTAGTACAAAGAGTAGTCTGTTATCCTCATGATTTGCGTAGTTCTGTCAATATTATCAATGATCTAATCCAGCATGAAAAATCGTCTCTAAAAGCTCAAGAAATAAGACTTTAAGCTAACCAGACCGTTCAGGGTATCATAAAGTAGCTGTTTGAACTTTTACACACTAATGACTTTTATTATGAACCAGAGAAGTAGTTCATTTCCACAGTAAATCTCTCTGGTTACTATCATTGTGTCCACAAAGTCTTTCCTCCTTCCTTGAACTGATGGAGCAGAACAAAGTGTACCTCCTGGATAATGTCATATTTTGATCTTATCCTTTTAAAATGCTTAGGAGACATTTATGTGGTCAAAACACCTTTTTCTAAACTATGAAATATCGCAAAAAAAATGTTAATTAGCCTGCAATACAAGGGGTAGCAACACACTAAATCAAAGCTCCTTTTAATTTTATTTGCAATATTTCAACCAACAAATCTTTCTTATACAAAAATTGCAGTATTGCAGTTTAATACATTTTTGTATGCAGCACCTATCTCACTGAGGTTTTGTGGATGTGTACACTCTCATCTATCCCAAAAATGTTAATTACAACAATGTTTATTTCCACACAAAAAGATAGACTACACTGTACATAAAGCTTAGAGAACTGACTTTTAAAAGAAAGATTTCTATTCAATCAATGTCTATATCAATGTGCCATTAATATTGATAAACAATGTGGTTTATTTTTGATATTCAGTTAAAAAAGTGTTATTGTCTGGCTTAGTATTGTAAAAATACAGAAACCATGCAGACAGATTAAGTGGCGATTCATGCCATTCAAGTGTGAAAGCCACTTAACATCTCACTGACCTTCCATTGTGTATCAGTTTGATCTGTTGCAAGATATAACAATATTTCTCCGATTTACAGGGGAAAAAATACAGGTGAGACAGTCATGCATTGACAAAGAGATAAGGAGGAGAAGTTGTGAATAGTAATATAGCTGATTGTTATCCACTTCAAGTGATAAGAGAAAGATATGACTGAGAATAAAAGAGAGGGAGTGAAAAAGACAGCAGAATTGACAGCACTTCATTTTGCATCAGAAACAGGGTTTCTTCTTCTTTTCCTGTCCTTTCCTGGGAACTATTTGCCTTCTCCACACCCATTACAGATACAGTGTACTTTTACAGTCACTGAAAGCATACACTCATTCCTTCTCTGAGGCTAAGGAGGGAAAACAGAGGAGGACATTACACAAACCCCCTCAGTGTGGAGGACATTCAGTATCTCAGCACATCATGACTACATCTGCATTCCTGATTCTGGCAGCTCTTGTTGGATCCTGTGCTCAGTTTACAGGTAAAGTACAGCCCGTGGATGAATTCACAACATTGTTTGGACAAAAGTAACACAGTGAATTACTTAATGCAGTTAGAAACACTTATATGCAAGGTAAATGGAATGAATTGGTAAATAAAAAGCCTGTCTGTTTAGATGAAGGTCATGGTTTTTTGGTCATGTTCACAGAGCTGGCTGATGTTCACAACTAATTCAGCGCTTATAGTCCATTTGCAAAACTTTGGATGAAAGCAGGTTACAATCTCTTCTACCCAGTACCTTTTTTCTTTAGTTATGTATAATAGAGTTGAATGTAAGAAAAGTGCATATTGTCTCCATTAGTTTAGTATAAAAAGTTTATAACACAGCCAGTATAGTATGTATGGTAAAGTAAACACAACACAGCAGCACAATTATTACAGGAAACATAAACCCATGGTAAACAGAAAATGTCTAGGGGAATGGTAATGGACAAAATGTTATTCTTATTTGTTAACATGTTAACTCTTCAAAATGGTTTTTTTTTTAGCTATTAAGAAAAACCTTTAAATCTCTCGTGTTGGCAAAAAATGTTTCCTCTAAGTTAATTTGGGTGTTTTCTTATGTCACATGTAGATGCTGCCAACATTAATGTACAAAATGAACCATCAACAGAGAAAGCAGACGAGGTATTATACATCTGTTCTTACACTTGGGTGCTCATCAGTCAAATCATCAATCAATCATTTGCTCTGTATGAATGCAATGAGTCTGAGGAATTGTTTTTCTATGTTACAGACAGAAAGCTACATGTCAATACTCTGCTCACCAGTATCTGACTCATTCTCCCCGTCCTCTTCAGGTAGGCATTTTCTAGTGCACTATACAGTCAATATCAATAATCGTATTAATCTATTTGCTAGTTTAAATGATTATAGGCATAAGCATCCATCTCTTCAATTGTCATATTACATGTAAAGAGTATTTAAAATATGTGTCAGATGTTGCATCATGTTGTTTTTGACCACTTTTCCTCTTCATCAGTTCATGCTCTCAGACCGGCTGATATCTCAGCTGTTTATGCCTTGGGGATGCCTCACTCACACAGGTAGAGTGTTAAGATGCTAAGCATAATAATAGTTCAGTGCACAAATTCAGTAATACAGAAATCACATACTACATGCAGCTAATATAATGAAACCCTCTCTGTCTCTATAAGAATGTATCTGTGTTTATTTTCAGGGATGAAGCATCCAGAGTGGTCAGTCGAGTAGCTGGTAAGTCTAAACTTTTTCACCATTGAGTGTTACCAACATCAAGAAGAAACAAATAAGTTTATATTACTCTAAAAACATAGTCAGTTTAAAATGCCCTAGATGGTGGTGTTACTTTTGAACTTAATTCTTACAGTACTTCTAGTCTTCTAGATATTACATCACTTTTTTAACTAGTGAACCATGGTATATACGTTTTCTGTCACTTAACTCTGAGTTAGACAAAAACAGGTACTTTTCACACAATCAAGGAATCATCTGACAATGTGTTTAAAAGTATTTACAATTTTCAGTGAGTTCAGTTCAAGGTCAGAGTCAAGACCATTGCAGAGGAAATGTCAGATACAGTGCATACACTGAAGAGAAGTTGAGTTTATCTCTCAGGATAAGACGGTGGGCTATAAACACAGGTCGTTGACCTTCATTTCACATAAAACTAAGTCATTGTCATCATGTGTTGGCGCTCTCACCAGCCTGTCTTTTCACAACATCAATTACCACGTAATGTACATTATTCACCATTATTGTAGTGGATCATGTACTTATTCAGCACTATTACTGAGATTTATTAAGATTAACAGGAGGCTCTATAATGGTGTTTATGTGTCATGAACAGAGTTGCTGTCTATGTTTAACCCTGAAGTGATCAACGAAAATGTAAATAAGCCCTCATTGCAGCCCAGGTAACCACACACACACACACACACACACACACACACACATACACACACACACACACACACACACACACACACACACACAGCATTAACTTGATCATGATTGCTGAAGGTACTGTATGTTATTTATTATATGTGTTGCAGGAGCTTGTTGGAGGAAGCAGAGGAGTTGTCTCTATCCCTTTCACATCAGGTACACATTAACCTTCTCATAACATTTTATGTCTTTTAAACACATTGGGTTTGTCCAGCATAATATGATTATAAAGGAATAAACAAAAGTGTTGCAATAACACTTTTAACGAAAGCACATCATTGACAATCAAAAAAACTGAAAAAAGAGCAAGAAGAGTTATTGTCACAGCACATACTCTTAACTGTTCATGCTCGTAACCTGTTCATTTTCACTCCTCAATGAGTGTTAGACTGATAGTGGAATATGCTTATCTGAAACTGAAGCAGGGTGTTTCAGAGGTTAGTATGATCAACTCACGACAAGACAGTTATGGTCGTCTTTGACTTTTCTGTGTGATGTTTTATGTTCATAAAAGTTGAATTAGGTGCAACTAAACTTCAGGCCACAGGACAGAAATCTGGTAAAAACAAAATATTCAAGGTCTATTTACTAGTTTTATTCTCAAGCATTTTCCCACATCTCACAGTGGATGGAGTTTGCTCAGTTTGCTTTTTGTTGTATCTTTGCAGGTCTCAGACTGGAAATTTGTGCTGCTGTTTGTACCAACAGATTTCACATGCACCTGTTCACCACATGTAAGATTCCTTGTTCCATAACTACATCTAAATATTGTTTGATCATGTTTGGTGTTGCATGTGTTAGGATCTTTAAAGGATGATAAGAGTGTAACCGTTTCTTTGTGCTTCAGGTTGCTGCAGATGTTAACGCTGTTGTGCAGGAAGTGGAAGCAGCTCTGCAAATATTGCAGAAACGGGTACAGTCCCCTTTTTTAAATACAAGTTTGCAATTAACAAAAAAATGGGAAAAAATCTAATATGTTGGGTATACTTTCACAGTTACATCACACCTTAGTTCACGTTGTGGTCTGGAGCACAATTCATGAAAAGGACAAGTGAGTGTTTCATATTTAGCAAGTAAAAAGCAAAGTAGCTGGTATTATACACTATAAAACTGACTTTGTATAGTTAAGCTTGCTTTTTATGCATTTTACATTGATGTATGTAGTCTGTAGTGTTATAATCCTGTTATTTGTAGAGGGCATGTGGCAGTGATGTGCTTGCTTTTTTATTTTGTAGCTGGTGTGAGTGTATGAGAGATGAACGCATAAACCAGCGACTACATAAAGCAACTCTTCTAAAACAACTGCAGGTAATTTATACATAGATTACTGGTATTTGCATGTTTTTATTTTATGCTCTTCTGAACCATATTTAGCCAGTTGCTTGATAGTTATTCATTGGTCTTGTTTTTAGGACTCTCTAAATCACATCTTGGAAAATCCAAAGTGGCAAAGTAACAGTGTGGATTTCACTGCCCTGCTGCAGGCTGTGCCAGTAATCACTGACCCCATTTTAGATTCTGTAAGTAAAGCTACATCTGGATGACAGTTATAATAAACAATAGTGTATATAAGAAGTCTTCCTTCCAGTAACAATCAACCCTTGAAATTACTAATGTGTAACCAGAAAATCTCATCTTTGTAGGAGAACACATTGTCTGAGATAAACCAACTAGCTGTTCAGCTATGGACAAACCTGGTAAGTTCATACCATGACTGACAAATCTGTAAGTATACTGTATGTTATGCTGTGCCACAAAGCAGCACATTTAAAACTCTCCATATTGATCTGTAAGTTGTTCTGACTCTGAAATTGACCTTGTGTGACAGTTGTAAAATGACAGTCTCAATGATCCCTTAAAATAAAAGAAAGATGATCATTGTAAACTTGTATTGCTCTGAAGAGAGATTAGATACGAGATGTAAAGATTAACTTTATGAGATTATCTACAGGATAACTTTCTCCAGCTTTGTTCACACCACATATACAGTATATGAAATAAATTGTGTAATTAGTCCTTGACTGCACAGGATGGCCCCACATGGTCGAGAATCCTAATCAATTGTGACGTTTTCCTTCCCCAGCTTCAGCCATCAACAGATCAGATAGGGGTCAAGGACACTAGTGTCATCACAATTCCTTGCCCTTCCCAGGTGAGGCATGCCATCACATAACAGAAGATGTTATCAAGTCATCCCTAAATGTCATTGCAGCATGTTTTACAGCCTTGAAAAATGTTTAGAAATGCTTCACAAAGTGTTGCAGCAGCAATTGAGGACCCCTCCCTCCCATCCTTTATGCTAATCAAGATTTACAATCCGATGCTGCAGTTAAAACTATGACATGACTTCCAGGAACGACCTTTCCTGCGGACACAGATAAATTCCCCCACCAGCAGAGAGGAGAAGGTTTACAGAGAAGCCTCTTCACTGACAGACCCAGTAAGATCTGTGACAGTTTCAAAACCATATTGAAGAGTAGAGTGTACAGTTTAATTTATTAAAGAATGTTTTTCAGGTCATGGGTACCGACATACCCTGCACAGACCGTAGTCCATCCCCTATGACACCCACTTCAGGTAGTCTACAAAACAATTTTATTAGCTTTTTTCTGCTCACACATGCTGGAAAAATATTTATATCCAACCACGTTTGAGCACATTATTTTCTCTCCTGTGTAGTTCATGAACTCAGACCTGCAGATATCAAGGTGGTTGGAGCAGTGGGCGACTCTCTGACAGTGAGTTTCTTGTACTTTTTGATTTCCAGTCAAATTCATACAGTATATCAATCACTTCAAAAAACGGTACTCTTATAATTCTAATACATATCATTTATACACATTTCATTCTAATGGTAAACCACATTTTAATTTCAATACAAATGTGGCTACTACAATTTTAATACATGGTTCTGGTTCAATGTAGAGTACCAGTCAAAAGTTTGGACATACTTTCTCATGCAATTGAATGGGGAGGTGTGTCTAAACGTTTAACTGGTGGTACGTACATTAACTCTTGCTCTAGTAAGTAAGCAGTAATTTGTTTCTGTGTGGTCTCTCTCCATCTCATGTTTTTGATAGGCAGCCAATGGTGTGGGTGCGAAGGCAGACAACCTTCTGTTAGTGATTAATGAGTACAGAGGACTGTCATGGAGGTAAGATAAGCTAAAGTACATCTTTGTTCAAATTTTGATAGTGTGGGGAAAATATTTCAAGAGTTCATGGTAATTCTGTGAGCTGCATTTACTGTAAACCTAACAGGCTACGTCTGCAATTTTCAGCATTGGCGGTGATGAAAACATTACCACTGTGACCACTTTGCCAAGTAGGTGTATCTGTCTTATTTTAACAAAAAGTATAATAATGTTGCCAATAAACCAAATCCCATAAAAATGCGTAATGGAGGTTTATCTTATCAAATCTAAGATGTTCATAATTTCCCAATTGTAGCAGTATGTTTGATAACATCTATGATTATGCTATCTTATCACAATCATAATAGACCTCACTGCCATGCAGACATCTTTTAAGGTTAGCTGCCTGACTCAAATAAATGCCTGTAGGATGTCTTTTATCGTAAATAATACAATGCTAAATATTTAAAACATGTTTAAATTAAATTCACAAAATGTGTCAAGAGCTCTAAATTTTACAACAGAAATGTGTAAGAATATGACAAGAGGATTTTTGTGACATTGTATGTTGTATGATGATACAATTTTTTCTGTATGTTAAAATAGAATTAAAAATGATTATGATTTTCCTTCATCCTCCATTTTTCTAAACTTTGTTGTGTTTGTGGTATGCAGACATCCTGAGGGAGTTTAACCCCTCTGTGACTGGCTTCTCAACGGGAATAGGAAAAGAGGACACTTCTCAGGCCTTCCTCAACCAGGCTGCAGCAGGAGCCAAGTGTGGGTCAGTCATGTTTCTATTTATTATCATTCATTACTTTTTATTTTTATTTATCCTTTGAATCAAATAGTCACTAAAACCCCAGCAGAACTTACAGAACCATGCATTTCCACTTCTTAGACACTACTAATCAAAAATGTTTTTTGTGTTTTCAGTGATATGGTGCAACAGGTGCGCATCCTGGTGGACAAAATGAAAAATGATTCGGTAAGGCAGTGGTAAATTGAAAAAGCAGGCAAATGCTGTAAGCCTCCACAAAGCAACCTTTGTCTCAGTTCTATATTCACAAATTAAAACTACATTTCTTTCTTACCTGCTTTACAGCGCATTGATTTCCATAATGACTGGAAAGTGATCACCATGTTTATTGGGGGCAATGACATATGTGACTTCTGCACAGACAGTGTGAGCATTCTTATCTACTTTATTAAGATTTTTCATATTTTCGTTACTTTCATACTTACTTGATATCATCATTTTTTTGTCTAAATGATTATTCCATACATAAATTTGTCCAGGTTTGCTTTGTGTCATGTTCACTGGTGAGATCCATGTATTCCACAGATTTTTTTCTCGCCCAAGAATGTGGTCGGGCGTATCCGCCAAGCTCTGGACATACTCCATCGTGAAGTATGTTGTTAAAAAGATTCTTGCACCTTGTTCCACTTATACATACATGCAACATAAGTGTATGTTCACCTTTTCATAGTTGTGTCTAAATTGCTAAAAATTCATTCAGTTTTGTTCCTATCCAGGTGCCTCGAGCCATTGTTAATCTTGTTGAAATATTAAATATTGTACCATTGCGTGAGCTGCACCAAGATAAAAGTCTGGGCTGTCCCACCTGGTTTGTAAGGTTGGTGATTTATGGTTCTATAATACAAAGAGTTGACCAAACAACTAATTGAGTCATTATTTAACCGTTTTAACGTTTATGTTTCAGTTTAATTTGCCCCTGCATACTGAAGCCTAAAGAGGGATCCTCTGAACTCCAGACGGTTAATGAATTCAATAGAGCTTATCAGGTACAAGACTGAGAAATGCATTTCCATGTGCTTTCTGGATTTCTGGGTTTGCCTTAATTTGACTTTGAGGAATAAAAAGTACATCTAATATCGTTAGATAGGCTAGTTGGAGTGACATCACTTCTCTTACACATGCTTTTTGTTTGTTTTTCTTCCAGCATGAAATGAGAGAGCTAATTGACTCCGGCCGGTATGACACACACAACAACTTCACTGTGGTGCTGCAGCCCTTTTTCAGAGAAGTTGTCCTTCCCATTTTAGGAGTAAGACCTGAAACAATGACAGATTCCTAATGGTGTTTTCATTCATTTTTTTCAATCCTTGACAATCCCTGTTTTTTACATTTCTGCCTCTTTTCTATTTTTCTTAAAGGATGGAAAGCCTGATCGCTCTTTTTTCTCACCTGACTGTTTTCATCTCAGCCAGAAAGCTCACACTCTCATGGCCCGTGCTCTTTGGAACAACATGGTAAGTTTTATTATGTATTTTGGAACATGTGGTCATATAATAATAATCCAAAATATCTCACTGACCTTTAACTTTAACTTTTATTCTTGTAGTTAGAGCCAGTGGGCAACAAGACTTTTACTCAAGACTTCATGGCTGGAATTGATTTGAAATGCCCCTCAGAGGTAACAACATTTGCTTCACAGTTAAACACTTTACCAACTACCATATATTGTATGTTGTTTTTAAAATTTTTGTGTAAATAAAACCTGAAGAGTTCGGTTTAGAACCTGCTCTATGTGTAAAGTGCCTTGAAATGACATTGTTGTGATTTGGCGCTATACAAATAAAGATTGATTGATTGATTGAAATATGTTCTCATAATTTCTTCATCAGACTATCCCATTCTTCAGAACTGCTGTCAACAGCAACTACACCTTTCCAGGCCCTCCCCCGACCCCTGCCCCTGTTACAGTAGGTTATAGTTTCTGTGTTTCATATACAGCACAACTTAAGAATGGCCAGTGATTGGTATTTATAAATGATGCCCAGTCAAAGGTTATAAATACATAAAACATGTTTGTCTTTATTCTTTAGAACTGGGGCAGTGACTTCTCCTGCGTTAACACAGCTCCATCCAACTCAGTACCGACTTCAGGTAAACATTCAAGGTGTTTTTCAGGTGTTTATTATGAGTAAACATAGAAGGGGTCAATGTCAAACATGCTCATGTTTTTTAGCTCACAGATTACGACCAGCCGACATCAAAGTGGTGGCTGCTCTGGGAGACTCTATAACTGTAAGTTTGTACAAAAGAATATTTGTGTGTTTATGGTTTCGATGTGTGTCTATGCATCATCACCAGTGTGTGTATGCAGTGAGTGTATTTTTAAGAGGATTTTTCAACAGTTGGGTATATAACTGCTGGTTAATCTATTAATTTATCATAGTGCAATAGACAGATGATACAACAGACCCATTTGTGAAACTAATAAGAATGTTATGATATTTTCTCCTTTTTGAGAGGAAAAAAAATCAATTTTCTGAATCTTGTCTTAATTGTTTTCTCTCCTTTTTCACAGTTGGAAAAAACTAAGAAAAAACAATTTAGATCACACTTAGAAAATAGACCCCCCCCCCCTCAATTTTCTTTCAGGCCTCTGTAAGTCTAGCATATTTGGTATGTTTGGTAATTTGAGGTCTCCACTAGAACAAGTAATTAAGTCCTGAGGGTTTGGACATTTGTAATTCTTTGATAACACTGTTTAATAATGATTCAAACTGTTGTGATTGAGCAAGAGTCAGTCAGAAGCTTACTAAATAGTATAACCATCTTTTTTCTGCACGTAGACCGGCTTTGGTGCTAAGGCGAAGAGTTTGCTGCAACTAAGAACAGAGTACACAGGAGTGTCATGGTGGTGAGAGACTACACAAACTATACATACAAAAAATGCATATACATTGCATTTTATTCATTGGTTATTTATTTGTTTGTTTCTCATTAACAAGCATTGGAGGAGATAAAACTCTCGAGACTGTCACAACATTACCCAGTAAGTAATTCATGCCAGTTTCAATTTTTCAGCTTTCTTGATTTGTAATGCACATTGGCACCACTAGATGACAGAGTTGGACTGTAATAAAACCAGAATGATGGCCCTTTTTCCCTTGCCTTTTAATTTTTTTTACATCAGATATCCTTAGAAAGTTTAATCCTACAATCAGAGGAATGTCATTGGGACAAGGAAGTCGTCGGACTGGCTTCAACGTGGCTGTGTCAGGAGCTAAAATCGCGTGAGTTCTAATATTTGTTTGATTTGTTGTCATGTTGGTTCTGTGTTAAATACTTAATGCACTAATAAAAATCTCTCATTTTATACAGAGGAATCCCAGGTCAAGTCAGAGACCTGATTACTAAGATGAAAAAAGACTCTGTGAGTTAAATATCTGGTACTAAGTGAATCAAAACCATACACTGACATGATTTTGTTACCACAGATGATAATATTTTATAGTAATGTGCAAGAAAAATTAACTCTATCGCACTGATTCTTTCTTTATCCCTGTAATGAAAATAGGCAGTAGATTTTGAGAAGGACTGGAAGCTGGTGACCCTCTTCATTGGAGGCAATGACCTGTGTCAGTACTGTAATGACCGGGTGAGTTGCTTTAAGAAATCTCCCCAGGATGAAGGGCATTTTCAATGTCTTTCCCTCCTTAAAGACAGTTTCCTATGATAGCACAGCAGTTAAACATCCCCTGGTGTTACATGATGCCCTGTGTAGAGCTGTCTCATGATATCACTCTCCAAATGGGACTAAGCACTGGAGCAGAATAATCAAGCTTTGTGGACAGCCCTCCCCTAATTGTTTTATTGTGTCAGAGTGAGATGAGAGCAGACATGGTTTCTTTTGAATGAGCACATTCTGTCACTTTACCCCTCCAACACAAAACAGCCCCCTCCCTCTACTATTCCAGCCTCTGTCTGCATTAAACAAGCACATGGGAGCACAGTGACAGGCATTGTTCTCTAAGAGGCATAAACAACACAGAAGTCAACCCAGACTCTCTTCATCCTGTCTCTGTCTCGTTCCCTCCTTTAGTTTTTCTTTCTCCTGTTTCATTCCCTTTTTTCTCTCCCTCTCCATTACTCTTCTCGCACTCCACCGACAGGGTAGTCTCTCTTTTAATGTTTGTGCTTTGAATCAGATTATCAAAGCATAGCATCAATATAAAATGAGCTCTGAGACTGTGTTAGTGACAGCTTAGGGTTAGTTGTTGCTCATATGCTCATACATGTTGCATAATCTTGGCTCCTTTGGATGATATGTGCTTTTTAGATACAATTTTGGCCAGTTTCCCCCAAATGTACCATAATCATCCTACTTTTTATTGGTCAAAACAAACAGTGAAAAAAGATATGAGTCACCATGTACACGTGTTCCCTATGAAATAATAAAAAGCCTTGAACATTGTTTGTAATTTTAATGTTCTTTTGGTGTCAAATCTACAGGCATCTTTGTCACCTCAGAACTACAGCCATCATTTAATGACAAGCTTGGATATATTGCACAAAGAGGTGAGATCATGTAGAGTAAACAGTAAATACCATACAGAATACACACTCAAGAGATACTTCACTAAAGATGCACAGTTTTCTCTCCCAGATTAATTTTGTTCATTTCTTCCCTTTCCTGACTAACAGTTGTACTTGTTTTCTAGGTTCCCAGGACAATTGTCAGTGTCTTGGAAATCATGGAAATTGAAGGCCTCAAAAGGATCAAAAGGGATAGTCTTGGGTGCAGTGTCTTACAACAGTATGTTCATTGATCCACTTGTGCCAAATCAATTCCACATAAACATTTGAGTCCTTAAAAAGAGCATTTTTAAAGCATTTTTTGGTCAATAGCACTTCTCTTTATATTGATCCTATATCTAGTCAATCCAGCAAAGATATACATTATAATTTGGTATTTACTAAAGGACCACATTATCTCTGAATTAATAACTAATCCTCCAAATCTGTAATATGCAATGTAAAGCAAACAAGTTGTTACATTTTGTCCTCAGGTTCGTTTGCCCGTGCTTCTTGTTATCAGGAGAAAATTCTCTAGAGCTGGCTGAAGTTAAAAGGATCAATCGGGAAATACAGGTTAGTAAGACCAAAGTACTTCCTCAGTGTTGCTATTTTAAAGAATAGTCCACGCTGAACCATGCTGATAAGCCAGGATTGTTAGTTAACCTCTGATAACATGATCATTTGTGGTATTTCTTTCAGGTTGAGACGGAAAAATTGGTGTACGGAGGTCGGTATGATGACAGAGAGGACTTTGCTGTGGTCGTTCAGCCCTTTTTTAAAAACACCATTGTTCCTGTGAATGCTGTAAGCCTTCCATGAACTCCCCACCCTCCGATGTACTCCATATACAAACATTTAGCTTGATGAGAGAAACAAGCCCTTCCCATCAGAGCACACAATTCCCACAAACACTGATGTCATATTACCCTGCTGAAGATTCTTTCAGCTGAAACACATTGGTTTATCCATGATTCATTAAAAGAACTTATAATCAGAGTGCCTTGGAAGTCTTTTCAAATACCAACCAATACTATAGACTTTCACAATAAATAAGCTGAACAGTCATTGCTTTTTATTCTTATTTGATTACTTGAACTATCCTGAGCATCTGTTTTTTAACAGTACCAACATTATTGGACTTGAACCTTTGCAACACCTACTATTTTGTCTTCACTGATGTGATATTATTTCTTCTCCAGGATGGCACACCTGATGACACCTACTTCTCTGAGGACTGTTTCCACTTCAGTGAACGGGGACATGCTGACATGGCTGTAGCTATATGGAATAACATGGTGAGTTTGACAAGGTGAAAAGAAAAAAGCTAAGCTTGTTTGACAGAGGAAGGGTTTCAGAACAAGTCTGATTTAATGACTACATCTCACTGCAATTTGGTCATGAACTGGCTGAGCAAAGATGTGTTTTTGTTTTATCTCTAGTTGGAGCCAGTGGGCAAAAAGCAGACTTACAACAATTTCACAAATGCCAGAAATAACATCAAGTGTCCCACTGAGGTAAGAAAGCTTTCTGATAAGCACTTCTTGCATACTATTGCTGATCCAGATGTGATTTATCTGCGTAATTTGTGAAAAACTACATAAACGTTTCAATAAAATTGAGTGTGACTGAGTTCAAAGCCTCCCTACTTGTACGTTCCAGGAGCATCCTTACATCTTCACAAGGATGAACAGCTTGTCCAGTCTGACCACCACCACCACCACCAAAGCACCCACAACCACCACCTCAACCCTCACACCACAGAACACAGCCCAGCCGCTCACCCCTGATTGCTCAGACGATGTGCCAGTATGGCTTGCTGCCGTGCTGGCTGTCACGGGTCTTTTGATTGGCTGGGGTGTCACCTGGCTCCTCCTCTCCTACAGAGCCAAGAGAAGCAAGAAGAGGATGAGGACTGAAGTAGAGATGAAGGGCACTGAGTTTTAAAGTGCCACTTACTGCTCTTCTGCACTGGACTATTTAAGGAAGAATTTGCAAACCACAACTACAAAACAACATTCCAACATTTATATTGACTGTAGGATACAAAGCATATTGTTTGTGGTAATGGCAGTTGCACTCTCACACATTTTTCATAATAATTCATGATAAGATAGACATGTCTGTTTCGGCTAGACAACGTTTGTCTTGTCTTTGAACCATAAAGAATATTTCTGGATTGCAGTGGTCGAAAAAGCTCTTTTTTATTCTTTAAGTGAAGCAATATAACAGACAATTAAATTATATTTCATTACAAATCCTACATTCAAACCATGCCCAATTAAAAATGTTTGAGTATCGCAAATTATTGAGCACTCCTTGTGAAGAATTACTCCCTTTACATTTTTATGTTTCTGCTGCATAAACCTGTCAGATGTATTTAAATTTTGTAGCTGGTCTAACAAACTGCCCCATATTCCCCATAACTAGATGTAACAATCACTAGTTATCAATCACAAAAGTGACTGTATATTAACTTATTACTGTTGTATTTTATTGAAATGAAAAACTATTAGAAATCAGGACTGTCACATTTAGAACTGTGGCGTAAAATATACAATAGTTGCCTTAAAACTGAATTATCTGAATACATGTACTTGGTTACTCTTTCTGGATGTAACTCTTGTACACTCTTGGTAGGTGTAAATATAAATAACATTGCATAGCCATTCTGATAATTACTTTGTAATAATCGTGTTATTATTTTTGTGTATGTAAGTTTTAAAGAATGCCAATGCCTTTAATTGTAACAAAACTATTTTGGTTATTTGAAATAAATGATTTTCCAATTAAAACTGAGATCCTGACATGTAGCCTGCCTGTCTTGGAAGTCATCACCATCACAGCTTCATGGTACCTATTTTTCAGTACACAGGAACTGCAGTTTATCACCATATCATAAATGACACAAACCACTGATGCACGCATTATTCTGCTTGAAGTAAAGACGCACATCAGCTTGCATGTACTAACTTTATCAGCACAATTAGTGATGCAGCCGACTGATAAACCAGAAAATTGTGAATTTATGACCTTCCCCTAGTGATGAAAGCCACCGACTGCTTCTGTTAATCATGTCGCAGGTCACAGCAATAGGAAGTAATCAGCACATTTAAATGTCAGCACTGGAGTGCATTTTTGAAGTATTTGTACTTTGCTTGATTATATTTTACTTAAGTATCTCTAAACTTTAGAGAGAAATATGTGTACATTTACAGACAAACCATAAAAAATATGCACTTGTACAGAATATACTGTCCAGACTCTGCTGCTTCGCTTTTGATATTTTAAGTGCATTTTGCAGATAACATACAGTGTACTTTAACTTAAGTAAGATTTTACATATGCATGACTTGAACTTGCACTATTTTACATTGTTGTATGGGTAGCTACATATAAAGGACCAGTTTCCAAACCATAGTGTTTTACAACTAGATGCAGTAAGTAGAATATATAGGATATGCATTAGGATATAGTATATATATTACTATATATTTTTCAGCCTAGAACCACAAACAAACTCTTATAATTAATATAAAGATGGTTGTAGTGAATTAATATCGGCTCACTCTCCACTGGTCATGTTTTATTGACAACAGCGCCCCCTGCTGTCTGCTGGTAGCAGTGAATTTACTCAACACTGTACACCATCAGTGTGAAGATGGCGGAGGGTGAATTGAACGTGGACAGCCTCATCTCTCGGCTCTTGGAAGGTGAACAATTTAAATGAAGTCTCTTGTGTTAAACAGAGTGAGCTGTCTACCGCCACTGTGCCGACTCTTATTATTATTCTGTAACTACCGGGGTTGCTTCAGAAATAGCGCAGGGAAAGTGTTAGCTAGTGGGGCTACCGACAGCCAATCGTAACGGTGTATCCCCGGTGCTAGCTCCGTTAGCTGGCCGTGTTTATAAACACAGCCAGCAGTGAACGCCTACATCTCTGTTTTCACTGTAATCGCTTGCTACGTTACTCTAGACACCCAATTTTGATCCGTCGTTTGCTTTACTTTTGCATGTCATTCAACTTTCTGTCTGATATTTTTTGCTGTATTCAGTTCTGCTCATTTATTTTTGGCGAATTACAGAGGGCTGAAATGTACCGAGAAGGAGTGGCAGGGACAGGGTTTTTATTTATTTATTATCTTGTGCGTTGTGACAGTAAAATAAAATGCTTGGATTAAAATTTAATGGCGCTAAAGAGCTGAAGCTGTTAACCTAACCATGTAGGTGAAGTTAATACTCGTTTACTAAAAGCATGAACAACCTTTTTCAGCAGCGCCTCTGCCCTTGACACTGTTCATTTTTGCTCCACTGTGCATTAAGTTGTCGCTGCTATGATAGAGGGTTACTGCTCATTTTGTGTTTATGACCTGGTTCATATGCCTTAGTATTGATTGGTATAGGGAAACTCAAGTTAAACAGCATTAGAAATATGTCTGAATTAAAGATTAAAACATGTAGCTAATCCTTTTTATCTGATATTGGATTTCCTCATTACCCCCTCCTGAACAAATTTGAGTCATTGGATAGTTAGATTTCTGTAACTCTCACTCAACAGTAGGTTTGTAGGTGTGTTGTAGTGGGCAGGTTGATGTGATTCAGTGCTCTCATACAGACATGGCCCACAATGCACTCACATGGGTTAGTACTGGTCTGGTTGATGACAACATTTGTGTTTGAGAAATCTTAACTCCACTTGTATTTAGTTTTGTTTGTTGTATGTGTGTGTGGGATTGCTCAATCAGAAATATTCTGTGTTTATATGATTATCACAGGTTAAAGGAGGCCATCATGTGCTGCTGTGCTGTATTAATTGTGTATATGCTTGTTAAATAAAAGAGAGTTTTTGTGGATATGTAAGGACTAGATTTTTAACTTGGCAGTATGAGGAGTGAACAAAAATGCTTTTTTGCATTGGCAGTCCACCTGATCAAGAGAAAGTGGAGAGATTTTTTCTCCCCTGTGAGATATCCCTTGAGTCACACCAGACCACCAAGGCAAATTCAGCTGTCCTTGGCATACTTTCCACCCGTATCTGTGACTCTGTTGGAGGGATGAGACACTAGTATGCCAGCATATAAAATGCTAAGATTTGTTATTTATAATCTTTGCTGCAAGTGCTTTCATTGCTCTGATGAGTTATCATAGCCACCAAATAGTCATATCAATTGGAAAATGAAGAGAAAAATAAATAATACCATACTGTCTGCAAACAATTCTTGTTTATTTGCAGCTTGCCGTGAAGCAGCATTGCATCTTTAGCATAATCATCATTCATGGTTTGCAGTAATTGGTATTTGACATCTAGTTGTGAATGCGACTCGTGGTGGGCCATTTTTTACAGCTGGAAACCTTGTTGACCCTCCACATGCTGCAGCCTCGGTGATCGGCTCAGGCTCTCAGTTGACTTGTTGATTGTGTTGCTTACAGCGTGGATACAAAATTGGACTCTTGGCATCTGCATGTTTCACAAGTGTTCATTTATGTCAGGATTTTGTTGGTGCGAGTTGGCGACAGCGTCTGTTTTCTATTTCCATGCTCATAAAACATGGCCATAAAACAAGTAACTACATGTGACTAATTGATTTGGACGTTATTGGCTCATCTGCTTTTTACATAATTGTTAAGCTTTACTGTTTGTGGCGTGAACTCACACGAGGGTTAGAATCAAGCACATGTGCAAATAATTTGGGAATAGGATTAATGTCTGTTTTAAATCAGTTTCTTTTTTTGGATGTTTGCATGGGTGGTACTTGTTGATTACATGCGTCTGGATCCAAAGGGAGAAGAGGCGAGGCCCGGTCTGAAAACATTTAAGAAACCTTATTCGAAAGGGTTCAGTGAAACTTACCAACAAAATACATCCTCCAACTTAGCAGAAACCCACTTACACCCACTCTGTGTTTTCATGGATAGCGCATTTTTTGATGTAACAAAAACAGTTCTGCTCTTAATCACATGCACTATTTTCTGCTGCTATTTTCTCAAGTTCCACACAGATGTACGCTATCAAGAGACTACTAATTATCCAGCGCTAAGTTTTTTTACCCAGACAATTTAGAAAGGCCTCAAGCTTTTATGCTGCATCCCATCACATAATAGTTTACTGTTTGATTTTTTGTCTGAGAAAATAGAGCCTTCAGGAAAAGCTGAGTATCCCTGAGACTGCTTACACATTGAGATTAAAACTTTTAGAACAGTCTGTCTCTTTCTCAAGACGTGTACAATCTGTTAATTACACACACACACACACACACAAACAGTGATCTGGTTTATGATGTTTGCAAATCCTTGTCATTGCTTGATTTTAGCCTTTGCCCCTCAATGTTCTTAATAACGTAATCCCTTTTAAAAGTGCCAGCCTGCAGAAGTACTAACAGTGAAAGGTTCAGTGTTAAAGCCGAGCAGGCTAAGCATCCAAGCTTAGCTTGCTCAGCTCTGATGAGGACTGGCCATTGAGTGAAGAGCCCTACTTTTGCAATTTCACGCTTCACGCTGTAGACAGCCCATGAAGCAGCGCAGATAGATGAATGGATGATAAAGAAAAGTGATTGACATTGATGGTGTAAAGCAACACTAGGAGCCTAAGAATAGTTTTTTTTTTTTTGCCCCACAGAAGCACCGTCTTTGACTGTCCAGATTCCCACTGTGTTAGTCACTTTTTACTCATATTTGGCTGGATTACATGACATGAGACATTGACAGTGTGTAAGTAACATGCGTGTACACTTGTGTATAGATATACACAATAAAATGCACACTAAGCCATGGGAAATCCTCACCACTACAGTACATCAGTTAATCCATTTGAAACATTTTTTTATCTTTAAAAAAAAAAAAGAAACAAGAAGGCAACGGGGAAAAGGGGTTTAAGGAAACTTCCTCTCTGACTAATAGGCGTTTGTTTCACCATCCTTTATTGGAGTCTTTAGTGGGCGTCAAGCTTTAAGCCAACATAAAAAAATGGTTGGTTATTACATAAGTCCTCAGTCATGGATTTGTTCATCACTGTTATTCCCTCAGTGGCTCATCTTTATGCAGTACAATGATGTGATTTTTGTGACGTCAAACGGAGACGTCATATGAAAGTAATGCAGTCTAATTATTCTCTGTTAGCACTATTAAAGGGAGCAGGCTGCAGTTTTATTATCATTAACTGTCTGTGTATTACTGTGGTGACAAGACACAAGTGGTCACTGTTTTATTATAATCATATGACCATACTTCAGACTAATATAAATTTATGTAGATTTTGCGTAGAAGTAATGTCATGTGACTGATTTTGTTTCTTTTTTTAATGATGCCGTCTTTGCGAGACATTGCTTTCACTTTGCAGGCCGTCTAAATATGAAATAAAGCAAATATCAAATACATCATATGCAGATTTTTGAAACTAGATGGAACTTAACTTCCAGCCACAAAGTATTGTCATTAGGAAGCAGTTTTCATGTATAATCTCACTTTTCATATCTCTGTCTATTTCAACTGCTGAGTGCAGCAAAGGTTTGCATTTCTCACTCCTCTTTTCATCGCTATAAGATAAATCTGCACCCCGAGCTGTGGCAGAACGCCAGGAAGTAGGCTTAAAGCTAGTGTGTACAGTGCAACTACACAGCCAATAAACCCACACCGCCGCCAAATATGCAAGCTGTTCTCATAGTCTAAGCAGTGGGTTTCTTAAGTACAGTATGGCTGAGACTAAGCAGCGTTAAGCTACAGAATCATTACGCTGACAGCTCATCAGATTTAAAGATCGCTTTGTGGTTCTGCACTTCGATGGGTTTTTTTTTTTCCTCCTTTGGTGAAAAATTATACTATCATAACAGCGTTCTGGGCCATAAAGTATACATCCGCAGCCCCCACAAGCTGGGTGGACCTGCAGTCCTGAAGTGCCCCGCCCCTGCCTGTTCACAACTATCATGAGAACTTTTAAAAACTTTTTATTTATTAAAAAAAAAAAAAAGAAGTTACATAGAACACATATTTTTTTATATGACTGTATTTTCAGAGGCAGCATTGGCATAAAAATAAAATAAATATTATTATTTGGTGACAAAGTCGTATCAGTACAACTCAGTGACCACAGTCTTAAAACAGCCATGTAGAAAATTAAATGGAGCATTGCCCAAAAACAACACAATAAACCAAAATGTGCCGAATTTACTGCTGATAAAGTTTGGAACAGTAAATCCTGACATACTGTAAAGGATGCTCTCTGTCACAGTTAACAGGTACACAAGGCAGCTACCAAGGCTAGGTTTAAGTTATTTTATCTGTGTTTTAGTTATATACCATTTTATATAAGTTAAGTTAGTTATATTAGTTTTTTATATAAATATTTACTTTATTGTTTTTTCACATAACCTACAGGGAATCTGTCTTGGCAATATGGTGCAAAATAGGCTACTTCAAATAAACAGAAAATGGGATACTACAGAAAGATAATATAAAACATGTTAATAATAAAAAAGCAGGCTACAATAAAAATGATATGTTAACCAGCATGTTAACAACTTTTCTCTAAAATCTTATAGTCACACAGAGGCAGCCAGGAAGATGAGGATGGAGGTGAGGAGATATGAGGGAGATGCCACAGTTGGTCACATAGTGTTAGCATCAGATGAGAGAGGGTCCGCTGTGCACTCCGACAGCTTCAGTGTCAGGTGCTAATCTGAGTAACGATCTGATCTAAGTAGTCAGGTGGTCTTTTTACAACATCTTTGATAATGAAATCCTGCACTCTGTGACAATGAGTGATGGGGAAAAACAGCATCTTAACATTTTTGTTGGTTTGTTTTGTTAAAAAGTAACAATTACAGTACAATTAACTCCATAATTTGTGTCCAGTGTTCGAAGGTGGGTTATTAAATTTAGTAGTATTTTTGAAATGGTAAGTATCCTCTCTATGAAAGATGTTAAAAGCAGCCTGCACAGTGCTGCAGAAGAGGGGCCCACTCAGGATTTGCTATGTGGGGGCCCTCACGTGTTTGCTTTAGAGAGCTCCGTGGTGTTTTTTGCGGTTGCCGGTTCTGCCACTGCTGCGTTAGAACTGACAGTGATGATAATAACTGTTGATAGCAATGACAGCATCTTGTCTTTTCTCTCCTCTCTAGTGCGGGGATGCCGCCCCGGGAAGATAGTCCAGATGTCCGAGGCAGAGGTGCGGGGCCTCTGCATCAAATCAAGGGAGATCTTCCTCAGCCAGCCCATCCTGCTGGAGCTTGAGGCGCCCCTTAAGATCTGTGGTCAGTGTTTTCCCTTTCTGCTCCCTTTCTTCTGTCATTTTTCTCACCATCTCATCTTCTACTCTGTGCTAACCCTTCTGTATTGTGTTCATCTTACTCTCCTGTGTCCCACTGTAACATTTCCATTAAGGCACTTCTGAGTTTAAACGCTTACAACCACAGGAGGTAAAGTTTTAATCTGAAAATAATTGTATAAAAACAGCATATTGACCCAAATATAAGATCCAAACATTCCCTGATTTATACGAGCAGTAACTGCCAGCCAAATACCTGAGACCTAAAAATGAGTGCAGTTCTCCTCTGTGTGTTCCCCAGATCAAAGGTTTATGTGATATTGCATAGAGCACTGCAAATAATTAATTAAATGAAAACTAATGACAGGCTTGTATAGATAAAAAGGCCATGCCCATAAAAGCCTGTTGACTTGTGATAAGCAAAACAAAAGGTTGTCACTTTGTGTCTGCTAGTTCTGTGGTCCAGTTATTGATTTTTAAGACTGCGTACGACTTGAGTATTTGCCTATAGCCGTTCACGAATGTCAAACAACAACAACAACATCATTTTAATTTCTTAAAGTGCAGCTCAAGCAGAAAGCTCCAGTCTGACTCTGAGGGCCAATAACAAACTCCCACTCTGCAGGGCGCATGCCACAAAGCCCAGTCTGCACACCACAGAGCAGCGATCTATTTCTTTGATGCAGCTCAGAATTTACTTATGTAACCAGACCGGATAACACTGCCTCGGCCTTTCTCCCTCAACCCGACTTCTCTGTGTGCACTACAGAGGGATACATGAAGGGGAATTGCACACATATACACAGACTGTGTATCACTTGGCTACCTGAGGGAGCATATTTACCCCACTAAGCAAGTCAGCTCCCCCTCAACAGTTGAAATAGCCTCAACTATCACTATCAACTATCTCTAGCTGGCTCCTGCACACTCCCACAAGTGTTATCTCTTCCCTCCAGGGTAGCAGCGCAACTGAGTGCAACTCTGAACCATCTTAATATACAGTATGTGCCAGTCCTTGAAAATACAGTACACAAGCTCACTTATAGACTCAGTCCTACACACAGTTCATCCATGACTCTTCTCATACCATTTCCCTCCCACACACATTGTCTTTCATTGCTTCTCATTTTTGAAAGGCCTTGCTCTATGTAGTCCTAACTGTGATACGTTACTCTAAAATATGCATGAGTTTCAGGTGGTGTTAACTGTCGCTGTGTGAGGTTTCTTTGTCTCCCCTTAACTCTCTTTGTTTTGTGCTGAACTTCTAACCTCAAACTGATTACTTGGCTTTAACCCATTGCTGTGATGGTAAGCTGACCATAAAGACCAACCAGTGAACGCCTTTTAATTATTTACTAAAGCAATAAGGATCATGTTCTGGTCTCACTTCTCTCACGTGCAAAACTTTATACTACTAGCACAATTTTGCTCAGGCTTGCAGCTTTGCCACCATTTGGCTTTATGATTTATTTAAACAGAGTAATATAAACTTTCCTCTGAATACAGTTTTTGCAGCCAGACTAATAAAATAATAAAATCCTCAGCGTCAAGATGTGGTAGTTATTTTTTATTACTAAAATAATACACATAAAAGATGATAATGATTAACAGCACCATGCAATCACAATCCTTTAAAACTGTAATTGATTCATTAACCTGTATCATAATATAATAATTGAGCAATATTTTTTATACTACTGTAGATATGTGTAGGTTTGATATTCTGTGGTAGCATTTATAAATACATTTTCAAAATGTCAATAGTGTTAAGAGATTAATGGGGAGATATATCCAAAACCAACTAGAATGAAACAATTTGTCAAACCTTTCTCATTTCAAGTACTGACTCACAAGTAGCACAAACAGGTCACAGACAAGGAGAGGCTGTAATAAAACATTTTATAATGCAAAAGTTAATTAAAATGTCTTGACTAAGGAACCTAGAATAGGTTGATATGTGAGCTTGTCAAACACACTGGCAGCTGGTATTAATCTCTTGCCCTCAAGTACATTTTATTTATTGTTTACATTTCACATTGTTATACTTGTTATACCAGCTCCCCGAATGCAGCTGCACATTTATTTATATCACTGTCGAACTCGGCTCAGTTAATGATGTGAGCATCATGAGGAGTTATATGTGCCTACAAGGTGATATTCTTTCACCATATATTAAACTGTGCTCTGTGTATGCTCCCTGTCAACTAACTGCACAAATACATTTCTCAGTGAGGTATTTTTCTTTTTTTTAATATTTGCTTTTTTGTGTAAAGTGGAGCCTATTTTTGAGAATAATTTGAATTAAATTATGTTCAGCAAAGATAAACTATATTACAATTATGTACAATTTGGGCCTGTTTGGACTTTTGTATTTATGTGTTGTTTCCATTTTGAAATGTGCCCTGAGCACTATTCTTCTGTGTTCCTCACACTGATTTTTAAAGTGGGTGCTTTTGAACCAGTTGATTATCTGACTACACAGCGTCATGCAGCAGCATATTTATTTACAGTACCAGCATCCTAAGGCTTGGCCAATATAATGCAGATTACATTATGCTGTTTTTTTTTTTTTTTTTAAATGTTTGTTGGATTATTACTTATTCAGATGATCTAGTTTCCTGTTCTGTCACGGCATAATAGCGTGACATAAATATAAATGCCTGTGCTACATGTGGGTGGGACAGATGTCATTATATATACACTGTTTATATTTTATTATTATAGAGTTTCTGTCAAGGTCATTGATTTTATATCACGTTGTCTTCTGAGACAAATTTTGCTCATTTATAACAATGACCTCAGGTTCAGCGCTACCTTTCGGTCTTTTGCTCTGCTTTTTAAACCCTAAATCTCTCTGCTGCTATTCTGGGACTGTTTTGACACTGCAGAGACAGGCTGAGTAAATTCCATGTCAGCAGGCAGGCAGGGGCTACCCCATAGAAATCCGGTCCAAAGCCCACAAGTTCATATTTTTGATAGTAACTCACTCATGCGTCATCTCTTACAGTGATGTTGAAGGTAATTAGAGTGAAAACCCACATGAAGTACCTCTTCTGGAGTGAGGCACTTTCAAAACAAACAGCCAATAAATTGTGGCCTTTCCATTTATATCAATATAAACATGGACAGTCGGTCAGCATCGCTGGTTGGAGCGGGGGGAAATAACAATAAAAAGAGTGTATTCACAGTGCCAACAAAGCAGAGAAATCGCGTGGTGTGCTGTGAGTGAAAGAGTATTATTTTATAATCCATTTCATCCAGGTTTTGCTACTGAGCCACAGCTCAGCTAAAATTGGCCCCACACTTACAAAGTTCACTCACCTCTAACTCTCTCTGCAGAGATTACAGTCTGTGTTGCCATGTTTCTACATCCACCATTTCATCCAGATTTTTGTCCCCATAGTTTTCCCCTTTCTATGCCAAAGGGAGCATAAATAACCAACACTAGTTTTTTATTGCATGTCCATTTCTGTTTTGGTACCGACAAATCATGGAATTTGTGTTCTGTGTTGTCCTCTGTATTTACTCTGTTGTTCAGTATGTGCTGCTTTCTGACTGCCAAGACTAAAAACAAAATCTTGTATAAATGTTTATACAAAGTTTCATGTTTTTAATATAGGTTTCAACAGTCTTCAAGTCTGTTCCTTGTTTTAGGTAGCTTAGAACAATGTAAACTCATACTGTAATATATGATCATTGACAAAGTAATTAAGATGTCTGATTATTTGTTTGTGGCAAACTAACATTCACATAATTAGAACCCAAAAAGAAAGGCAATAATCTTTCAATATAAAACTGGAATACTGAAAAGCCAAAAATAGTTCTTGTTTTGATGAAATATTTATGACACATGGATGCCTACTTTTAATCCACCGTCACTTTTTCACTCTTAAATGTTAACATTTAAAATAGGATTGAAAACAGCAACTAAAGCATTTATTCATTCTTTTTTTTATTTTACCGCTTATCCTCTAGTGGGTCATGGGGGAGCTGGAGCCAGTCTCAGCTGACATTGGGCGATAGGCGGGGTACACCCTGGACAGGTCGCTAGTCATATATAGAAAAAGACTCACATTCACACCTACGGGCAATTTAAAGTGACCAATTAAACTAATCTGCATGTTTTTTGGTCTGTTGGAGGAAGGTGGAGTACCCAGAGAGATCTTGCGCAACTTGCAAACTCCACACAGTTTGTAAAATGTACACAATTTTCTGATTTCATAGTGACAGCTTGCAACCTGGATTAATGTTGCAAAAGCAGTGCACTAACTGAAACACGATGGTGTGGTTACCATTACCAGTACCTACATCAAACTGTAGATGGCAAACTAAGGCTGCTTGTCTGGAGTTAAGTGATTGATGGTGGAATACAAAACAAATAGCTAGCACAACACGAATGTAAATTTAAAAAAGAGCTGGACAAACATTCAAGGCTATTCTTTAATTATTCATTTGCACGGAAAAGTGTGTATTTGAATGCCAACCCTAAGGTTCAAGAAAAAATAAGTAAAGGCCTGTAGCCATATGGTTTTGGTGCCAGTCGTTTCTGTTTTGGTGCCTAGATCACTGACGGCACCACGGAATAGGAAAGATCATACCAGCCACCGTCATGACTGCAGTAAAACATTGCAATTTGTGTTGGTCATTTTAATCTCAGGGCCAGACAGCTGCATGGCTTAACAAGGCATATTATTTAATTTTAATTTGTCTTTGGTACCATCTTGTAATGAAGCATTGCCATAAAAAGAGTGTGGCGCATGAATCTCCTTTCCGTTTTGGACATGATGGAACCTGTTATTATTGTCTTTGCCTTTCTCATGAGGCTCTATGCAGTCCTCTATGTCTGGAGCATTTAGCCCAAATTAGAGCAGCTCTTAAGTTGGTGCAAGAGGATATAAAAAGGAAGCAGGTCTTGGCTAGGTGATGGAGTGAGTCTCCCCTGCAGAGATCCTGTGCTTTGGTAAGAGCGCCTCCGGCTCATCACTGCTTGACTGATGCCAAAAAAGATAAGGCGGTGACCTGAGTTCCTGTGAGAGTTGTTAAAATTAAAGTTAGTTTGTGCGGACGTGTGTATGTGCGTCCCTTATTTTTATGATTAACCTGGATTGTCAGCAGTCTTTCCCTCCGCTCATCTCCCAGGGGCCACGGCATTGATCAGGTGGTAATTGTCATTTTGTGTGTATGTGTGTATCTTTGAGCCTTGCTGCTGCAGCCCCAGTTAAACAGCCACACAGTCATATACAGTATTGTATACAGTATTGTTACAGTATCCAAAAGTATTGGAAGAGTGAGGCCATTCCTTTTATAGACTGAAAACATTTGGGTTTGACAAGAGATGAATATGAAACAAAAGATCAACATTTCAGCTTTTATTTCTAGGTATTCACATCTGGATCTGATACACAACTTAGAAGATAGCATTATTTGTAATGGAACACCACATTTTTAGGTGAGCAAAAGTATTGGAACATGTGACTGACAGGTGTGTTTTGTTGCCTAGTTGTGTCCTATTCAAACAATAAATAATGCTGAATGTCTATGCTCAATTTTAGATTTGGGTTTTACCTGTGCAGACTTAGTTAGTTATAGTTAGAGGTGTAACCAACATGAAAACCAGAGAGCTGTCTATGGATGAAAAAAAAGCAATTGTGAAGCTGAGAGAAAATGGAAAATCAATCAGAGCCATTGCACAAACATTGGCCATAGCCAGTACAACCATTTGGAATGTCCTGAAGAAGAAATAAACTGGTGTACTAAGTAACAGACGTCGAACAGGTAGACCAAGGAAAACAACAGCAGTTGACGATAGAAACATTGTGAGCTGTAAAGAAAGACCCTAAAACAACTGTTAGTGACATCAGCAACAACCTCCAGAGGGCAGTAGTGAAGGTATCAGAATCTACTGTTTGCAGAAGACTTCGTGAACAAAATTACAGAGGCTACACCAGAAGATTCAAACCACTCATTAGCAAAAAGAATAGGAAGGCCAGGCTGGATTTTGCCAAAAAGTACAGAGACAAGCCACAAAAATTATGGGACGACGTTTTATGGACCGATGAGAAAAAGATTAACCTTTACCAAAGAGATAGAAAGGCTAAACTTTGGAGAAAGAAAGGATCTGCTCATGATCCCAAACATACAAGCTCATCTGTGAAACACGGTGGAGGTAATGTCATGGCTTGAGCTTGCATGGCCTCTTCTGGGACGGGCTCATTAATCTTCATTGATGATGTAACACATGATGGCAGCAGCAAAATGAACTCAGAAGTCTACAGAAACATTTTGTCTGCCAATTTAAAGAAAGATCAAGTCAATATCCAGACTTAAACCCTATAGAGCATGCATTTTACCTGCTAAAGAGGAGACTGAAGGGAGTCACCCCCCAAAACAAACAACAACTGAAAGAGGCTGCGGTGAAAGCCTGGAAAAGCATCACAAGAGAAGAATGCAAAAGTTTGGTGATGTCAATGGGTCACAGGCTTGATGCAGTTATTGCAAGCAAATGATTTGCAACTTAATATTAAGTCTTATCCATTTTAATCTATTTTAAGTCTGTCTGTTCCAATACTTTTGCTCAACTAAAAATGTAGTGTTCCGTTACAAATAATGCTATCTTCTAGGTTGTGTATCAGATCCAGATGTAAATATCTGGAAATAAAAGCTGAAATGTTGATCTTTTGTCTCATATTCATCTTTTGATGTCAAACCCAAATGTTTTTAGTCTACAGCAAAAATAAAGGAATTGGCCTCACTGTAATACTTTTGGAGGGGACTGTATCCCCATCAACCTACATATCTGGCAGTGGTCTGAAAAATCTAAATGGATTCTGAGAGATAGTAGGAGGTGTGGATGCATACAGTACGTGTGGGTGAGTATGTTGATTGGAGATCTACTAAAAGTATTTGCTTTTTTGTGGAGTCCTGCAGTTACTTTATATTTGAATGTCTTTTATGTCTGCGTCACCACTGTTTTTAATCATTTTCCCCTTTCACTCAATGATGTTCCTCTCATTGTTTTCCTGCCTAAGCAGCTCCCCTGTGCCGTAATGATGATATGCTAAGCATCCTATCCTTGTGACTGCACTGAAAGAAAAATAGTCATATTAACACCTTGTCTCCCCTTCCCTCTTACATCTTTTCCTCAGGTGATATCCATGGGCAGTACACAGATCTACTGAGGCTGTTTGAGTATGGTGGCTTTCCTCCAGAGGCGAACTACCTTTTCCTGGGTGACTACGTGGACAGAGGTAAACAGTCCCTGGAAACCATCTGCCTGTTGTTGGCCTACAAGATCAAATACCCAGAGAACTTTTTCCTGCTCAGGGGCAACCACGAGTGTGCTTCCATCAACCGTATCTACGGATTCTACGATGAGTGTGAGTAGATATCAACTCTTCTTACACATATATACGTACATGAACACACCTAAAGGGCACATATATTCAAAGTATAATAATGTGTGTTTATTTGCTTCACCAGGCAAGCGCAGATTCAACATTAAGTTATGGAAGACCTTCACTGACTGCTTTAACTGCCTCCCCATTGCTGCTATTATTGATGAGAAGATCTTCTGCTGCCATGGAGGTGAGACAGCTACAGTTAGTAACTCATCTCCCCTCTCCTTGTCCCCAATGTGATGTCCTTCTTCAAAATAATTACAAAAAAACAAAAAACAAGGCAGCTCAGTATCAAAAGATCAGCCATTATTAAATCAAAGATAAACTTTTTTATTTTCCATTACAGGGCTATCGCCTGATTTGCAGTCAATGGAGCAGATCCGTAGGATCATGAGGCCAACAGATGTACCTGATACAGGTAAAGTGCATGCTTGTGTGTGTGTGTGTGTCTGTGCGCGTGCGCTGGCACATGATACTGAACATGTTCACTTCCTCTGGATTTCTCCCCGGAATTTAAGTTTACCTTTAAACCAAAACATGCAGTCTCTCTCTTCCTGAGTAAAAGACTGTTCTGCGTTACATCAGCAAAGTGAGCTGGATCCTCAGCACATTGTTTCCCCCGTTACCTGTCTGTTCTCTCCTTTCAACTCTTTTCCTGATTTATGTGTCCCTTTTCTCTATCTGCCCTGTACATCTATCCTCTCCTTGTGTGTCTCATAGGCCTGCTCTGTGACCTGTTGTGGTCTGACCCAGATAAGGATGTACAAGGCTGGGGAGAGAATGACCGCGGGGTCTCCTTCACCTTTGGGGCCGACGTGGTCAGCAAGTTCCTAAACCGTCATGACCTGGACCTCATCTGCAGAGCCCACCAGGTGATTAGGAAGGGGATGAAGGTGTAGGGCTGTAACTTTATTCAGCACTAGATTTGTTTGCTTTATTAAAATGGTATGAAACAGAGAATGCAGAGCCACTGTTTGTATTTGTGACACTGACATCAGGTATGTTTATCTGATGAATGACCAAAAACTATTGATCACTATTCCAATTTTTAACTTTTCTGTTCATTGATTAAAAGACTAATAATTTCAATACTGTTTAAATTAGTCACAGCTATTTCAGCTCTGTGTTTGGGTGTTTCATATTGATTCAGGTGTAGGTGGTTTTGTACACTCAACCTCAACTGGACTAACGATTGCTGAAGATCTGTTTCTTGATATTGATAGCTGTAGGCGTTGGAATAATGTCACGTCTTCCAACAGGTTGTGGAGGATGGATATGAGTTCTTTGCCAAACGCCAACTGGTCACACTTTTCTCTGCTCCAAACTACTGCGGGGAGTTTGATAACGCAGGCGGCATGATGAGTGTCGATGAATCCCTCATGTGTTCCTTCCAGGTAGATGGTGGACTTGTTTATTTATTTTGCTACCTGCCTTTGGGTTTTTTGTTGGAAAAGTGCTGCATTGCTAAAACATTGCATCGTCTCACTGTTTCTGTTTGTGTTTCATCATTTAAAGATCTTAAAGCCCTCAGAGAAGAAGGCCAAGTACCAGTATGGTGGTGTAAATTCTGGTCGGCCCGTCACCCCACCCCGCACCGCTCAAGCCCCCAAGAAGAGGTGAACATGCAGCCTTGGCTTTCCCCCTCCTCCTCACCCTGTCTGTTCCTGGTCTGCCCTCAAGGCAACCTCTGTAACTCCCCTGTATGGCGAAGATACAGGGCTTATCTAATTGCCCAAATCTTTCTCCTCGTTCTCTCCCACTGACCCAACCCTCTCCCCAACTCCACTGACAGCTCTTTTCTTAATGTGTATGTGTACATAAATTTGCTGTGACCAATCTGTTTAATTTTTTTTGCCTGTTTGTTGGTATTTTTGATATTATTAACACTTTTTTTTTTGTGAATTTACTTCCAATGCCATTTGAGGTTTTCTTGAGTTGTGTGAGGAAATGGCTGCTCTAATGTGTAGAGAGGCAAAGCGACTGAGTTAGAGGAATTCCTTTTCAGTTTCCTCAACCAAAACAAAATGGATATTTAACATTGTTTTGCCTTGATCTCTCAAAAGCAGAGAGAATCCTTCCAGTGTATTTCAATGGGATGAGATTTCCATGCAACGCTAAATCTGTAGACGCAAATAACATTTCTTACATTCCAATTTAACAGTATAAACAGATTAAAGCATTTGTGGTGCACTTGCAGTTGTTGTGCATATCCATATTTTATATATATTTAACCTTTTGAAAAAGTGCACCTCCCCGTGAGTAGCAAAGAATGTGAACAGACCGGCTTGAATGAATATAGAGGCTTAATCATATGCTGCTGGTAGTGGACATGCTCTACCTGAACACAACGCCCTCTGGACATTGATTGCCCCACTCAGTTATGCCTCCCTGTGCCTCGACTCCACACCGCGCACAAAAATATGCCACTTCTCACACAGAGCTGATATTGACATTTTCCCAGGTCTATTTGTCATGTGTTTTCATCAAGATAATTTCCCCCATATAATCCTTTTGCAGGTTGTCCATGGGGTCTTAAAATGTATTAAAAGTTGATAAATCAATTTAGCAAAGTTTAGGGCCCTTTAAAAAGTATTAAATGCCATTTTCCAAAGTATTAGATTTTATAACTTGGTTTCAATGCATATCATTTTTTTCAATACAAGTTTCAATGCAATGTCCAAAGAGGTTGTATGCTAAAGTTTACCTGAAATTAATCATTGCATAGGCACGTATTGGGATGCTGTGTAGTTCATTTATTGAATTCTGCTAGATTTGACGTTATCTGAAAAAGACAACTGTTAAAACGGTTGGAACCATGGCTGAGGCCTGTCTTTAGGAATAACTGTGAGGTGTGCTAAGTGCTTGACACAAAGCCACTATGGGACACTGTGTTGCACACTGTGCAACGTTCAAGTGTATCGCTGATGTAATCAGTTAGTACTAGAAGATGCCTCGCTTAGAAATCGCGATGAAGGCTTAAAATCTATGTGAAGGGTCTTCAAAAAAGGTCTTAGATGGTATTTAATTTAAGTTCAGGATTCCTGCATATACCCTGTCTTTATTCATAAAGACAGTAGAAGAAGCCAAGATTTGTATGAATTTGTGCCTGTGGAAAGTTAAATCCATGCATTGGCATTTCACTAATTTACATGAGACAGTTACTAATGATCAGTATTATAAATGCAGACATACTGGATAAATGGTATGTAAGTGCTAACAAAAACTGTGCTTTGGTAATTGGGCCTTTGTGTGAAAAAGCAGGTAGGGATATGGAAGTGTGTAATAGCACTGACTATTGTTTTGTAAGTGTCTAACTTATCTAAGTAAGCCCTTACAGCATTACAGCATACAAAAAAACAACCAGGAATGCAAAGCAAGCTTCACAAAATGCTCCACAATATTTTAATGCTTACTGCAGTGTGTGTGTGTGTGTGTGTGTGTGTGTGTGTGTGTGTGTGTGTGTGTGTGTGTGTGTGTGTATGCAAAAAAACTAAATGAAGAAATTTTGCTTTTGTCAGCTATCTGCCTTTCACATCACCTGTGTCTGTTGGTACAGAATATGAAAACTGGCAGCGATAGGAGTGGGTGGCAAGATCAGGGGGTTTTGGCATTGCTGTGTGTGATTTTGATGCCACCTGGTGTATAAATACAGTAGTGCAATACAAAATAATACAAATCTGACATTGTAAATTTCAAACCAGACTATTAAGGACAGGCTTTTCATTACATTGCCAGTACAAAATATTGTGTCATTTACCACAAAGAGGTACTTCTATTCTTCTGACCAGCAATTAGCCTGGTTGGCAATTGAACTTCAGTCTACTGCAAATATGATACAAACAGTTGACTCTGTGGAAAACAGTTGCCTCTTTTCTGTCTTTCTTTCTTTGCTCTCTGTGGCATTCTGTTGTATTTCTATGTTCTCTTTTCACATCGTTTACTTTTTATTCACTTAATTAATTTCCTAATATGATAATAAAACAATGAAGTATTACCAAAAGCAGTTTTGCAATTTGTACAAGTTTGTTTGAAAGTCTATAAATTCAATAAAATGGATGGAAACTAAAACTTTTGTTTCTTTTCCTTTTTCACTTTCGTTGCATTAAATGTATTTCTATAAATGTTTAAGACCAACTCACTATTCACTATACACTTTATTGTCTGACTATTCAATAGCTCCTTGACATTTTTTCTGTTGCATGAAGTAGAAAAGACCCACACAAGGCAAAAATCATCAGGTTAAATACAGTCAGTCATACTCAAGCAAGATAAGGCGCAGTGAAATGTGTCATGAAAATTCTCTTAATAATAGAAATCAATGAAAATCAGAGGAACTCATTCATTC
Organism: Scomber japonicus; assembly: GCF_027409825.1. Lineage (NCBI taxonomy): Eukaryota > Metazoa > Chordata > Actinopteri > Scombriformes > Scombridae > Scomber > Scomber japonicus. The sequence goes on along the minus strand of NC_070593.1, from coordinate 12,433,485 downwards.
ATTTTATTTTTTCTGCTCATGTGCTCATGTGCTCCAGTGTGACAGTTTGAGTTACTGGTCCCTTCAGACGCCTCCTTGCCCAGTTCACAGCTTTTGGCAAGCCGAAGGTCAGTAACAGGACAAAACACTGAGAGCCCAGGTGGAGGTAAGACAAAATCCAGGCAAAGGTGAGCCACAGTACCACTTTCACAAAGAAGAGAGTGTAGTAGATGACAGTCTCTGAGCTGATTGTGGAGTTCTCCTGGGAAATAATTTAAGAGTCACAATTTGAACTTATCTGACAGGAAGTTAATACCTGAAACATGAATGTATGATTCCCACAATAAAACTGATTATGTCTGGTAATTTCAATATATCACACAGTATGTGAATTCATAGTTTGGTTAGTCGAACCTGTGCATTTTGTGCATCAGCTGTTTCAGCCATCATCAAATCAGGTCTGTCAAAAGTCCTCAGGCTGTAGGCTCTTATCTCCTTTCTGCGCCCAGAAGGCTTTCGTAGCTGTAGTTCTTCCATTGCCACTGAGTCTGTTGATGAAGATGAGGTTGTGGTTTGAGTTCTTCAAACAGCTATGCAATATTATAAACCGAAAATTGAAATCAGTTTGTATTTAGTGTTGCGTCTGCAGTCTTTCTTGACTCACCTTACACACCAGCTGCTGATGAGACAAGCAGGTTTACTTCTTGTCAACCTTTAATGTTACCAAGCACAGAAAAATAAACCTAGAATGTTTGTGTTTAAAATGGAAATTTTAGATAATAATATTCAGAGCTGAAACAGTTGGTTAATTAATGATAATGACGTTACACTTTATTAGAAACACCTGTTCAATGTATTGAAACAGCTCTGCTATAAATTCTACTTTAATGAAGCTTATACATTTTTAGTTTTTGCTGATATGTTCAGATAGGTGATAATTCTATTTATGTGTATTATTAAGGTCATAGCAGGTGGTGGTGTGGTTTTACTGGACTTCATTATATTAAAAAGTGTTCCCTAATATTCACTAGGAACACCCCATAGATGGTGGTGAGTGTATTTTGACAATCAACTGTTTTAATTCAATTCCAATGTATTGTGCCATCTCATACTAAAATACTAAAGAAGAGTGCTTTACATAAAAAACAAAAATGCAAAAAAAAAGAAAAAAGAAACAGCAATAATGTACACATAAAATCATACAAACATACTGTATTTTACGAGTGAAAAGTAACTTACGAAGCAAAAATACCACACATTACTCAGCTCACCTCACATCAAGTTTGCACTTAAGAAAATTGTGATGCACATTTTTCACTACATTTTTCACTATTTTCTGGCCTCTTAGGGACCACAAAAATCAATTGCTTGGCCGAGGAAAGACTCATTTGTTCACCCCTATAATATAACTTTGGGGAGTAATTATTTGTAACGGCATGATGTAATTTAATTACAAAATAAATGTAATTGTAATCCGTTATGGTTACTGAGAAAAAATGTGTAATTAAATTACAGTTACTTACTAAAATGTTGATTTTTTAAACATTTTTTTAATATATTACTGAATACATATACTGCTGTTTTTAATTTTTTAAAATAATTTAAAAAAAATATTTTATAAATAAATCATGATGTGGGCTTATTGTGTTACATAAATTGTGTTACAGTACCAATTAATCCCATGCCAGACTTTTGACTTTTTTCATTAAATATCTTTATTTTATATTCCAAAAATCTACAAAAACCAATGAATACATTTTCAAATGAGAGATAAATCTTGCTTTATTAGAAATGATCTCCCTTATAAATCATATTAGTATCCATGAAAAACACTTGAACTTGTTGGACTTACTTACTCCAACAGTTGAAAACATACGTTAGAAAATTAGAAAGGTAATCAAAAAGTAATCAAATGTAATAAGTACATTACTTTGATTAAGTAATTGAAATAGTTGCACTACATATTACATTTTAAATAGGGTACCTAGTAATCTGCAACCTATTACAAGTAACCTTCCCAATCCTAAATATCGTTTATTGCTCTGCTATAGTTTTGAGTTTTTTTAGTATGTAATACATCTTCCTCAACAATAGGGGGCGATATCTCTGACTCTGGTCCTGTGTCTGTTGTTGACTTCAGAGGGCGCATGCTTCCTATATCACATGGATGAGTCACATTCACTGCTCACTTCCTGTTTTGAGCTTTTGCAGATTTGTGACATTTTCTAACGAAAAAGCTGCTGAACCAGAAGTGCAGGTTGGGTCTCGTCCTCTGCATCTTTTGCAATAATTCATGAAGAGTCGTCGAAGCTAAAAGAGGAGCAGTGTTTTTAAAATTTAGACATGATATTTCCATCGTTGCAGTTTTACTCTAGAAGCAAGCAAAGGGTCTGTCAGCGGATACAACTAATATTTGTTTAGCCGCTGTCAGTCGTGGCTGCTGTTGACAGGACCAAAGTTCATCCACGCAGGTAAGGTTGAAGTAGCAAATGTCGTTAGCTTATTATTCGTGTTTTTTTGCTTTTTGCATGGCTAAAATGTGATATTTATAGTAAAACACAGTCAAAGTACTGCACCTGACTGTTACTGTGTGTCTGACATGTCGTCTCTCTGTCTTTCTGGTTCTCTTTTAACATGTGACATCTCTATTTCTTCACACCTCCAGGGCTGAACAACATCTCAGTGGCAGAGTTTCAATGGCAGCCTGTCCAACAACATCATCAGAGTCTCACTGCTGTCTCAACAATGAACTGTGGAAAGCCTCAAGCTCTGACTGAACAATGGCCAGGTTTAGGCGCAAATCTTGCATCACATTAATAGCTTTGGTGTTGCTTGTACTCATCTTAAGTGTGGTACTAAAATCGCTCACACCAGAGGACTCGGAGTTCGGCGGCCCTGTTGGCATCGAGCTGTTTACGGACAAAAAGAATGACAATCAGATCCAGAGAGACAATAAAGCTGACAGTAAACCAGACCAGACTAAAATGAATGACTCCGCTCAGTCAGACAAAGACAGAGAGCTGGAGGCTACACTGAGGAAGTTTCCTCCTCCCAACTACTATCTCCATGCTTTCTACTACACATGGTTTGGAAACCCCAAGTTTGATGGCAAATACGTCCACTGGGACCATCCACAGATGCCACACTGGGACTTCAAGGTGGCTCAGGGGTATCCACAAGGGAGACACGTCCCACCTGATGACATTGGATCCAATTTCTACCCGGCTTTAGGGGCTTACAGTTCAAGAGACCCCTCCATTTTAGAGGCTCATATGCAGCAGCTACGCACAGCAGCCATTGGTAAGATGAAAATGAACGGGAACTTCACACTGGGGCGGAACAATAATTCAACATTATCACCATTTTCTGACGATATATTATGATATGCCTGGGCGAACCTAGGAAACTGACCTCATTAAGCCAGATGTGACTGATCCAGATTAAATATAGTTTCTTTATCAAGATCTTTAAAAATTCATTCTTTCTGCTCTGAGTTACATTCATCGTCTCACAGTGGGCTGCCAGTTTTTGCCACAGCAATCCTTCATCAAATGTTATTAGGACTGTAACTTACTATTATTTCTATTATCAAGTAATCTGTTCATTATTAATCAATTAGTTGTTTGGTCCATGAAACGGTTAAAGATGGCATTCAGCATTTCATAAGCCCAAGCCTCAAATGTCTTGTTTTGCCCCCACCAACTGTGCACAACACAAAGATATTTAGTTTACAGTCATAGAAGACTAAAGTAACCACAAAATATTCATATTTGAGAAGCTGTTTTTCAGAGAATTTGGACATTCAAACGACTCAAAGTGATAAATCTATTATTGAAATAGCTGGGAATTAATTTAGGCAGCTAATTAACAGACTAATCATCAAAGCTGAAAATGTTACTTCAAATGAGCCCACTGAGTACTATGCAGTGGGGCTGGCTAATTTAAATTAGTTTAGGTAAAAAAGTTGGATTGGGTGAGAAAAAGTAGGATCGGTGCATCTTTAGTGAAATGATCAGGATTTATAGTACTAGTAACATTATTTTACAATGTAGAAGATATATGCAAAATCTAACTTAGAATAATCAGACTGGTTTTCAGTGCTGTGACCTGCGTTCATTCACCATTCATTCAAAAACCTTACCTAACTTAGTCAGTTTTTATATACAATACACATAGAGTCATTTATTTGGACAACAGAATTTTGTAGAAAATGTTACTTTATCATCACAAAACAATAATAGCACAAAAATAATATTGATTAATTGTATAGCCGTCTGTTTTGATACATACAGTAATTCAATGATTGTAATCAATAAATTAATTATAAAACTTAAAGTTTCACAGATGTATTTATAGTGTTCACACTTTATAATAGTGTTATATTTACAGTAAATTACCTTTTTAAATGTTGTGAAACTGATTATCATTTAGGTAACAAAATAGGATGTAACATACATTATCCATATTTTGACAAGTATTTATATCCAATAAACGCTGCACTGATTATCAGCATTCTCATTTCCGCCATTGTCAGCCCTTTATCCCTTCCCATAGTATCACCTCAGTACATTTAGGGATAATATATTGTTATAATAATTGTATTATAATATAATGTATATTATGTTCATTAAAGTGTTTTGTCATTCAGGTTTGAGGAACTGTTATTTATTTGCAGGTGTCCTTTCTGTTTCCTGGTACCCTCCTAGTACGAAGGATGACAATGGTGAGCCAACAGATGACATTGTGCCTTTGCTGCTGGAAGTGGCACATAAATACTACATTAAGGTCTGTATGAACACAACATCGAGCTTTATAAGCATCTGTGTGCAATAGTTGAATACACGTGTGATGTACCAAGTCTAGTGCCCAGTCAATAATATCGGTGGGCCTTTCACAGATATACCAGTATCGGTGTCCATGTTTTCCCATATGCACTGATATAAAACTTTTTCTACAGAAATTATAATGCAGAAAATAATGATCAGAGTAATTTAACCATGGAGTCATTATGTAGTTTGTCCAGCAGAGAGTGCTTCGACTTCATTTACAATACAGTCAGCTCCGCATGTGGGGCGGAGTTAGTATCAGAGGGTAGTACAGATTTGGAATCAAGCGATGTCTCCACAGAAGTTGCAAACGAGTTTGTGAAAGACATACTATGAAGTTAACAAACAATGACCCCATCATTTTCCCTTTTCAATATAACTAATATAACATTAAGTCCATCCCTATGGAAGCGTATCTGCACCTTTATTCAAATGGAAATTCATCCTGCAAAATGGCAATTCAATCTTCAATTTTGTCATGCAATTTGACAATGCTTTTTTTTTTTTTTATTCGCAATTCAATATGCAAAGTGATAATGCAATCTTCAATACAGTTTTAATTATCTCAATGAAAATTAGGAATTTAAATTAAATTACATGAAGTGCAAAGTGGCAATGCAATCCTCGCATCACTTTGTATTTTCTTAGGTTAAACAATGAAATACAACAGCGCCCCCACTTACTGGATTGCATTTCCACACGCATTATCTGCACCAAAATTCAACCAATCAGAGACAGGGAACGTTCATGCTTGTGCACGGGTCAAATGGAGGAGTTGGTTTAGCGGAATCAGTCGGAGCGAGTCAGTTTGCAATGATAAATATAGCGGAGTCAGTCATAGCTAAGTCGGTAGCGCAGCTCCTGAGAGAGGCCGCTGCAGCACTTGAGGAGCAGGGATGGCCCCAAGAAACACCATCTCCACCTACAGATAACCCAAGACCGGTGTCATGCCAAAAAGTGACCTGACTAAATTAACATAGTAATATTAGCAGACTGAAAAGTTTGCAGGTTTTCTGCAGCTCAGCAGATGGTGCGGTGGTGGACTGAGTCTGTTGACTTCCTACTACGTTGTGACCTAGTTTATGAGACACAATGATGAAAAATAAACCACTTCCCCATTTTTTACTGTGTGATGACCAGTAGAGTTAGGGGAAAAATGTACATATCGCGATTTTTTTATGGGGTGATTTTAAAAATCGATTTTTCTCCCCAGAATTGATTTTTTTTTTCTATTTTTTTATTTTCTAAGTGTTTTATTTTATTACCTTACAGCACTACCTTCTCAGCGCCGCTGCAAAAATGACTGTGGTTGAAGTAACCTGACGTTAACTATGTTGATCACTTGCTCAAATTCATTAGAAGTTGCTACCAGCGAGTTAACTATATAACTTCACTTTTGGCTTCGGTGTAGGCTTTATAACACAACCTGACCCCTCCCTTCATAAGCTACTGAAGTAGGGGGAGTTTAAATGCAGACATCCCAACTCTCCTGGACGTCCTGTGGGTCTCGAGCATATTGATAGCGGCTCCTTGACGCCCGCAAATGAGATACAATCTCCTGGAATCTGGAGCAACCAAGCAAGAGCGTGCACTAGAGTGACTGAGCGCGTGTGCGTGTCTGTGTGTGTGACTATCAATGCAGTGCGTGAGAGCACAGCGTCCTGATGGTGTGTGTGTTGCTGCTTATTACACCAATCGCACCTAAATCTTCTAAAGTGTAGGAGCAGTTCACACTACATAAAATTAGCAAGTGTGTGCTGCATCCTGCGCACGTATGCACACGCACAAAAAAACAATCGGTATTCTATAGCTTTTGCGCGTCATATCAAAGATAGAATGTCACTGTGTGGATCATTAACCTTGTTGCTCCCTGGTTATAGTTAGTGAACTATCAGCTTCTACCTGCTCAGATCTCACAGTCAGCAGTAGGAGAGGAGGAGAGCAGCAGGGGAATCTAACACACATACAGTAGTTTGTATGGAAGCCTAATGATGGAAAAAGTAAAACTGGTTACTACAAAAATAAACCATTATTATTATTATTTATCTTTTATTTATTGTTCCAACAGCTCAGGTCGACTGAACAACAGAAAATACCTATTTTTGTGTAGCATACATGTGTATGTTATTTTGTTAAAGCTATCAGACATTACACTACTTCAGAGAGCACTGAGTAGTCAGAGCACTTTACTTATTATTTTAAATCATATTGATTAATCTATTGAACAATTCATTACATTGACACAGGCTGATGTGCATTGTTTATGGGAATGTAATTCATGGTTTATCATCTCTAGAAGTGTATGATTCAACTTTTGTTTTTTAAGAAGGAAAAGAAAATTGCAATTATTGATTTATATCGAATCGCATTACTTGTAGAATCGCAATTATCAAGAATCGTGATACAATCGTATCGTGACCAAAGCATATCGTCCCAACCGCTAATGACCAGCTCATCATACTCGAAACACTTGAACATGATTAACAGAATAACGTTACGGTGTAACACCGCTGCCAGTCTTCATCACTTCTCTCTGCTGTTTGTGAGTTATAGTTATACATGAACGGTGAAATATTGATAATGACATTTATTGATATACAATAAATATATATTTATGGTTGGAGTTCAATCAATTGAAATAATGACTGATAAGATACAGTACTGATGTTTATTTTGCTATTTTATTTTGTTAGTGCTAATTTCTAGAAATTCTTAACAATGTTAAACATTCCTCATTAGTTACTTGTTTAATAAAGCCACCTCATATCAGTGAACACGCCACATAGAGAATGTCTTTCATTCCAGGTCAAAAATCCATTACATCGGCCACCATACCGGTTATCGATGAATATTCCTACTCTAAAATCGGTATCGGTTTCAAAAATCCCATATCAGTCGGGCTCTAAGCAAGTCGCTTTAAAACATCTGTAATATTCTAAAAATAAGAAATGATTGTTCTCAAAAAATAATAAAGAGAATAAACTGAAATGATTTTATGTTGTCATGATTTGTTTGTTAACAGGTTTGTTTCCATATTGAACCATACAAAGGAAGAGATGAAGTCAATATGTACACTAATATCAAATACATCATTGAAAAGTGAGTAGTATTGTGTTTCTTCAGAGACATCCCATGATTTTATAATCTTTCCAGGAATCATTTTTTTCATGATTAATATCTCCTCTCCTCAGATACGGAGAGCACCCTGCCTTCTTCAAGTACAGGACAAACAATGGAAAGCTCCTTCCACTCTTCTACGTGTATGACTCCTATCTGATGAACTCGGAGCAGTGGACCAAACTGCTAAAACACACAGAGAGTAACAGCATCAGGGATACCCCGTATGATGCCATATTCATCGCCCTGCTGGTTGAGGAGAAACATAAGCGGGATATCCTGACTGCGGGTTTTGATGGCATCTATACCTATTTCGCCACTAATGGCTTTTCCTATGGGTCCACTCAGCGGAACTGGGACTCCATTAAGGCTTTCTGCGAAGATAACAACCTGATATTCATTCCAAGTGTGGGTCCAGGTTATATTGACACAAGCGTTCGACCCTGGAACTTCCAAAACACTCGAAACCGTATCAATGGGAAATACTACGAGACATCGCTAAGTGCTGCATTAGAAGCCAGGCCTGATTTCATTTCCATAACATCTTTTAATGAATGGCACGAGGGAACTCAAATTGAAATGGCAATTCCCAAAGCGAGCCAGACTGTGTACTTGGACTACCTGCCTAATAAACCTGCCATCTACCTGGAGATTACTCGCAAATGGGCTGCGATATTTGGTGGTGAGCGCAGAAGATGGCAGGAATGATCTGACTAAGAGCCATTTAGTGTTGATACTGTATTTGATGTTATAATAACTAATAATAACTTAATGAAGAATACACAACCAAGTACAAAGGATGAATGATTGATTGAGAAAAGCCACAGGCAAGTCAACGACTTCATTACTGATCTATGTTACCTTTTACACTTGGGTACACTTACACTTACACTTTACTTGCTTTACGTGCTTTAAACTACTTCATGTTTACACAACCTGGATTAATGACATAATGAGCATGTTTTATCACTGTTATAGGTTTCAGTTTATTTCCAGCTGAAGCTATGTGTAGGCATGTTTTTGCCTTTGCCTTTCTGTAATCTGTGACTATATTAAACCTCAATAGATATAAATGATGTACACCCTAACAAGAATGGAAAGACACAAGTAAACAAAGCAGTCTGATGGTACAAAAGCTGTTGCCTCACTTTCTCTTCCACCATAGATCTTGATATTTGAAAGGCATGTCAGACTAAAATCTTGAAAAGGATCATAGTGATGCAAACAGTACAGGGATGACCAGACAGTAGCTCAGTAATTGAAACTGACGTGCAGCCCAGGGACAGAGTGGAGAGTAAAATCAATGCTACTTTTATCCGTGGAATAGTTCTTATGGTTAATGGTCTGTCACTATTGTGCATGTCTGATACGTGCGTGTCAAAGTGGCATGTGTCTGTCTGTATTTGTCACTTACAGAACCTTAACACCGCTCTGATTATAGTTTTCGGAGCTCCTTCGCTTCAAAAGTTAACGTGCTGAAGATGAAAAGTTGCTCATTAGATAATTATCACTCCACCACCTCTCCTGACATCTAGGTGCATGAGAGTGAGTCAGAGACAGGTGCAGGATGCAGGGACAGTGCAGAGATCCTTTACTGTGGTGAGTGATGAAAGGGATTTGACAGTTTAGAATAATTTGTCAATGGGAATATTGAATGGGAAACATTTCAGTCAAGGTGTCCTGTATGACCAATAAAGTCAGGAGCAACATTTTCTTGAAAATGTGCTAACTTAATATACTGTTCTCAGGTGAACCATCTTTTGCTATGCTCAATTTCAAACTGTAAATCAACACTGGACCCTCAAATTCATTGTCATTTATTTGTAAAGGCAATCAGAATTTGCCATATGGCACAGCTGTGACATATAGATTAATCAATTTCTATACTTAGCTTTTTAATAAGTTCTAATATGATCTAGGGCCAAACACTTCCGCTGGATATAATTATAAAATGTATCCAGTCAGATCAAAGTGTCAAAACACCTGTTAAAAATACCTCCCATTAGATGTACAAATTTACACGGTACAGTAGGCTACTGATTTTTTTGTTAGTGTCCATTTTTAGAAATGCTTATGTTAAATACTTCATTATTTAGCCTACTTGTTTAATAAAGCAACCTCATATAGTGAACAATCTGCATAGAACATCTATTTTCATTCCAGTTCAAAAATTCATTATCGGCCACCATATCGGTTAGGCTATCTGTAAACTTTTCCACCCTAAAATCGGTATCGGTTTCAAAAATCCCATATTGATTGTACTCTAGATGATACTGTGATAAATGCTCTGCCTGAGAGCGACTATAACTTTCACGTTATAATGTTTTAAGTTTCACTTAAAACAAAGGATGTAGCAGGCCCCATGACTGTGGTTGCCTTGGGCCCCAAAATGACTAAATCCGCACCTGCTTACCTGTGGGTTGCTGAGAAGCAGGTCTTTATAACGTGATTTTAGTCTTTTTCTGTCTGACTCTTGGAATTATAACGTGACACTTATCACGTTATAACGCCGCAATACGTACTGATTTCTCAGCATCTCATTCACTCTGACTCTGCCACGGCCCGCAGCTGCAGTGACGGTAAACAGAGCAAGGTAGCGCATGGGCAGCCAGCAGGGAATTATTCCACATCGCATCACATCCCTGAGCATATATGGCGTCCCAACACACCGAGCCATGATGTTAATGTGCAAGCTGAGCGAGTAGTCACCAATTTCTTTTATCATTTAAATTATCTTTATTTTATTCATTTTTTATTCGCAGCCATCATCCTTTGCGTCGGTGTGCATCAGCGGGGAAGATTGCAGTGCACATTGCTACAGTAGGTATCATTTTCCAGATCAAAAACGATGGATGTGGGATCATCCGGATCCACTCCTGCAAATACGGCGGACGTTTTTTTTATTCCAGCGCCGCATCCTCATCCTCCATATGTTGCAAGGTGTCTTTGAAAATGGACCTCTGGAGGAAATGAGAAGAAAGGTCTTTTTTGACTCACGCCTGTCGAGATGGTGAGTGAAATGCATTGCTATTTTTTCCCCCTGCACCCATGGCTGAGCAGCAGTACCTGCTTTAGACAGCAAATGCTTGCCAGCTAATTAGAAATGATCCCCACAGAAAGATGTCACAGCAAAAATCACTGACTGGTGCTTTCCATCGTAGCATCATTACATTTTAACGCACTATAGTTTACACTGAATGTGACCATCAAGGCTTTTTCTCCTATCGACACATGTGACTTGTATTTCAAGCCTTTGATTGCGCTCTTGGATGTGTTAGTAGGATAAATAGTCTACTGTCCATTTTCAGCACCGTATACCACGCTATTATTCATATTATGCGCGTTTTTTTTCCCTTTTTTTGGTGCTCAAAGGGCTGTTGTGTTTGGCAACACATGAAATATCCAAACGCTTCTCCAATATTCTCGTTAACTTCAATGCAGTGTTTCGCCGAAAGACAACCATTAAATAAAAAAACAGCGGCTCGTCTGTGGCATCACGTTTTTAAAAAATGACCTTCAGTGCTCGGTGGCTGGAAATTAATTCTCACCTGGGATGGAGTGTCCTTTTTACAATCAGTGCAATGGCCTTCCTGACAGAACACACATAAATCAAAGTGGACATTAAAAAGAAGATAATAAAATTGTGGGATGTGTGCTCTCCTCCTGCCCTTTAGCCTACCTCTTACTAAAACCACATCAGGGATTTAATGCATCTCTGTGAGTGATGCTACCAAAATCTGTGCTTGTAGGGTTTTTTTGTAGCCTCTCTCTACTCATTTTAAAGGTAGCCCCGCTGCAGACTACTCACCCATGCGGTGCTCATGTCCCAAATACATCACAATGCATTTGACCAAACCCCAGATATCTTATTTAAAATCTGAATGAATGATTGAGCTGCAGGCATGTCTCACTCTGGTCTCTTTTTGTTGGTGTAGAGATGAACACAGAAGAGGAAAATAACTGTGAGCAATGCTGTATTACCCCCTCATATTAAATACTCTGACCTCAGCACCATCACCATGGAGACACTATAACTTTACCTGCACACTGCCTATAAGCCTGATTTTATCCCTATACTACAATTCAACCTTTCAGAATCTATAGGTACTGTGTTTTATCGCGATACTACAGTTCAGCCTTTCAGAATCTATAGGTACTGTATTTTACATCCCTGACACAAACCGCATGTGACACAAACCACATGTGAGGGCATGCTTAAGCTTATCGCTACCGCTGACATAAAATGTGTTTCAGCGGTATAAGAGGATTTGCCTACATGAAAATGTATTGATACCGCAAGCTTTTAAAAGGAGTTACACTCATCTGACCCTGGTTCATGTGGCCTTTAGGTGCAGATCTGGGGATGTAAGTCACAGATGATGGTATGGATGAAAGAGATGAAGGGGAACTGTTATACTTAAGGCCAATACCATTCTCTATATGGCGTACTGAACAGATGATGTAAGGATAATATGAGTTCACAAACTGCTTTTATTGATTTAAATCTGCTTGTATGGCCTCTTTATGCAACATGCAGGTGTGTTGAGCCCCATGAGCTGGAGAGTCAGGGGGTCTTTCTACTCTACTCAGCCTTAAGATGGCAGTATTCTCTTACAATAGATAGCGTTTGACAAAAACTAATAACAGCTGGGAGCTTAGTCTGTGCTTAACTGGCAATTTTGAAATAACATGCATGATTAACTGGCCATTTTGATTATGATTAATGTAAGTGTTTTCGGTTTATGTCCCAACTTCATTTAAAAGATTTGTTTGTGGAGATAAAGCTGCAATTTAATTGCATATAACCTTCAAAAATGCTGCTGCAATTTTTTTTCTGTGGTGATGTTATGTTTCTTGCCCCCTGCCCCCTACCCTAATTGATTCTCTCTGATTCTCTTTCCCTGCTCATGTAAAGGAGGCATCATTAAGAAGACCTGTACATTCAAGATCAAACACACTTCATTAAATCATTAGGGATCATTATTATTCTGTGTAAGAGCAAAGAAGCATCTCTCAGCTGTGACCTGCAGTTGTTTTTTTTCTATGAGCACTGAATCACAAAGAAGATTGATCCCACTGTCGACCCAATGTAGGAACTGCTCACTCCGATTCCCACAACCTCTACTCTTGCTTGGATTTCAGCATTCAGTCAAATCCACAAGGTTTGTATTACAATTTTCCCATGGAGGTAACACATTTTTCTTTATCAGTGATCCAAAGCCCTGGCTGCCTCAATAATAGCAGGATGTATATTCATATTATCGCAAGAACAGGAACATGGTGTGCAGATGCAGATGTTCACAGGCCAACTGTAATTAAATGAGGCACAAATGATGTTTAGTGTCGCTGATCCAATGTAACAGACATTATAAATACATCTTATTAGCGTGCAGGACTTTGACACAATTTCCTTATGTGTCTGCATCCTGTTGAGTGGATCTGAATCATGACTTTCATGGCTTCTTCTTTGGTTTGCCCTTTTCAGGACAGAGTATGCCATCTGCACCTTTTCACAGAATCCTACGACCCCTTCTGCTCGGCACTTTCATACTGGGATGCTTTGTGACTCTGTTTTTGATGTATTTTAAACCATCCACCAGCTGGTTATCAGGTCCCGTAGAGTCAACAGTATCCCCAGACCGGGTCAAGAACCTCTTTTCCACCAAGAGCGATAAAAACGTGACCACCGTGCTGATCTGGCTCTGGCCCTTTGGACAAACCTATGACCTAAGCGTCTGCAGCTCTCTCTTCAACATCGAAGGCTGCTTCATCACAGCAGACAGGAACCTCTATAACAAGTCAGATGGGGTTGTCATCCATCACAGGGACATCTGCACTGACCTGTCCAACCTGCCGCCGCTCCAGCGACCATCCTTCCAGAAGTGGATATGGATGAACTTGGAGTCCCCGTCGCACTCCTCCCAGCTGCCTGGGATCGAGAATCTGTTCAATCTGACTCTCAATTACCGTCAGGATGCTGACATTGAAGTGCCTTATGGGTCCATTGTAGCAGCGGACAGCGAGGAGGACTTTGTCCCACCCAGCAAAAACAAACTGATCTGCTGGATTGTGAGCAACTGGAACCAGGACCATGTGCGGGTGAAATACTATAATGAGCTGTACAAACACATTGAGGTTCACGCGTATGGACAAGCCTTTGGGGAGTATATCTCTGATCAAGACTACTTCCCCACCATCGCCAGCTGTAAGTTCTACCTGGCATTTGAGAACTCCATCCACAAGGACTACATTACTGAAAAACTGTACAACCCACTCTCTGTGGGGACAGTGCCAGTGGTTCTCGGCCCAGCTAGGCAGAACTACGAGAACTTTATTGAGGGAGATGCCTTCATCCACGTGGATGACTTCACCTCGCCCAAGGAGCTGGCCGATTACCTGCTGCTCCTGGACAAGAATGAGGAAATGTACCTCAGGTACTTTGACTGGCGGCGGCACTTTAAAGTAAAGAAGGCCTATTTCTGGGCAGAGCACACATGCCTAGCTTGTGATTACTTGCGTAGGCACAAGGAGTACAAGGCATTCAATAACCTTGACAAGTGGTACTGGGGTGGATAGTGCTTTGAAGGGCTATGCAGTGCTTGTTTTATTGTTGAAGGCAGTGCTTTAAGATTTTTGTCCTTCGGTTAACATGAAACTTCATTACTGTTCTGTCCAGAGCTCCCGAATGATGTTTTTTTATTGGTTCAGTGGTCCAGTGACACATCCATCTTGTTTTTATTATGTCTTTTTTTGCAAGCCAATTTTGCTAAGCCTTACTTACTTTTATGTTATCCATTTACAATTTTTAATTTATTTTTTTAAGAATTACAAATGCACTAGATTTTGTATTGCTCTTTCAGCCCATGTTTTGCTTATCATGACCTATTTTGCTGCTAATTTTGTTGTATTTTTAGTATGAATGCTTGATTGTATGGATGAACCTCTACAATGGACAACATTTACGATGCAAGAGTGTTGTTTTTTTCTTTGAAATATCACACATTTATGTTATTTTTCTTTTTGAAGTGGCACAAAGAGGACATTGAAGTAGTGTTTCGCTGTGAAAGGGAGACTGACAGAAAAAATATTTATGTAATATTTATTCAAGTGAGGCATTATATGATAAAAACATTCTCATCTGTGCTAGTGATGCAGTCACCTATGCAGTGTTTACTGAACTCTAATGTGAAAGTAGTTCAATTGTGTCATGTACATACTGTGTATTTTGGGATTATGTAGCTGTCATTTTTTCCATATTTTTGTAAATCTGCATTTGCACTGCTAATCCACACGTTACCTATCTTAACATAATGTACAGTAAGACAGACGACCATAGTATTATGTGGTTGTAGATGGCATATGGTGATCATTGCCCTGGCAGTCTCTGACAGCAGATGTGACTCTGCTCCGTGAGAGGAAGGTTACTATTTTAATCATATTGTGAATTGTTCATTGTCACATGTGATGTGTCAGAGTGCAGTTGGATCCTGTGTGGATGATGATAGTACAGTACAGAGCCATTGTACTGCAATATGAATACTCCCCCACACCTCATTATGTTGCATTCTAATTTGATCTACAAAAGTTGTTAATATATAATTGAATCCAGTGATGGTAAAGAGCACAACATTGACATATTACTGGATTGTTTCTTTTCGCTGTTGTCTGTGCATACTGTACTCTCATCCCACAAATTGACCGTAAATACATAAACTGATATTTTCAACTATTTCAAGTGCATGACATCAACTCAGTGAAGTGAGTGTAAATTAGGATGAAATCAGATCAAATAAGATCTGCCCACGTTTGGGACTTGTTTAGAAAAAAAGTTAAATGATTGCTGCAGGATAATTCATTTTTCTGTCTTTGACTCATCACATTGTGTTTGGAGAGTTAGACGTTGCATGTGAAAAATGTTTTTTTCTGGATTTTTGTTTACACTCCTGTTTACAGTTGTGTGGCTTGCTAGCCAACCTACACCACTTAAGATCACACCACAAAAAGACAGTTCTTCATCTGTAGATATCACATTACTTTTAAATGTTGTCAGAACAGCTAATCCACTGAACAATGCATCTCAACAGCACTCAGCAGCTATGGACATGATGGTTACATTGTTACAGATAGTACTGTGCAAAACCATGTCAACATTTTATGCAAGATGAGCTGGCGGCTTCTTGGTCAAAGTACACGAACATGTTTCAGGTTACCATCATTTTGATATTGCTCCACTGTCAAAGGGACCATTGATGTAAATTAGGATGAATTGAATTATTATTTTTCTTATAGATTATGGTTCCAATTGCCATAGTGAGACCTGTATATAAACATTGTAGTGGAATTAATCATCATGTGAATCAAACCAGCCCATTAACACAGATCATTCCTGTAAGTGTGTTCAACAGTGTTCACATTTATGGGGCGATGAAACAATGTGATGTATATATTTGTAATGTTCAAATGTCTTTATAACATGCAAGTGTTGTCAGGCTACCTTTGTAAGTAATGTTGGTGCTTCAAGAGACTGTGAATCATGGCAAAAGGAGAGAAACACTTGAAAAGGATAACTGGCGTCAAAGACAATGGTTTTACTGTTGTGAGGTGGACGTTTTCATCAACTGGGGAAATTTAACACCCAAGAAGATTCCTTTTTTTTTTGACTAGGCAGTAATCCCTTTGGCATGACCCAACTGAGTAACGTCGTGCCAAAATACAGCAGAGATATAGCACTTTTATTCATGTGGAGTTGTGTGACTCACTGTGCTGGTGGCTGTCTTAGATGGCGCTATTGTGAGTTCAGTCATCCAAGACCCTGGCTGTCCCACAAATTAACTATGAAACTGCCATTCATGGTTTCATATTGTACAGTCCAATTTCATGTATGAAAACAAAGGTGTCTTGTCCAATGTGGTTGGTGACTTTAAGGAACAAAAGATATTTTTTTGTGTGTTGTCTGTCTCTTCCATCCTTTCTCTCTCTCTTTTTTCTTTTCTTGCACAAAAACAAACAGACACAGAGAAGCTGAGGCTTCTCTGTCCCCAATCTGAGTCTATGAGTGTGTCACAGCACCAGAGAGTGAATCAGGATGTCTCTGGATACTGTTTGACTTGGCACTGATATTGCTCAAACCCTTAAAAACACTGTACAAGTGGGATGAAATCTTCATGTGTGGTTGAACATGAAGATTTCTCCTGAAGTGGTCATTTTCTGCCAGCTAGTTCACTGAAATAACCAGTGAGTCAATCAATACAAGTTTTTTGCCAAATCATTGTATTTTGCCAAATGTTTTAATTCTAGATGTCTGATAGTGTCAAAGAAAATAAAGATATGGACAAATGAGCAAACATGAGTGAAGCATACAGCACTTTATTATACAGCATCATTTAATGAAGCATTTGACTGGTTACTTTTTTAAATAATGTTATATTTAAATCATGAACTGAACTAAATCACTTCCTGAAAACGAATCCTTCAGTTCAGCTGAGCTCAGCTGCAAGCTAACATGATTCATTCGTAGAGATAGTATCATAGAGTGCATAAACAAAGTCACTGTGTCTGTACTCATTGGTTTTCGAATAAATTTAAAATGAACTACATTACATATGTTTGGAGCCTGAACAATAGCCTACCTATGTGGTTAGCTCACTAGCTAATGTGGTCAACGAGTATGATGAGCTAGTCGTCACACAGAGTTAAACGGAAAGAGGTTTATTTTGAAGCATTGTGTCTCATAAACTAGGCCACGACGTTGTGGGAAATCAACACGAAACAGACTCAGTCCACCACCGCACCGTCTGCTGAGCTGCAGAAAGCTGATACACATACACTGATGGCAGGGGCTACCACGCAGGGTGCCAACCTGCTCATCAGGGGGAATTTAACCATTCATTCTCATTCACACACCGTTGCAACGGGAGCAATTTGGGGTTAAGTGTCTTGCACAAGGACACATCGACATGTGGACTGGAGGAACCGCCAATCTTCCAATTGGAGGACGACGGCTCTACCTCCTTAGCCACAGCCGCCCTAACATTGCAAACAAATGTGAAAAGCATGAGTGACATGCTGTCATGGATGGACTTAATGTTATATTAGTTATATTGAAAAGGGAAAATGATGGGGTCATTGTTTATTAACTTCATAGTATGTCTTTCACAAACTCGTTGGCAACTTACTGTGGAGACACGTTTGGCTCCAAGTCTGTACTACCTTGAGCTCTGATACTAACTCTGACCCACATGCGGAGCTGACAGTATTGTAAATTAAGTTGAAGCGCGCTCTGCTGGACAAACTACATAATGACTCCATGTTTAAATCACCCCAAGCATCATTTTCTGCATTATATGTTCTGTAAAAAAGTTTTTATGCCGATAACGATATATCTGTGAAAGGCCCATATTGGCCAATAATCAGTCAGCAGATAAGTCTGTCAGGTATTACATTTGATAATCCCTGAAATTAAAAAAATCACCTTTCATCATTTACAATGCATGGAGAAACCTGCAATATCAAAAAACACATGGCTGAAACTGTCTTAGATCCTTTCACTGTGTGGGAATGGTGCATGTTTAGTGATTAGTTCACTGAACATGGCATGAGCCCCGAATGATAGACAGTCACTGAGTTGCTCAAGCCCACCCCTCTCCCTCTCCCTTCCTCTCATGTCTTAAAGTCTTAAATTAAGAAGTAGTACCAAATAATTTACTTAATCATTTTTGAAAATATATGTGCTGTACATAACAGGGTAGGACTTATTATAGCAGTTTTCAGTTTTCAAAAGGTGCCTTATCCAACTAAATTCTCAGCTCACTGGCTTATCCTTCATGAAGGACCATTCTCAGTTGACTTGTTAGCAAGCTGACCTGAACATTCAGCCGCGTTTCAGTTCAGTGAGCGGGACTACGTAGTCAGAGCTTTGGTCAAGCACTGAACGATTCAGTGAACAAATCTTTTTAATTAACTGATTCTAATGATTCAGTACACTGAAAATAACTGCTTTGAACAAACAACTGTACATGAACAAACATGTACAGGTCTTGTGCTTCTTTTGGGCAAAATGAACACCACTCATTCTTAAACGCCTGTTTTCAATGGTAACCTTTCTTTTTTCTATAAGATAATTTTTAACAAGCAACTTTACTTTTTCAGCAAGCTTCTACATTCCACAGTAACCTTGCTAACAGTCGCATCTGGCAGGCTAGTGAATGAAGACAGATGAGGTCATGTATGTGTCGTGAGATGTAGCACTTAAAAGCACCAGCAGTCCAGGTCGGGATCGGTCAGGTTGCAGCGAAATTTAGTTCCTGGTCTGTATCAAGTTGTTATTTAGTCCAGCTCAAGACCTGAGTTTGTGTTATATAGGGAGTAGTGAATGAGTGAATGAAGGAGTTATTTGTCCATGACACATAACCACCTGTAAAGTGGTGAATTTTCACTTTTACCTTCTGTCAAAGCTTGCCCAGCTGTTCACATCTGTTTCCAGTCTCTATGCTAAGCAAAGTCAACTGCCTGCTGGCTGTACCGTACAGACATGACAGTAGTAGAAATCTTTTCATCTAACTCAAGTGCATCTCCCAATATGTCAAACTATTCCTATACATTTAATTATTTCCATTGTTTTACTTCATGTATAAAGCCTATGTGAAACTTTGAGGTTTCAGATTGGACAAAGTTAGTTGTTTGGGACACATTTTACATCATGCCACATAATATATTGTTTCTTGCATCTATATCCAATGTAATTTCCACAGTTGTTGCCCACGCTGTCATACAGTGCCATGCAATGCAGGAGGATGTATAAATAGCAATCTAAAAGCCTTGATAAGTGATTGATGAGAGCAAGAAGACTGTGTTGTGGTGGTTACGCCATGATCCTCCAGCTGTTGTTAGTTACCCCATATCCTCACTAGCACTCTGGTATTTTCAGTCGTCTTCTCCACCACACAGACATGACACAGCTTTGTCAACTGCCTGCGATTAACGCCGCAGGTCAAAGTGTGTGAAAAGTGTGTGTTGCCAGGATCAGTGGTGTGAATAATCTATCAATGCCAGTTGGGGATTAATGTGAAAGTTCAGGTGGCATGGAGGGGATTGTGCCTCCAGTTTACAGAACTCCAGAAAGTGCAACTAAGAAGGGCATTGTCTTCAGCGAAGGATTTCATCTACTTGGTTAAAAAACACTACAAAATATGACTATAGTTTGCAACTATTGTATCTCAAAGCAGCTACAATAGCAATAACAATGGATCAAACTATATGTGGAATGTGAAAGGCGTCTCTCATGGTGACGCTTTCCAAAGCAAATTGTTTTGGTTTGTCAATTGACAACTGTACAGATAATTTGGCCACTTTGGGGCAGCAGAAAAAAACTGTGAAACTCAATTCATATGGTGAATGTGTAAGCCCTATAAGCAGCATTTGCATTAATTCAGAATTGTGTCTTTGTGAATAAGTCCAGAATTCACTCTTCTTTAAGCTCTTTTTGGGTCTCCACCAAATATCTGGCCCTTTAGCCTCTCAATGCTGCTTTGATAATCACTAACTTTGTCTGCCATTTGGTGCTGGGCTTGTAGTGAGCTGATGCTGCAAGTGGTGCTACGAGAGCAGTGAGAGTTAACCAAAACAGTAATCGCAAGTTTAAGATCAAACAAGTTCTCCAAGCAACATCAGAGCTGAAATATTAGTGTCAACAAATATTTTACTCTCTGTATTTAAAGTCAACAATTTGCATCCATTACAATTTCAGATTAGAATCCCATGATACTGATGACTGTTGGACTTTTTTGGATCCATCTGACAATCTGGATCATTTACAGTAAACTTAAGCGTGTTTATTTGTGTTGTACTGTTTGTGTAATGGAAAGTATTTCAGCGCAAGGCACTGACAAAACAGTGGCAAAGTGTTCTTGTCAAAGCTGAGGCTTAAAGCTGAAGTGTTGGTTCTGAAGCTGTCTGAAGTATACTGAACACTTTCAAATGCTATCTCCGTTTTGCAGGCTGTGAATAATTGATCAAAATTCTAGCTGTAAAGTCCTTATTTAGATGATGTTCTCAATAGCAAACCTGTACTCTGACTTGCCACTGTCACCAAAAGGTAATCAGCAGCTTTGTCTATACAGTTAATCCAAATGCCACAAAATCTGTGGGTTAGGAGCACACGAGGGATAGGAGAGAAGAGCATTTTAATGGGCTGTACATTCCTCGGAGGAGACAACTTTCTCTCCTCTTTAGCACTGGAGATCATATGTCTGGCTCTGAGACAGGTCTTGTCACCCACTCATACCATGACTCATTTTGGTGAGAACTGGGGAGGGGAGGGGGGCAGTGTTAGTGGAGGCATTACCCAGATGCTCACAGGGCCTCCCTGAAGGGGTGTAAGGTTTTGTGAGATTGTAGACTTAGTAGATTGTATCTGACCCCCCCAAGCAAACCCCCTGTGTGGCTATCCTGTTCAGTCCAAAACACTGTGTTGAAAGCAAGCTTTCTGCATTGCAGAAGAGTGCAGAGGCCTGCTCAAAGGGCCAGATTTGTGTGAGTCCTCTCACTAACGACTAGAACTACCCCTCATCTCAACGTAATGGATGCCACTTATGCTGTCATCACCATGCCAACCAGCTGTCAACTCTGGTGCGGCGAGCCTTTTGTACTTTAGAGAGATGCAACTGTGTCGTGTTGATCTGTCTCAGTCTACAACAAGTCACCACCTCAAAGGAGCCAACAAAGTAAACGCTTCTCTTCTTCTCAGAGATCATTTGATTAAGGGGGAAAAACAGCCACTGACACCTGACTGTAAAGACTGAATACATTAAGATAAGAGGACACCCAAGGCCAGGTCAAATAAAGGCCTATTTATTGGGGCTAGACAGGCCGCATACGAAATCTGTTGGCAGCTGCTCACTAGTTGAATTCAGAGGATTAAGCAGGCAAAGAAGTATGCAAGATCAGCAAGCTTTTTGCTCCACAGAGTTGGCACAGTCTGGTGCAAAAGTTAATAATCCAAGAGACAAAGACCAGTCAGATATGACACAAATCAAATCCCTTATGTTAAAATTGCATGCACTAATTCAGATTAAAGCTGGCAATATAAAAACAACATACAGGAAAATAATCTGTGCTTTAACAACCAGTGAATCATGCCGTCTGTTGACATGCAATTTGTTTATCGTGACTTTTGTATTATGCCAACACACTCAAGAGATGAGAGTTTTTGTTTGCTGTGGAATATAGGTCACCTCCACCCTGGTTTGATGTCACATGATGACAGGCATACTGTGCAGCAGCCACCAATGTAACAAAGATTAGAAGCTTTTGAGAGGCAATGACTATATTTGTCCTACAGTTGGTTCTGGGTTTATTTAAGGTCTGCATGGCTTTGTAATTTGCAGCCGCTGATCTGGACACCAGCAGGGGGAGAGGACACAATACAGTAATAATTTAATCCAGAGCGGCAGATAATTTAGTGTAATCCAGTGGATCCACCTACTTAGAAATAAGCAGAACCTGAAGGCTGGCGTGACTTCAAATCAGAAACAGTTCGTACACCTGAATTCTTTACATGATATGGTTAGTTTGTGCTGAAAGCTTTACATGACATACATCTTGTAAGGTCAATATAATATAGCCTTACATTATTCCTCAGAGATGTGTACTGTAGATAACACACCACAGACCTGCGTTCCAACACTATGGGCCGAATGGATTACATCTCATTTATCTATCACCAGAGTTTAATTCTAGATGCATTTCTTTACAAAAAAAGAAGTCAAGCGAATGTTGAGAGAAGACAGAGGGGAAGTGAGTTCATCTCGACATTCCTTTCAGCCTCATCCCCGTTAATGACCTTCTTGTGTGTGTGTGTATACGAAAGATTAGGCCTGTGGGCTGGGCTGGTGGTCTTCCCAGGCTATTTTTATGAAGATGTCCGCCCCCTGATCCTTTTGGAAAAATGATATGAGCACATGTTCCAATTTCAAATGTAATTAGTCAACTGTCAATCACTGAAGACATGTGGAAAATGATTTTTGCTGTTTTTCTGACGTGCTACCACTGTGCATTCACTTGGTGTAGTTGACTGAGGCAAGAATACAACACATACAAACAAGAGACACCATATCTTGTGAGCTTTTGTCCCACTGAAACATACTTGGGTTTCTAATGATCTTATAACAGTATCACTATCAACAAGATGGTCCCCATCAAACTGTTGTTTCTGCTCCTCCTCCTTTATTTAGCTGTGGATGGATTGAACATCAACAGGCCTGCAGCCTCCCCCTTCTGAAGTGCTGCCAAGGCGCTCTCAATAGCCACTGAGAGGTCCTGGCAATATAGTTCAGTACCTGGCAACCACAAAGCTGCTGGCACCTACCTCTCATATGCCATCTGCAACTGCTTGGGTGTGTAGCAGGCACTGACAAAGGCCACAAGTGTGTCCAGACATGTCACAGCATTCAAATGGCAAACTATCTCTTCTGTAGAAGCAATGTCCAAAGTGATAGTTGTGCATGATAAAGAAAAGGTTTTGCATCTTTAGGCTCAAAGGCTTTCACTTTTTGATGTATATTCATGTGAAATTGATGGTCATCAATCATTTTGGCTTGATGACATGGCATTGATATGAAGTGCACAGTAGTTTATCATGTCTGTCGTCTTTCTCTAAAGTGCATTTCACATTTCTTTTCTGCTTTTCTGGGATAAAGCAACACTGATTAAGTCAGTTCAAAGGCTTAGTGATCTGCACACCATCAGCTCCCTTAAAAGGTACAGGATGATGCAGTGGAGCATGTCCATTCTCCACAGAGATTACTGTTAATAAGAAGGCCAGTATTTATAGAAGAGCCCCCCCAGTGGATACCCCTAATCCATGCCTCACCCCTTTTCATCCCGGCTTCATCACTGTGCCTGGACTGCTCGCTCTGTGCAACCCCCAGCTCAGCCTCATCTTCGTCCCATATCAACTGAGGTACAGAGACTTTTTGCTTCTTTACACAACACTGCTTTTTCCAGATTCTTTTGAAAGAAGGGGAAACAATTCTGTGGCCTCTTAACTTGGCTGTTGTGAGGGGGAAGAGATTGCCTGGGCCATTAGAGGGCATTTTTCATCTTTCCTATTCTTCTTTATAGTCCAATTTTCTTCCTCCTGCTCTCTTTGACCTGCAGCTAAGAAAAGCAAACAGCAATGTCCAGCAGTGAGCATTTCGACTGCCATTACTGCAAAGACTCCCTGCTGGGAAAGAAGTACATAATGAAAGAGGACACGCAGTACTGCACTAAGTGCTATGAGAACCTGTTTGCTAACTGCTGTGACGGCTGCTCTTCACCAATTGGCTGTAACTGCAAGGTAAGGAGATAACAATGATGGCCTGTGAATTATGTTTTGAAGTCAGTGATGTTTGAATGAAAATTGTGTTTGTGTATGTTTATGTTTGTTATGGACATGAACTCTTTATTTCTACTTTAACTTGCATACTTCGATCAATCCTAGTTGTGCATATCAGTGCAGTAAATGCTATCTTAAATGTTGACAGGATCTGTCCTATAAGGATCGCCACTGGCATGAGCAGTGCTTCAACTGTGCCAAGTGCAACCGCTCTCTTGTGGAAAAGGCCTTCGCAGCCAAGGATGATCTGTTGCTCTGCACGGAGTGCTACGCCCTTGATTACTCCTCCAAGTGTACTACCTGCAAGAAAACCGTCATGCCAGGTATATGCTGTGAGGATGATGGTAATGATGATGAACAGGGCTTGACAATATCGCCTAATATCTATTTGCTGATACATTGTCATATTTACTTTGGAAACATTAATTGACAAAACAATCTCACCACAAGGTCCATTTAGCTGTTCTGGAGCTTTCTGTCATTCATTCTGTTTCACGGTTACCAGGGTTACAAATTAACTTTCTAGTCAACATGGATCTGAAGTCTTTAAAGTTGAAAGAAAGAAATGGATGTTTAACCATTAACAAACCCAAGATAAATGTCCAAACTTCATCTGCTGATGAGGATCAAGTGATACAAACATCAGCCCACAATAGCTACTAAACAAACTATTTTTTAAATTGTATTTGTTTGTCCTAATAAAGGTATTTCTTTCTAAGGGTTACATTAAAAGATTAATACCACTCTCATATCTGTATAATAAAACAGAAGACATTTAAGCTTAGCATAAGGACCAGAAACAGGCAGACACAGCTAGCCTGGCTCCATCCAGTGGAAACAAAATGACATCCAGCACTTCTATAACTCACTAACATTCACTAACATGTTACATCTCTCTTGTTAAAAATATCTAAATGGTAGAAACAATGAAATGTGTCCCAAAATGATTATATATAATTATTACAGATAAGTACATTTAGGTTGGTAAGAGATTCATAATGCTGGTAATTTAATACATTTGGTATATGGTTAGGCCCAAATTGATTTGAGTGATTGAGTTTTGCAGGGGAAAAAACATTTTACAAGCCGGGATTGACAAAACACCCTCACCACATAGTCTATTCCTTCTGAGGCTGATCATATCCCATGATCTTCCTCAGCAGGTAGAGTTGCCCAGTTGTCTCAATGTTAACTTAACTGAGATATCAATTATATGACAAAAAGCTTCAGAACAATTAATAAATTGATCTTCTGGTGAGATTCTTTCATCACAAACAATAATTTTCATAATAATATAATAGTTATGTCATTAATTGTTATTGATGCAGAGAAGAAGACTAACATTCATACATAACAAAATTTTACAACATAAAACATTAGACTAATGCAATAATGCAATATCTCCCTTTCCCTAAATTCTTTCCAGTATTATCAATATTGTCCTCTCCCTTGGGCTGCAGTCTTTCAGTCATAAAGGTACCATATGCTGACTAAGCTGCTCTCGTCCCTCGTGCCAGGTTCCCGCAAAATGGAATACAAGGGGAACAGCTGGCATGAGACCTGCTTCCTGTGCCACCGCTGCCAGCAGCCAATAGGAACCAAGTCCTTCATCCCCAAAGATGCCGGCTACTTCTGTGTGCCCTGCTTTGAGAAGCAGTTTGCCTACCAGTGCTGTGCTTGTAAGAAGGTAGGGTAACAGCTGACTGTTGTATTTATTGAGTGCTGCAGTAAATCCCCCTGACTCTGGTATAGTTAATATTACTTACACTGTGGCTGTGTTAAAAAGGGATGCTTAGAAAGATTAATGTTTGTTTATCTTTGTGTGTTCTTTCACCCTTGCCTGGGTATCTGTTACCTCTAGGCCATCACAACAGGTGGAGTGACCTACCAAGAGAAGCCCTGGCACCGTGAGTGTTTCCTATGCATCGGCTGCAGAAAGCAGCTGTCGGGTCAGCGCTTCACCTCCAAGGAGAACTACCCCTACTGCCTCGGATGCTTCAGCAACCTGTATGCAAAGAAGTGCGTGGGTTGTACAAAGCCCATCACCAGTGAGTCACTGGCTGCACTCATGCTTTCATTCATTCTGGCACCGTCTATGCAGCTCATGCAGCTAATTTTTAAGGCCATTCTTTGCACTTGTGTAGGAACTGTCAGACAAACAAGGTGAAGATCTCACATTTGCCTGCATTTTATGTAAACACATGGATCTTTGTTTGATGTGTTCAGGTCTGGCAGGGGCCAAGTACATCTCCTTTGAGGAGCGTCAGTGGCACAGCGAGTGTTTCACCTGCATGCATTGCGCTATGTCACTGGTGGGACGTGGCTTCCTCACCCAGCGCGACAACATCTTGTGCACCGACTGTGGGAGGGAGAAGTGACCTTTCCACCAAGCAGTCACAGCTTCATCCTCATGACATCAAGACATCATATTTTGATACAGATATTGAGGATTCATGAATATTTTTTCCCAGCATGGCTGATGCATAAACAAACTTTGAATGTCAAATGCTTATTTTGGGGTTATAAATGACCATTATGATCACACACGCACACACACACACACACACACACACACACACACACAAAACCTGTGATGTTTCTATAAAGATGTTTTATTTGTTTCTTTTCTTTATGGCTTTATTCATAATGTAATTTTTTCACCACAAACACTTGTCACTTTTGACAATGTTAAAGTTAAGTTGTAAACATATTAGAGTTATAGTAAATCAATCAATCAGTCAGTCGACAGGAAATTCATCTAAAACTATTTTGATGATTGAATTATCATTTCAGTCATCAAAATCCTAAACATTCAGGAGTGTATACTTTTCTTTTTGTCTATTTTCTGACATGCTATATAAGAATAACCATGAGAGCAATGCATTACTAATTAGTAAAACTAATCAGCCCTAAACACATTTCCCTCAAATACAGGTTTCACTTTAAATATATTTCTCCTGAATGCTATTATAAGCTATGTTGGTTATGATTGCCTAAATGAAAAATGTGTTCATACTGAGGAAACAAAAGATGGTGCACGATGTATGATGTTCACATGTGAAATACTTAACACGCTTAAGGTTGCTCCAATAAAGATGTTACTAAAATGGAAGTGCATATTACCTCATTCTAGGCCTGCTGTTGCTCATCCTTATTATTCTGCTCCATCCAGAAGAGGAGTCTGCATAAGTAATTTCATATAAAATTCCCTGATGAGGAGAGCAGACACAAAGTTCAGTGTGACAAATATAGCTGTGATGGTAGGTTTGAAAAGCAGTTCATTTTTATGACTGTACTGTACCCTCTCGCAATCATGCTGTAAAACAAACCTCTGGTGTGTTTATGTTGCCTCTTGACCTCATCACACCCTTCTCACTGAGATTGTAAACAAACTAAGGACGACCATACATGGTTTGATCAACAGATCACTTGCTTGTCTACTTGTCCATTATCCACTGACCAAAGCTGCATTTTGGTCCCCACATGAGCCAAGAACACAAGTGACCGTAACTGTGGGCGCCTCAAAATATCCGTCTTCTTCACCATACCTATTGTTTTGATACTTGTAAAAGAGTTTTCTTTCGAGGCTGCTGAATGAGTTGTGTAAGTGTCCTCACATGGCAGGATGAGCGGTGTAAAATGCTGACATAGATTTCCTGTCAGGATACAGTCACATGGGGAGGTGAAACTACTTTACACTTCACAGGCTTGTGAAGGAATCAAAGAGGCACAGCACCAAGGTAGGGACGTCTTGTTTTATAGATTTCACAGAAGAGGCTCTATTGCTCATTTACGCAATATCTTTTTGTAAGGTTGTTGGTTTTTTTACGGTGAAAAGTATTTCTACTGATTGACTTCCTCTCTTCTTATTAGTGAACTATTACTTAAGCAACACTTGACTTGAACTGCACAATCAAAGGCTGGCATTTCTGCAATGGCTTTTAAAGCCTTCACACAAACAGATGTCTATGTAAAGCAAGCAGCTCCTAAAGAAAAGGACAAATCCAGCATCCACTGCCTTGAGTGCTATGACCGAAATGTGTATATAGGGACCAAAGATGCAACAGTCCAGCACCTCATTCTTTCCAGTAGCACAAATGGACACCTGGGTCCTGGCCAGAGCAAAACCAGAGAAGGTAGGACAAGAAAACTAGGCTCAAGCAACCCAGTGGCCCACCTGAGGGCAGTCCCACTTTTCAACCATCTGCTGGTCCTGTGGGACCGGAGTGTTACTGCCCTTAACATGTTCTCCTTAGAGCCTGTTTCAGGTCTGAAAAAGATCCAGTATGTTTCTTTGTTTGAGATATGCCAATCACAACTCACAGCTCAGTCTGCAAGTGTGGAGATGGTGACTTCCTCAAGCCGCAGGAAATTGATCCGGATCCACGTGGTGGGAGTGGACAGGTGGGAGGTTGTGAAGGAAGTCCCTCTCTTCCAGGACCCTTTAGCCTTGGCTATAGATGGCACAACTCTATGTGTAGCTACTACTGACAAGTATCTCCTGTGTGATATAAAAACTGGGAGCAATGAGGAGCTCTTTCCTCACAATCACAGCAGGCAGCATATCATTGTTACCTCGGTGGGACAAGGGGAATTCCTTCTCAATGGGCCTGAATCTTTGGGTAAGAGCTGCCAAAATGTTTATGGCGCAAGTTGTTCTACAGACTGTTAAGTACAGGCATGTAAATGTGTCATTATATGCTTCTTTTCCAAATCAGCTATATAGTTAATCATCTCATATCTCTCCTCCATATAGCCATCTAGCCAGAGGACATTTGTTTAGCCAAGATATCATTTCTCTATCCTTATCCCTCAGGCATGTTTGTGATGAAGATCGGGATATGCCAGCGCCCTCCCCTGCAGTGGCCTCAGGAGGTGCTGGCAGCTGGAGTATGTTTCCCTTACATCCTAACCCTACAGCCCCAAGTGTTGTCTGTCTACAGCATATTAGATCAGCAACACAAACAGACTGTGAGTCTCAGCGGAGCGAAAGGTCTGCTCTCCACATCAGGTAAACTGTGCAACATTAATTCAATGCTTAATCCTGGCAGATTGTAGACCAATAGCCTGCCAAATGGTAGTTTTGGTTTAGAGGATGTAGCCTTGTCTGTCTCTGTTTGCACTGATTCAGTCATTCTTGCACTTACTGTTCCTAGAGTGTTTCTGAAAACCGAAAATGCAAATCTCCCCTCAGATGGTGTGTTAGTATTCACAGAAAGAGGCATTTTCAGTCTGTGCCTGGTGCCGTTGGACGAGCAGATCCAGACACTTGTAGGGCACGAGAGGTTTGAGGAGGCCTTATTGCTGTTGGACGGAGTTCAAAGTCGTCATCCACTTGAGTCATATCAGGTGAAATGCAATTTATGGACACACAGCTAGAAGCAAATGTGTCCCTGCTCTTAAATCTAAGTCTCCAAACAAATAGGCTGTGTTTTTCTTCTTAAATTGTTCAAATCAAAATGTCTGACGATAACTAAACGATAATTAAATGACAGACACATGTATTTCTCCTTTCTTAACCACAATTTACCTACCTTTACAATTTGACCAATTTTCTGTGATTGAAAATCAATTTTGATGCTCCAATTTAGTATTTGAGCTTGGTAATAGCTAATGAAGAAAAAAGTAACACGGATTAACTCGTCCTGTTTAAGATAATTAGCCTAGATGTGTATAAAGAGTCAAAAAGTTGCATAAAAGTACAATTTTACAGCTTATAGGATGTAGCTGTAAGACGATGTTGTCGTAGCATTTTTTTGTATACGTGGCAGTATTCAGAGCTGCTTTAATTAGACATGTTATAGATTAATACATACCAATGCTTTGTATATATTATGCATGCATTACAAACCCAGCTGGCTGCCAGCTGTTTAATTAAATATTTATCCGCAATAATATTTAACTACATTCCTGTGAGCAGCTATTGTAGGTGTATTCCAGTTGGTTGAATGCATCTAAGGGCAGCAGATGGTGTCTGAGATTTTGTGTAAGCTGCACCATATCGCAGGTTACAGGTTAAAGGTCATGGTGTTAGAATTAATTCACTAATGAGTAATAATTTGTTTGGTTATTTGCTTTTTGAATATCCTGAACTGTAACAGATTTGAGAGTACTCGCACAGTCTTATGCCTCAACAATTTCAGTTCACATATTCATGCATTAAATATGTTAATGCCATGTGTGCCTGGTGTAAGAGAATATTTTTTACTGGCAGGAGCTGCAGAAGGCCATAACTTGCCTGGCTGGATTTGTTCATTTTTACCAGGAGGGTTTTTCCGAGGCCAGGGATCTATTCATGTGAGAATGAAACCAAACCTACATGTCATTCCAAATTCAAAACATGCTAAATAAATCCAAGCCAACAGCGCAGTAATAGTATGTGGATTTTGTGAATAGTGTGTCTTTTCTGCTGACTTGTGTACACTGAAGTTTAACACAGATCAATACTCATTACCAATTTGAACAGTAAAGGTGAACTGGACCCCAGAGAAATCATCCGTCTCTACCCTAACATGCAGTCATGTGTCAGTGGGGACTTTCAATCCCAACTTGATCAAATGAACAAGAGCAGAGATCTCCAGGTGCTCTGGCAAGAGGACAGAAGCACATTTTATCATTACCTGGCCTTCCTGGGAGATTTTCTCAGAGCAGTCCGGGACATGGAACAAGGCCTGAAGTGCAGTGAAGAGGTTGACTGCGCCCTCCTGAGGCTGTACACAGAACAGACAGACAGTGAAAATCTGCAGCAGCTTGTGGCATTTCCCAATGCTTGCAGTCTGGACTACTGTGTTCCTGTTCTGGAGCAACACAACAGGTAAAACATAAATAATGTGTTGCAGAAGTAAAAGGCAATCTATAGGCAACCACACTTACAAATCTGGTAATATGCTTGGTGTGAAACGGCTCCAATTCAGCTTTTGATATAATAATATTTGCTATAATTGCACTTTTTGATTGACTATTTGTTGTTTCATTCACAGATTTTTTGCATTAGGCTCCCTCTATCAAAGTCATGGCAAGCAAATCGATGCAATAAAGGTATATTTTCCCCAAGACTTCACACATATATCCAACTACATGTAGATATGTTGTGTATTTTAGCCTGTTTTATCCCTCCAGACATGGGTAAAGATTGCAGAAGGTTTCCATCAAGACCCCTCCTGCTCTGATATCTATGGACACATAGTGTGGACTCTCAGTCAGCTGAAAGACAGATCTGTTGTGTGGACATTTGCGGACTGGACCCTGCACAGAAACCAAGAGGTGTCTGTTTATTTCATGTTCACAACTTAACTGCAGAGGGCAGAGTTGCACAATGCAATGATGTGTTACAGATATAAACAACCTGCAAAAACCTCCCAGTATATTAACTAAATTGCCTCACTTATGAGCCATGTTTTGGTTATTGAGTTCATCATCAAATTACCAATAACAGTTGTCCTTTATTTGAATAAGATGGGTGTCCAGATTTTCACTAAGCGTCCACCAGGTGATCATTTTGTGACGCAAGATGTCCTTGATCTCTTGGAGAAGCATCCCTTGGCACTGCTTCTGTATCTTGAGTTCTTAATTCATGATGTGAACAGTGAGGTGTGTACAGCAACCACTTAATCTTATACCCTGACTCCTTTATTAAATGCATCAAGAAATGATTGCTGTAATCTTCCCCCAGGAGGAGAGACATCACAGCCGTCTGGCCCTTGCATATGTTACTCAGACACTGCAAGAGGAAAAGGAAACAAAGACAGATCTGCAGGCAACCAGAAGGAAGTTGCAGCAGCTGCTATGGGACTCAAAATTCTATGACATCTCGACTGTATATGGTGTGTGGATGTCTTGTGAAAAATGAACCCATGACATAACTATGAATAAATTACAGTCTAGGTATTGTTTTCTTCTCACCATAGAACGAGTCAAGCCAACAACCCTGTTCATTGAGAAAGCCATTCTTCTCGGCAAGACCGGTGAACACTCCCAGTCCCTGCAAGTGCTTGTTCACCAGGGGCGAGACCCCCAGGCTGCAGAGGCCTATTGCTACAAAGCCGCCCAAGGCCAGGACACAAAGTTCAGGAATACCCTACTGCTCACCCTGCTCAAAATTTACCTGAGCTCTGAGGATCTCACCAGCACAGCCGTGGACCTGATCAATAACAACCCTCAGGTCTTTGCTGCAGAGGAGGCCATCCATCTCCTGCCTGAGTCCTGGTCTGTTCAACTGGTCTCCCAGTTCCTGGTTGGATCCCTCAGGGAAACCTTTCACCAGAGGCGGATGAGGAGGCTGCAACAGGCTCTGGTCCAGGCGGAGCTCTTGAGGCACAAGGTCATTTGGGTAAGTTTAATGACATATTCCACATTTTTATAACATTTCATGACTTTTTTACAGCAGTGAACATTGTGTGTATTCTTGTTTTTTTATTTTTCATTTTTTTATGAACCCTATTACCCTTTCACTCTCCACCTTTTCAGATGCAGGCCTCAAAAACAAAGGTCAGAGCGAACAAGGGGCAGGTCTGCAAGGTGTGTAAGAGAGACCTGGTAGAGCCACAGTTTGCCTATAACATGTGTGGTGAGCTGATGCATACCACCTGCACTAAATATTTATCATCATAGAGACTCTGATAGACTGCTCTATCTTCTGTTTATGAGAAAAATATGAGTATATGTGTTTTCGCACCCAAGAGAATCACATTCATTTCTAGCCAGATAAGTGTCTGTTTCCTACCAGATCATTTTTCCAGATTAGACTGTGTCATCAAGGCAACGTCTCTACAAAGATTCAATTCATGGACCTTGGACCAGACATGTTCCCTAATTAGAAAAAAGAAAATACATTGTGTAAATAACTGGTTTTAAAATTCAAAAGAGCAAGCAGTGCACTTTTTCAGGGTGGCATGTCTGTGCCATTTCCTACAGACACTGCAGACAGCAATAGCTATAAAGTGAAATGTGGAGGACACTCTGGGGTACATATTCACCGATCAGACAGTGGTATTTTACATGGAAACCACCTGTGGTCACCGTGATGACCAGAGGGAATTTGACCATCATCCATTGCTTTAGTATATATGCATCCCCGCCATCATGGTTTCCACTGGCTGTGTATATTTGTCTGCATAGAGCTGGAAATAGAATGTCAACAACCGAGGGGCTGCACGTGAGAGACTTTTTTATTCAGCTTGTGCATTAATATACATTTACGACCAGACAGAAATCACAATTACAGGTTTAAAAATGAAAAGTAAACAGGTCAAAGAGAGAGAAAGAGTTTTTGGTCACTTCTCACATCAAATAATTTTAAAAGCATCTAAATGACATGTCTGTGCTGTGTATGGAATATGAATTCAGAGGCATTTTTACCAACATCATCCCCATGTCATTAGGGAACATCACAGATATGCATTCAAAATACCAACACACAAACTCTAGCTATACAATATGGAGATCTTGTAAATAAACTTAAACACATATCATTAAGTTAGATGACACCGGAGCGCAGATGTGTTTGTCTATTTCTGTCGTAATTCAGTCCCTAAGGCTAACCATAAATGCAAGTATTTCTCTCCCCCGATGCATTTTAGGACACGATTTCAGGAGACGCCTAAAGAGCTGGAACATTAACTTGCTAGTTGTGTATTTGGCTGGCCTGCTTGTACTCTAGGTTTTTTGGCCTGGGGTGAGATACTAATTGCAATGTAGATAAATAGTGAATTATGAGCATGTTAGAAGGCACTGTAAAAAGTCGTGATGCCCTTGCCAATGTTTCTGCCTTTTTTCTTTCCTATTGTTCTCACTGAGGGTCTGAGGCCATTTTAGGTTTCATAATGTGGGTGTCATGAAGCCCTTTTAGACTCTGACTAGAATTAAGAGACAATAAGACACTTGACTTAAGCCCTGACTTGACATTTCTCACTTTGAGTGTATAAATTTGGCCTTTGATTCATATAAATAAACTGACTCACGTCCTATAAAGCCCCAAGAAAACAATATTCTTAACATTTCTCTTTCATGTGGTTGCAGGAAAATTGCCACATCCAGTCCTCTGTATCAGCTCCTTATAATTTTGATAATCTAAGTGTTTAATTGTAATCTACTGTTCAGCCATTGTAGCACCAACTTATTTTCTTACTTGTTTTGAGATATGAAGGTGCCTCTCACAGTTTGTATCAACTGACTGTGAGGGTTACTGTGCTGTGACTGGCTGAACTTTGGGCTGTGCCCGATGACCAGTGACCACTGGGTGGACCTTGGCCGGTATTATGTCCACTCCTTTCCTCTCATGGACATCCTCAGGGAGCATTAATGTAGTTTTAAACACTTGAGGTTGTGCTGCACCTCAAAAATGTTTTTCTCATCTTTGATGTTGACCAAGAGCCTTAAGTAACCAAATGGTTAAAATAAGCAGACACCAGGACAAATACACCTTCTCCTAACTAAATTAGAGCTGTAAGACTTGACTGTAAGAAAGTTTGCTTGGTATATTTTAGTGAAAATCTACTTTTCTGATCTGGTGCATTAAGATGCCCCAGTTGTTGTATATAGGAAGCTCAAACAGTAGTTCCTGTTGATGTTAATATAACCCTCTGACAATCTTGAGCTCATTGCGTGAGTAAGGTCTGTGAATGGCTTTGGGGTGCTGGCCAGATGGTTATTTTTCACAGGAGGGGAACAGATTGGATGCAAAAATCCAAACAGTTACAGAGGAGGAAGTACGGTGGATATTCAGACATTGGTCTCCTATTATAAACATCCATGCCACCACATGCAAGGAAGGAAAACAAGAACATTTTCTTCTCATGCTTTTCTAAATTCATGGAAAAATGTGTCTAGACTGTAATTGTTTACATGTTAACATTGTGATGTTTTGTGTGAAGTGTAAAGAAACCATGTATAAGATTTATAGAGCTTCTTTTAACCTGTGTTGAAATCAGTGTCAACCGTGATTCTGGAAACCTTGGGGTCTCAAACAGCTCAAAAACCATCTCAACATTTCATCATCTTGATGACATTACCTAATGTTATTAGAATTGCTAATAAACATGATCTTGAACAGATTAACTGTTTTAAATGTGACTGATGTTTACTTTTTACACAGCACTAGAGCACCCCTCCCAATCCCAAATTGGTCTATTTGGATTCCTGTTATTGGAGTTTTAAAACAGTTTCTAAGATAATTAACAGTGAGTTTGTTGTATCTGGGGTCTAATTGACCGCAAATAATGTCATTGTAAAGGATAATATGTACACTGTCCCAAGTATCAGAGCCAGGAAACATGTCCTATCTGGCACAAACAAGAACCAAATGTTCTGGTCACGGTGACTCTTTTCCTAAGAAATATTTGTCCAATGAAATTATAAATAATGAATCATTTCACAAGCAAACCTATTGTGAACTTAACATCCATCTACTAGAACCCCACAATCATCTTAACTCACAATGTAATACCAATACATAGCATATGAAAGTATATGTCACACTTTTATCACACATATCACACATATCAGAAATGTATCACATATCCCAAAGTATATGTTTCCCACTACAACTTCATATGTTGGTGCTTTATTCCAAATGTTATCACCTTCAACAAAATGTCAAAGATCAGCTTTTGGCAAAGGAAAGAGTAACCACTTCAGTACTTTTATTGGATTTGTGGCCCCAAACAATGAAGAAATAAAGATAAGGGTGTAGATTTGTTCACTTTCAAGTCAATTGTTTATTTAATATCATTAAAAAAATACATGTGAATGTGTTGAAGATTATTGTTTCACCTCTTTGAAACCAACCATGAAAAGACTATGATAATGGATAATGAAAATTGTAGCAGGTACCTCACTAAATAAACCCTACGGGAAACATGAATACACAATACGTCTGTGTGCATCATGCATCATATTTATAGTCGAACCCACAAATTACTGTATCTTGCCCCTTGTGACGCATTTTTCAGTCTCTCAGTGGTTGCTGAGAGACAAGGAGAATCTTAATTTGCAACCCTTTTGGTAGCAATAATGGTAAGGTAGCAGAAAACCTAAACGATAGAACTTTAATTTCCACTTTCCCCAGCAAAACTAATTCTATAGATATAACAAGTATGGGAATAAGTAGCTGAAGAGGATGATCAAAACATATCTTTTTTTAACTCCCAAGGCAACGCTCTCATTTTCAGGGCTTACTACCTTGGGGTTTGGCAGATAGCCACTGGGAGAAATGTGTAGGGTGGCCCACAGGAGACACAGAGGGCAGAGACAGTGACCACAGACACCCACCCTGCCCTGCTGCATGGAGACATGGGTTATATACACCATACTGTAGAGTCAGAGTCAAACCATGGCTAGAGGCCTAATATTGTTCACCTCTTTCAGTGCTGTGACTGTGCTGGTCTTTGAGAAGATATTTTGAGAGAGATGTGAAATATTTTAATTATCTAATATAACCGCCTCTTTCAGAAAAATCATTATTACGGCAAATATAAAATATATTTGCCTTTGGGCAATTAGTTTCCCTGACGTAAATCATATTATTCAAATATGGGTAAAGTGCTTAGATAACGTTCTATTTTCATTGAACTTGCCAGAAATCTCTCAGAAATTTCAAACACAGTTTCACATGTACACAGAAACATCACTTATTTCTCCATATATAGATACATTCCTAAACAACTTAAGCCACATTAGCTTAATGATCTGTACTGTGTATGACTAATGACTCAATTTGGGATGAAGAATGAGGGTCCATTTTGGAAGGCCAGGGTTTTTTGGCAGCCTAAGGTGTTTACGCTGCTCTTTTCTAATGAGTGAATTTCAGGTGGAGAGCTAAGCACTCGGCCCAAGGGGTGTAGTTGAGGTCTGGTTTCAGAATCTGGAGGCTTGTGTCTCATTTCCAGGTCTTGCACCTTTCATCTCTGGACCATTTGGATTTCTGGGAACAGAACCAAAAAGACCTGCTGAGTAATCTAAAAGTTGTGCTGAAACTGCAATCTGGCCTATATGGCCTATGGCTTTGGCACTTTAATTGGTTCATTGTTCCACGCCCATTAGTGTACATAAACTTCATTGTCCGTATGTGGGATGGATTTGGTAGCGTAACATGCCCGCAAAGTTAAATTTGACTGAACTGAGATCATATCACCTTTAATTAAAAATCATTTCAGTTAACACATGAATGAAAGTATCTTAATTAAACTTCATTTTGATTTCTGCTTGGGTGCATCTTAATTCTGATTTAGCAAGCTGCAGGTGATGAAAACTGTACCACAAAATGGTCTGTCCCGTGTGAAACTAACATAATTAAAACTCTGTCGACAGGAGGGCCATGCGTTCTGTACCACAGGGTCCCTGATAGTTTCTGAGCTTTATTGGCGAGACCGTGCCTCATGTGGTGTTTGACATCACTGATTACAGAGCATGTGCCACATTAAGTTACTGTTACTGTACCCTGGGAAAGTGGAGAACGTGGACTCAAGCATAATTAGACATTTAGCGCCAATCCTCCCCACAGATGAACACACCCTTCACACCACAACAGATAGGCCAGGGAGTTAAAAATGTTCCAACGCCCCCCTGATATCAACCACTGGAGTCAAAACGCCCTCCCTCTGCTATCTAGGACTGAACTTACTATAACCCACAAAATAAAGGCCCAGGGGGTCATGAAATCCAATACTAACCCCAAAAGGCCAAATTTCAACTCAGAGCTGAAGCGACTGCAGCAAGAGCCTTTAGTAATCTGTATTTTAGTGATGCAAAACGTCCATGAGCTATCATAAAGTTATATATAACAATCAAAGCTTCAATCACAGTGCAGACAAATTAGAGGTATATCGTTGTTTAGCATAGAATTACAATTCTATTTCTACAGATCGAACATCTCTGCAAGCGTCATACGATGGATATTTCAAGGCTTTCATTAAGTCTTTCATGAACCCTAACCACCATGTGGCGCAAAAGAATAGAACAATCGTCAGCTGACGTGAAGCTGCACGAGATCTCTGCACTTTGTGGTTTCATGCACCAACACATACCCATACTTGAGGGTATTTCAGGAGTGCCCAAGCATCACACTGCCTCTAAGTAAAATGGAAAGAACAATTTTCAAAGATTACTAGATGTTAAAAATACTCATGAAAGGCTAATATTTGTTCTTGAAGGAATTTGTGTTTTTCTCCCCATTTTCTCCTTATTTAAATTCATTTTAAGCCATTAACTTGCTCCGCCCTGCTACTGAGACACTAGATCTATATAGGATGGTTTATTTGCAGTTTATTTGATGTGTTCAGTTAGCTTTCAACATGTGTTCAAACCTTGTGGGTCCAGATTCAGCAGTAAATCAAAGAGTAGTCATCATTGTGGGGACAGCAGGGTGAATCACAGTGTCCTAAATAAAGCTCTCTTGCTTTCCATTGTCTAAACACCAAAACCAACTCTGAGCTGTATAGCATAACAGAGTGTATGCTTAACATGTTGCTTAATGAAGCAACAAAACCATGGCAACAACCACAAGTAAACCATAGTAAGTGTTCTTAAAGTCTATATAAACTGGGGAAAGTGAGTCTGCACACTGTGTTCCAATCCTGAGCCAAAAAGTACATTAAATATTTGTAAATCTTTTGAAATGTATTGCTTTATGCATTATGAAATTTTAAGAATTGTTATAGTAACAATGTTTTTTGTTTGCCTGTATTCTGTAATCTAAAAATCTCTACAGCAAGATTATTGTCTCTTTTGTGTAAATCACAGTGATGTACACAGATGATTTTAGTTACACTGTTTATGAAAATAAATAAGAAAATTGTGATTTAAAAAACAACATGGTCCATATAAAAAGCCTCAGGTGCAAGATGGTTGTGGCTGAAAAACACCTTTTAGCTGTGTGCTTTGAAGATGTGTGTCTCTGTACTTCAGTGTGACTGCACATACCGGTCTTTTTCTATCCCCAGGTGATTACTGACATTTATAGTTTATTGCTGCATTTCATCACAGAGCAAAAAGCTTAAATCGTCTAGAGAAGCTCACCTCGGCTCAACTTCTCTGTGTTGAGGGTGCAAAAGACGACTGATTTCCAAAAGCTGAAGCTTATGCTAAGCTCTCAGTTGGCAGCTTATGTCACACCGGGACAGACTGACGGACTGGAGAGATTCGGGCAGCTTTTTACTCCCAAAAACAGCTCCCCTGTTTATAATGTCAGGTTTTTGGCACATTTCCAACCTTCAATTTTCAGAGGGTGTTTCACTGTCACGAAACCTTAGGAAGATAATAGTGAGGGAAAGTATAGCTTACAGTAGCTGTATGTGTACAGGCATGGAATATAATTAGCTTAATTTCAATGGAGAAAACCACTTGTCTGTGAGGTATAGATGGGATCAAACTCTTCAATCACCAGAGGGGCTTCATGCTGTGTGTGTATATAAAGTGAAAGTAAAGGGCTTTGAAATAAGAGGCTATACATAAACCTAATCTCATTTATGTTGTTAAATCTCTTATTTTAGGTCTCTTATTTCAGGTCTGTTCTGGAGAACAGCAAATGTATGCAATTTACACCGGGTTAACGACAGACAGCAACCCTCTGTCATTTGAAATGCAATGATATACTTAACTACAAAAGTTTTTGTCTCTGTGGGAATTCCTTCATAAACCAAAGCCTCAAGTTGGTTCAACTTCATGCCTGCTCTTGTTCACCAAGAAATATTTAATCTTGATTGAATTGCAAATTTTCAGGATGATTAGCCTGTCAACTGAATAGTGAAATCACAAATGATACTCAATCTGGTATTTTTTCCATAATGATGAAAAAGTAACGCAAGTCAAATGTTTGTTGAATAATTAATTAAAACTCTGTAAACAATATTTTTATTCTAACAATGAATCAAATTTGCTATGTGTAATGGAGAACAAGTCGTCCCAATTAAACATAATCTGTAACTACCCTTTCTGATCTGATGTCCCTATCAACAGTTATCGACATGATGGTATCATTTATCTGTGCCCTCCAAACAAATCACTGCTGAAAAATGCATTTGTTTCCAACGATGTGGCAATGCTATGTTTATGTAAAATTTGGCGAGACACAAAAGCGACTTAGATTAAGGGTAAGATTATCATAATTACTTGGTTAAGGTTATGGGACCTACGTTGTCATGGTTACAATAGCAACCTCATCATTAAGGTTAGGGAATGATCATTGTAGTTGTTAAAAGAAACCAACATTGTAGGTAGGAAACAGGAAAGGAGCAGCAGTTGACCCATCCATCCACCCAGACCTCCTTCATCTGTGGACTGTCATATAATAACATAATCTAACTTCCTCCTTTATTTTCATCATAATTACTATAACCACTAGAGGTTTTTGTCAATTCTGCTTTGAACATTTTAGTGTCTTTTTGGCTCATTGATTTTGTTTTACAGCCGCAGCTTGGTTCACTCTCATCTCTCTCATTTCCGTTGTTTCCAGACATAACAGCTGTTTTCATCCAGAAAAATAAAAATAAAATCCTGGACACTACATGAATTAGTGGCTAGGTGGAGAGCATAGTGGAACATTTAGTAGCTAAAAAGCCTAACTTTCTTCAGAAGTTTATGGAGAGTAAAGCACAGCTAAAAGGAGAGTGAACTTTGGACTTTATAAAGTCATAATAAGTCAACGTATGTTTTGCAGTTTGTTGTGCTCCCCTCAAGTGTCAAAAATGTAAAGCTGCTATGAATGGAATTTGAAAATTCTCCACTTCAGATGCACTGCCACCTCCCACTCCTCATGGGAGTGACCCAGAGAGAGATAGGAATGAGCAGAAAACAATGCATACATGAGGTTTGTCTCATTTTATCCAAAACAAAAACATATGCCATTATGCCATCAAAATGCTTTGAAAGATGATATGAAATATATATTTTTAAACTGCACACAGTGGCTTTAAGAAAATAAAGGAATTGATGCATCTTTAAGTTGTAAAACAAATAATTAGTGGAAATAGAAACAGATGTTTTTGTATAATGAATACATTTTTATGCACTGCCACAGCCAAAGTAGTTACAGCCTGACTTTTGGAAATGGCTAGTTTGACTTTCTGAATGAGATACAGCAGCACGGTGTGTTGGTGAGGCCTGCATGTTTCCATCTTGGGAAAACACATCTGATCAAATGTTCTGTCCCTTTTATTAAACAGCCACTTGAGAAAGCAGCTGCCATTTAAACGCTACTGCAGGAGGTCCAAGGAGGAGTCCACCTGTCTGTCTGGCATTAGATGGGATTCAACCACAGTTTTATTCAACCGCGAGCTGTTGCAATCTGACCAAAATGTGACTAGACCAATGTAAACACAGTAGCAGAAAAAGTGCGCTAATATTAGTACTGTAATTCTCTCCCTTTACCACAGGACCTCAGACTTCCACATTTGGAGATTTTGTTTGAAATACAGAACTGTAAATAGCTGAGAAAAACACCAATTGGAAACTCTTCAAAGTCTCATACATTATGCACACAATTCGGCAGAATTAGCAATTCACGCTGTGCCATCCAGACTTGACTGTCCAGCTGCAACTCTCTGTCACCAGTGAGAAAGACATATACTTAAAAGTCTTAGATGTGCCTTAAAAGCAAAGCCCATGGCCTAGGAAAAAATGGTATTTACAGTAGCTGCATTATGCCGGGAAAAAGGAGATTTGATACAGGAATTATAGACGAGATTAACAGAGGCTCTTTGTCGGGAAAGAAGGTCAGAAACCCAAAATAGTCATCAGGCCTGTCCTAGAAAGATCTTCCAGCAAGCTGTCATTGTAGTTAAACCTATACATGCTGCAACTGAGGGAGAGGGCTCTGGGAAGTGACATTATAATTATTATGTTAAAAGGAAGGGAAAGTTTTACTTGTGGATCAGCCTGGTTAACAGGTCTCCAGCTGTGGTCACTTAAGACAGCTGCAGTGTGCCGAAATTACAGAGCACAATGACTCACACTCTTGCTGTGTTTAAGACCACTTGGCTCTGTTTGGGACGGGACGAGCCCTCACAGTAAAACAGGCTCTCCACAGAGAAACTGTTGGCTCATCAAAATAACAAACTCTTTGTTCTGCTTTGCAACATCGGCCCTGCAGACCACCTGCAAAGCATTTATTATTTCAGCCATTATATATTAATCAATTTTAAGAGTGATGTGAACTTTGCATTAACAAAAAAAGACAGGTGGTGGTTATGAAGTTGTTGAAAAAATAAATCATCTAGACTCCCCAAGAAGTGATTCAGATTTTCACTTATAAAATTATATTTCCATAGCTTTAATCTATGTAATGCAGCTGGCTCACATACATCATTTAACAAAACCCAGACAGGATTCAGCCAATTAGACGCCTCAGCTTTAACTTTTCCACCAAAAGCCTTTGATTAAAAAAAGGCATGTAAATGTTAAAAGCTAGAGAATTACAAATATGCACATTTCTTGTATATCATCCTGAACACTGGAGTTACCCCCTAAAATAGGCTTTTCAACAGCTCATTTCATATAAATGCAGGTCTAATAGCTCCTTTAAAGATTTGCTCAACCGTGACTTTTCTTTCTGAAAAAGGTTGAAATCACTTGTAATTTTTAGGCATCCTGCAGAACTGCAAACACAAACGTTCATTCACTATGTCTCTGTTACATTTTTGAGAAAATGTCCAAATAACCAAACACAACACAGCCAAATTTAGGCTGTGAGGTTTTTGCACTTCAACTTCAACACTTCAACTTGAGATTTGTTTTGTCTAAGTGTCAGGAACAGTCTCAGAGGACTTGTGGCCAGACAAGTTTAATGCTCTATGGTTTTCCTTTTTGTGGGTGTTCAAAAGATACATGGAAGGCAAGAAATACTTGCAAGCTGCCTCAGACAGCTTTCTATTTTCACAATCACAGGCCACATGATACACTGGAGTCACAACTCACAAAGTCACAACATGAGTGTTTTTACATTCAAATTCCACCTTCGGCATGTCTCTTCGAAATACTGTGCAAATATAAAGTCTGGTCCCCTAAACCCTGTAAATAAATAAGGAAAAAAGCCAGCTACCAACATGCAAACCATATGGAATGAACCTTCACTTTGTGTGTCTTCATCGTGATTTATTCTGGGATGTTCTTGTGTCTGTGGATTACCAATAATAAACTCCAAAACATCTGCAGCGAGCCACTTGTCCGAACCATTGTGGCTTTTTTTTCTCCTTAATATTTTCAGATTGCTGGCCAATTGAGTACTTTGGTGTTGTTTGTTGGAAAAATACATGTACACTGTAGACTGTTACATTCTTGGTCACATCTGAGTGTAGTTGACATACAAACTGCTGTATTATACTTTTATAATACTGTGATTTTGTTCAGATTAAAGCATGTGTGATTTGGTATGTCTTTCATGTACAGTTTGACCCACTAGCTTCCATTTTTCACCAATTTCAAACTAGAACTACATACAAGCACCCACCAAAACCAAAAAGAAATATTTTTTTGAACACTAGTTACACTGGGGAGCAATGATTTTACACATGGATCAACACCTTGTTTTTCTCATGCATGTTGTCGTAATACAAATCCCGTCAACGGATTAACATGATTCCAATGATCCACAGGTGGCAGTAATGTGCCAGAAAACACAGAAAAGCACCAACAGAGGCAGCAAAGTAGAAGACGACCGCAAGTAAGCAAACATGGGTATAAACAGGTTTCAAACTTCTAAGAACAGTCTGCTTTGTAAGTGTTGTATGAAGAAAGAAATGTAATAAACACATTTGTTAGACTTTAAACCTGGAATAACTGAATTCTTCGCCACTTGTGGGCAGTGGAAACATGTTGAACACATCATTGACAGTAACACTGAATGTAAACAAGCAACTCCAGAGAGAAATAAAACTCAACATGGTGCCTTTAAGTTCCTTAAAGAACTCCCTAAGAAACTCCTGAACCAACCACAACATGATGTCAATTTCAAATTTAACAATAATGAGGAAGAGCTACTGTGCATTATTATTACTGCTACTAAGTTGTTACTTGAAAGAATATATATTGTTAGCTTATATTCTATAATGTAGAATGACTCCCATTTGGACAAGGTTAGGACTGCCAGAAAAACAAACCTCTAAACCACACCGGATCAAGCCTCAACCTAGGCATTGTTATGGACATACTGTACTGTACTGTAAACT
Organism: Scomber japonicus; assembly: GCF_027409825.1. NCBI lineage: Eukaryota > Metazoa > Chordata > Actinopteri > Scombriformes > Scombridae > Scomber > Scomber japonicus. Next base: position 12,389,032 of record NC_070593.1, on the reverse strand, counting down.
CAAGCTGACTTCCTGTGGCCATGTAAACAGCACGAGCAGTGAATATGAATTGCATGGGCACCAACAAACAATTTAGCTCGCACATTTATTTTGAGACAGACATGGCTGCACCCAAATATAGTGTGCCGAAACAACACTTGTTTTGTCTCTCCACAAGTCATTATGGTGCAGTGCTAACTATCTGCTCCAGCAAAATTGGGTGACATTGTGCTATATAAACATTGTCTCTTGGTTGTCACTCTGCATTTGAGACACAGAAAGTACTATTCCTCCCCCACACATTCCAACTGCAATATGTGCTTAAGTCAAATGTAATTATGAACTGACAACTTAAATATAAATCCACCTCTGCTCTGATGCAGTTTACTCTCTATTACTATAGGAGAGCTGGGCGTATTCACCCTCCTGTCTTTCACAAAGACCTCTCCACAAATTTACAGGGGGTTTTTGGCGTTTATTGTGAAATGGCTGACGCTGCCTGATATAGACAGTGAAACCTTAAATTTTCACAGGCTTGATGTAGCAGATTAGTCATTATCCTTAAATACAGGACTCCACCACCTACACTTAAGTGCCAAAAATCCCATTAAGGTAGTTTTATTTAACTTTGATATCTTAAATGATCCCACAGTAAGCAGATACTTCTAGTAGTCTGTCTTGTGTTTGATTGTGAATTTTCTAACTTGGAAGAGATTTGGAAAAAGTAGGATCTAAACAATAGAAACATGTGAAAAAGTTTTTTCATGTAATGAATGACAAGCAAAGTTTGTGTCTAAGCTTGAGGACAAAACAGGAATTCAAAAAATATCTATATATATTATTCTGACCTTTTTACCTTTCTAGTACATTGTGTGCACAAGTGCTGTTTTGTAGCACCTCATAAACTGTCTGCCTGAGCACTTCTAGTTAATTTAGTTTCTGGCTGCTGCAACTCTGAAACTCTGATTTCCCCAGCTAAACAAAGACTAAGAAAGCTGCCTTGAACCGGCAGCTGAGTCAGATTTCTCCAGAAATAAACTTAGACCCAACTGAACTATGGAAACAAAAACAATCACATCTCATAGCTGAGATAAGGTTGCATTTGACTTGGTTTGACCTGGCAATAAGTTCTTGCTTTGAGAAATGTGTGTGACGACAGTTTCATTCAGCAGCCTGGTGATAACATCACAAGAAGCCTATGAGCAAAGATAACAATAGATAGATAATTTATTAAGTAGAACAATATTTGCTCTCGCAGAGATGTGATGTCAAGTCATACCTTGTCCTTTCCTAATCAGAAACACAGAGAGGGGATGACAAATGAAAGGAAAAACCAACATAAAATGTAAGAGGTCGAGTCCACCAGAACAGCTTCAATGTGCCTTGGTATTGAGTGTACAAGTCTCTGAACTCTACTGGAGGGTTGAACATCATTCTTCCAAGAGATATTCCGTCATTTGATATTTTGGTGTTGGTGGTTGAGAGCGCTGTCTAATATGTGGGTCCAAAACCTCTCATAGGTATTCAATTGGATTGAGATCTGGTGACTGCGAAGGTCATAACATATGATTCACATAATTTTCCTACTTCTCAAACCATCCAGTGACCCCTCATGACGATGCCCCCCTCCCCCATGGATAGGGGCATTATCATCATGGGAGAGACCACTCTTATCAGGATAGAAATGTTTCATCACAGGATAAAGGTGACCACTCAGAACAACTTTGTATTGGTTTGAAGTGACCTTTTCCCTCTCACGGGACAAGGGGACTCAAACCATACTAGCAAAATGCCCCCACAGCATAACAGAGCTACCGGATACCCTCACTGTAGGGGACAAGCATACAGGCCTGTATATTCTCTTGGTGTCGCCACACATGCACACGCCCACTTGTTGAGAGTATGGTGAAGGATGACTCATCTGACCATATCACTTTTTCCCACATCTCTGTAGACCAGTGCCTATGGTTTTTGTACCACTGAATTCTAAAATGTGCATTCATCTTTGTAATGAGGGGTTTATGAACTGCCACCCTACTATAATATCCCTCTCTATGTAATTGCAGATTGACTGTTCTTGCTGACACAGTCTGATCATGTCCCACATTGATATTCTCAGTCACCTGAGGAAGAGCTGGTCTTCTCTTTCCATCACTGTCATCGAATGTGAGCTGTCGACCACAATTTCCAGCCCTATTTACTGATGTCTTTACCACGGATCTAAATGCAGATGTCACCTTAATCACTGTTCATGTTGAAACACCATCCAGTTGAGAAGTCTTCATGACTGAAGCTCCTGCCATCTGTGCACCAATAATGTACCTTCTTTCAAAGTGACTTAGATCTTTTCATCTTGCCATCTTGATACAAAATCAGAATCAACTTTTTATACATGCCACAGTGCATGGTTGGATGTTAATTGCTTAATTGTACCATGCAGTGCACCTCTGTAGAAGCATCTGTAATTGCTATGTTTCTCCACTCATTTATTTAGGTCTTTCCTTTAATTTGTTATCCCAGAATTAAATCCCCCAACGCTCCTTTCAGTACTGTGGATAGCGCCACTTAGCCAGATGTTCCAATACAATATACATATACTGAGAGTAATGTCATCATTGCAAGTCACAGTTTAATTTAGCTCTATACTCAGCAAACTTAAATACTGAATAGAAAATAATCATGACATGCAGTAGCACAATGTGCTTTTGTCATAGAAATAAATAGACTACAGTATATGGCTAATGTCAGACTAAGAAAACATTCTGTTTTGATGACAGACTTCTGTCTTCTTTTTTGCTTTCCTGTGGAGGGGTCCCAAATTTGGAAATTCTAGAGTTACAGCACCAGGTTATCCAGCAATTCCACAGGAACAGTAAATACAAAAATACAAATATCCAGAGAAAAATAAACACCAACAAACATAAGATAACATACTATATACATTAGACAAGTGTGCAAAGTGTGTTGAAGTTTTAAAAATGCAGAGTACGAGTATAAAGAAATGCAAATTCACCATGAGCAAAGTTACCGAAAGAGAAAACAAATGATAAAGTTCAGAGAGTTCTCTGCTAGACAGAGGTGAAATGTTGTTGAGAGATATTGCTTTGGGCAGGAAAGATTTCCTGTATCGGTCCTTGTGTTGGCGAAGCTGAACCAGTCTGTTAGAGAAAGTGCACCACTGTCTGTTCAGTAGGTGGTGGAGCAGGTGGTAAGGATTATCTATAATGGATAACAGTTTGTTCAGTGTCCTCCTCTCCACCTCAACTTCAAAGGTGTCTGGTTTGCAGCCAATTACAGAGCTGGCCTTCTTAATCAGTTTATTGAGGCTGTTGGTGTTGCTGGCTCCAATGCTGCTGCCCCCCCCCCCCACACACACACACATTATAGTGGTGTCTGGCTGCTCAGGGAAAGCTTCGTATAAAAGAAAATGCAGCTTCACATTCATAAAGCTGAATGCATTCACACCTGGGAGTTACTGAAGGACATCCGGCTGTTGAATTCTCATCCACCTCACCCCCCATTTTCTTGCCATTCTGGGTTTTCAAACTGGTGACCTCCCAGACATTAGCCATCATTTCTAAGGCTACCAACACCACCATTTTTAAGTTACTTTTACACTTCCGGCTCCATTTGGGTCCATGTTTGTTTTCAGGACCCTGTAATTTCCCCACCAATCACTCACAAGGGCCCCCGTCAAGTCTGCCATTCTTAAAGTTTAAAGTAGCTCTTAGTGGTCCGGGGAGTTTATTGAAACATTAAATTTGTATCCCAGCCATGAGGGTATATCTTTAGCCATTGCCTAACTCACGTGCTCGGTTGGGTGCCCTTACATCAACCGCCAATTATGTTCTCCTCTTGGGTGTGGGTTGAGCTTCGGTCAGCACGGCGAAGAAACCAGAAACATCAATTCCTGGGCAGTGGAGCGAACAAAAACAGACAAAATGCGAAAACCTTTCATCAAACACTGTTATCATTGTAGAGTACAAGCACAAACATCACCAACATTGCCAGTAACACCATCCAGTTGTGCTCTTGGGGGATTTTACCGAAATCTATGGGCTGTAGTTAGATACGGATGAAGGCCTGAACAGTGAGCTTGACCTCTGAATGTCAGTTTATGTCCTCTGCAGAAGGGTTAGATGAAGAAAATTTGCCTTGTCATTGCTTCCCATGCTTGTTTCTATCTTTCTTATCAGTCTATTTGTGCAGTGATGAATAAAAGTTTGCAGTAGATGTCTTAATACATCTATTTATTAAAATCTGAAATCTTTGTGATGAAAGGTGATGGGCTGTGCAGCATTCTTTTGCCCTCAGTAATTTTGGGCATGTCATGTTCATAATAATTAGTCATTTTCTTACATTTCTAGATTCTGTAAAAGTATTTTATGTCTTATATCAAGTATATGCTTAACAGTGAGGGGCTTTCAACAATTTAAGAGCTAAGCGACGTCACCACCTTAATATTGAAGGCTGTTAATCTAATTTCTAATGGTTATTACGATGAAGCCTGCAGACCACTTCAAGCTGCTGCGGTACTGTAATGAGCTGAGCAGAGCGAGCACTGCCATGCCCTTTCACAGCCTTCAATTCTGCCACTATAAGCACAAGGACAGAGAGTCCTTCTGAAATGAGCGCAGTGACGTGTTTAGAAAATAAATATATATTCTGCAAGGTTATAAACAACATCCAAATTACACTGTTAATTCAAGTCTTCCTCAAGCCAAAGTATACTCTGGTTCCAAGGCTCAGCATGGATGTCTGTGCATCCTCACAGGCTCACATGCAGATGCAGGTTGTTGTTATTTTTTGTTATGCATACAAAGATGAATCATGGTTCTCAGACCATCGCACTAAAAACAGAGAACTTCTTCTTCAGTGGTTAAGCAATGTTTTAAAAACTGAAATGATTTGGACCTATAAACATATAAAATCCTAACTCCACCCTCTCTTGCTCTGTTATTTCATCTAAATCTGACTAAAACTGGCATGGCCAGGCTTCCTCTTGGGGCACAAGCAAAAAGAGATTTTATAATAATACAGTCTAAATAATATAATGTACAGTCGTTAAAAAAATATAAAAATTGGTGGCACGTGGTGTGGCGGCTCAGCTGCTAAGCACTTGCAGGATAAACTTTGCTCAGCTGATAAAACAAGGACAAACATGTGGGAAAAAATGAAAAAAATCTGACTTTCATTGACAAGTCAAATGTGATCCTCCTCTTACTTGAGTTGCACGTGCACGTGTGATGTGAGATTTCTATCATCAGACAGTCTCAGGTAGTTATGAGTATTGGTTATGAATAGAATTTCAAACATTTGGAAATGAAGATCACAAATTATATTATGTTTTATTTGACAGGAAGAACTTACCTAAACAATGCTTGCCAAACATGATTAAGTACTATATGCTGGGGGAAGGTAGCACTTTGGAAAATTGCAGATAATTTGGTTTAATTTACAAAAAAGGCTTCAAACGCACCCCATGTTGTCGAATCTTTAATTATATCCCCAGTGAAAGATGCCTGTCACGTGTTGTGTAACTTAAAGTCATCGTTTCTGCAAATATACACATGTTGTCAGCAGAATGTATATATACATCATAAGAACACAGGAAGAACATGTTCCATAAATGGTTCTACAGTCACACAGATTTGGGATACAGAGTACCCTACACATCTTTTATGGCTACTTGTGTGTTTGAGAACATGTGATTATTTGGGTGTATGCATTTCCTATGTGGCTGGGCTGAAATTGAGAAATTACAGTCGGAGGATCTCAAAGTAAGCAAGGCAAGGTGGAGGGTGAGGGAGGATAATGCTGGAGGATGGCGCTCATTGAGGAAATACAACATCATGACAGTAACCAGCTGTAATTGTAGGAATAGGCCTGAAACCTCTGATGATGTATATTCACTGAGAGGAGCAAAAATAACAAGTGACCACAGGGGCACGGCTGTACGACAGTAAAATCTGCCCTCTGGTGTCTAAACATCAGTACTGCACATGACGGTGGTCACACACTGGCTCGCATTCACAGCACAGAAACAAGCCCAAATGTCTTTTCCAGTGGGTCCTTATATAGCTTTATTAGCTGTTTAGAGGGTGAACACTTACAAAAATACACAACTTAAGAACTATAAACTGTTTATCCTGAAATAGTGACTGAAATCAAGGCCACTCTGTCTTCTACTAGCCACAATGACAAACTGACCAAATAATACCTAGGAAATGTACAAAACTATAAATATGAAAAACTAAACAAGAATACCATGAGTTATGTCTTTAAATCAGAAATGGACAAAAATATACTTAAACTTTGCTTTGAAACTGAATGTAAGGCATCTAAAATCTCCCGTACCTTTTAACTGTGACACTCTGGACAACCTTTCCTCACCCTTTTCTATGTTTACCTTATCATGGCAGGTGTTGAGGTGTCCAGACAGTCAGGAAAGGTAAAAGTCTCCGCTGCTAGCCGACTGAACAAGATGTAAATTTGGAAATGAGACTGGTACTGTACATCCTCAATGCAGGCTTTGTGAAGCAATACAGGTGCCCCTATAAATCTGGTGCTGTCTTTTTTATAGATCTATATTGACTATTTTCAGATGTTCCCATATTTATACAGGGGGGGCTTACTTGTATATACATGTCCTAAGCAAGAATAAATAAATAAATAAATACATTTTGCTGAAAAAGTGTAAATATAAGCAAATAATCGAAAGGTGTCATTTGGTTTAGTTTATTCCTTCCATAGAACTTGCCTGTGTTCATTGTTAAAGCATTAATTTATTTATCTTTTTGTTTGAACATGATGGTTTTCTAGTTCAGAAGAAGACTGAAAAAAGTGATAATCATGTGTCTGGATATTCAAGACATGGAGGCACCCTGATGTGACATGCCCGCTTTGGGCAGATCTGTCTGCTAATTACAGCCTAGCTCCGAGGAGGGAGGTACTTGCGTGGTGGGGGCTTTTTTTTTTTTTTAATGATGCGAGGGGTAGATATGGTATAAATACCCACATCATTGTACTGGAAAGCAGCATATCCTCAGTTGTGCTCCTACCCTAAGGATATACAGCAGCACCAGCAGCGCACTGGTGCTGAAGACTTTGTTTTTTCCACCTTTGGATGCCGGTATGTGTGTTTATCTCTTCTTCTCTAAACAGCTCTAACGCTGAAGGAGTTTAGTCAACATCTAGGCTTCATCTAGGCCTTCAGTGGCTCCTGTGTTAGTCTTGGGAAGGGAAATAGATGCTTGGAGCATCCGGGATGGTGCTCAGAGAGTCCTTGAGAAACCAGGATGCTCTGAGAGAATCTAAAATCTTAATTCTCTTACTCCAAGTTAACATATTTGATGTTTTTCGAGTTTCTGTAAAGATTTTCTGCATGCACAGAGAAAGTTTGTTAAACTCTGTAAAATAACTTAAAACTGGGGAGAAAGCTGAAGCTTGCTTGACACTCCATACTTTGTGCTGACTGTCTCCTTGTTCATGTTCCAGATTTGACCTTAGAAGATGGACATACGTGTAGCAAGCATCCTCCTGGTCATGGTGACCTTGACAGCAGCCCATGGGGAGCGCTATGTGGTGAAGAAGATGGTGAAGGCCGCTCCTCAATACCAGCCCTACTCTGTGAAGAGCCATGGTAAGAAAACACAGCCTCTTTCTATACAAACAGTTTCTGGTGATAGAGGATAGCAGCATTTCCCAAGTTTTGTGTCAATTTTGTGCTCACAAAAGTTGCCTCTAAAGTCAGATTTTCTTCACATATACCCTCTCTAAAGACAGCGGTCTTTGTGACAGTTTTGAATCTTCAGCAATGAAATTGGTATTTTTGCTCTGGCCAACACAAGCAGCATAAGCAGTTAGACAGATGCTGGCCACAACCAGCAGCCTTCTCCTGAGAAAACTAAACTCCACCTTACTCTGAAACCATTGCATGCTCTGATTGGCTACAACAGTGTGTATGCTTCTCCAATCACAGACCTTTTAGATGTTGGATTTGAATAACATCATATAATCACTCAGTAGAGAGCTTTGCCATTTTCTTTTTGTGGAAGTCATTTGATAAATGCTCCAAACTTTAGTATTTCTTTCACAGTTTTTGTAGTTTTGACAGGACTTTTATGTTCTTTTATTCAGTCAGGACAATTCTCATTTTTTGGGATTTTTTTTTAAATTTAACAGATACTTTGTACAGATACACATTTCACATTGTGTTTTCAGTAATTCTTTGGATTTGCTCATATTGATATTACTTGTGGGCTAGTTTAGATTAACAACTCTCTCCAGTTACATCTGACATTTAAGCATATTGTTAAAAGGACGATATCTCTTACTACAAGCATTCTGATTTGGCAGACATGTTTCTCATTTTCACCAGTTTAGCAGTGTTAGTGTTATCTGTTCATGTGCTTCTAGACTCATGCAAGGACCAGTCAGTCAATTATTTGAATTAATTTTGCTTTTATTCTTAAGTGCATACAAAACAAAAACTATCCATTTTTCTGGGGTCTGTCTTTAAAAACTGACTTACCACACTTCAAAAAGTCAATTTTGAGATAATCTGAAGTGGCTTAAAGGCAATGTAAAATATAAAATATTCAATATTGTATGAAAAAACACTGCTATTTTCAATTCAGAAAGTAGCTGTTAGTGAAATATATTTAGTTTGACACTGTCAATTAGAGTGCAGTCACCCAGCAGTGTGGTTTGCTTGGGTGTGCCTGCTTGACACAGAAGTAGAAACATCTGTTTGGCTTTATGCAGACTGGGCTACAGTTAGCTAAGGGGTGAGTCTTTTACACTCAAACACATGTGACCACATTAAGGCAGCAAATAAAAGAAAGACTCCCTCTCATTTAGGACTACTGTTTCAAAACAACTCACAAGATGTCTCCAGAAGTTATTTGAACTGTAGCGTATACAAAAGATAGCAATGAAATATATAGTATATTATAATTAATTAAATGCATCAATGATCAAAATAAAAATAGGTTTCAATATAAGTAAATATATTTTTAATTCAAGCAGAAGGAAATCTCCACAAAGGATTTGCAAGTTTAAGATTTCAGAAAGCAGTTTTTTAAATTGCATCAGTGAATCACTCCTAACTTTACCCCATCTCAACACTAGAGGATTGGTGCATGGAAGTAAAAAAAAACCCATCCAATTAGGAATTAAATATCATTAGAATTAGATCATTTGATTGTAATGTAGTCTTTTGTCTGTATGATGAATAGATCAGAACAATATATACAAGAACAATGAATGAGAGAAACATGAAAGATCTGTTTTCTCATGTCTTTCTGACATCGAGCTGTAAACATTCACGTTTCTCCTCAACAATGTACTGAGAAATATTCTCACATTAACACAAACCTGACAGCTGATCTGTACAACCATGTTCTTGTACTGTTTGTTACTTGAATTGGGTATAAGTAGAAGTACTAGAGGTACCAGGTACCTAAGATCATGGCTTATCAGGGGTCATTGTACTAAAATCCTGCACAGACTGCAGGTTTAGAGTTGATCACAATGTAATAACAAGCTAAATGTAAAAACAATGCAGTACTTTTATTACCACTTTATAATAATACAGTACAGTGTCATTTTTATAGTGATAATAATATGCAACACAATAACACACAGTTGATGAGTTCATCCTTCTTGTCTCCATCTTCACCTGTTGGGTTGTTCATACTAATGATGATCACCGTTTCATTTTCACAGTGGTGTCAGTGGCAGGTGAGCCTGGTGCTCCAGGTGAGCCCGGCCCCGAGGGACCTCCTGGCCCTGCTGGACCCCCAGGTGAGAGTGCTGAGGGTATGCCTGGACCTGAAGGACCTCCTGGACCCCAGGGAGCTCCTGGCCGCTCCATCGCTGGCAAACCTGGATCCCCAGGTGGACCTGGCAAACCTGGTGCCCATGGAGCACCTGGTGAGAAGGGAGACACTGGTGCTCCAGGCTCTCAGGGACCTAGAGGATCTCCTGGATCTCCTGGAAGCCCTGGACCTGCTGGCCTCTCAGCTACTGGCAAGCCTGGACCTTCTGGTCTTCCAGGGGCAATGGGACCTAGAGGAGAGCCCGGTCACAAAGGACATCCAGGTATTCCTGGACTGCCAGGTGCTAAGGGTGATAGAGGGGTGGGAGCTCCTGGACCTCAGGGTGCAACAGGACCTGTTGGACCTATGGGTTCCACTGGAGCCCCAGGTGCGGCTGGAGTTGGAAAGCCAGGAAGATCAGGTAGTCCAGGTGAGCCAGGAAAGTCAGGTAGCCCAGGTAGGGATGGTGCCACTGGTCCCATGGGACCACAGGGACCCAAGGGACACACTGGTGCCCCTGGTGTAGGTGTTCCAGGTAAATCAGGTGAGAATGGTGCCCCAGGTCTGCCTGGCCCAGTTGGCCCTAAAGGCCATCAGGGACCTACTGGAGCTACTGGTGCCCCCGGAGTTCCTGGATATGGAAAGCCAGGTGCAAATGGAGAGAAGGGAGAGAGGGGAGCTACAGGTCCCACAGGTGCAACAGGCCCTAAGGGTGAGCAAGGTCATACAGGTTATACTGGTGCCACTGGTGCTACTGGTCCCATGGGTCCTTCTGGACCTCAGGGTTTAACAGGTTTCCCTGGTGAGCCCGGTGCTGAAGGCGCTAAGGGTGACACAGGTGCAACTGGAGCTCCAGGAGCTAAGGGAAACAAGGGAGATATGGGAGCACAAGGGTTCCCAGGTAAGCAGGGTTATCCAGGCCCAGCTGGTCCCTCTGGAGCCAGGGGAGCCACTGGAGCTACAGGTGACAAAGGCGATGTAGGTGCCCCAGGTACTCCCGGTGCCTCAGGTATTCCAGGCCCTGCTGGACCCAAAGGTCTTCCCGGTCGTGCAGGTGAGCGAGGTGCTGCTGGTTCTGATGGTGCTCCAGGTGCCAGAGGACCCTCTGGGCCTCAAGGTGGTGCTGGTGCTCCAGGCGCTAAGGGACACCCAGGTCTCCCTGGTTCTCCTGGCCCTGCTGGTTTGGCTGCTAAGGGTATCCCTGGACCTCAGGGTCCCCCTGGTCTGCCTGGTGATAATGGTGCTGATGGAGCCACTGGCCCACAGGGCCCTCCTGGTCCTCCTGGTCCTCCTGGTGAGGTTGTGTTTGAGAAGGGAATGGGGAAGGGAATGGGAATGGGAATGGGTGAGGTTATGGTCAAATCCCCCATGTCTGCTTTCACTGCATCTCTGGCCACTCCCTACCCTGCTTCTGGCACCCCCATTAAGTTTGATCAGATTGTGTACAATGCTGAGAATCACTATGACCCTGACAGCGGCATTTTCACCTGCCAGATTCCTGGAGTTTACTATTTCTCCTACAGCATCCATGTTAATGGTGCTCATGCCCTGGTGGCTCTGTACAAGAATGGTCAGCCTGTTATGTTCACTTATGATGAGTACAACAAGGGCTTCCTGGACCAGATGTCTGGTAGTGCTGTCCTCTTGCTCGATGAGCAGGACACAGTCTACGTCCAGATCCCCGATGATGAGGCCAATGGCGTCTTTGCCGCTGAGAATGTCCACTGCTCTTTCTCTGGGTTCCTCATTGCTTCAACGTGATACGTTGATACAGTAGTTCCCAAAAGCCAACCAACTAAATTTGCAATCTATTTCTCAAATTACAGTAAACTCCCTGTACATTTTTCCTCAACCAAACAGACAGGCAGTTCACTCTCTTCTTTGAGGAATAGAAGCATCTCGACTTGAAAACTACAAGAAATAGGTGCTTAAGAGAAGGAAAATTAATTTATGAAAACAGGTGATCAGGGATGGGGAAAGCAATCCACAAAATTACCAGTGAGCTTTTGTAATGGAGACAGCATGTGAAATTGAGGTGTTATAACTGTGTTGTGTCCTGACTTTATTCTTTTCCACTCTGTTCCTTTTATGACTTCAACTGGTGATTCTTAACTTAGTGTTTGTCTGGTTTTTTTTGTTTTTTGTTTTTGTACAACCTTGTTTTTGTTTTTTTGTTTTTTTGTTTGGGTGACCAATAATCTTATTAAAAGTACACAAATACTTTCTGTGCAACATGTTGTGACTGTTGTCCTTGTATGTGACTTGAATATTGTGAAATGGTAATGGTCAAATTGACCATTATAATGAAACAAGTCACCAGAATATTGTCATGCGAACACAAACTGTTTACCAACAACATTGTTGTATCCCTGAATATGCATTATGTCATGTAAAACATAATGACTAAAATAAAACATGTCTTAACTAATGTTTTGTCTCAGCTGCATTCTTAAATGAATTCAAACAATTTACTTAATATCCTAATGACAAATTACTTGAAAGCACACATATATATTATAATTATTATTATATTAAACAACAGCAAAATGGCAAGTGTTTATTAGCTCATACAATTTTTCATGTCAGATATTTTAAGCTTTTTTTGTGGTGATCAAAAAATATCAAATTATTCTTACATTAAATTTCATTCATCCTGAGTAAATACATGTTCTTACACCTGTGTCCTAATGCAAGGCGGTCAGCAACAGAGCAGTGCCCATTTGAGCTGTTAGGGATTAAGAGTCTTGCTAAAGAACACTTCAGCAGGATGTTTGCAATACTGTACAAAGTAAGATCTAAAACAATATAGCTTTTCTGCACAGCACTGAATAAAAGATGCAGAAACACCAGGAAATTATTTATTTCCAAAGGTATTTGATACAAGTTCTGCAAAACAGTGAATTGCTATCAACCATGTAGAAAAATAATTAAGATAAAGAATTGTGCTTGCAAATGGATGCTAGCATATTAGGAGCTAATAGCCACATGGATCAAGCATAATATTCATATTTAAAGGTAGAATATGTAGAATGAGCAGAACAACGCCATCTAATGTCTCGAGATCGTAGTCGCAACAACCAAAAAGTAATTCCAGCAGTCGGGTTGCCAGGTCCGGTGCCGGATTTTATTTTAGCTCTAACTCTGTAAATATACCACTTTATCCACATGTCTAACCTTTTTAGGCCAGAAAGTAGCCCTTTAGATCCACAATGTGACGCTAATTTGTCCAAATAACATCTGCTTAAAGTTTTGTTCCTGCGAATTCGGAGCCACTCAAGTTAGCCGTAGCGAGTAACGCACTTCCGGTCATTTTCACAAAATAAAACACCCGTTGCCTTTTATTATTAAGAAAACCATAACGATAGAGTTGGTGCTTTTATTTTGAAAACAGGAAGCGAACATACCCTCGCTGTAACTGACTTGAAACCACCGAGGTACATTACATTGTAACGCCAGTGGGAGTAGCAGCAATGTCTCTGCATGTACTGCCTAATCCTAAACACCGATTGGCTTGTGTGTGGTGTCGTCAGAAGCAGAAAAGGCTCACGGTGGTAAACATCTAGTCACGTGTAGTCTGAGATGGACGCGCAGGTCAGGAAATGACGTAAACGGACCGTATATGGTTTGTTATTTGTGTTATTACATTAGGTGTTGGACTAAATACATGGACATATTGAGGAAAATATTCCGGTTTTATGAAAACGGATTTCATATTTCACAAGAATGGATACTTGGCGAGCTGTACAGAAAGTCCTGAGTCATAAGATGATCGTTGTGAATAAAGGGAAGACTTTGAAGGTATGTAGGCATTATAGCTTTTCTCACTTAGCTGAGTGGCTAGCCGAGCTAATCGGTAATACTATTACGGCTGTGAGCAACCATATAAGTCGTGAGTGGTCTTGAATGAATCAGAACAATCTAAGCTTTCCAACAATGTACGGCATGAGTATATATGTTTAAAGGTTAGTGTTTAAAACATTCAGAAGACCGTGTGGCTACCTCCTAACATCCGTCCCGTCCCGTGAACGGAACAGCGTGCGTTAAGAGGTTAATGATCAAATATCAAAATCCGAATAGCGTCAGAAAGTCAACCCACTCTCCACATTTCCATTGCTACCGTTTTGATACTTCATGGTACACAAACAAATAGCATCTCATATGAAAGCTAAGACCCTGGCGAGTTCAACAGTACCACTATTATTGCGCTAAAAACTCAGTGAACCAGCAGCATACAAAGGTAAACAACCGCTTATTTACAGCGACTAACAGATATTCTGTCTTACCTTCGAAGTTTTGTGATGAAAAGTTGTACTTGAGAGCAAAAAACGCTGGTTTTAGTGAGTCCAACACGGCCGTGTTTGTTTACAACTCCATTTCACCCAGTGCCAGCCTACAGTAGCTGCAGCCTGCACCGGAACAACAGACAACCCTGGCAACCCGCAATTCCGGCCGTTAATTGGCTGGTACAATGTACACAGAACGTGTCAGAACGTCATTGTCGAACCCGTCAAAAAAATTTAAAAATATTAATTCAGACTAAATATTTTTTTTATGGAAAAGCAATACTTTCATTCTGTACCCCTCAAAACGCCCCGTGGCTGTATTATTTAAAAAAATATATAGCTTTTAATAAATATTCTACATATTCAACCTTTAATGAGGTAATAAATGCCCCTAGACTAATAAATGCCCCTAGAAATTTGACATATAGAAGATATTATGACAAATAACATAGTCATTAGTCCTTGTCGGAGGTATAACTACTACAATGAAAAACACTCCATGACAGCTAAAAGCTCTGCCATGAAAAGTAAAAGTATTAGCAAAAAAATCTACTTAACTATCATAGCCAAAGGTACTAATTATGCAGAGCACCTCACCTCCTTTTAGTATTATATTATTACATAGATTATATTATTGTTTTAGTAATGTAACTAGCATTTTAAAAGTATTTCAATACTGTGTACTGTTTCTGTAACATATCGTTATATTTTCTAAGCTGATCTTATATTTTGTGTGTAAAATCTCAATCACCAAAGTATAACTGTCAAATAAAAGTAATGGAGTAAAAGGTACAATGCTTTCTTGTATGTAGTGGAATAGAAGAAAAGAGTAACATGAAATGGAAAGTATAGTGATTAAATAAATTAACTTTCCACCTTGTCCCTGTCAAATATGAACAACTCCCTTTATGATGGCCACTGGTTGGCTTGGCAGCCAAAGTTTACAAAAGCTACTCTACCATGTAAGTTTGAATACGGATATGCTGAAAATAGAGTGTGGGATGAGGGACAGGGATGGTCCTCTGGCAGGGCAGAGGCTGTTTGAGCTTTCCTGAGAGAGAGCGAGATGGTGGTTAGGTGAGGGGCCCAAAGGACAGAACAGAGAGGAAGCTAGTTGACGGAAACCACTGGGAATTGCCATTTGAGGGGGACTGCCATCCAGGGACGGCCTGTGGTTGGTGCATGAGGTGGGACAGACAGGGAGACAGACGGAACAGTGGCTCTGGTTGACTCCGCAAGCCACACTCCAAAATTATCTATTGCAATAACTCACTTCGATATATTTTTGCTTATAAGAAGGCTCACCTGTTATATCATAATTTTAGATTAATCTTTGTATTTATCTTACACTGTCTTGCACTTTGGTATCTACCTGCCTAGATAGAAATAAACAAATAAATGAAGAGTCTCTGAGGAGGATGGAGAATGTTGTTTCAGCATGTGGGGCACACCAGGACCGAAATGAGCACAAAATCCCTCAACAACCTGACCAAGATGGACATGTAGACCAAAAAGCAGAAATAGAAATATTATGTGTAAAACACACCCTTCTTGTGGTGTCCAAAGCTCCAGTACATAGGGTTAAACTGGGTGCAAAGGAAATAGATGGCTTTAAATTAGCATGGGCACAGCTGTGGGCGGCTAAAAACAACCTGGAGAGGTTTGCTGCAATCTCTTCAACTCTTAAAAAGTCTCTGGTGTTTTATGGGGCTTTGGGTTTTGTAAAAGGAATCCCAACATGTCAACAGTAAGCATAGCCACTAGCTGGGTTACTAAAATTTGATGGTGACGCTGTAAAAATATTTGTTTAACACACTATCATTTATGGTAGAAAACCAGGGTTTCTGTGATTAAATCAGGCACAATTTACCCTGAATTTCATTGCATAATTGTGTTGTGGTTGTTTCCCCGAGAAAGTCAGTCATTCTCTAAAAATACTGTTGGGCGACAAGCACATCTCACTTTGTCTCCATGCAACTTAGGCTGGTTTAGAGAGAGAAATATACTTCTGATAATCCTCTACTCTCACCAGCCACTTTTTAGGGACACCTATGCAATCTAATGAAATCCAATACAACAGCTTTACCATATATTCTACATTTATGAAGCGTATACATTTTCTGTTGGGTTTATTTTACGCAAGAAAGATGATAATTCAACCTTGTTTATTATTGAAGTCACAGTGGGTGATGGTGGTGTACTGTAGTGCATTATATTGAAAATGTTCCTAATATTTTGTTCTGACAATGTCAACAAAACCTGAAAAGGAATACGCTTTGCAAATGTAGAATTTATGGCAGAGCTGTTTTATTGGATTGCACAAATGTACCTAATGAAGTGGCTGGGTAGTGTATATTATAGAATATGCTCACAGGTGCCTCAGGAGGTGCTTACCCAAATTAAAAAAAAAAAAAAAAAAAAGTTACTCCAATTTTATCAGTACAACTATTTTAATAATTGGAGGGTGATTTTTTTTTTATTATCTTATTTGTATCAAAAAAGACCTAAATAATTTCACATTAAATTTAGGAGTGATTCCAACTTTAATGTCAAGATTCACCTCAATGTCTCCACATGAGGGCGCTGTAAAGCAAAGAATCCATGTGTGTTTATTCCAACACCAGATGTATTTAACTTGAGTAGGTGTGAGATTTACATCAGTCAAGATGATTTGCTAAACTATGAATAAATAAGCTTAGAGTGTTAATACACACACTTTATTTCTTTATTCTTCAGAGCTAACAGAAAATAAATGGAATATTTTTAATACCAATATGTAGCCAATGTTATATTCCACATTGACTGAAGTGAAAAAGGCTCATTACATACAAAAATGTTTAAATGTGTGTAGTGTGGTTGTAGTCATCACAACTTGATCAAGGTTTGCTTAAAACATCTCCCAATTTTATTCAATCTTACAAATGGTGAAAAACAAGAAAACTTCATTTACAATGGGTAATCTGTTAAAAACGTCATTTAGGTACATCTCAGTCATAAAACCAGTAATATCAAAGTCTATACAACGTGCATTACTACAGAGTTTTGAAATGGTGGAAATCTAATGGAAAAGTGATGAGCACCTATTGTTTTGACAGTTAACTAAATCTAGTTCATTAAGGAATGGTTGTGTCCACAGGAGCATTGAGCTTGAGTTGTAAACAACTGTGCACTGCAAAGACAACATTTAAGACTTGGTTTAGGACTTTTCCCTTTAAATATCACAATGTGTCAAATCTTGCAGACACAGCTTTAGCTGCTACATCCAATTGCCCAGCACCAAATACTTCAATTAAATATGTCAAATTCAGCATCATGGTTTCATGTAGAAAAAAAACATTCACACTCACATTCGCACTTTCACACTCACCCACGTCACAAATGCAAGCACCAATGAGCAGTGAGGAAGCAGCACTCTCCAATACACCTCCTGTCCATCACTGCCAAGGACATTGCAGTCATTGTGGATGAGATGGTTGCAGAATAGTAAACAAACACCAACAAAAAATAAACAAAAAAAATCCCTGGTTTTAGACAAGTCCTCGCATTCCTTCAGACGGGCTCCATCATCTCCTTCATTCCGGTGTCTTGTTCAGCAGGATTATTCAGCGGCTGTGGCCTCTGGACTGGCTGCCGTCTCTGGTTCAGTGGGTGAAGCTTCAGCTGGTTTCTCCTCTTCTCCTTCTGCTGCTGCTTTTTCTTCTGCCTTCACTTCCTCCTCAGCCTTTGGCTCCTCAGCTGCAGCCTCCTTGGCTCCCTCCTCTGCTGCCTCGGCTGGCTTGGCCTCCTCAGCAGCTGCCTCCTCTGATGCCGCCTTTTCTCCCTCTGCTGGTTGTTCAGCTGCCGCTGCTCCCTCCTCTGCTGCCTCCTCAGAATCCTTCTTGGTCTTCTTAAAAGAGAAGCCACTGAGCTTGAAGGAGGGTTTCTTGAAGGAGAAGCGCTTTTTCTTCTGCTTGCCATCCTCACTGGTGGACGGAGTGCCTTCCTCTGGTTTGGCGGCAGCCTCTCCATTTGTGGCGGCAGGCTCCTTCTCTCCATTGGCTTCAGCAGCTTCTACTTTCTCGCCCTCTTCTTTTGGTGCATCTTCAGTAGGAGTGCTGCCATTGGCCTGAACATCAGCTTTGTTGGCCTCTTCTGCAGTTGGAGAGGCATCCCCATTGGTCTTGGCGTGGCCATTCTCCTGGAAGGAAACAGAACAAAATTGTCATTCCTGAACATGCACATCATGCTATTACATTTTTTTTTTTAACATTTAAAAGACAAACACTGGCCTCCTGTGTATGCAGGACCACCTCTGCAAAATATGGTGTGCTCTGACATTTAATCAAATTCACGGACTAGTAGTAACCAATAGGAAAATAGCCCTTAAACTGCAGCAACATCTGTTACTAGGAGTGTGACGACAGATCTGTGGCTTTCAGCAGTAGGCTAGTCGGTTAGACCGCAGTACCACCGGCATCCACCAGGTGGCGTTCAATTTGGGGTGTCGCTGGAAACAACATAGGAATTTTTGATTCCCTCCCCCCCTCTCCTCCTCCTTTTATTCCTTTTGGTCAACCACTTTGTTTTTAACATTTTTCAAATTCATATGTGTTTTCTATAAACAAGTCATTGTTTCTGTGACGTGTGTGAAACAAAAACGTGGCTCCTTTCTTGAATCTGGCAACAAAGGCGTGGTATCGTTTCTAAAATGGCCATGCCTCAGTGAGAGCGGCCACAAATCCCGTTGTACGCATTTCCACCAATTGAAAAAGAATGACTGCAATGATTAGGGAGTTCAAGATTTATAGACACCATGCAATGTAAAAAAAAAATGTTAATAAATAAAATGAAAAATCTATTTCAATCAGCCTATGAGGATTTCATTTGCAGCTTCACAAAATAAATCAAAAAACCATCAATTAGGCCTGTTAATTAAAAAGGGTTTCAATTACTATGCTGCATTCGAAGCAAAGTCGTGTTTGAAAATGTTAAACATTTGTAACAATGCACTCGCCGGTTGAAATGGATACATGTGGCCACTTTCCCTGAATGCCGGTGAGCGTGGGGATGCGCTACATGAACATGGAGCACGCCATTAACGCAACACATTGCACAAATCCAGACTAAATTCTGCGTGAGCAATTAAGTCTTAAACAATTCTAATTTCATTTACCTGTCCGTTTGCCTTTGCTGCAACAGCCGCGCCTTCTGCCGGCTTTTCCACCGCAGCTTCCTCTTTTCCAGCGGTTTTGGAGATTTGTGCTCCCATGCTTTTGGTCCAACAAAGGAACCCAACCGATCAAATGAATGAACAAAGACCGCAAGCTTCCTTCCAAAAATCCCCGTCAAACGCCAACACCTCCTTCTCCAACCGAAGCCGAGGAATCAGCCTGAAACCGAAGTGACCGCAAAGGGACGCGTGAGAACTTCCAAAATGTGGCAAAGACGCAAAAGAAATGCGAATTCTTTGCAATTTTTTCCTCGAGCGGAGTTTGTAAATGGAGAAATTGGCCCCGCCGCAAATGAGATGCGGAGTACAACGCCCAAGTCCACTGATGAATGGGCACTGGGGCTATGACGACAAAGCAACCCCGTCTACACCAATCACAAGTCCCACATCCAGTGAGTGGGGGGATCATGGAGTGGGGGTGCCATGGACAATGGGAGAGAAACAACAACATGGCCAACAACTTGCTAATATGCCGACTTTTAACTGCTGACATTTGATTTTATCCGACTAATATCACGACTGAGATGTTTGTAGAGCTTCACAGCGTCTATCAAATGTCATTAAGTCATGTCCAGGAGGGTGAATATCCAATACATATTAGCTAGAGTATCCAATAATGGAAGATATATGCTTCAAAAACAACCAAATAGGCAAACGTTTATTTGTACATGTTCAATTGATATTCTTTTATTTCTTACACTAGTAAATCTTTTGTCAAGTCTCTCATTTGTATGTATGATAAACGTGCCTTTTTTGTGATTGTGAATATAACCATATATATATATACCATACCATACATATATATATATGTGTGTGTGTGTGTGTGTGTGTGCGCGCGTGTATACAGTAATTACCAATAGGCCTACAATATGCAGTATATTATAAGTGAATATTTTTGCTGATTGTTGCAACACATCATATTTTTAAACATTCCACTGTAAATTAAGTACATTTACATACAATAGTGCCATAGCCTAATTTTAAACACATTGACATTTTGGAGGAATATTGTTGAGTGTCTATAAATGTACAGTTAATAGCTATTTTTAGATTGTCTGCCATTGCCAATACATAATTCCCCAAATTTGTCTCAAAAATAAGGTCAACATTTGTTATTCTACTACATTAATGCATTTTAACAAGGTTTTTTGGGGGGATAAAAACACAAGTCATTAATTTTACATTCAAATTTCATCATGAGGAATGTGTTTCATTTTTTAAAATACAGTCAAATGATGGTGATTCTACAAAACTGATCCATTTTACAAGATTGTGTAAGCAGGACACACACTGAAATGAAATGTTACTGTTGAATTCCATAATGACAAAAGAGGCATGACTTTCAAAAAATCATGTGAAGTGATGGTGATTTGACAAAATAACTGTATTTTTTAAAGTTGTTTTAATAAAATGTATATACAGAGCTACACTGAACACAGCATAAGAAGTTGTTTATCACAACTTTTAAATTAATGTATGTATGTACCAAAATAACATGTTTTGGACAGCTGAGCTGACAAAGCAGTGCTCAGCTGGTCTCATCACGCACTCTCCTGACATATGCCCTTCTCAGAAAACAGACGTCCCCTGTTACTATAAGCCCCTGTGCCCACAACTTCCCTCATCCCTCTTCTTGCATAATAGTGTCTTGTCTGCTGGTTGCAGCTGGAGCATCCCAGTGACCCAGATATAATGAGAGTTTATGGCCCGTGCTGCTGCTGCTGCCTGCTCAAGCAGCCTGCAGTGCTCTGACTCCACCACCAGCCACAAGTCTCCTCTCTCTGCCATCACTGCATGACCCACATCTCCATGGTAACAAGTCCAAAATGGCTCCAAGGTAAGTAGAGGCTGCACGTTGAGAGCTGTAGCAATCGTGACTCCTGGTTATGTAGAAGTAGGGTGAGAGTGAGTTCAAAACTGAGATGCACAGACAACAGTTGAGGGATTAGGGTGACGATACTTTCACCCACCCCCCCTCCTTCAGACTAATGAGGCCACGCTCATTGTTGTGATACTCTGATTACATGCAAAGCTGCAGTTTTTTATGGTGATCTGCCATGAATATGTAAATAGGGGACAAAGCCAGAAGGGCTTGGAGTGTTTTGAGTAAGCACCATGCAACAAGACATTTAGACAGAAAGATTTAATGTGTTGAAACCACTGCGTCATCATCCAGAGTCAGTGTGAGCAAGAGAGATTTCTATAGTTGTTGCAAACTACCATCTTAACTTATAGAAAAAGCCAACAAGTCAGTGCAAAATTGCAAGTTTTAAAATCAAAAACATATAATTTCTTTCTTTGGTAAACTTCTCACCATAAATAATCTAACATTTACATTATTTACAATGAGAAGTTTACCAAAGGAATTAAGCCTGAAACTGGATTTTGATTTTGCTAATCCGCAAAACTGCAGACTAGAGTCCAGTTAAATCTGTTTGAAGATCCTTGCTGGCTGTAAATTGTAATTGGGATTACATCAGTGTGTGCTAGACAACAAGCTCTAAAGTGAACATGAAGTCAATAAAAACTGGCCCATATATTTGAGATTAGAAAAAGGTTTGCTACAGACCAAACAAAAGCTGGAAATTCGGATATAGTGCCAAAACAATTAGTCAATTAATAGAATTCTGATGATCCATTAATTGTTGAAATAATGACACAAATGTGAAAATCTGATTTTTTCTGTTATATCATTGTTAATTTAACATCTTCACACTTTGGACTTTTTGTCAGAGAAGACAAGATATCGGAGAAAATTACCTTTCTCTCTGAGGCACTTTTCATAACATTTTTACAGACAAACAATTAATTGATTAATTGATAATGAATGTAAGTGCTTGCTGCAAGTCATAGTCTATAAATGATGGCATGGTTGTAGCTCAAGTGGCAGAGAGGTTTGACCATTATAGGTGAGGTAGGGTTGGTGGTTTGATTCCCAACTCCTCTTGGCCATATGTTAGTGCACTTAAACTCCAAATTGCTACCAGTGTTCAATATGTGTATGGGAAACAACATGTATTGCTTTAGTACAATTAAACATATATGTATAATTGTACTGAAGCATTTTCCAAATTAATGTGAAGTAAAATGTTCTTCATAACACTGTATGTGAAAAAGTGTTACGGTTCTAAGCAGCTTATTCAGTCAACCAAGTAAACCTTTTTGATTTCTTGTAGGATGATTAAGATTAACAGCAGCAAAATCAGAGAAATGTTAAATGGTCAGCATTGTGATTGACAAATACATTCCTGAATGGGATATCCTATTCAGGAAATCCTTGTAAAGTATTAAAAAGTAATGTTTTCTACTCTGGATTATAGTTTTCCCTCACTGAGTAGAAACAAAGTCTGTAGATAATTATTCTGAGGGTGCATAATTTAGACTTAACACTGCCATGAAGGGCCCAGTGTACGCAGTTTATAGGACCTCAGCAGGTGGATTCACTTATTAGTAGCCTTTCAGGCAGGACTGGTTATCACCTGCTGTTAATTTTAGCCGAGAACACAAACATATGCATTCAGTCATCCAAGGGAAATTGTTGAATACAGTGGGATAAAATACATATTAGAACCAAATGTGTATAAGTATTTCCTCTGGATCTGATTTAAATTTTAAATATACTTAACGTTTTTTTACTCACTCACATTTATAAACTAAAGATGAAAAGCAACTAGAACTCCAAAAACCAACCTTGCCTTGTTTTTCAATCACTCCAAAGAGGAGGAGGTGTCCCATTCTACATTGTAATCTGCCATTGGCGAAAAACGTTGTCAATCAAAGCTCTTGGTCGGTGTAGATCCGCAATCACAGCTGCAGCAACGCAACAACCGATAACCCGGAACATGCAGCAGCATTTGACGTTCAAAATAAAAGTCCCAGAATCATTTCTTGTAAAATGAGGTTCCTGTTTAACATCAGTGTTGGAGAAACTACTTTAAAACTGTGGTGTACCAAACTAAAAAACAAACAAACAAACATTGAAACTGTCAAAATGACATTAGCTCATCAAACTAAAACTACTTTCAAAAAGTAGTTTAACTTCATCTAAACTACATCACAAGAAATGATCACAATCTATGGCTGGAATTTCATATTGTTGCTCAATAGCTGACCATACACTAACTAAAGTGTAGGTGTCTTTGATGTAGGGACTAAAGTGCAGGCAGCCTGATGATGTGTTTTAAAGTGAGGATTGGGAGCAATCGTTGAGGTGGAATCAGGAAAATTATGAATTTCTTGGGAAGATCATCATATTCATCGCAGACATCTTGGTCCCAAACCACGGGTGATTTCAATCAAAAAGCAGGTGATTGTTATTAAATGACAGCAGTGGCAATGTGCCATATTGTATGACAAATATGTAGTTTGTAATTAACTACCTAAACTTGTATTAAAAGAGCTCTGGCCTGAAAATGGCGGCCATTCAATCCCGTAAGAATTCTTCAGTTTGTGCATATGACAAAACAGGTCCTAGCCTCCAGGTTTGCTTCCATGTTATGCGGTCCACTGAATATGCATAGTGGCGTTTCCCCCGCTATCCCCGCCCACAAGTTCCTTCTCAGCCCAAAGACTTTACATTGTGATGACATCACAGGTTTTTAAACTGTTTTTCTCAGCTTGAGGAAATGTTTATAAATATGAAATCCTCATGGATCCAAAATTCATAAAATAACTTATTTACCTTGTTTGCAGTTTGAGGTCAACAGTTTTAGAGGCGTCTCTTTTACAGTGGTGGTCTATAGGACCTACTTTCTGGGCCATAGGGGGAGTTGGAAAGAGCTAGCTGCAAGGCTGAGCAGCGGTTTCCTATCCTGTTCTTTTAACACATGTATGCCTCAACTACATGTTTGAAAGTAGTAATGCTAACTACTGAAAAAGCTACTAACATCTGAACATGGTTAAAAGACTAGTATGCACGATTTGGTGAAATCCAGCAGTGAGGTTGCAGATTGCAGCTGAATACGTCTTCTCTCACAATCTCCTTTCAAGCATGTAGGAGAACCTAGAGTTCTCCTGCTACATTATTTTGCTACATTATTTTATAAATATGAAGTTTTAGTTGAATTGCTCTAAACATATAACTGAATGTTTTAAACTTGGAGATGAGCTGCTCAATTTCACTGAACGCGTTGAGAAACTTTATTGTGAAGGGATTAGCCGGAAGACATGGCTGGTATTGTTGTGAGCTTGACACCATCGTCGCCTTCGTCATCATCTGTACGCACGGCGGCGACAGGAGCTCCTGAGTCGGCAGGGAGTGACGGGCATCCCACCGCTATTCTCCCTCAATGCGAGAAAAACACTAACAGAGAGGAAAGAAGAACATCGGCGAATTTCCCCTCACGAAAGCCCCTCTGCAAACTCCGATGGATTAGTCTGATTTTTCTGCGGTAGGCACGTTTTCTTTTCTTGTGTTGAATTTCAATTGGTGCACCCGCCTTGTCCCCTATTTTGCGCTGTGTAGACAGAGAGAGAGAGAGAGAGAGAGACACAGAGAGACAGAGAGAGAGAGGAGATAAATAACACATTGTGAGTCGCTGCGTTCAAGTCACTATTTACTCCAGTTATCATGCAGATGTCGGTGCAGCTATATGATGGATAACTTTGCACTCAGAAGGGGGGGGGGGGGGGGGTTGTGTGTGTGTGTGTGTGTGTGTGTGTGTGTGTGTGTGTGTGTGTGTGTGTGTGTGTGTGAGTGGTTCTGGAGTCGTAATTGTGGATGATGTGCAGTGCTTGCAGTGCTGTGATTCTGGAGAGGGGGCTCTTGTGTTGCAGCAGCAGCAGCAGCAGAAGGGATGGATGCGCTGCAGAAGAGAGCTGACCACAGAGGCCATACACACACACACACACACACACACACACACACACACACACACAGAAACACCACTAAAGGCCTGCAGACAGCATCGTATTGATTTGCCCCAAAATAATTGTCCTATGCTTTAAGCTAATTGCATTGCCACGCTGTTAAATATCCAATTAAAGCTGTCCTAATCGGGTTATCTGATGTGTCTGGAGGTGCAGCCATCCATCTTATAGGCAAACATTAGGAATGATATAGTGTGTGTGTGTGTGTGTGTGTGTGTGTGTGTGTGTGTAGCTGGGAACTAAAGCCTCAGTTTTATCCATGTGCAATTAGTTACCTAGAACTATGGTGTGTTGGTTTGTAAATATGCACCCAGCACTCTGAAGCTTAATATTCAGCCTGTAGTTGGTCCATGAATGACTGCACTACTGATGTGTGTGATATGTATCAAATTTGAGTAAAAGGGGTTGCATATTATTGCTCAAGGACCATGTACATTTCCCCTCAGGCTTGTTCTGTCCATACAGTTAATCGTACTTAATCAGATACTGGCACATAAGCTGCTACTTGTGAATCCAGGATTTCCTATGGTTCCTATGAGATATGTCATCACTAGAGTGAAATATTCAACTCCGTAAGGGGGTGACTTTGTTTATATGTTTTCATTCAGAAGTCTGGTTTGGGCCTGTCATTGTGTCAGTTATCAGATGTTACTTTAAGGCTGCAACAAACTAATAGTTTCATCATCAGGTAATCTGGTGAAATGTCAGAAAATCCTTAAAGATATAATATAATATAAAATATCATCCTGAAATGTCTTCTTTTGTCATGTTTACTATCATAAAAACCAGAATTTAAAAAATCACATTTGAGAAGCTTAAACCAGAGAATTATAATCTTCTTTCTTCTTTTTTAAGAATAATCTTAAAGAATTACTCAATTACAATGAATCAATTATCAAAAGAGTTTAATAGTTGGCAGTTGATTGATAAATTGACCAATCATTGCAGCTTTAGATGTCACATATACAGCATACTGTAGCCCATGTTTTGGTTTGCACTTTCTAGCAAGTCTTATTCAGATCTACCAGAAATCCTCCAACCTACATTGCTGTTATGCTGTAGACCCACTGCATCATAATTTCCAGTGGATTCTCACATTGACCATTGCCCTCCACTGGCAGAAGACTTGGAAAGAACCATTTGAACCCCCAAAACTAGTTCAGACTGACAGCAAGAATCTGCCCCTGTTACTGGAAAAAAAAAGGGAAAAAAAGTTCCCGTTTTTGTTAGTTGCCCTTTTCTCCACTTTCAGAAAATGTTCATCTACTAGGCACAAATCTCGCTGATTGTATGGACTTACTCATTTACAATGGCCACAGTGATTTAACAACATGACTCAACTGTGAACATTGTGACGGCAAAACACAGTTAGGCTTAAACCCACACGTACATACTGTATGAAGCTAAGCTGTGGGTTTTATAACTAGCTCTTTTCATTCAGTATGTGGAGAATGCTTTGAAAGCACAACACTGCATTTCATTGTGCACATAATCTTGTAGCAGAGTGAAATGTGGCTATTGTCTTGTTGTTGATACACTGAATGAACTCAGTTGTCTGACACAAGCAAATATTGTAACTATTCAGTGAATGGCACCCATAAGGAAGAGATTGTCAGTAAACACACACGTGGTATTTCACTCCATTTAAATGACACACAACTGAAAATGATCCTCTTTTGATTGTTAAATACAAGTTGTATTTTGGAGTTGAATAAGGTCAATGCAAGTGTGACTTCAGTTTGAGGGGCATGGGACATTTGACCCTGTTATGTGTCAATGAACTGAGTGTGAAGGGTGTAAAGGGGACCCCACACTTCAGATTAAACAGAGCTGTCTTGTTGAAGGCTTTGCTGAATTGCAGAACTATTGTGTTACAGAGAGACTTGTTAGTTTATTGAGGTTGAGTAGTGATCACATGTCTAGATATAACATTTTAAAGACTCAAATCTGCTTTTTTTCTTTTTACAGAGCTTCATTTTGGAAACACTAATATAGAAAAGTAACATGTAAAGTTGTCCAGTAGAGCTGAAATGATTCATCTCCTAATTGTTGATTGAAAAGTTAAAAAGCTACTGTATTCATAATTCATTTAATATTTGTGAGAATTTTCTGCTTTTCTTGACCATTTGTTGCTATCTTTCTGACATTTTATAGACCCAATTATCAATATCATTTTAGCGGAAAATACTGTAATCAGCAGATTAATTGAAGATGAAAATAATCATCAGCTGTGCCTCTTGTTTCCTTTATAGCACTACAAGATAATTATCAGTCCCCAGATGTGAAATTCATGTTACACAAGTACAAGAAATAGTCAAGAGGTAGAAAACAGATAAAGATCTTTTAAAAATAATAAATACTACACACATTAGATACAATCTATATACATTATATTAATTAAAATACTAGATACATGATGATGTAAGAGGTAATGAGACACATCCTGGTAATTCTTCTTTCTGTTATATGTTGCATAAAATCAAACAGCACATCTGTCTGTTTCTCAGGCCTGTCAGACTGTCTCCCGCTCAATCCATCAGTTACGCTGTGTGACCCTGACATGTCCTTTTAATTTAATATATTGATCTCCCAGCCTTACTATAAATGGATGATTATCTCATTAGGACTCCCAGCACTCTGTGTGTGTGTGTGCATGTATGTGTGTGTTATTATAGATGATTAACACTTGTGCCCGTAGAGCATCCAAATAAAGGCCTTCATTTCAGTAAATTAATTTCCAGTTTAGCCCAGCAGTTGTGAGTGATGTTGTAGCGGTTACCCTGACCTGTTACTTTGTGC
The DNA here is from genome assembly GCF_027409825.1 of Scomber japonicus. Taxonomy (NCBI): domain Eukaryota; kingdom Metazoa; phylum Chordata; class Actinopteri; order Scombriformes; family Scombridae; genus Scomber; species Scomber japonicus. The sequence goes on along the minus strand of NC_070593.1, from coordinate 12,361,073 downwards.
TGTCTTCATCTCTCTTCATTCTTTACTTCCTGATGTGAGGAAACCTTACGGCGGTGTTCACAAATAATATTAAACATATTTGGCCAGACATCAGAGTCTAGATTTCAGACGGCATCTTTGGGTTAATCAAGATGAGGAGTTTTCAAATAACAAAGCTGCCGGTCTATGTCTTTCTGTTTAAATCAAATCCTCCCACTCACTCCTCCTCATCTCTGCCTTGCGCTACAACACAATACGCACATAGCTATATACGACCCTGTCCCCATTGGACCTGCTTCATCACGCTAGTGTGGCCCTCACGGAGGCAAGCTGCTCATTTGGGTCTGAAAATAGCGTGATGAGTGTTTTTGCAGGCTGAGGTGGTCATGCGATACCCAGGCTGTGCCACGGAAGGGACAAGCCCCGCGGCTACGATGCCATCATCTGCTTTATTTTGATGGGGGTGGGGGGTGGGTTTGTGCCGCAGGTCAGGCACCGAGCTGGCCCGGCATGTGCCTGCGTGTGTCTCTATCATGATGAAACACTAGGAGAACACAAATTGTATTGCACGGCTTTGTCTTGACGTTTTGATATGATCCATAGTGTTGGTTCATGCGTGTAATTGAGTAACCCTTGAATCTGAAAGCCATGTACCAGTGATCAATCTTCATGAAATTCTTATTCTATTATTGTGTGAAGATGTGATCTGCCTGTTGCTGTCAAATGTACTTGAGCTAAACTTGACAAATCTGAATCGGTTTTTCCCCTTTAAAAAGAAACGGTTTGATGTCCAAAGAAGCCTGATTTCTATAAGACTCATTCAACAACTTCTGCTATAACACAAATTGCATACAGACATGATTCATATGCAAATGTTTACTAAGCGAGCTCTCGGCCAAAAAAACAACATCACAAAGGGAACATATGTATATCAACAATATGAGATGGCCTAGATTCTGTGCAGCAGAATGGTCACAGTTCTATTAAAGCTACGGTAGTCCCTGGCCTTTTTACTTCAAGAGCAGGAAGATTTTCATAATCCCCCACAGGCAGCACGACAACGTGAGATCTCCCCTCATTTACTCTGATCCCTCCAGGAGTGGTTGCAGTACTATTTCAATCACTGCAGTTAAAGAGAAAATACATCAGAAAACAGAAGCTACCTATAATATGTTATCCAAGTGAGATGAGTTGATATGTCTGTGCTCCACTGTGTGACCTTTGGACTTGTTGTAAGTTGTAAATATGTGAGTATAGGTTTTGTATTAGACTAACACCACTGTATTTCCATCACTCTAGAAAGTGAAATCAATCTGCTGTGTAATATAGAGCTTCAACTGTCAATTGTTTTTTGATTCTGTAATCTATTAAATATTCTAAGGCCCGAAGTGATGTCTTTAAATTGCTTTTGTTTCCCAGACAACACAGAAAAACAGCAAATCCTTAAACATATTAGAAGCAGGAACCTGTTTTTCTATCTTAAATATAACATTTTAACTCAATTATCCAAATAGTTGTTGGCCAGGAGTTGTGGATTGACAAATCTATCGATTGTCGCAGCTCTACTGAATACCCAACATCAACTCCAGGAAATCATGTTGACAGTATTTATAGTTAACGGTCTTCACTTCGTTTTGGGAAAGCTTATGCATTTCTCCTTGTTTGGAAATTGTGGACTCATCTTGTGTTTTAAGGTAAATTTTTGCTTGATATATACCTGTGATAATGGAGGACACTGTAAATACCAGAAGATGGGAGATGTAAATATAAATGTCAAGGAAGATAATTTGATATATTTAGGATTACCAGAAGGGCTGCAGTCATCCTCCTGCTTGGATTTCTCTCTTTGGTGTAGGCTTTGGTCTTGGGCTTTAAACTGTAATGTTACCGTGGGGCTTGTTTCTTCTTCTGGGTATTTTATGGGGTTTTATTGGCAGTAATGAATCACAATGATCTCCTTCTCTCTCTGCAGTGGTTCTGCTCTTCTGTTGGTTAAGCAGTGTGCTGCAAATAAAAAAAACTGGATGAAGTGAAAATGCTGTACACAGTAGGCAACTTCTATACTTAGTAGGTATCTATTTAGTACACTGTAGCGTTGTGCACTTTTTGTCAACATCACAAAGTCTGCAGTGTGTTGACAGCGAGATTGCTTAAGACAAAAGCAACATACCAGACACACCAAACTCATGTTTAGAGTTTTAAAAAGAACATAGTGATAGTGATAGTGTGGTACTGTTCATTTTCCACTACCACTGCTACTTTTAAGAGTCTGGTTTAATGTAATTAGCTACTCCAGAGTCAACTCTACAAATGATGCCAAGCCATTATAAAACATCATGGGCTTTTCTGCTTAATTCTAGTGGTAAATGATGAGTAATGCCAGCCAGAGCGCCCTCTGAAAAGGTTATTTTTTATTATCTATTTGACTTTAAAATGAGTTGCTTTCAAACACTGATGCTAAAGTTAGTTCTTCCATTATATTCTGTATTTAACTTTAAATAACTAAGCTCATACTCTGTTGCACAAGTGGTCTTTTTTCCAATGTAGACATTTGTGTTTTTCTGCTAGTAAATGTAAAACAGGCCTGACGGACTTCAGTCATATACTGTGTAGCTATGTAGCTTTCCTTGTAACCATTAAAATCCAGCATCACGCCTCTGATTCCACGGAAGGGGTAAAACTAGTTTCCCAGGAAAAGAAACAAGATGTGGTAATTTACTAATGCGTCCCTGGTTTTCTACACTGTTTGCTGAGTAGTAGAGTATTAAAGGTATTAGGGCTGCAACTAATGTTCATTACCAATTCATTTGTGGATCATTGTCTCCATCATTTTGTCTATAAGATGTCAGAAAATTTTGAAAGTGCCCATTACAAGTCAAAGATGAACCTCAGATTACACCGCTGACCAGTGTAATTGTCTAGAAGCTGTTGTAGTTTTCATCTCATTTTCTGGGATATTAAGAAGGGTCCAACAGTATTCATCATGTCTGTGTCACTTTCTTTTCTGCCACAAAAAGGTTCATTTCACTTTAAATGTCTCATTTTGTCCAAAAACTAGCCCCAAACCCCCAAATTCTCAATTTACTATTATATATGAAAAGCATAAAATCATCACATTTGAGAAGCTAAGAAAAATCATTACAAAAATAGTTGCTGATTAATTTATTGTTGTTGAATTGATCGACTTATTGTTGCAGTTATGAAAGGAATATTGTCATGTGAATTATGCAGAGGATAAAATGTAATGAAAAGTATTTACTGACTCAAACTTTTTACTGGTGCTGCTGATATATTGACTATTTTCACTGATTCGTTATTTTTGTCTGGTTCACTAAAACACTATTCAAAAGTTCATAAAATGCATAAAAATCTTTAGTTAAAAAAAAATTTGTCTTGACACAAAAGAGCAAACCAGCTGTTGTGGATATAACTCTTTAGTCTTTAGTAGGGGTCAACAGTGTGGCAGTTTCCCTCTTCCTCCGTCTGCTGCAGCATCCCATCCCCATCCCCATCCCCATCCACAGCAACTGTAAACAAGTGTGTTTCCAATTAACCATCTCCGAAGTCAGCTGGCCGCTTTAATGCTGATGAAAGACAACAGTGCTGTCAGCAGTCTCTTCGTAGCCGCTGTTGTCCCGGCTACGTGAGCTTCCAGGGCTTGGGGGGGGGGGGGGGGCACGGGGAGCCGAAATGTGCATTAGTTTAACTGGGTCTTTAAAGACGGTAAGGCTCTTTTTAATTGGAAAAGCAGATTGCCTCAGTCATTACAGAAACTGGTTTAGCTTTGCTGTAGTGAGGCCAAACGCTCCATCAGTCCCCCCCCCCTCATGAGACCCAGTTGTAGAAGCCAGGGAGCGGTTTGCTGTTAAGGGGGCTCTCTGTTGCATTTTAACTCTGAATCTATAGATGGGTGTGTGGCTCCTTGTAAAGCAAACAAAAATAAAGTGCATGCCAACTTGTAAATGCGATGGCCGGGTGTAAATTCTTCTCACATGTGTGGTGGTGCAATAAGATGGAAAAGTAAACAATGATAAGTAGTGCTGTTAAATTCTTTTATGGCGAGTTGAACTGGATGTATTCTCAGTGTAAAGTATGTCACGTCAACATCAGCGTGTACACATGTTTACAGCTGTGATCCAAACGAGCCACACACTGCCGCTCTGTCACGTTATGCTCCTCTGTATAATTAGTGATGGAGTTTGAAGTATCGTGTTTAATTTCAGCATAATTGAAAGACTTTTCAGAGGGCTCGCTGTAACTCTCAGAGGAAGCTCTGAAATAATGGAATATTGAATCATAATTTCCCCACTGGAGTCAGCTTTGGAGCTATTATTTTACCTACGCACTAATTCCACCTCTGTCTTTTTCTCTCTCTACCCACAGAAAGTAGAGAATGGGCTGTGTCCAATGTAAGGATAAAGAAGCAGCAAAACTCACTGATGACCGGGAGACCAGCCTCTCACACAACTCGGGGTACCGCTATGGGTCTGACCCCACGCCGCAGCACTACCCCAGCTTCGGGGTCACCACCATCCCCAACTACAACAACTTCCACAGCGGCGCCACACAGGGGGTGACGGTGTTTGGAGGTGTCCACACATCCTCGCAGTCTGGGACGCTGCGGTCCAGGGGAGGAACAGGTGAGGCTGAAAAAGTCTTTGATAAATCTGTGAGTTGTAAGAGCTGTTTAATACCCAGTATGCTTCAGCTGAGGTAGCTTATGTTTTGATTATGGTGTTTTAAGCTGGTATTTAACATCGTTTAAGCATACATTTTTATGCCAAACTTATATATTTCTATATTTAGCTTCTGAAATTGAGTTTTGGTCACAACTGGAAACTCAAAATCTCCACTGAATTTCAGGTGGTTTAGTAGTTCCTTAAATCCCCCATTTAAATGGAACTTAGAGCGTCTTTAACTTCTGTGCTGTGACATGTTTCCCATTTAAATGGAATATTTGAGTGGTGTACAGTTACAAGAGGGATTTAAATCAAATCCTTAGCATTTGATTGGGCTGCTAAAAAGCAGGCTGGGCTTACAGAGTTAAGTGCAATACAGAGACGCACAGAGAGACGGAGCTACAGAGGACTTTTGGCTCTACACACACACACACACACACACCTCCTTCACCTGTTGTTTGATCAGGAGGAGGAGGAGAAGGGTGAGGGTGAGATGAATGAATTAGATCTCAGCCACATTGTTTTGGATATGAAAGCAGGGTAAGTGGAAGCTCTAAAATACATTTCAGTTAAATTACAAACAGAGCAATTAAATGAGAAATAAAAATGTCAGTCAAAGATATAAAACTGTAAACTTATCTGATTTTCACTTCTACTGTTTGGACCTAATCCAGTACTCAGTGAAAGGCTAGTGTTGGCTTTAGGTTTAGGTTTAATGACAAGACGTTGTCATATAATAACATATAGTATTTCAGACTATTTGGAATAGAATGAAAAATCCCTGGACTTCTTTCTACCGCTGACTAGTGTAATTGTCTAGAAGCTGTTGTAGTTTTCATCTCATTGTCTGGGATATTAAGAAGGGTCCAACAGTATTCATCATGTCTGTGTCACTTTCTTTTCTGCCACAAAAATGTTAATTTCATTGTCATTTCAAATAAGAGGATGAGGATTGTCACTTCTATTGTAAAGAAATGCTATAATGTGTGTGTGTGTGTGTGTGTGTGTGTGTGTGTGTGTGTGTGTGTGTGTGTGTGTGTGTGTGTGTGTGTGTGTGTGTGTGTGTGTGTGTGGTTTTATACTTCAGGATTAACATGTTAGCTTCAGCTGCACTTTAGCTAACATCAAACCAAGTTGTATTTATTCTGGTAATTTAGCATATTTTGGATTTCTTTCACCCAAACACACTAAACACACTACAAGATTGAACATTTTGCTCTTTGTTTTTTAAAGGGGATAAACTTTGACCATTTTAAAATCTAATGAACTAAAGACCATGAATGCCTGGGGGCCCTGCTCTCTTCTCACTATCTCACTGAACTGGTATCCTGACATGAGATCTGCAGTGAGATGTTCACAGATATTGAATCATCTCACATGCTGGAACTGTCATCTTGTTTTTCTCCTTTTTTTCCTACTGTATTCCAAAGTGAATTTGTGATTCTTTTCTTGTGTGTGCTCCATATTGTGGTGTTGTGATACATTAATCTCGCAGCAGAAGATAAATGACCACTGGCTGCAAGTTAATGGAAAACAGAGTGACCTAAATTATCATTCTGGTACTCTACGAGGCACATCTGATGACCAGAAAGAATAGACGTTGTGCTGAATATTGCAAACGTGTTCTGAGGGCGGGCAAATGTGCTTTACCGTTTCTCACTTAAGATTTTAAAGATACATATGATATGTGATGCATAAATTAACAGCATGTCTTGCTTTGATGTCAACCACTCTGGCTTTTTTTCTGAAGGTAGATCCCAGCACAGATAAACACTCTGCATCTGTGGAGTCAGCATCAGCAGCTTGTATGAATAAGAAATTAGTCCAGGAGTGCAGCGTTATCCAACATTCATATCTAAGATTGCAACAAGAAACATGTGAGGGCATCACATGTTTGCCTCTGAGTTTCAGTCATTGTTAAGTGTATTTTGGAGGTCATTGCATACTTTGCTGGGAAGTGTGCAGAGCTTTATTGAAGCACTGTTAGCTCTGACTGTCCAGAGATGATTCCGATCAAATCAGAAAATGAAATCATTTTACAGTTTCAAGCTTATTAGCAGATACAGAGTCTCTGGGGCTGTCACACCAGATAAGTTTGATTGGCCTCCCTAATCTAGACCTTGTCGGCATTAACTGTTGGCTCACCACTCCTAGACAATGCTCTGTGTGATAGAGAGGAAAGTCATACTTGTCATGTTAGACGTGCATACTTTTATTTATTTATTTAGTTGGCCAATAGGGGGAAACGAAACAAACTGTAAACACAGCATGTACATGTTGTCAACTCATGAATTTGCGAAAGTGAATTTGTCAGCAACTGTTTGCTGACATCCAGCAGACATGGAGCAGCATTATCATTCTTTTGCAGTCAACTGACAAATGTAAGTGCAATATTCACTCTCCTTTTAGCTCTGGTTTGTCTACACCAACTCCTGACAGAAATAGCTGGTTCTTTAGCTGCTAAATGCTCACCTCACAATGTTCAAACTGTCTGCTGCATCTGAAAATTACTTGATGAGAGTGGTGGCTGTTAATATCAAACAGTAAGGGTAGTTGGGTGATAATTCTCAATGAGTGCATCACTACAAATGACACCTTTTGTATTACACATAGTTATTTGACCCATTCGTATTCTAAAAATATGAATTGTTACAGCTTAAATTCAATACATAAATAAAAAACAATGGAAAGTAATCCACAAGGATGGGAACATAGCAAAGAATAAACAAGATTGCCTCTGCCAAAACCAAAATTATGAGAGAGGCTTTACCAGAGAATACTTTACCAGAGGCTAAAGTATTTTTAGGCACATTCTGTATGACTTTGAGGCTGTTACATTTGTTATACTTGGTTTTAAAATGTGTTTCGTGATCCAAACGTAAGTTGACAGCGACACATTGCCGTTAACACCTGCGTCTATCAAGCATCACCAGGCAAGTAGTGTTCAGATTTCATTACTGCCTACGTCACTTCCACCAGAAGCTTGCACAGTTATTATGTCAGTCTGTCACCAAAAAAGTGCCAGATTTGTTTTTCACAGGCTAGCTAAGAAAACAAAAATGTTTCGGGCTATTCCAGCTGTTGAGTTTGTGAGGACGAAGTCAGTTGGCATTGGCAACACATTAGCGTTCACACTTCAAAATACATGTGGTCAAATGTATCACAGACCACATAGACAAGTGGTTTGAGTGATCTACATCTGGGTGATTGTAAGTAGTGGTGTCCACTTTTGATCCAATCATCTAAAATGCATTTTAAAATTTAAAAGTGTAAACAGGCTCTTTAATAAAGAGAACATTTGAAGTAAACAAAGAAAGTAGTTCCTTTTAAGAAACTCTGTGTGCAACTGAAGATTGATTGGGAAGATGAATGTTGGATGACTGTCTGGATGTACTGAATGTAGAGGACATATTCAACAAAACCTGAAAGAAGTTGAAAGTTTTTGAAATGATGCAAAGAATAGATGAAGAAGGCAGCAATTCTCATTTCCATTACATAACAAGCTGCCCATGTGTTCAACAGATGAGCGAACCCAGCTATAAAACCACCATGAAAAACCCAATGTTACACTTCATCCATACAATTAAGATTTAGCTACCACCACTAACCACCATATACAACTTTCTTTTCCTGCAGGGGTGACTCTGTTTGTGGCTCTTTACGACTACGAAGCCAGGACCGAGGATGACCTCAGCTTCAGAAAGGGGGAGAGGTTCCAGATCCTCAACAGCACGTAAGTGTGAAAACATCTGCATGACAGCATTAAGGGTGGCGGTCGTGTTTTCACTGTCTGCTTTTTTTTCTGTTGTGAATGTCTGAGCGATGAATATGGAATGAAATGTTGTTTCACTGATTTACTCACTGAGGTTTTGTTTTCATATGTTAAGTAGAACAGATCATCCTTTCTTACTATATCCTGTATGATTTATATTGTCTTTTTATATTTTAATGATGCAGCCCCAGCCATTAGAAAACAGCTGCTTTTATGTAATGGTTTGTTTTTATGTATGTGCTCTCAGCTAACAGAAACAAAGACAGTCAATAAATCTGAGCATCCATTACTTCTGTCTGTCTCTGCTTCCATCCTTCATCTCTCTCTGTCCTCCTCTCTTCAGTGAGGGAGACTGGTGGGAGGCTCGCTCTCTCACTACAGGTGGAACTGGTTACATTCCCAGCAATTACGTGGCTCCAGTGGACTCAATCCAGGCTGAGGAGTGAGTAAAAATGTTTTATATGAGCACACACACACTCTCTCTCTTACACACACACACACACACACACACACACACACACACACACACACACACACAGTCTCAGAGGCACAGCAGCGTCATCAGCAGAGAGCATATCATGAATATTTGAAAGCCCATCCTGCTGGCTTTTGTTAAATATGGCATAGTAGCACTTATGGTAAGAATAAAGACAGAATGTTTGAAAAATGTTATGATACGTTATAGTTTGACTTTTTTCTCTCCTTTCCTGCAGCTGGTATTTTGGTAAATTAGGCCGAAAGGATGCAGAGAGGCAGCTGCTCTCCAACGGCAACGCCAGAGGCACTTTCCTCATCCGTGAGAGTGAAACAACCAAAGGTACTTTAACATGCTGAGATATTGAATGCTTTTAGACTTTAGGAAACAGACAGAAGTGTTTGTCAATGCACAAATATTTAGTAACGCTTTGATGTGTAATGTGCCATTATAAGTAGTTTATTTTTTGACACGCTTTCAAAAAAATCATTAAACCAACCTCAGAATTTAACATCCAGTGTGGTATTCATTAACTGTACAGGTTCTCCATATTTATTGCCCTAAATCTTTTGCACAATCTGCTACATATACATTTTGTTTAAACTATCACGCACTCACAGGAAGCAAAACAATTCAAGTCTTTCCAGAGACTTTGCTCTAAATTACTTCAATCTGCCAGTTTCATTCTTTATCACTGTGTTCCAGGGGCCTACTCCCTCTCCATTCAGGACTGGGATGACATCAAGGGAGACCACGTCAAACACTATAAAATTCGCAAGCTGGACAGTGGAGGTTACTACATCACCACCAGGGCCCAGTTTGAGACGCTCCAGCAGTTGGTGCAGCATTACTCTGGTGAGACTGATACATTTATAGAGGAAGTACAAAAACATTTCGAAATGAGAACTCTATGTCTTGTTTTCTCTTATTCTATAAAATGATTAAAGTTTCCACACTACTCTAATATTCAAACTGTACGGTTGATTCAGCGAGGGCTGCAGGGCTTTGCTGCAGACTGATCGTGCCGTGCCACAAAGGCATGCCTCGCCTGACCGACCTGTCCGTCAAAACCAAAGACGTGTGGGAGATCCCGCGGGAGTCGCTGCAGCTCATCAAACGTCTCGGTAACGGCCAGTTTGGAGAGGTCTGGATGGGTGCGTATCTCTTTGGCGTCCTCTTTTGGCCCCAGTGAAAAATAAACAGCTGTGAGCAAAGTTGCAAAACATACTTTACATGTGTGATCACTTAACTGTCGAAGACTAAACCCAACTTCACATCAACTCTACATTACTCACAGAGAGTAGCTTTTGCTTTTAGTGATGCTTCTTTAAATGTCATTAAAATATGTTCTTGTATTGTAAACTTGTTGTATTCATTTAACAGTTGTGGAAGATATGTTATTTGTTATTTCTGTATATCTGTACAAGATATATCTTAACCATGTTCATACACCGCCAGTCTTAGTTCACTTCAGTTCAATAAAAAGCTTAATTTGTTCCACACTGGGCAGTGAAATGCTCCATCTGAACATGTTGGTCCAAAAAACATGGATTATGTCAAATCCTAAAATACATTTTAAGTGTTGCTCAAATCCATATCATTCCAAAAACTTAACTTAAACTCAACTTTAGATACGTGCAATTTGCTTCCTTTGTTTCTTCAGAGCAGTTTGTACCATGAATGTAACATTTGGTTACAATAGAGTTAATTGTATTCAGTTGAGATCAATTGTATTTATAAAATATCAAGTTTAATCCAGGAAACCAGGAAAATAATGAAAAATTCAATATTATCAATATATTATACCATATTTTTTTCCATACTTTAGCTGCCTCCGACCTTTATTTGTTGTCTACTATTTGTTCTATACTGTATTTAAACCAATACAGGCGATTGTACAGTAAATAACATTCTAAAGATAGCTGATAAATTCAATAGTCCTTTAATACCTTTCTCATTTCATTTTATCAGACTCTCCATTGCATTTTTTAAATAATGAATATCTCTATCTGAAAATAAAATCCTGCTGAAATGCCACACAATCACCACATTACCCTTGAACAACCTCTTTTTTTCTCTTCAGGCACATGGAACGGCACCACGAAGGTGGCGGTGAAGACTCTGAAGCCTGGCACCATGTCGCCCGAATCCTTCCTGGAGGAGGCTCAGATCATGAAGAAGCTCCGACATGACAAGCTGGTGCAGCTCTACGCCGTGGTGTCCGAAGAGCCCATCTATATCGTCACAGAGTACATGAGCAAAGGTAGCGCCATTTCACTTAAAAAGACATTATGAATTTTACATACATGCCTTTGTGCACACAGTGTGTACATAATTCATGCACCTGCATGGACAGTACAGTATGTATCCTACTTCAAAAAATGGAGGTCGGTCCTGTCATGTGGACATTACTATACTGAAGCAGGCACAATTTATTTCATTGATGCAGACACTTAGTTACCACAGCAATAACAAATACATATCTGAGCCCAGAATTGACATGTTGATTCAGTTTTGATCCAAATCTGAGTTGAAAGCTGGCAGCGGAAGACAATGTGAGACAGTAGATCCTAACTTGTTGATTTTTTTGTCTTTTTGTAGGGAGTTTGCTTGATTTCCTCAAAGATGGAGAAGGACGAAGCCTCAAACTGCCAAATCTAGTGGACATGGCAGCTCAGGTACGTTGTTAAAAAAATGTATGCTGTGCTCTACACTGTGGATTTGTTACTAGTGTGATCTAAACAGTTTAATTCACTTGAATAATCTACGAGTGTTTCCCATTCATTCATCAAAGCTAAGTGATGATGAAATAACTGTAAATCTATTAAACATCTTGCCCTTGAAATAGTTCAGTGATATGATGTTCACTTGAAAAAATAACTCTATTTCCCAGGTGGCAGCAGGCATGGCATATATTGAGCGGATGAACTACATCCACAGAGACCTGCGTTCTGCCAACATCCTGGTTGGAGACAGTCTGGTGTGTAAGATTGCTGACTTTGGTCTGGCCAGGCTCATCGAGGACAATGAATACACGGCAAGACAAGGTACTGGTTACAGTCTTAGTGGATTGCCAAAGTCAGAAAATGTAGTTGTTTTTTTTTTTAAAGGGATGATGACCTTGGCAGCTGTCTGACTCAAATGGTGCTATAGTATTCAATCTGTCCCCAACCACAACATCTTCTAAAAAACATCAACGTCAGAGGAAAAAGTGTGCGGGCTGGCAGACGACTTATTCCATTTTGTCAAGTCCAAGACATATTCTACACACACACACACACACTACACACACACACACACACACACACACACACACACACACACACACACACACACAGGTTTACTTAAGTCACTTTTGGGGTATTTACATAGATTTACATTCATTTCCTGGAGATTTACCCTAACCATAACTACTATTTGCCTAATCATGACCCTTACCTTAACTTTAACAACTGACCCAAAAATCTACATTTTACTAACTGGGGACATGTATTTTGTCATACAAGCCATCCCCAGTCAACTGGTCTTGAGTCTGGTGTATGTCCCTGAAAGTGACTTAAGTCAAACACAAACGAATTTACTTCGGTCACTTCTGGGAACATTACATACACTTGCATTAATTTCCTGGACACTTGTCCTAACCTTACCCATGACCTCTACCTGTCTAACCCTTACCTTAACCATAATCTAACCCTAAACTTAACTGCTGACACAAAAAATCTTCACAAAAATCCCAAAATGGAGGCACAGATTTTGCCCCCTGTTGTACAAGCTGTCCTCAATTAACTGGTCTTTAGTCTGAAACGTGTCCCCAAAAGTAGCTTGTGACAGACACACACCACACACACTTCCACAATAAGTACGGTAAATGAGCAGGAATTTCTCTTGGTGACACCAGTGGAAAACTAAGCACTTGTGGTTACAGCATGGCTAAAAGACAATAGCATATCACAAAGAGCAAGGCCACAGTGCAGGAATTTAACACTGCAGACTGCACTCCTCTGCGTGCATGTTGCGCACATGAAAATCCATCTGTCACTGTGTATCTTATTGAAAAGATGAGGAATAAGCGGCTATACCCTGAATCACTCAAATGTTGTTTTCTCCTGAGCCTGCGTTGGCAGACGTGAACTACACCAGGACGACTTCCAGACTCTCAGTCACTCTGTCAACATGTTCAGTCACTCATTTGTTAGCGATTTCAATGTTTACTTCCTCAACCTGGACCAAGTGCAAACTGAGAGGGAGAGAGATAATGGAATTGTTCCGTTTTTTTTTTCTTTTCCTTTTATCCCCCTAGTGGGATGTTATCATGTCGTAATGTCTCTGCACTAATGAAATCAGAGTAAAAAACCCATGCAGAGCAAAGTGACCTACTTATTCCTTAGGTTTTGGTAAAGGTTGTATCTCTATTTCTGCTGGAATTTCAGACACGAGTAAATTAACAAAACTTATTTAAAATCATGTTTCTGCATTTCTTTTTAGGTGCAAAGTTTCCCATTAAGTGGACTGCTCCTGAGGCTGCGCTCTATGGTAAATTCACCATCAAGTCAGACGTGTGGTCATTTGGCATCCTGTTGACAGAACTAGTGACCAAGGGCAGAGTGCCCTATCCAGGTGAGAGAGAGCTCTGTGAATTATGTAATCACTTATCAAATCCAGTTGATTGCTTTTGTTTGAGTGTGTGTGTGTGTGTGTGCGTGTGCGTGCATGCGTGCTTGACGTTAGCAACAGCTCTGCAAGCTAAAAAAAGAGCAGCATGTTGCATAATGTACGTTACAGTGTGCATTATGCAGAGGAATGTTCCCAGCTGACTGTGTGAACGTGTTAAATATCCATGCGTTGCTCTATGTCATATTTATACATTTAACTGAGTGTCCATAGTGAGTTTCAAAATAATATAAGACTAAATGAGGCACAATATCCAGGTTGTTCAGCATTCTTCTAGTTACGATGCATACTACATCAGGCTGTAGACCTTTGTTGCATGTCATACCCCTCTCTCCTCCTAATTTTCTTTCTGCACATTCAGATGTTTAATAAAGGTAAAAATGATAAAAAGCTATTTGAAAATGGTTAATTCCTCAGAGGAAATCATTATCAACCATGCATACAACCTCCACCAATAAAGTAGGGCAGCCTGTGTGTAGCCTGAGAGGTAAAATGCAGGTCAAAACGGTCTGTGAAGTAGTTGCTGCACCACACCTACAACTGATGAAGTTTATTGCTATGAGCACATGGTAATAACCAGATCTTCTTTTATCAGGATTATGCTAGCTGGACAGTAAGAGGACACTGTTTTTAGTGAGAAAAACTATTATATTCTTTATGTTTACACGCCTTTCCCCACAGAGGTGTATCCAGTTACTCAGGCTAATTAGAAGTTGGGTGAAGCTATTTTGCAATATGTCACCAAGCTTTTTGTTCAAAACAAATATTGGTGTAAGCTGTTCTGCCTATAAGGTCTAATTAGTCAATTGAAAATACCTGTTAGGATGGACTATATGTGTATGAGGTTTTAAATAGGATTTTGAGTTATAATACTCAAGTAAATCTGGAAAGATTAGAATTTGAGAAAATGTATCACACAGTAAAAAACAAAACAAAAATAGAGCCTGTGAGTAACTCCTATCGCAGCACAATACAACTTTTGCAGTACGGCAGTTTATTTAAGCTCCTACAGCTACTGTTCATGTATCATTTCACAAGCTCCACCCTCAACTGTTGGCACAGAGTCTATTTTTCCCTGGGGGAAAGTTTTTATTGTCACTCCCCATTCTCTGCCGTGCAGAGCTTTGTATACAGTGATCCTGTATAAACTCACACCCAAATATATTTGTTTTGTACACATGAAAGTTGTCCTATGAGGAACATTTTTTGGAGGGCATTTATAAATTAAAGAGTGCTTAGTTGAAAGAGGGTGTTTGCTTTAAAATGTTAGCTTCATGTTACATTAGCTCTTTTACAGTGACCAAATAATCACTAGTTAGCATTTTGACTTATTTAGCACAAGCAATCTTATCCTAGAGGGTCATGGGGGTCATCATCAGTCTCAGCTGACACTGGGTGGGAGGCGGGGTACATCCTGGACAGGCCATTAGTCAATCACAGGGCTAACATCTAGAGAATGTGCAAACTCCTCACAGAAAAGTCAGTGGGTTCAAACCCAGAACCTGCAGTGGTAACAATAGTTACCACTGCACCATGACACAATAATACTATTTTCTAACTTGATTAATTTTAAATCAATTCTATTATTGAGCATGAAAGTCAAAGTTGAAAGCACAAAAAAACTTTGCACACCTAAATCAGTTAGTTTGTTCATTTTATTTAGTTTTCTTGTCAAACTGAAGCACAGGGTCAACTTGGTAATATCTCAGTCTAAATTTGATCTTAGATCATCTTGGTTACATGCTGTCTACTGTTCTTGCCGCAGCTGCTGCAAAGTATGAAATATCCTAACTGTTCCCTTGAGAAACAAATTCATGTTTAAAAATGCGGCTCATGGCTCATAAATGAGAGCAATTAGAGGGAGAATAGTTATTTGAAAGGCAAGTACATAACAGCCTTCATTCCTCCATGTTCCTCTCTCCAGGCATGAACAACCGTGAGGTGCTGGAGCAGGTTGAGCGAGGCTACCGGATGCCGTGCCCTCAGGACTGTCCCACATCCCTGCACGAGCTGATGGTGCAGTGCTGGAAGAAAGACCCGGAGGAGAGGCCCACCTTCGAGTACCTGCAGGCCTTTTTGGAGGACTACTTCACTGCCACTGAGCCTCAGTACCAGCCGGGGGATAACCTCTGAGCGCTGCTGCCCTCGCCTCATGTCATTTCACCAGCTTCCCACCAGAGGGAGCCAGACACCACCTATTCTCTCTCATCGTGTGGCATCGACTGACTTCTTGACTTCCAAGCCTCACACACACACACACACACACAGATAGACGGCAAACTGACTATCAAATCAGAGGATGTTTTGAAGGTGGGAGGGGGCGCTGACATGACTGCAGAGTTGAAAATGACTGCCATGGGTGAAGGAGATGAGTTGTGTTGTGTAACTTGTATGTAGTGTAAATATAAATTGCTTGTTATCTCTTTTTGTTTCATTTTATATTACTTTTGATATTTTGGAAATGTGTGGATTTTTTTTTTTAATCCAAAGTTATTTCAGAATTTACGGCTCGTAGAAAACGTGTGAGGCTTGGTAACAAATATTGACATAATAATTGTAGGAATGGTAATAGTTAGACATTGTGGACTGAAATATCTCAGAAGTTTTTCTGGGAGTCCACTGACCTTTTTTTACTAAGTTAATACTGTATAACAATACTGCTCCTCTTCTCAAGGAACTTAGATGTACTATAACACCTGTTCTTGCCTTTTCATGTTTAGTGATATTCTTATAACGTAAGGGAATGCCTTCATGCTTTCTACACACTAACTTAATGCCTAATGCATCATGGACTCCTTCACCCAAACTTGTATGGCATCTGCACTGATATTAAGTGCATCCATTGCATTTCAGCTTCAGCCAATGATTTTTAGATCGGCTTAAAGTAACTTTTAGTTCAGCTTCTTGCAGTTGTACAGGGGCTGACCCCCGCCCCCCCCCCCCCCAACCTTTGTTTGGGTGACTACTTATTATATTGACGATACTTTAAAAGCATTATTAAATGGCAGAAGGCTGTGTTAAAATTCTGCTTCACACATTCAGATTGTCTTTTTTGCTTGAGCAGCCAAACAAACAAACAAACTGCCACTTACATGATGGGAACAAAGAATGCACACTTGTGTTTGTCCCTCCATGACGTGTAACAGGAAATAACACGTTTTTTACGAGACCAAACGTGTTTATTTATTTCATTTTATTTTATTTTATTTTATTTTTCTCCTCATTTTCCACAGACAGTCTTGTGTGTCATATATTATATTACATACATGATTCTGCAGGGACACCTGTAGCCCTGGATGACATTTGATCATGCTCAAGAATCTGACTTCTCTCTCTGTGGGTGAGAGGGTGCATTCCAGGACAGTACGCCATTTCTGTGTATTTTTGTTTGCTTTTCAGGGTTGGGAAAGTGAGCAGAAAACTTTTTTTTGTATCACTTTGTTTACCCTAATTCAGTAGATATACAAGAAATGTTTTTGGTCTCTGTATTATTTATTGTCTCTGTCTGTTACTTGTACACAACTGGTTTTGAAATAAACAATCTTGCCATCATTTTCCTGGGAACTCATCACTTTCAACCAATTCCCATTTAACACATTTAAGTCAGTAAGTAGGTCTAAAGATCCGTTGACTGCTAACCTTTCTTTATTGAACATAGCACCATAGGCTTTTTTTCTCCAGGGTAAATGACAGTGGAAATCCATCATTGCTGTTTAAGTACACGCAGCTGAAATGACTGAGGTGTCTGTAAGAGAAATTGAGTGTTTATGGTTTTGCCCTCGGGCTGAATTTGACACAAAACAACATGACTCAACAGAATATATGCAAAGCACTTCACGGGTGTCCACCTGGAAAGTAGAAAGTCAAATGTTTGCCAGCAGACAGCAAGTGTTTCAATTTCTGCTTGAATTTAGCCTTTTGAAAGTATAGCTTTAATGTATTTTAGTCTCTGTTTCATTGTCTCTCCTGCAGCTGAAAAGTCATTTTGTATAACAATAATCATCATCATAATTATAATCATGATAATCATAGACTTCAAGCATAGAGTCCACTTTTGAAAACTATCCACCTCAGCTAGACCTTTTCTGGCTGATCTGGCTGAGCAACACAAACGGTACTTTCTTGGATCTGATTGGACGCAGTTCAAGCAGTCAAGAATTTGCATATAGCAGGCTGTTACACACACAAGCCTCTGCACCCACAGGAGTCTGAAGAATCCTGCAGAGAACAGGTCGGTCATTGTTTCTGGTAAGACTCTGTCATCTTGGCGTGATACATACAGTGCAAAAAAGATCTTATTCCTGTAATAATAACTTAATGTGAAATCTTTACTGAGAATAATTCTTACAGATTGTGCATGAAACTTTACTCCATTTAATGTTGTGTTTTTCTGCTTTTCCCTGCAGGACTCTGGCAACACTGAAGTCATTTGTTTAAGAATGGAAAAATCAGAAAAAGTACCAGAACTGAAAATGTTTTGCAACACAAACAAGTCAGAAAATTGCATTCAAACTTTAAAACCTGAAGTCACAGTAAACCAGATATTTCATGCAAGTCCCCAGCAAGATCAGTTTATACCAACCAGTTGCAGTGATGCACATTATTTCTACCAACGCACACATAAAAGTGGCCAAAAACTGGAAGTAAAATCTCAGGTAGAGCTGATGCAGCAAAGAGAGCCTGCAGATCCAGGAGCAATGTCTGCCAGGCTGAATTTCCATCATCACCCTCCTGATGGCTGGTACTCTCGTCCTGCTGCAGACAGAAGTCATGGTGACACGAGAGGACCGTGCTGTTGTCGGGACTGTGGACCAAATCAGTGTGGAACACCAGAAGAAACATATAGGTAACTGAGACAAGACTGTCTTTGTACACAGGAATTAAGAAATGAATCACAGAATGAAGTATAGTTTGGATTCATTCATTTTGTCTTATATTTTAGGGGCAATGATGAATACAATTCTGAGCTTCAGAGTGATGCAGAGGTGGAACTTGAACCTCCTTTGCCGCTGAGATCTGACGATGAGTTGCAACATTGTAGACCCTTTTTACCTCCTCACCACTGCATGCACAGCCACGGTAAGGACAAAAATGGTAGCAAAATGTACTTTAAGTATTAAAAGTAATACTCACTATGAATCAGAATATTCCCTTTCAGAGTTACATTACAACAAATTATTGGATTAATATTACTTGTGCATAAAAAATCTATTTGTTTCTAATCTATTAACATGAGTCACTTTGTTTAAATTTTGGCATTAGTCCAGTCTAGTGCATTAGTCTTCCAATCCATATTTACCACTCAGTGTTATTTGGAATAGCATTCATTTGATTGTTTGAAAATTGTTTGAGCAGCATTTCTAGTACAAATTTACACTACTTAATATACTGTTGGGTAATTTGATATAATATTTAACTTATAAATGGATTATATGTGTTCTGTGTAAAATCTTAATTTGTAAAGTAACAAGTAGATTCACTTTCAAGTTGTGCTTAATTATGGTCATTAGCAGCAGTTGTATTGTTAATATTATTCATTTGATTGGCAAGTACAGTATGTGTATTTGATCTTGAAATTGTTTCTCTGGCCCGTTTCTCTCTTGTAACTCCGAGCAGTTGAGCAAGACTGTCAACTTTTTTATCAAGCTTAACTTTCACTGAGAAATGTTTGTTTAAACTGTGTCCACAGATTTTCATCATACTATGGATGTCAGGTATTACCACTCTGCAGGAGAAAGGCCGTACAACCTCAGTCCACACCATCACCACTCATATCACCAGCACAGAGGTCCCTGGGCTGACTCTCAAAACTGGTAAAAGCTCTTGAACCTCTTTGACTCAGACTGAGGGAAATACATTTATGCTTCACATTCAGGAACAGTTCAACTGAAGAGTTGTTGTATATTTTTTTTCTGGCTGCTTCAGGCTCAAACATGAG
Source organism: Scomber japonicus (assembly GCF_027409825.1). Classification (NCBI taxonomy): domain Eukaryota; kingdom Metazoa; phylum Chordata; class Actinopteri; order Scombriformes; family Scombridae; genus Scomber; species Scomber japonicus. The sequence continues at coordinate 12,341,559 of NC_070593.1, read as the reverse complement.
GACTTTATGAATGACAGCCTGGCCCAGGGAGCTGTCTCAGTTAACGTGCCACAGTTCTCTGTCCCCCCTGTGGACAATGTATCACAGGTCAGTGTGATGAACCTGAGCCCAGCAGGAGCAGGGGCATCTGCCTCACATCCACATGAGAAAAGACGAACCATCAGTCTGCCCAATGAGTGCCGTGAGTCATTTTCTGCCCTTGGGTGTATTGAACATCTGGATAAATAAAATAAAAATAACTCAGTCAGGGGATTTGATTTTGTGTGGGGTATAGAAGGACTTAATGTTATTCTCATATAGTGAGCACTGGAGGCAGGGTGTGTTATCAATTTTATGATGTCTCTGTAAACCTGCCTGGCCTGTTTAGGTGCTTAGTAAAATTAAATCAAATACATTTTAAATCAACATTGCATTCACTTGTTAATCTTCTCAAGATTACACACAGACAGAAAAGTTGCCCTACTACATTTTTGTTAATATTGTTCTTATATAGTCTAATGTAAACTTGAATATAGAGGGATTGAAAATGAAAGTTATATTTTTTAGATTATTTAAACTAGAATGTGAATAAATGCAACAAAGAAGGTCCCTGCTTTGGATTTATTGAAAGGTTTATCTCCATCATAGTTTAGGGAAACACCTTTGAGATCATTTTGAGCTGTTGTTGACAGTGTCTGAGGTACTGATTCATCCTCATGCTCATTTTGGAGACTGCAGTATAGTGTTGTATCTGATTGCATCATTTGTGAGGTGGTTGAAATCTAATTCAGGTGGACAAAATCTGGAAACACCTCACAGCACAAATCACATCTTTAAAAATATATCTTTAAACTCACATAATTAACAAACAACTACCGTCATAGTGATTATATGATCTATCCTCTTCTTTAGGGAACGTTTTTATAACCTATTCCTCGGACACGTCTTCAGAGATGGTCCCCTTTGTAGACTTTCTCACAAAGCAAGGTTTCCGACCAGCTGTAAGCGTCTACACATCATAACACAACTGTCTCTTCTTTCACTTGTAAAACATTGCACAAGTACACTAACGGATTTTGATTTCACAGATTGACATATTTGATAACCCCATTAGATGCATGGACATCAATAAGTGGGAGGATAGTTACCTGAAAGATGTAAGTGAATACCACAAATTTTATAACATTTATTTATTATTGTTATATTATTATTAACTTTTATGACTTATTGACTAACTATGACATTGTAGTTTAAAAGTTTAACAAAAATTCCAAAAGAAATCTAATATTGATATTTTGATTTACAGTGTCTGTGAACTTGAAGGTTTTAATCTTTTCAAGCAGTGAATGTGAACAAAATGTGTGTTTTTTTCAAACAGCCAACAACCCTGATTATCGTAGCCATCAGTCCAAAGTATAAGGCGGATATTGAAGGATCTATAGTGGACAGCCATGGTTTACACACTAAATATGTTCACACCATGGTGAGAAAAACATACAATTTGTTTAAATGAGACATCATTCTGAAATAAATTGCTAATAGGTATTTTTGTATCCAAATTTTGCTAGATGCAGAATGAATTCATCCAACAAGGCAGCTTGAATTTCAGATTCATACCAGTCCTCTTCCTCAATGCATCCCAGGTCAGAGAACTTCAGACTTTTCACATCATTGTCCACTTTATTTCTCATTTTCTCACTATCCACCTTAATAAAATGTACATGCTCCTCACAGAAGCACGTCCCAAACTGGCTTCAGAACACACGTGTATACCGCTGGCCACAGGACACTGAGGATTTATTACTGCAGCTGCTGAGGGAGGAGAGATTTGTTCCTCCTCCTGTGCCGATGGAGCTCACCCTCATCATCAGGCCTGTGAACCCCAGTGCTGCAGCTACACTGTAGAGACTATTTATGCATGTGTGTATACCATGTTTGATGTTTTGTCCATTTTTTCTCTTTTGGAGTATCATACAACTTGTGTATTTTGGGATGTATATAAGTTAATAACAGCTGATGTTCAAAGGCATGTTGCACCTAATGTACAGTAAGTTTAAAGGTGTTTATTTCGTGTCTGTTGACCTGTACCTACTGTTCATAAAATGTTTTTAAAATTGCCTTCAAATGAAAATATTACTTGTCTGGTTTTTACTGGATTAGCTTTGAACAGTTTCTCAAACATGCTGTATAAGTAATAGAGCACTAGTTCAAACCCTTGCAGGGTGCAGTAAGTTGCTCAGGAGGGTGCTGTTGACACATTGCAAGCATTCATTGGTGCGAGCATTCATTGGTTCATTGATGAATTCATTTCTAATTTTCAAAATGTATGTTTGAAAGATGCCAAATGAAACCAACCATGAGAAGTTATCTGAAAAAAAGAAAGTAATGAGTAAATTAAAAAACCCTGAACAAAATAAGGTAATCTGTCATCATTCCCAAACCTGGGGGGGCGCCAAAGATCCAACAAAATGAATGATAATAGGAAACACAAGAGCCAGTAACTGAGAAAACTGCCACTCCTAAGTTCACTAAGTAGGCTGTCAAATGGCTTCCTCCCTCTTATAATGTTGTTCCTTTGATGTCTAATTGTGTCACAGATATAATATATAGCCTCCTCAACTCAACTAAAATGTATTTATAAACTACATTTAAAATGGGATTTAAAAATAGGCAGTTTATCCAACTTATGTTTTGCCACATATTTAATGTCTCTAAGCATTTCATTAACATGTAAGCTGAGAAAATAATCATGTCAATCCTTTTCAGCATCATAGAACACACACACACACACACACACACACACACACACACACACACACACACACACACACACATGATAGTGAAATAAAAAGGACAAGGAAATCATAAAACAGAAACTGTGTTAATAATAATAAGAAAATAATCAGTTCGGACATTTATATATTACTCATTTTACACAGGTATCTTGCAGATATTAGGGGGTCACCAAAGTTTACAATGGTAAAAATATGGGTCCCTCAAGAAAAAGGTTGGGAACCACTGATCTATATTATCATCAGTGCCAGTAGGAAGACGAAACACTGACTGTTTATAGGTTGGTGCTTAAAGTAAAGGACAATTTTCACCTGTAGTGTTGTCCATTCCTCGTCTTGGTCACCTGATTTGTTCCAGTTTGGGAGCAGATTGCAGATTAGTGGCCCACCAGTAGCGGGGCTCAGCTCAGCCAACTGATCTTACACACACCCCTTCAACCGCCAAAAAAGGCCTGCCAGTGCGGCTGGTGGGCAGAGATCAGCTAAGAATAACCCAGACCTTCTGGGGGGATAATGTTACCTTGTAGCCTGCCTGTGCTCTGCCCTGACCTATACCCATGTGAGGCACCAATAACACTAGGAGGGATATTCTGTCTGTTCCCCGTCACCCTACCCATCTCTGTGCTTAGCTTGGCTCTTTCCTCCCCTGCCTTGCTTTTATTTGCTCCACCGTCCCCAGACCCCCCTCTGCAATGCTGCCTCGCTGGCAGCTCCAAATTCCCCAAAATTACATTTGTATTTTAGTTTCCATTTTCTTTTTTTCTTGGTGAAGTTTGGCCTGTGGCTTACATGGGTCAGGAAACAAGACTGTGATCACTAAGTGGAAATGGAATAATTTACTAACTGGGACTCTGTTTAACTGACAAGTGGATACTGACTGGATTTACTGGAGCTGTGAGTTTCCAGTCAGTTCTGCATGAGGAGACCCCCAACACAAAGGATTATAGCTGAAATAGTCTCCACATCATCATGGCTGAAGGTAGGATTGTTATAAATTAACAGCACTTCTACTGGGCAAAAATCTCAAACAATAAGTATGAACAATATGTAATAAATAAATGTCAATGTTTTGATTGGGTGCGCCGTTTTAGGAATATGTGTGGAAAGTTGGTTGCTATAAATACAGGATATCATGTAGCCAGAGTATTAGCACTGCTCTCCTGTGACATGAGAAACATGACTGTTGCTGCTGATGATCTCCAGTGTTCCAAAAACTTTGTTTTTGCCTTTTAAAAGAATTCTTCTTATATAATATGCATAAGCAAATGACATCTTGCAAACAAATCATTTGTTTGATGAAGCTTCAGTTCTTGATTTAAAAAAACAGGCAGTTCCCCTGCAGAACAAATTTGTGTTGAAATAGTGACACCACCTGTCTGTCCTGAATAGTTCAGTTGAGTGAGGAAGCTGTTTTGAGGGTTTTTTCACAGCAGCACTTGTATATGAGGAAGTGAATCATGGGCTGGGCATGCTTAGAGCTCATTCACAGCTGGAATGTAGCTCTAACACCTTGGCACCTGGTCAAAGCTGGAAAAGCTGGAAAGCTCAACAGTCAGTTATGGTTAGGACATCATTAGAAACTGCACATGCAACATATGTGGATGATATAAATATTTGTTTGGAAAACCTATCTGATGAAATGAGGCTGACAGACGAGTCCTGCTGAACTCATTTTAACCTCTAATCTGAATACAACCAAAATATCAAATAAGGTTTGGCTGTCTGAAAAGAAACAGTCAATTCACATAATCCATAAACCACACTGTGTCATCCTGGTAATGTTTTAAATCCTTTGATCAAACAGAAAATAGCCCTCACCTGTCAGGGCTTCATACAGTACAGAGAACATGGATGTCAAATGTGACAAATTGAAGGTTTTTTGTGTCATACATGACAGTAAACCCAATATATCTTCAGATTTCTGGCAAAACTTTTCATTTGAAGACATCACATTCATCTCTAAGAAGTTACAACAGGCATTATTCACTATTTTCTGACATTTTGTAGACAAAATTATTAATTAAGAAAATAATCATCAGATTAATCAATAATGAAACAAATCCTTAGTTGCAGCCCTAGAAACATCATACAAGGATCTTCTGTTAACTTTTCATCAAAATGGAAATGGAAATTAAGTGCTTAGGAATTTTGTGTTTAGCAAAAAGAAGCTTTTGTAAGAGCATATTTTCAAGAGCCAGACTGAAGTGACATAAACGTGATATAAAAAGCATTTGTCAACAGGAACTCTTAAATTACTTTTTTAAAGAGTATTGACAGAAGAAGGTACTGAGTGGACCTTTACATTTGAAAAATAAGGACAAACTACGTAATTTCAACAAATATATCTTTGTCATTAATTTAGAGCAGTTTCTCATTACTTACCTACTAATACATTTCTTATAAGCTAATGTCAGCCTATATATCTGCCCTGCCATTCAGTCAGACTGACTGTAAAAGGATAAACCAAACATACAACAAGGATACATTAAACACTAAATAATGACAACTTGTTCCTGTGCAGAGATGTCATAACCATCAATACTTTGACCAAAACAGGTCTGTCTTGATGATTAAAGTGACTTAAGCATTGTTTTTGTTTTTCCACATAAAGAGGCCAAATCCATCCCCTCATCTGCAGCCAGTGGGCCCAATGCAGCAGCTGCACCACAGACGGGCTCTGTGAAAACCAATGGTCTGGGGCTCCTCAATAAGCTGAGAGTGTCTGTGGAGCTGCTGATCGCCTTGGCTGCACTGCTGTCCTGGGTGGTGGTGGGAGTGGTGATGTTTGACTTTGTGGAGTACAAGGCAGTCCCTGGTAAGTTAAGTTTGGTAATACCTGACAGAAAAGTTTTCTTTTTAGTCATCAGACATGCAGACTTATCAGTTTGTCTGTTTGTGGCTTCTCTTAGACATTCAGCAAATTATTACGGACCCTGTACAAGCTGTAAACGATGCTGTTGACGAAGTATCCAGTCTGCTCAATAAGTTTCAAGGTACAGAAGTGAACTAGCATGCATTACACATTTTGTTATGTCTAATAGCAAGAACTGTAACACATTACTCTCATTTCTGGGCCCCTAGAATGTGCGCCTGATTTAAGTGACCCCATGTCTGCTGCCACGTATGCGGCCGAGGAAATAGCAGAAGTAAAAGATGGATTTGTACAATATTTCTCAGATGAGGAAGGTATGAAACGACGCTAATACTGAAACAAGTATGCAAGTTTTCAGATAAAAGGACACTGTTATATAAATGTGATCAACCCATGTCTCTAAAAATCTCTCTCCAAAATCCAGGAAACTTCTACCTCAGCTACATTGACCCTGTAGTGATTGGTAGACAAGCTTTCCACTCCACTAATGACCTCATATGTGGAGTGGTGGGATCCTTCAGGGACACACTTTGTGCAATTGTGGATACTATAGTTGATACTATATTGGATATAAGTGCAGGTTTGTAATCTATATTTGAATATACAATTTTATTTGCCTTCCCTGTTTAGAACCCAGGCAATAATTATGTTAATTACTTGAGTAAAAGACTAATCACTGACTTTAAGCAAGCTGCTTCAATAATTGGTTTTATGTTGCACTTACCTGCTTTAAGTATTAGTCCATGTTTTTTTGTTTGTCCTTCACAAATGTCTATGCTTTTCTCAGGAAAAATTGACCTTAGCTACATTGACCCTGTGGTAATAGGCAGAGGTGTCTTCAGTGTTACTAATGAGTTCATGTGTGGAGTAGTGGGCTGCATCCAAGATGTGCTTTGTGCCATTTTAGACACTATTCTGGATGTAGTGAAAGGTACTTAACATTTTCTTTAATCTGTAACCTCTTAACATCTTAAAACCACTATTTAATGCTTTATTATTTTTTGTACATATCTGTTCTCTGTACTTATTTGTTTGTTTGTTTCTTCTCAGGAATCATTGACGTAAGCTTCATTGACCCTGTGGTAATTGGCAGAAATGTCTTCAGTGTTACAAATGGCACTGTGAGTGGAATAATGGGCTACATCCAGGACATGCTCTGTTTCATTTTAGACAGCATCCTGGATATAATAAAAGGTACCTGCTTCATATTATTACCTTTGGATTACTTGTGGTGCAATATGTAAATTATATACCATGTTTGTAATGGACATTACAGTCTAAATTGGACTAAAATCGGTTGCTAAAATACAGATTTAAAAGGGTGAATGTTAACTAATTTGTACTAGAAGCTTGTTGTAGTAATGATAAATCCTTAATTGTCTTATAAATGTTGATATAACAAAAAAATGTTAAATAGTTTGAAGTCATGAAAATAATTGCCTTGACTTGACTTCTTCTGCTCTGTTGATCAGCTATCCAGGATATTGTGGGATTCAGTCCTACTGCAGTCCTGAAGAGAACACTAGAAATTACCACAGAACAGATTGGCATGCTTGTGAGCTACTTCTCCACATTGCTGATGGGTGAACAAGGTTTGTTTTAATAAAATGAACATACCAGCCACATCTTCAGTGTCAGAAATACTTTGAAGAGCTTTTACTCACTGTGTGGCCTATTGATGTTTCAGGGATCTTGCCTGAAGTGTCCATTGACCCCATGAAGGTTGTTGAAGATGCTGTGTTGGAGTTTACAGACAAGAAAGATTTGTTCGTGGCTTATATGTCAAGTATGATCGTTGGTGATCAAGGTATGTTTGCACTGGTGATACAGAGATGCTATTATACTTGCAGAAATGATCACAAATAAAATTGGAACTAAAAACTTACATTTTCCTTCTTTCTCTATTGATTTAGGTGAACCTGTTGCCATGCCAGCTGTAAATATAGTAACTGAAAAAGGTTTCACTTTTTTATTATAAATTGAATACACCTAGAACCATCTTAATCTTATATATGTCTCAGTTAACCACTATCACACTAAAGCTTTTTTCCTCTTTATTTAGATGAAATTTCTCCATCTGATATTAATTTGATCAGACGGAAAGGTAAGTGCTGATTATATTTTTCTGTTTTTCTTTGCTGTCACACAAAAAAAGATCTTTCAAGCTAATTGTATTTACTATCATTATCTCTGAAATATAGGTGAATTTCTGCCACCTCTTGAGGAAGGTAAGAAAATACACATGTACACTATTTGTGTTTACTGCGGACAGGTGCAATACGTGTTGGCAGCAAATGTGTGCATAGACTTGTTGGGTGTTTATTCTGCATGAGTTTTTTAAATTTTTCTTCTTTTAAAATTTTTTTAAGTTTTTCTTACATCTTCTTTTGAAGTATGACTTGTGTGCCTACTATGAAACTGGATGCCAGTCTTGTTTGAATAAACTCCTTGTTGCACTTTAAATTAATTCAATAATTAAAATATCTTATTGCATGAAAAAATATGCATTACAACTACAGTAAAATTGTATTTGATTAAATATTTCTATGCAACCAAGTTGTTATGGGTTTATTACTACATCACTCACTCCCTTTGTAACACTGACATGTCTTTGAATATACAGAATAAAACTGCATTCATTTGAAATGGGTGTTGCCATGAAGTTGTTAAGTGATGAGGATTTTCTGTATAATAATGAGCATGAAAATGTGTCCTTTGGAGTTGCACTCCTCTGTGTCCTCCTCCTGCATTGTCCAAGCATCTTCTGTACGACCGACCGAGTGAGTGATTTTCATCTGTATGTAAAACAATTTAAACATCTGTGATACATCATGTTTGTTCTGAACTACATTTGATCTGTGCATGAATTCATACAAGTTTACACCACATGGTTTGAAAGTTAGCGCTGAGATTATTATTAATAATGATGATAATAATAATAATAGTAATAATAATAATAATAATAATAATGATAATAATAATAATAGTAATAATAATAATAATAACAACTACATTTTATTTATAGAGTGCTTTTCACGGTATTCAAAGGTGCTAAATATAAGTTCAATTAAATCAAAATGTTAATTACCAAGTGGGGTAGGTTGCTAACTGCAGCATGTGGTGCATACTATATTATGTTACAAATGTGTCCCCCATTTCACTCCATCAAAGTCCCTTAGTACCTTAAAACAAGTTTGGACCCACTTTTAAAAAGGCAAAGATGTGAAGAGCTATTAAAAGAGGTCACATTAGTTAATGATACAGTTACAGAGATCATGCATGCAGCCAAAGATGAAGCTGTTCCTGCTCCGGAGATAAATGAAGCCCCAGACTCAAAGATGGAGGAGGAGGAGATAGAGGAGGAGGCTGAGGTTCCAGCTGAAGTCGATGGCAAAGAGGCAGAGGAAGATGATGGTATTCACATGATTTTTCTTCAGTAGTTATATTCATTTCTCAGATTAAAGATTGAAATGAAAGAGAGATTAAATCTGTTGCTATCACATCACTAGTGAAACATGCCAGCCTTGAAGAAACAGAACTTGAACCATCACTGAAAGATGAGGGAATCCTTGATGCTGCTGACGATGAAGAGGAGAAACAGGACGAGGCAAAAGAGGTGGATGCTGAAGAAGAGGAGGAGAAAGACGAGATTAAATTAGAGGGGGATGCAGGACACATGGAAGAGGAGGAAGGGCAGGAGGAGGAGAAAGAAGAGGGAAGCATTCACACAGAAGAGGAGGAGGAGGACTTAAAAACAGAGGATGATGACAAAGATCAAGAAGGAGATAATGAAACAGAGGATGAAGAGGAGGAACTTGAGGAGGACACAAAAACAGAAGAAGAGGTGGCAGAAGATGAGGATGATGAGGCCAAATCTGATGAAGATTTGGCAGAAGATTCAGGGGAGGAACTGGAGGAGGACACAAAAACAGAAGATGAGGTGGTAGAAGACAATGAGGACATGGAGGAGGACGAGGAGGAAGAGGAAGAGGAGAAGGAGACCAAAACAAAAGATGTAGAAGACAAGGATGAGGTTGAGCTGAAAGAAGAAGAGGAGACTATTAGTGAATATGAAGAGGAGGAGACCATTAGTGAATATGAAGAGGAGGAGACCATTAGTGAATATGAAGAGGAGGAGACTATTAGTGAATATGAAGAGGAGGAGGAAGATGGGGAGGAGGAGACCAAAACTCAAGAAGATTTGGTAGAAGAAGTGGAAGAGGAGGAGGTCACCAAATTTGTAGACATTTTGGAACACGATAAGGAGGAGGAAGAGAAGGAGGAGGAGACAAAAACAGAAGATGTGGTTGTAGATGAGCAGGATGAAGAAGAGGGGGAGGAGGAGGAGACCAAAACAGGTGGAGCCTTGTTACAAGATGAGGATGAGGAGATAAAAACTGAATATGTGGTTGAAGATGAGGAGGAGAAGGAGGAGGCAACAACAAAAGAACATGTTGGAGAGACGGAGGAGGACGAGATTGAAGCAGCTACTGACATCTCTGATAAAGTCATGGAGACCCTAGATTATGATCATGAAGATGACAAAGAAAAAGATCTACCTGGTGATGAAGATACTGATTTCAAAGATCAATATGTAAAAACTGATCAAGATGATCAGGCTCTGGAAGAGGAAGATGATAAAGTGGTGGAAGAAGAGGAGCAAGCAGAAAAGGAGGTCAATGACGAAGATGAAAATGAAGAAAGAGAACCATCAGTCCAACAACTCGATCTTGAAATTCTGTCGGCTGAAAAACTTGACAATGACAGTTTAGTATCGGAATCTGATGATGAGGATGAAGAGGAAGAGGAAATGATGACTTCACCACCTGTTAACGACCAAGACGAATACAATGACATCATTGACTATCATGATGAGAACAACAACAACAGTGAGAGCGGGAAAACTGAACCTAAACGAAAGAAGAAGGTTCATATTCCCACTGAAAGAGTCAGAAGAGTCGGATCCAAAGCTGCTAACAAAGAAGAACACAAACAACATGACAAAGGTACAACACTCTTTACCATTATCATCACATATTTTTCATCATTTTTTCATTATCTGGTAATGAAAATGTTTGTGAATTGTGACTGGAAAATGTAATGTGGAATGACATTGTACAGTTTTATCATACAATTTCTTAACATTTTGCAACATAATGAATGGTTTTGTCTGTACTAAATCTAAACTAAAGTTGTTAGGGCCTAACAATTGTTTGTTCAGTGGTTGATGTAACATGTTTCATATTTCAATTTCAGTGTTTTATTGTTAAAATTGTGTTTGTTTTTCATGACGGTAGCTACTAATAATAATCACCAAGCACAACACAATTTTAAACCAGGAGAGTTTGCATGATAAAATTGTCAGGCTTATTACAGATGAAATAAATATTCCCCCTTTCCAGGAAGTTCTTTTTGAGACAGACAATTTACCAATTTAATATCTGTGTGTCCAGTACAGGAAGGTCATGGGTGTGCATAGCCTAGTTTAGCATAAGATGAAAATATAGTTAAACTGCAAAGCTACAACAGTTCAACTCAAAAGTCCTGTCCTCATATGGTTTCCAGATGTTCACAATGTCATATTGTCTTTAAAGGATAAAGGATACAGTCAATTAAGAAATTGGAGTTGTTGGAAGTCTAACTGTTTCCCTATACTTGTGGTTTTTGGGTAATGCCAGACTGGGTTTAACATTATGAATCCAGTCAGTGTTCACTGATGGGTAAAATAGGAGTTTGTTTTTGTTTATTACAAGATATGTTCAGATTGAATATGAGAGCGAATTTCTTTGTGGGGGGTTTACGCAAATTTGACCGCTGGACTTTTGTCCTAAATATTATGTTCTGATTTGAGCTGTAATGTTAGCAAGCTAGCAACTTCTGCGCTATATTGGTGTGACTATTTTCAATTCACCAGTAACTCCAGTTCCTTCTGTTATTTTCCTTCAACACTCCTTCCTTTTCTTCTTTGTAGAAATATTTGTGGGTACAAAACCTCAGGCACATGTATTGCTTGAATTGAGGTAGTAAATACCTGCCTGGACATTTCTTCACATCAGTTTGAGCTTTCAGAGGGAATACTGGACTAGTCTTGTCCACTCATGTCTTTGCCTTGTATTGCCTCTAAACTTTGATTTGCATTTAGTCTGAATGCACCTTCAGGCGTGAGAGCTCACATGGTTCAGATATGTAATATACTCCACACCCCTGTGGGAATATTAATCCTCCTTGCTCTAGTACATCAGATAGCTTCCACTCCCACCCTAAAAAAATGATTTTATATCCCTGACCTGTCTCTACTAGACACACAGTAATTAAACTGCATTTATCCTCTTATTTAACATATGTTATGGATCTTAATTTAATTGAATCTATTCAATAGATGAATTACAGTTTTAATTGAAAAGCAAATAAAGATGGACACAATGAGGTCAAGTAAAGTTTTATTTAGATCAGAAACTCATCCTGAGTTAGGTGTGAATATCTCATTGGAAAGAGGATCTTCAGACTATTACAGTACTGTGAATTACAGTTCCTTTAACTGCACTTTTTTCTTTCTTTCTGATGACTCAGTGAAGACAGATCTATTTTCCGAGGTGCTAATATGTTCCTTGTTTAGAGCAGTTATTGCCCTTAGCTGGAGTTGGAGTCATTTGTACAGAGAAAGACTAGATGTCTGGATGAGGACATTAGTCAACATATTGATGTACTGTTGTCCTGACTGCTCTCTGCAGCTATTGTCACTGAATAACCATATATATCCTTCCTTTTTTTGTACAGATCTACCTATTGAACATCATCTAGCTTGTGGTGTGTTGATTAGAGTGTTATTAGCTCAGTAGTGCTTATAGTGGTAGTGTTTTTGTGCTTATGCAAGCATGATGCTGATGATAAATACTGTATATTTTTATATATCTTTGCATGATATCATTCAGTTCTCAAAGACGCAAATGAATAACACATTATAAAAGAAGTTAGATATGCTCGTATAAAAGGTAATATTCTTCAAACTCAAATCCCTGCTTCATAAGGTGTGTTCATGTTTCTTAATGGGGTTTTTAATTATCTGATTTGGTATCATTTTGTGAAAACAAGAATGTACTATATGCACACTATATGAACACCTGATGTTTTTTCTTAAGAAAATGTATTGTTGTATACAGTCCTCAAAGCCACAGAAACTGAAAAGGAGAAAAAAGAGAAAATAACCAAAATTGAGATAAAGCCAAAAGAAGAAAAGCCAAAGAAGGCCAAACCTGAGGAAAAACCCATTGAGAAGATACCAGAGAAGCCCAAAGGTAATTACACATAATGTTGAGATGATGATCTGTAATAATAAAATATTGTTCAAATATCGATTTGTAAACTTTGTAATCAGTTTCTCTAAACAGCTTGGTCACTTGATAACAGGTGACTTAATAGGTTGCATTCAATGTTAGACCTTTACAGCTATGTAAATTACACTTTCTTAATTGCTTATAGAAGAAGCCCATAAGAAGAAAGAACCTAAGCCTTCTAAAGAGGAACAAAAAGCGACAAAACCCACCAAAGAGGAGAAAGAATTAAAGAAACCTTCTAAGGAAAAGAAAGAGGTACCAAAATCTGAAGAGAAAAAATTGACAAAATCTTCCAAGGAAAAGATAGAAGTGAAACCCTCTAAAGAAGAGAAGAAAGAAATGCATCCAAAGGAGGAGAAAGAAGCCAAGAAACCTCCCAAACAGGAGAAAGAATTCAAGAAACCACCTAAAGAAGAGAAAGAAGTCAAGAAACCTCACAAAGAGGAGAAAGAGGTCAAGGAAACTTCCAAAGAGGACAGAGAACTCAAGAAACATACCAAAGAAGAAAAGGAAGCCAAGAAACATCACAAAGAAGAGAAAGAAGTCAAAATACATCCCAAAGAAGAGAAAGAAGTAAAAATACATCCCAAAGAAGAGAAGGAAGCCAAGAAACCTCCCAAAGAAGAGAAAGAAGTCAAAATACATCACAAAGAAGAGAAGGAAGCCAAGAAACCTCACAAAGAAGAGAAGGAAGTCAAAATACATCCCAAAGAAGAGAAGGAAGCTAAGAAACCTCACAAAGAAGAGAAAGAAGTAAAAATGCATCCCAAAGAAGAGAAGGAAGCTAAGAAACCTCACAAAGAAGAGAAAGAAGTAAAAATGCATCCCAAAGAAGAGAAGGAAGCCAAGAAACCTCACAAAGAAGAGAAAGAAGTCAAAATACATCCCAAAGAAGAGAAGGAAGCTAAGAAACCTCACAAAGAAGAGAAAGAAGTCAAAATACATCCCAAAGAAGAGAAGGAAGCCAAGAAACCTCACAAAGAAGAGAAAGAAGTAAAAATACATCCCGAAGAAGAGAAGGAAGCCAAGAAACCTCACAAAGAAGAGAAAGAAGTCAAAATACATCCCAAAGAAGAGAGGGAAGCTAAAAAACCTCACAAAGAAGAGAAAGAAATCAAAATACATCCCAAAGAAGAGAAGGAAGCCAAGAAACCTCACAAAGAAGAGAAAGAAGTCAAAATACATCCCAAAGAAGAGAAAGAAGTCAAAATACACCCCAAAGAAGAGAAGGAAGCCAAGAAACCTCCTAAAGAAGAGAAAGAAGTCAAAATACATCCCAAAGAAGAGAAAGAACTCAAGAAATCTCCCAAAGAAGAGAAAGAAGTCAAAATACATCCCAAAGAAGTGAAAGAACTCAAGAAACCTCCCAAAGAAGAGAAAGAAGTCAAAATACATCCCAAAGAAGAGAAGGAAGCCAAGAAACCTCACAAAGAAGAGAAAGAAGTCAAAATACATCCCAAAGAAGAGAAGGAAGCCAAGAAACCTCACAAAGAAGAGAAAGAAGTCAAAATACATCCCAAAGAAGAGAAGGAAGCCAAGAAACCTCACAAAGAAGAGAAAGAAGTCAAAATACATCCCAAAGAAGAGAAGGAAGCTAAGAAACCTCACAAAGAAGAAAAGGAAGTCAAGATACTTCCCAAAGAAGAGAAGGAAGCTAAGAAACCTTCCACAGAAGAGAAAGAAGTCAAAATACATCCCAAAGAAGAGAAGGAAGCCAAGAAACCTCACAAAGAAGAAAAGGAAGTCAAGATACTTCCCAAAGAAGAGAAGGAAGCCAAGAAACCTCACAAAGAAGAAAAGGAAGTCAAGATACTTCCCAAAGAGGAGAAAGAAGTCAAGAAACCACATAAAGAAGAGAAGGAAGCCAAGAAATCCCACAAAGAGGAAAAAGAAGCCAAGGAACCACACAAAGAAGAAAAAGAAATCAAGAAACCTCCCAAAGAAGAGAAAGAAGTCAAGAAACCTCCAAAAGAAGAGAAAGAAATCAAGAAACCACATAAAGAAGAGAAAGAAATCAAGAAACTTGCCAAAGAAGAGAAAGGAGTCAAGAAACCACCTAGGGAAGACATAGAAGTGAAGAAACCACCCAAAGAAGAGAAAGAGGAGAAAAAAGCTCCTAAACATGAGAAAGAAGTCAAGAAACCTCTAAAAGAAGACAAGGACAAGAAACCTCTCAAAGAAGAGAAAGTAGATAAACCACATAAAGAAGAGACAGATATTAAGAAACACCTCAAAGAAAAGAGAGAAGACATTAAACCACCCAAAGAGGAGAAAGAAGTCAAGAAGCCACACAAAGAAGAGAAGGAAGTCAAGGAACATCTCAAAGACAAGAAAGAAGTGAAGAAACCTCTAAAAGAACAGGTACTCTTGAAATCATCAGAAATTAAAAATATTACAAAAGCGAAAGACGTTGAACACCTGTCAAAAGAAAAGAAACATGTGACACTTTCTAAGAAAGAGAGGGAGGACAAGAGTCCTTCTAAGGAAGAGACAAAGGAGAAGAAACATGTGGAGGACAAAGAAGCAAAGATACCATCCAAGAAAGATGAGAAGGAGGAAAAGAAAGAAATGAAGAAGCTTTCTGTGGAGGAAAAAACCCACCAAAAAGAGAAAAAATCAACTAAAAAGGTAGAACTCAAAAAGCATCTCAAAGAAAAGGAGGAAGAAATACTGCCTCCAAAAGAGAAAGACCCAAAGACACCCTCAAAAGAAGATAAAGAACCAGAAAAAACACCAAAGAAGGCCAAAGAAGTAACAAAGCCTCCAAAAGAAGAGAAAGAAGTAACAAAACCTCCAAAAGAACCAGAAATGATCTCCAAAGAGAAAAAACAACCAACTAAGCCTCATAAAGAGGTGAAAGAGGCAGAAAAGAAACATGTAGTACCAAAGAAGCCCTCTGAAGAAAAACACAAACCAGAGAAACCTTCTAAAGAAGAAAAAGAACCTTTGAAACAATCTAGAAAGGAGGAAGAAGAAAGAAAATTGTCTACCAAAAAAGAGACAGAACCAAAGAAGCTGTCTAAAGAAGACAGAGAGGAACTGTCCAAGGAAAAGAAAGTTTCTAAAGTAGAGGTCAAAAAGGTTCCAAAAGAAGAAAAGGAACCAAAGAAGATCTCAAAGGAGGAAACTGAACCAACAAAACCTTCTAAAGAGGAGAAAGAAATCAAGAAGACTCACAAAGAAGACAAAGAACCCAGAAAGAAGACAGACACTAAGACAGGTAATTAATACAGTTTTCATAACAATAGAAGTATTGTAATTAGTCATTGTGCTTTTGATGTTACTCTTAATGGGCACAAAAGAGAGGGTCAGACTTGAGAAAAACACAGCTAAACAGATTGACATGAGTCCATTGATGAATGAGGGATATATTTATGTTTTACCATATAATTTATGTGAAACTTGTTTCAGCCTATTCTTTGTATTTCAGAAGATAGACCCCAAAAGGCTACAAGGAGGATTACAGTAGTCAAAAAGGAGGTCGCATCTGTCCTGAAGAAGGAACATCTTAATGTTACAAAAGCAGGTGAGACAACATGTAAAAGCATGTTTTAGCATTATGTTCAGTTTTTGAAGAATTTGCAGTGACATAGCTTACACCCAGCTAAATTGAGATAAAATAACAAGCAACCTCATGCAGCAACAAATGATTGTTAAAAAGAACAAATGCTTGTTAAAGAGCTCAAAATGACATGTTAATGCCATTCAATTGCAAACAAGGGAACAGTATGACAGCACCACAGCAAAAAGTCTTAAAAGGAGTGAACAGATGAGCAAATACAGCATCTGACTGATATTGTTTCACTCATGGTTCCTGCAATCATTGTTGGTTTTAGATGCCAAAATTGTACTGATGGGGCCGCCAAAGCAACAAAATACTACAGTGATACATCTTTTCATTAATAAGGTTTTGTAAGAAAGGCCAATAGGACATAGGAACAGAAGCCGCCCCTCCCACACACACACATACACACACACACACACACACACACACACACACACACATACACACACCCTTTTATACAGATACGCGTCCCAAAGTGCTTCATTTAGCAGGATTAAAGCAACAAACAACGAAAGTGACACTCAAATCCATCTACGGTTTCTAAATTAAAAGACATAAAATAGTATAAAGTTGAATAACTCTGAAATCCATTGTGATACTGAATTCATGACATTATCTGTTTTCCCTTCTTTTCCAGCTGTTGAACCCAAGAAGCCTGCAAAGGTGCTGAGAGCTGCTAAAAAGCATGAAGTCCCTGTCCTGAAAAAGGAACATGTGAATGTTACAAAATCAGGTAAGTAATAATGTAACCAAATGTCAACTCAAAGCAGCAGTATGTTTGATGATGAACATATCTGACTCCAAATAAACATCAAAATGTGACTGGAAATTGCAGCCTGAGGTTCCAGTAGTAGTAACCCCTAAAAAGATACTGAGTAAGTGATTAATTACCCTCTCCTTTAATTGTTTGAGAGAGTCTAAAATCAAAGCAAAAAAATAACCCCAACCATTACATGCTCTTATTTCCTTTGGTAATGCAGTGTTTTAATTACAGTAGATGCATGTGTGTAATTTATATGACAAAATGGATTATATTTTCAAATTTTTCCCAATAACAGAGATTCCTGAAGTTACTAAGGTGAAAGCCAAACCAGAACCTGCAAAGAAAGGTATATACCTATTTTTTATTTGCTTTTCTGAATTCTAGAAGTTCAATCATTGTAATTTTTTATATTGTTTAAATGACTATATTTTAATAATTGTTTAAATGTCTATATTCTAATTTTTCCTCACTTTAAATGGACAATTTAAGAAATATACTTACCCATATTCTGGTAAAATATTATGCATAATTTAAAGTTTGCTGACACTGACTGAAAGGTGGTTTGTTCTAAGAAAGTGTCAGATAATGATTAGTTATCTTTATTAGTGTAAAACCTAAAACTTAAGGGGTTTTGAATGTCACAATTTTTCACCAGTGGCAGCTCACAAGGAGCCCAAGAAGGAATCAAAATACAAAATCAAACGTAAACCTGGAAAACTTGGTAATGCAAAGACTAACTAATGCTGTAGTCTAACCCAACTAGTGACTGTCTCACTTACAGCACAGCTTTTTTACATTAATTCCGTATTTAGACATGAGAAATAACATAGACAAAATCATCACCTGCTAAGGTTATTGTACAATATACTGTACAATAACCCAGCTATAGCTATAACTAAGCTTCATTAGAATGTGATAGTGTCTTTCCTGCAAGCTGCAACGCTGGGTTACAAACGTTTAAACGCAATATAGAAGGTTTTATACACTGCTGGCAAGGTTTTCAATTAATGATGGGAAAGGTTTTAATGTTAATTTTTTAATATTAACTGATAAAAACAATACTAATGTGCCCTATTTTGTGACACAGAGCTTCCAAAGGAAAAGGCCAAAGCAGCTCCTGCCAAGAAAGGTAATATAAACTTATTTACAAGCTAAAACTTTTTGCTTATGTTTTGATCGTTAAACAGCAAAATCATGAATTATCATAATGGGGCTGAGCTAGCCAGCTATAATAAACATTGTGTTTTTAAAAAACAGAAGCAGCTGCTCCAAAAGAAAAGCCTGAGCCAGTCATCTTGAAAAAAGGTATGACTAGTGCATGTCATATAATATCAAGCTTCAAGTATGTGTATTTATATTTCCTAATCTCTGTTGACAGGACAAGCAGGCGCTGCCAGAAATGCTTCTCTGGGGAAAGAGAGGGTCAAAATAGTGCCTTTAAAGAAAGGTCATTATTATTTTTTCTTGTATGTTTAACGAGTTGCATTGTTACCTCTGAAATCCTTTGTTGTGTTATGTATGTATGCTTTTATGAATTTAACTCCGGCAGAAGTAAAGGTGCTAAAGGAGAGAGCAGTTTGACACATTTGAAATTTCATAGGACTAAACATAACATCAAGCTGTTTTGGCTTTGCATACATACATAAATACAACATCATGTTTTTATTTTTATTTTTTCTAGCAGCTGAGGTTTCAAAACAGAAACCCAAACCAGTTCTTACAAAGAGGGGTAAGATTAAAGAGTGATTCTTATAGCTTTGTAGTTTTAGTGTGTCATCAAACTTGCTCCACTCAAGACAAAACCAGTCTTGATTGTCATTCATTGACCATTATGTTCATGTTTAAATAATCAAGCAGTTGAATTTCATGCTAATGTATTATTTCTTACAGAAGCAGAATCCCAAAAGAAAAATGTCACTTCAACAAAGGAGAAAGTGAAGGTGGTGCCAATGAAGAAATGTACGTCTTTGGTTTACACAGCCATTACTAAAACAAGCAAAACATGTATATCTGTATGTCCAACATTCCTATATGACTAGCAAAAGGGGTATTTTTTTATTGCATATTCAGTTTCATGTATGTATTTTCAAGGAAGAAAGGACAGTCACACTCTGCCCTCACTTACTCAATAAAGATATTTTAATGCAACGTTTTGGTCAAAGACCTTCTTCAGATACCTGATGATAGATACACCTGAGTAAGTGAAGACAGTGTGTGGGTGTCCCTTCTTCCGTTAGGTATGTGTCTACTCCATAAAAGCACCTGTCACAATGACTATTAAAGTTCTCAAGAGATTCTTTGATGAAATGTATCTATTCACAAATTCAAATCTTGAAGCTATAATGTTCTTTTTGACTTAGTGGCTCCGAAAGAGAACGTCAAACCTGCACAGATGAAAAAAGGTAGTTACAAAGATTACCAGTCAAATATCATCCAGGATCTTTTATGTAATGGATTTATTCATTCTTTTTCACCGCTATAAGTCAGTATGCAGATGTTGTTTATATTTTAGATAAAGCATCATAGTGTAGATAAGAAACACTACAGATATAGATAAGTAATTCACCAGTTGTAATAGATAATGACACGACTGACATTATTGTTGTTATTATTTGCTTTAAAAGCTGACGTTCTCAAGGAGAAGAAGGCTGAACCAGTGACTCCCACAAAAGGTTTGTGTCTCTGGGTCTTTTGACGTCTCATGATGTATTTCACTGTTCATTTTTTTGTCCATAGTTTTACAACAGTATTTTCTTGGTGGTTTCTCACCTCCATGTATACATTAGAGTTTATAGGATCATGTGTTATTCTAACAGCTGTTAAAAAGGCAAAAGTCACACATGCTGGAAGGAGGAAAGGTATGCAGTGCAACACATGTGTGGTTTATGCTGCTTTTTTGTGGTATTCTGCAAATGACCCCTCTGCTGTAGAGACAGTGCTTGCAGTATTTCTGTGGCATTAATTCAGTCATGTTCAAGGTATTATTGATTTATTGTATAAATAGTCTATGAACATATAGTGCTGATGATATTCTGTACTGGCAATGTGATAATGCTGATAATGACAATGACCCAACTCAAAATAGTGATGTGCAAAATATTAATAATTAACTTATTCAAATGATCTAAATTATGATTTCAAAGGAATTTGTCTTTGTGAGTACCCAAAACTATTACATTTATTAAATGAATTATTAAAACTGTATTTAGTTTGGTCATATTTACATTTTAACTTGTTTAAACATGCGTCTCTATAAGATAATTGTTTTAACCTCCTGGACTGAAGAAATCTTTTTTAATGCCCAGTTGATAAAATGAAAAAGGAAAGGTCGTCATCTGAAAAAGGAAGAGATGCATGTTTATACTAAATAGGGGTGACACCTATTGAACCAAATTGCTGCATTGCTGAAATGTAAAACATGTTCTAAACATATCTTCTAAATAGAATAAATGTGACATTTCCCTTTTTTACTCATAATATAGAAGCTGTTCTGAAACAAAAGCCAAAAGCAAAAACTTCACAGAAAGGTGCTAATCTGTATTTTCTGTCGCTAATGTTCTTTAGGATAGTTGCATGATTTTAAATAGTTTTTCCTAACAATCCAGCCATGCTGAGGGTAAAGCCAATCTGTGTGAAGGAAGGTACATTAGTAGTGCTTCAGTAGAAACCTGTGTGTGGCTGTTATGATAGTGATCTGTTTGTAAAAGTTCTGACTGGATTGCTCAGAGGCAGGAAAGAAGCATTTTGTCTATAAGATGATGTATATATTGTAGTAAATGCCATGTACAGTAAATTTAGAGTGATGTCCTTGCTGCAGCGTCATGGGCAAACAGCTGTGTCTTTACAGTGATCCTTCGAAATATACTTCACTTTATGCAAACTGTAGTTGGTAGATCTGCAAAGCACAGCCCACACAGATTTAGTTTTGCTTTATGAGTCACCACTACAAAGAGTTGAGATATAAAAGCAATGGCCAATCATCGAGTGTTGTGAATGTTGAAATGTGTGAACATATCTGGACACTTCAAGCCCTTTACACTGATTTGACAGATTAAGCACAAATCAGGATGAATAAAAAAAGTTACTGCAGTAGATGTTAGATTAGAGAAAATGTAAAATGTGTCACAAACAGCCAGAAGCTTCAAAATCAGCTATACGAACAAGTCTTTTTTAGGTGTCTTTCCCCAAACATGTTGACATATTGGACTTTTTGTGTGATGTTAAGGTGGGCTGTATTTTCATTCAATATTTCAAAACAGTTTGATTATTCACCGAGGACAAAGTTCTTAAAGAATAACCAGCGCTTGAAAGGAAAAAGAAATGTACAGTACACTGTAGACCTGAATTATTCATTCATAACTTTTTCTTTTTTTTAGAAAAAACTGTTGAGAAGAAAACATCCAAAGAAGAGAAAGTTAAAGGTACATTGTGCAGTCAGCCTTGAACATTAACATAATGAAATCAGAAAAATGTCTGTGTGAATTATATTAAAATCCTTGCAGCAGTTGCAGTTTCCCCTTCAGGGCTGAACTGAATTTAATGTTTGATTGCTCTTTTGTTTCTATTTACAGAAGACAGAGTTCTCAAAGAGATACAGGAGCCTGCAAAGAAAGGTATCTTGAATCAGATTTGTAATCAGATGGATTCTGAGTCTACAAAATACGTCAATGCTTTATTTACAATCTTTTGTTGCAGAAAAATCTGCAGAGAAGAAAGCTGCCAAAGAGGAAAAAGTAAAAGGTACCTTACAGTTCTGTACTTCACAATAATACTGGAGAGTTTTATGATTACTGTAACAT
This sequence comes from Scomber japonicus, assembly GCF_027409825.1. NCBI lineage: Eukaryota > Metazoa > Chordata > Actinopteri > Scombriformes > Scombridae > Scomber > Scomber japonicus. The sequence continues at coordinate 12,319,455 of NC_070593.1, read as the reverse complement.
TATGTTCTCATTTCCTAGCAGAGTCTGCTGTATCAGACTTTCCTATGGATGGTGAGTTCATGTTCCCTTCACATAACTGAAATATTATACAAGGTCTCCTCTCTGGTTGCGAGGAACATGTTGTACTCAACTGTACTGAAGCATATTGTACTGTACTGTCCTGTGACTCCCTCCACAGATGACATGCCCTACTTCCAGTGTTTCTTTGTGGACGAGGATGAGGCCCAGTTTCCATTCTACGCCTTCTCACCACTGTAGATTTGAAGCTTCACTTTGAATCTAGTCTGCAGTTTACAATTTAGTCAATTTACTGATAATGACAAGGTCACGTCACGCTGACACATAGCCTGCTGTTCACTGTTGGTCTTCAGTAGAAAACCCTGATGGCAGAGGATGGCTTATGTGATGGACCGTTTACTTTATTTCCAGATTTGGTTGAGCTCTCGCACTAAACTACGTGCAGCCAGTGTCATTCCTTTTTCATTATTTTAATTTAACTTTTTTTTAAATTTATTTTTGTTTAATTTCTCTTAAATGGTTGATATAATATTTTAAGAGGTATAATCTGTATTATCCTTTGTGGATCATTTATTTTAGATCGCAGCAACCTTATGAAAATACTTTAATATATTTACTGCTCGTTTCATTTTCCTCGTAATCAAACCTCTGTGCTGCAGCACAATGGCTTTCTTTGTTTGTTTTTTAAAAGTAGAAACATAGTTTAGAACTATGCAGGGTACAAACACTGCCACAACTGCTGATCCAAGCTTGATAGAGGTTCAGTTCCTCTAAGCCCACATTTACTTGAAAAGTGGTTTGTACAGTAGGGGTACATTAATTTTTATCATATTTGTTAGTTTTGCTTTTTTTCTTCATTGTATCATAGACATTAAAGTCTGTGCACTCTGCTTATCCTGCTTTCAGAGCCCTCTGGACAATGATTGGGCATTTGTAGTATTCATACATAATTCCTGATATTTCATTTATCTCAAGGAAACATGTTTCTCACACATTTTTCCTCTACCCTTGCTGGGTACAAAAAACTAATCAAAGCATTAATGAAAATAATTCCCTTTGGAGGATGTTTATTTAGTTTTTTTAGTTTTTTTTTGTTTTTTTGTTTTTTTGTTTTTTTTGTCTGTTGTAATTAATACATGTCAAAAGGAATGACCATGCACTGTATATGAGAGCTCCCAAACTTACTGGTGGAACACTACCTGACTACCTAACATGTTGATATTTTAAGTCTTATTAAACCGTACCATCTAGACGTGTGCACCGGCTCCTCATTTTGACACTGGTGCTAATAACACGCATTGTATTGCCTGAACTCTCAGAATGAGGTTTGAGTTCATGGTCACTAAGTATCAGATTTATTCTGTAATTCCTTGACAGACCAAAACTGCACTGTCGCTGACTTTGGTCAGTGGATTGGAAACCTTTTGAGCAGGTTCTTATAAACAAAGAAAGTGACAGAAAAGTTAAAGTTAGGAAAATATTTCCAGGTTAACTTTAGAACAATACTGTGTTGTAGTGACATCTTACATTAACTGTGCTAAAATGCAGCAAAATATAAACAGGATTTATATTCTATGGATATCTTGTATTTGTAATTTACAGCGAGGGCCACGTGATTGTAGATTGATTTTAAATACTGTTATCAGTCATAAACACTTTGAAATCTCTGCAGCAGTTAGCTCTTTTCCACATTTATTTGAAAACCTGAATGACCATGGTAACGTGAATATGCTTAAGTAAAGTCTAATATTATAGACAAAATAATAGGCAAATAATAGCTATACACATATTTTATTATATCTGCACATTGTGTGATTATAGTCTATGTCGTTGAGGACAGCATCACATGTATGGATAGATAATCTCAGATGTGAAGTGGTAACATTGTTTAACAGCCAGCTTGCACCAGCTGTTATCGACATACAGATCTTTACATTTAGCTCCATATGCTGCACCAAAGACAGTTATTACAGCTTGTGGAACTAATCCAGTATCAATGAAAATCTAAATCCACTTATCTTTTTTATTTAGATAAAGGAGAACAGCTTGTTTTAGTCCATAGATGGTGTGTGTGAACCTCGGACTCACAGGATCCATTAACTGTACTGTAACAGCTGGAGTTTTATGGATTTTTAATCAGATCCTTCACTGTAATTGATGGAGTGATGGGTGTTGTTCCCAATGACAATGCACTGTCCAGTCCAGAGTTACCAGATTGAAGTAAACCAGACATTTCTATTTTAAAGCAATTTTAACTGAATTGTTTCAACAAAGTTACTTAACCAGGTAAACATGTGCAATACATGAATTTTAATTGATCTGAAGCACTGTATTTTTGTCTGATAGTCCTTTAAAAGAAATGTGCATGATGTGTGTTGATTTTTGTTTTTGTGATATCAGCAATATATATTTTCCATACTTAACTTTGAGAACGGCAACACTAAATACTTGAACTGGTGAATGAAGGAAATTTAATACCAATAACTGACATTTGTCATCAGTGGTGTTGCTAACATCCTATATAAATGTATTTCAAGTAACCTCATTGTAAATAGAAATAGACGACAGGAAAATTTGCTGAAAATGAGTTTCACCCCTGATCCATGAAAACTGCTCTACATAATATCAAACTATGTATCATTTGTCAATTACACCTTCATTATGCTTGTGAATACTAGTCATTTGACATTAAAACATAAGCAATTCAAGAGTCTCATTTGTAAATCTAGTCTTTTTTCTCTTAAGGTGCCAACTACAATATTTCTCACATAAAGTGTAGTCCAGTTTCTGTCACAGTTTATGGCAGTATGATGAAGTCAGTGCAGTGTTGGCCTCAGCTGTTTATATTATGATGAAATGCATGAAAACTTGAGTACTGAATGAAGTATAAAATCCACTTATTTGAATAAATCCTCATGTCATTTTAGGATGAAGCTTCACTTTCTGGTTTCAGTTATTCAGTCATTAAAGACACATTTATATTGTTTACGCTTACATTTTATTTTTAGAGGATATTAGCTTATGATTGCAATGTTAAGATGGCCTCAAAAGTCTCCATCAGTAACCAGAAACTGTTGAACTTACCAGGGAAGTGCAGGGAAACTTTCCTATCTGCCATATTATATTTTTGCAGGAGTGACCCAAACCTCATTGAACTCAAACCTCATTCACACACATGAGATATGTCTGGGTTTGTGTGAATGGGAAAATGTAAAACAATTGAACTGAGGAGGACATACATGGTCAGATCTTCTCACTGTGTTGCCTTATGAAGCCACAGAGAGGTTACTACAGGTCAGCTTACTCCACTGACACAGATTCCACACAAAGAGGAAACTCCTGCTGCTTTCCTGTAACCTCTGAGGACACAACGGCCAAACTAAACTATTATCTCTCACTGTTTCTCCAGCATGTTCCTCCACTCCCTTTGCTACCTTTTCAAAGTGACTCAATGCAAGTCTGTGTGCAGCTGTGAATACTGGGACATCATAAAATCTCCTGAACCTGTCTTCTAATCATATACAGCCCAAATACTCATGCATGACTTTGTGAGAAAATATTTCATTTTTGGCAAACTATAACTGGAGCATAATGACAGATTTTGAAATTAATTCATTGGGCAACGGCCCAATGAGTTCCACTCCAGTTACCACAGTTTCTTTGTATCACAGTCTATTCAGAGGTGGCCAAAATTTGGCAGCCTGTATGCTGGGATGAGAAGAATGACCACTTGTAGTCACAACGTTCAGTAAGCACAAAGCAGCTCCCAGGGCAAGGCAGGGAGGTTTTTGCACGCATCTTTAAATGTATAAACTTAAAATGAGCATTATGAGCGTTAAAGTTGGTTAATGATGAAATTGTGACATTTGGTTTTACAAGATTACAAGGGTTTATTGAAATTTCCTATTTTTAGACCTTGAACTACTAAACATGGGATTTTGGATTTATGCAAACCACATCCACATCCTGCACAGTATCCTCTTTTATCGTTGTCTGACTGTCGAGCCGGTGACAGCATTCAATCACGGTTGGTCCACACCATCGAATGATGCCTTTACGTAATGACACCACAACTTAAACCAGATTATCCCGAGGTGAGTGACATCACCTCCCCCCTCCCTCCAATCCCTTCCAGTTCCTAGTTGCCTCTGACCATCTGGGGGTTACTAGAGGACATTCACTCTCATGAATTCAATGGTCACACTGGCTGCTGCTGCTGCATGGCCGGCTCTGGCCTGCACCATCACCCTGCAGCTGTCACCTGGAACTGACCCATCATAGGGACAGCTCTGTTCCCACAACTTAGGTTTGAATATTTGAATAGAAAAAGTAAGGCTGCATGCAAAAAATGGTACTAATGGTGCTCTGGTGACTTAAAGACCAACTGAAATGTATGAAATGAATGATGTTAAGCAGCAGTTGATTTATCAAGCAGTTTATTTGTTCCCTTTTTCAGAAGTGATACACAGAATTAAACAGTTTAGGACCTTCACAGTCTACGGCACAATCTCTGAATTTCTTACAAAAGATCTTACAAAAAGATTTCCCAAAATATTTATCACATGTTACAATGGCAAATGAATTGCAAATCACTGCATATAATATAAAGAACATTTTTAAAAAAGGAAAGAAAACTTGTTAAATTGACACTGGGATGATTTGCTCCTTTATCTGGATGGTAGAGTTAGGCTTTCTCATATGTGCGGACAGCCTGGACTCCGTCAAAGGTCAAAGTCTGTAAGGCAAGAAGGAGGAAAACCAAAAGAGAGCCAAAATTACATTATGACAATTACATTTAACTGTGATTTTTATGCAATGTGTAGAAATCATGCATCTGTAAAATGAGGTCTTTTTTATTCATTCAGCTTGCATGAGATTAGTTTTTGCAGTACTGCAAAGGTGAGGCACCTCAACAACAAGGCAATTTACAGTGCTTTATATAAACAAATTACTCCATGAACTGATTCACACAGACACAAAGACAGGCTCAAAGATTTCGCTTCACTTGTCATTCTAGGGGTTGATATCATACTCTATCAAAATGTTTAATCTCACCATCACCATCTTCCCATCCTTGATTTCTCTCACAAACTTGGTCTCCTTGCCATCCCACTTCTGTACATGCACAAGCTTGTCTCCTTCCATGGTGAAAGTAGACTGCAAGCAGAAGCATAATATTATTTAAAACAACCCAGATATATTTTAACCAACATCACATCCATCGTACAGTGAAGAAAACACTTGTATTATTATTACCTGCACAAGCTAAAGAACGGATCATATAAAGAGTAACTCAGCTTACTTTGACCTTTCGGTCATCAGGTGTGGTCTCATCAAACTCCTCTCCCAGTTTGGAGGAGACCTCTGTGTTCCTGAAGGTGCTCAAGGTTTTCAGCACCACTTTGTCCCCGTCTTGACTGATCACTACTGTTGGTTTGGTGACGTTTCCCACTTGTCTTGTGGCAAAACCAACACCTATCCAAAAAAAAAACAAACAGGTAAAACTACTGCATTATACTGGACACAAATTCAGATATTAAAAACTATTCATTTTACTAATTTTCGCTACTTAAGAGGGAGCATGATGTTGCTCACATTACATCTTAGAGGTAAAATACATTGAAAGTTGCTCACCAAGTGCCTTCATGTAATCATCAAAGTTCTGGCTGTCAATCAGCTTCCATGTGGCACAGAAAGCATCAACCATTTTTGCAGCTGTTATTGATCTAGTCGAGTGTCAAACTGTCAGACTGCCTCTGCTGCCAGTGTAGTAAATCCTGCAGCATGCCTGTTTGTCAGATGAATACTGTAAGGAGGGGGCAGGGAATCAAACCACATCTGAAAGCTGATTGGATGTTCCAAAAGCTTTGTAGACTACGATTGGCTATCGCATAATGTACTAAAACTATAACCATGCATGAATGATACTGATAAAAATAGTAATAATTGTTTACTACAAAGATAAATAATATTTTTGTACATAGTAATTAATGTTCTTTTTGTGAGATTGTACTCAATCCATGGAAATTATATTCTTGGTTTGCCATGTTATCATGCTAATTTTACTAATTTGCACTTAACACTTGGTAAATAAATAAGAGTTGAGATGGATAGGAATAGAAATATATTTGCAGATATTGGTTCACAAACTGAAATATTGGACAAATTCCAACTTTAGCCAGATGAGGGCACTAGAGGGAAAAAAGAGATCACCAAAATTAGAATGCCCCACTTTTAGCCTTTAGACGATGGACATCACTGCCATTATATGAGGATGGGACAAGTCCCACCCACAAATTATTAGTTTTTAATAAGTTATTGTACTTGTATTCCAGTTTTGACAGATACATCCTCCTCATTATTATCATTATAATGATAATTATTATTATTTCTTCCTCTTATTATTATTATTATTATAAGTGGTAGTAGTAGAAGTAGTAGTAGTAGTAGTAGCATATAATTAATGTTTTTAGTTTCTATTGGTAGTCAGTCGTTCCGCAGGGGGGCAGCAGCTCACTTTGAAGCACGGAAACAAAATAAACGTGACAACCGGAAGTTTACAGTGTAGACGTAGTAGCTAGCGTTTTCTTCAGTAGGGTTAAAATCTTCCACGTTTAGTTTACACCAAAAGCAACAATGTCTGAAAGAAAAGTATTAAATGTAAGTATGTGAACAACGCCGCAGCCTTTTTAGAATAGTTTAACTTGTCAGCGGTGATGTATGAGCTAAATAAGCCAGGCATGCTAACGTTAGCAAGTAGCTATATGCTATATTAGTGAGGTTTTATTAACGATGATATAACTCATAAACACTTCTTAAACACATTATGTGTCAATAAATCGTGGTTTATTGGTCACGTTGTCGTAGATTACGGATAGTTTTGTCCTAAATTGAGACTTTTCATTAACTCACATATGCGTTTCATACTTTTCAGAAATACTACCCTCCGGATTTTGATCCTTCTAAAATCCCCAAACTTAAACTCCCCAAAGATCGACAGTATGTGGTCAGATTGATGGCTCCGTTCAACATGAGGTACGTCTGTCTAATATATCTGTGTCATTGAGTTTTTCTTTTTCAGCATTCACCTTTTCATCATGCTTGATTTAATTGTTAAACTGCTTTTACTGTCGATTAATCTGTTGATTATTGCCTCAGTTAATTGATTAGTTGTTTGGCCCAGAAAATGGTGACTAAAGAAACTAGAAAGTATTCATATTTGAGAGGCTGGAAGCAGAGAATTTGTGAATTTCATTTTTTTAAATGACTTAAGACAATTAATTAATTTTAGGAATAGCAAATAATCGATTAATTGGCTAAACGTTGCAACTCTAGCAGTAGTTCTGTGCAAATGTCATACATTTTCTCTGAGTAGCATACTTGAGTTGTTTCATGGTTGCATGGATGCATTTTAAACTGATATAAATGCTGTTTTTCAACGTCTTGTCAGAGACAGTAAAGCTCCTGTTGAGCCCTCTCCTGGTGATTCAAGATAACAGTACAATGCACTAACTGTGTGTCTTTGTGACCTCTCAGTGAGTAATGGAATTAATCCTGTGGCTTCGGTGTCATTTCCTTTCTGCTTGCTTGCAGGTGTAAAACGTGTGGCGAGTACATCTATAAGGGGAAGAAGTTCAATGCGCGTAAGGAGACTGTTCAGAATGAACTGTACATGGGGCTGCCCATCTTCCGTTTTTACATCAAATGCACCCGGTGTCTCGCTGAGATTACATTTAAGGTGCGTGTTTAATGCTCTGCTTCTCTTAATGTGCATCCAGTTGCCGCTTCAAGACTGCATTAAAGTCTCTGTAAATAACTGTTGTAAATGATTTAAGATCAGTGGCTCAGATCTGTTTTTAAAAATTCAACACACATTTAATTAATTGTAAATTTGTTCTTCTTTTTCTTTTTTTATCCTGACCACATGAACCTCACTATGATTCCCAATGAGTACACTGTACCTGTGCAAGCAGCAAATACATCTCTTGAATCTCTAATTTTATAGTGACATTAATAATAATAATTATTATTATTATAATTATTAATAATAATAATAATACTAATAATTATTAACAACCTTTTTTTTTTACCTCGAAATACCATTGAGGAGGAATCCTCATTTACAATGGTGACAAGAAACATTAACAGCAACACAACACACAAAACAATATTAGGTAAAAGAAAAGAAAGAAAGAAAATAAATATCAGGAAATTAAAATAATATCAAATAAAACATGAATACAGTTAAACAGCTAAGATAAAACATGAATATTAATAAAATAGGTTAAATAGTTAAATAGAGCACCGTGTCAAAAATGGATATTGAGCAACCATTCATGTCAACATGATTTGGCTGTGATTCAGATTTTTAATTGTAATGAATTGTTATTGTATAATTATACTAGATGAATGTGCTGGTATTTATATGTAGATTTGTTTATATAATTGTTAGTGTGGTACATTACAGATGATGTAATGGTGTTACATGTAAATTAGTGTTTTTAGTGTGTAGTGATTGTTCTGTGTGTACCTGCTGTGGGATATTTTTATTTGATCGATTGATTGCTTATCAACATGGGATTAATCAGGACATATGAACATTTACTACAGATACGTTATAGTAATACAGTAAAAAATAAAAATAAATACATTTAAAGAATAAATACATATATATAATACTTACCCAGAAAGATGGGAAACCATATCAGGACTGAAAATAATATAGGTATGATACAGGTATGTGCCGTGTCTACTGCCTCATGGAAAAGCTGACTACTGAAGGGTGTGAACCACTTATTAGTTTAAGAGGAAGAGCAAAATAACCGTATTAATTGGAAATGACTGACTAGGGATGAAAACTAATGGTGGGGAATTTGGGGACTTTTGAAAATAGGCGTAACTGTTCTCTACAAAGGAGATGTTGATTAATATTAAAAAGTAGTCTGATTTGAAGTTTAGTGTCTGCTCTACAGATCGACCTCAGTTTATATGTGTGTTTGCCTATGAGACAGTAAACTGAACTCTGCTAGTTTCATTGACTTCTGAGAATCTGAGCAACTTCACCACCCATCTGAAGATTTTTTTGCAACACTGTTGAGGAACTGCTGATGGAAATGAACTAATGGTTAAATCTGACAAATCATCTCACCTCCTTTTGAGAGTAATATTTTTTGTGTGCTCAAATCTAGTTCAACGAAGACTAATAATAGTAAGTGTAATTTCAGAAAGATCTTCATGTTGTGATTACAGACCGACCCAGAGAACACAGACTACTCCATGGAGCACGGCGCGACACGAAACTTCCAAGCAGAGAAACTTATTGAAGAAGAGGAGAAAAGAATCCAGCAGGAGAGGGAAGAGGAGGAATTGAACAACCCAATGAAGGTCAGTGTGTAAACATCAACTTCATCTATCGAGTCGTATCCAGGCATTGGGAACAAGGAGTTGACGGTTTCCTTACTAATCTACCAGGTGTTGGAGAACCGCACACGTGATTCCAAGATGGAGATGGAGGTTCTGGAAAACCTCCAGGAGCTGAAAGAGCTGAACCAGAGGCAGGCTCAGGTGGATTTCGAGGGAATGATCGACAAGTACAGAGAGCTGGAGAAGAGGGAGAGGGAAAGGGAGAAAGAAGAGGATGAGCGAGAAACAAAGTGAGTGTGATCTGTGCCTACGTGTATAAATACGTTTTATTTGCCATGTATAATCAAGGCTAACTCGTCCTGTCATTAAAAACTGAAAACTGAGTGTGTCACTTGTCTCACAGAGAGATGTTGGACCGTGTCCTTGTGAAAAGACTCCGAGACAGTGATTCTGAGAATGAGGAAGAGAGCAGCAGCAGCAGCAGCATACAGCCACAGAGCTCCAGCACAGACAAACCAACAGACATCCTCACCACTGACAAACCCTCAGAGACACAGGTACGAAGTGTGTGTCCTTCATCAAATGCTGTGAAACTAATTAGATTTGTCATCGTTTATTTTACCTCACTTAGGAAACCAAAAATCAGGCACTTATTTCCTACATTTCAGAAAAACATACAGACTCTCCCTGGGTGCTCAACAAGTATAGAAATGTTTTGATCAAATTTTAACAACTTTAAAATGTTCAATTCAGTGAGATATTGTTTATTTTTACCACATAAAAAGGCAAAAATCTTGCAGGACGAGTAATAAGAAATGTAAATCGTTGCCCTTTTCTCTCATATAGATCAGGACTTTAATGAGAAACAGTATGTGAAGCATTAGTAGAAATAGATTTATAATACAGGAATACATACAAGTGTAAAAGGTGTTTACAAGTATTGTGAGGCTGCATGTGTAGACACAGTGGTGCTTTTGAAGTTTTACGAGCTAATTGCACTAGATGAAAAGTCAGGGCTCACAAGTCATAACAGGTCAGCAGGGAATCATGAATGTCTGTGGTACATTTTATGTCAATATCTATGATTTATGTCCATCCAATAGTAGACTTTCAGCCTGGATGATCATGATGCCTCATGATGGTGTGAGGTGGGTAAAGTAGATTGTCTCTTACTGTGTTTTTACAGGGAGCCTCAGGAGGAGGAGTTAAAAGGGCCAAGGTGGAGAGCTGGGAGAAGAGTGTGGGGACGCTAGGTGGCAGAGGGGCGCTGGGATCTCTGGTCGTACGAAAGAAACCAGCAGCGGCTGTAAACAAGCCCAGTTCAGCGGCTTTAAACAAGCCCAGTTCAGCGACTGTAAACAAGCCCAGTTCAGCGGCTGCTACTGCTGCTGTCTCCTCACAAAAAGGTAACACAGTGGTGTTTATCATCTCTAGTTTTAAATATCTTTCACTCAACAGTAACTTTTTATTCTCCTGTTTTATCTGTCTTACCCTATTTTAGCTTAATTTTATTTCCAATTTAACACTTTTAATCGTATTTAAATGTCTCTTTGTTTTGCCATGTGTTGCTTTTATATAATGTCTTTGCCTCGCCTTATTTTTGGGACACACATCTAACTGAATGTGATTGTTCACATTATTAATCAAATGTCAACATATGATTCAGAATACTACAAAGTCATCCTGTTTCTTGTTTTACAGATTCAAACACATCAGCTGCCGGCTCCACTAATGCCTCAAAGCCCGTTACCACACAAAACGGGTCGTCATCTCTCAGCCTGCTGGGGATGTACTCAGACAGCGACAGCAACGACAGCGAATGAGTGGAAGATGCTTGGGATGGATTTTTACTTGAGTGACTGATTGTATGAATGATGCAGAAAGGAACAAATAATGCATTCTTACAAACCTCTAAACCTCGAAATAAATGATGACAAATCGACAGGATAGTGGACAGCCGTTAGTTTTCTCTGCTGTCCATATATTCAGTGAATCAACAATGTCCTTCAATGTATATTTTAGTGTTCATTAAAATCTGTTTTGCTTTAAGTCTTTGTCTTGAAATGCTTTCATACCATACACATCTCTTTTTTTGTGTGTGTAAAAGTGGCATCCAAATACTTGGTTGTCATAGTTTTGTGTTGCTGCCCAATGTGTATCTGCTGTTAAAAGATAAAGAATTTATGAAAATGAGATAATTACAAATTATTGTGGGTGCTTTAAAAGCTAGAATGAGCTTATAAGAACAGTATAGTACACAGATGTCACTGAGTTAATGTTAATTTTATGTAATTCAGCATTTGATGGCTTTAAAAATGAGAGGTGGGACATATACATATTCTTGTCCTGGTTGACAAAACAATCTCAAGATCCACTTGCTGAGTTGAGCTGAGGCTTTCAAGGATATTGCACAATCAGACGTTGGGGTTCACCCAGTTGTCATGTCAAAAGGCCTGAATCTATTTTTCCTTTTTTTAAAGATTCACTTAAATTTGCCAACAATTGTGATTAAGAGTGAAACTTCTGAAGACATGTTACTGAGTGAAATATAATTAATGTAAAAATTAATGTAATATATGTTTTCCTTTTTATTATTACCTTATTATTATTTATTTATTTTTATGTGCATTATTTTTTGGAAAATTGTTAAGGATGAAAATAAATAGCACTAGCTTCATTGTCATACTGAGGGTCAGACAACAACATAATGAAATTTAGATTGCATTCCCTGAGGCATAAACACAAGACAATTAAAAACAATTTAAGACATAAATAAAACATTAATAATCTATAAGGGCAAGGTGAATCACTACTATTACTAATGTTTGCAGTTGCCATACGATGCAGCAAAATTAAATTCTGTGCATGTGAACCATCCAAAATAATCCCCAGGATTAGAGGAGACTGGACTATATTGAACAAAATAATGAAAGAAGTAATTGGTGTCATTTCTTTCAGGTTTAGTTTAGCCATACAAGTGTAATACTGATACTTGCACAGCAAAAGTCGCTATTTCAACTATGAAATGCTTTGAAGCACTGAACAATTTTCCAATACAATCATTCCATATTGATTCAGTACTGCAGAAAACTTTAATTTCCTCATTTCTACCTTATTCCTGTTATATTTTTATTCTTTTGTGTTAAGTTTATGGGACAAACCTCTTTTCAATGCTTGCATACTTGGCTAGTAATAAACAGATTCTGATTTATCTATTCATCTATTTATTTTAAGGTCGGCCCACTAAAAATATGTGACTCTTCCCCTTTAATCCAGTGAGTGTTGTGTCTGCTCCGGCTAACATTAGCTGCTTGTCTGTCTGTGAAGCAGCCGGGGCGGATTTCACTGACAACAATGATTTCTTTTTAGATCCGACAACGTTATAACGAAACGCGTGGATGGTAACCAGAAAGATATCAAAGTGTAACGGGGAACCGTCAATGCAAAGAAAGAGGGTGAGCCTTTAAAAAAATAAAATGTAACTGAGACGCTTCGAGGTTAGCTGCAGGTCTCCAGCTAACTGGGCTAACTTAGCTTTGGCGTATTGACTGGGAAACTTTGTTAAATAAGTGATAATATTATCAGCAAGATTGGTCAACTGTTTAGCTTGGTGCTGGTGTTTTGTGAGCAAATGCAAATATTTAATGAACTGTTATGAATAAGTGACCGAAATGCTTAAAATGATGCTAACAAGCAGTTGTGATTGGAGACTGTGATTTAGGAAGCTAGCTGGTGAGAATAAACATAACACTTTTATTTTCTTTATCTCTGATGAAAATCAGTACAAGCAGATGTGTTCTGTTAATTTGACCTGCTGATTATTTTTTTCTAATATCAATAACTTTCTTCTGCAGGTCACAGTCACATCTTTTTTTTTTGGGGGGGGGGGGGGGGGGGACTTTAACAGCTCCAACAAGTTAATATTAAATTAACTAAAGTAAACATAAACCTCACACTAGTTAATAGCTTCTTTTTTTTGTTCACAGCTGGAATAATTAGTCTACCACAATCGTAATTTTCTAAGTAAAACTACCTTAGATTTTCCTTGTTCCAGCTTCACATTTGTGAGGCTTTGTTGGTTTTCTTTGTCTCATGTGATGGTGGACTGGAGATTTTCTCGTGTTGAATTAAAAGCAAAATTTAGGCTAAGGAAATTACTATATAAATGCATTCCAACATTATATTCCTCAGAGGAAATTATTTATCCAGAATAAAGTCTTTGTTACTGGAATAATAAGTGTCCTTTCTCAAGACTGCTGAAGTGTCATTTGGCTGATATTGTGTTAATTTATCTTTGTGAATGTGTCCAGGACTTCATCCAGATTAGACTATAGGCGTCTTTGTTTATTTGGCACATAGGTTAGAGTTAATATGTAAATGGAAAAATGGCAATCACAAGTTATCAGGGTAAACAACAATGTGTTAAAATTAGAGCTCGACCAATATATCAATCAGCTGATATTATTGATATATCGGGCCATAGTTAAATTGCTTTCTCGGTCTGCCATAAAACCTGATGTATTCAATATAAGTTGAAACGTTGAAACAGAAAATTTAGGCTGATATTTAAGTTTGACTAACATTGTAAAACAGGCAAAATACTGACTACTGAATGTGTCATTTTGTTCCCAGATCCATGGCAAAGTGGCTGAAGGACTACCTAAACTTTGGCAACAGGCGTGACCCTCCACAGCCCCCGAGGCCAGATTACAGCGAGAGTGAAATTTTGAGGGCCTACAGAGCTCAGAAAGACCTGGATTTCGAGGACCCTTACCAGAGCTCTGACAAGGAGCTCCAGAATGGTGGTTTCAGCTCCTGTAGTGCGACAGTGAGCCTCCCCTCATTCCCTGCATTTGGTTCAGGGCTGCCTAATGGTGTGGAGGTATGACATGCATGTTTTTACAGTCATGTATACATGAATCATAGACAGATTGATACTTTTTTCAACCTTTGAAACCTTTGTTTAATTTAGACTTGTTATAGATTTATTATAGGCTACTGTTTATTATAGTCTACTGTTGTATGCCAGGTATCCTGTCTCCCTTGATAAATTAACCGTTGGATTATATAGATGTTTTTTCTTCCCGAGATCTCTTTCATTCCTCCCTGTGAACACATAACGAGTGATACACATAGAAGTCATGTTCAAATTATTACTGAAAACCTTTTCTCTCCATATCTGATTGTCCAGGTAAAAGTGGTTTCCCCCAAACACAGACTAATTAAAGTGGATTCTCAGGAGTTTGGTCGCTGTAAAGTCCCCTTGAGTCCTGTGACTATCCAAGAGGAACCTGTAAGAACTGTCTCATATTTGTGTTTTCCTTGATGTATTTCCCCTTACCCTTATATTCAGTCTTATTCATTCAATCTCTTATATGCTTAAATATACTCAAACAAATTCCAGTTCTTCCCTCCAGTCCATCACATTGTCCAATGCCTGTTGTTTCTCTCTCCCTCTCAAGGTGGTTCCCTCTGCCCCAGCAGCGTCAGACGCTGATACAGATTACTCTGACCCATTTGATGCCCGTCCAGACCCAAGACCCCGACCAAACTGGGAGCCCAAATCTGCACCAACAGACTGTTGCAGCTACATGGAGCCATTTGAGGCACAGCGGATCATTTCAGGTTTATTATTATCTTTATGTCTCACTAGTCAGTCAGCCATTAATTAAAAGGTGTTTATATAGAGTGTGAAACAGTGACATAATGTGCACTGGATTTCTCTCATCAGTTGCAGTTTCTGTACCCTCTAAATATCACCTCTCATCTATGTTTTTTTTGTTTTGTTTTTTTAATCTTGAAAATCCATCAATGTCAAAGGGATAATCCTGAATGAGTGAGTGAGAGAGTGTGACCTCACATTAATCTTCTCAGTAAAATATCAATTTTAAGGTAACTGTGCTCAGAATTTGGGTTACAGTAAGAACAAATATCAGACAAGGATATTGTGCTTTTCATTATCCCAGTGCACCAAATCCATTTTTTTTGTACCATTTTTTTGTAGTTTTAAGCACAGTTTTTGCAGAACAGTCACACTCACACTCTATTACTCTATTGCTCTATTGCTCTCTATTAATTGTATTTTTTGCAGAATTTAATTCACTCTGCATATTTTCCTCTCTAGAAATGCAGCACAGAGTGATGACAAACAGGTCTGGGAGTGGAGATGGTCCCCAATTATATGATAACCCGTACGAAGAGAGGACTCGTCACCACCACCACCGAGCTGCTCCAACGGCACAACAGCAACCCCAGAGGGTGGAGGGTGGACTTCTCCTGTTGGACAGCAGGGAGAGCAGACTGCCTCAGGATGATGAAAGGCCAGCTGATGAATATGACCAGCCCTGGGAGTGGAAGAAGGATAACATCTCCAAAGCACTAGCAGGTAAATTGGTGTTTCTGGTAAATGTATTTCTGTAACAAATGTGTTGTGGGCTTGTTTGAATCTGACGTTCATCTCTTTATTTCTATAGTTCAATTTGAAGGGGCAGAAAGGGAGCGTTCACGAGCTCAGACAGAACAAACTAGGCTCGCCAAGACGGGCACCACATCTACCACAGCAGACTCGACCACACTCCGCCTCGTTGGTGACACACCTCCTATGCTGGGGGAGCGAGTGGATCCATTTCTGCCACTAGAGAGCCAAGTGTAAGTGGACATCTGCTATCTTAATACAGTGTTTCCCCATTTCCATTGGGTAGCAGTGATCATCTGTGTCCTACACTAGTTTCAGTTTCACATCGCTGATTTGATCATCTCCTTAATCAGATTTTGTTCCTTGTAAGTACAATAAATCCCAGAAATCTAAATTTTGATTACGTCTTATTTTATTATCCCAGTCAGCTGGTTAGAATTAGGATCCGAGACCAGCTGCCCTTGACAGCTTAGCTTTGCTAAGTTAAGCCACCATTTGGCATGTTCGATATGGAAAATAGAATGTCCATTAATGTATTAAATTAACAATTAATCTAATTTATTTTTCATTTATTCTTCTATGTTGAGTTGCAGCAATGTGAGCAACCAGTAAAGAACTATCTCTGGCGCTAGAGTCAATGAGTCACACAATATCAACATTTAGTTAATTAATTCATAAGGTCATTGCATTTGTCTGTTTTTAAAGCAAAAATGCCAAAAATACCCAGAGTAAGTCATCATGATCTTCTAGAAAGAAGAAACTATAAGAAAGAAATATAATATCTTTGGATTTGGAAACAAACTATTTTCAAGACATAGCCTGAGGCTCTGGGAAACTGTGATTGACTATTTAACAATTATCTGATATCCTACAGATCAAACCTTTAACTGATTAATCAGGGAAATATGAGAAAAGCCTTAGTCATGTTTGCTGGTCACCTGCAGATGGTACCATGGATCCCTGAGCCGTTCGGAGGCAGAGTCTCTACTGACTCTGTGCAAGGAGAGCTCATATCTGGTGAGGAACAGCCAGTCATGCCGGAACGACTACTCTCTGTCACTCAGGTAAACATGGCTCACTTCCTTGTGACACTCACCGCACATACTGGGCACATACTGGGCCAATACTGACATCTGGTAGCCGTATTGGATTAGATCAACACATATTCTCTTTGTACTTTCTTAAATTGAAACATCACAGCAGTCTCTTAAAGGGGAATTTTACCCCAGTGTGCCGCACTGCACTGCGCTGTTTCCAAAATTATCTGATCCAGTTTTTGTCTCATTTGGGTATCGTCGTGCTCAGTGGGGGGTGAGAGAAACTTCTCACATATGAGCCCAGAGGCAACTTTTAATTGTTCATGAATTTTTCTTCCCACCCAGCTACATTATCTGTGTCGCTCTTTCCTTTCCCCACCCCCACCCCCTCAGCTCTGTGTGTGTTTTCAGCCTTTATGAATAATCAACATGAAAGCAGCTGTTTATTTTAGAGAGACTATCTGCATGCTGCCACTTGCTTCTAACTTCTAATTTCACGTCTGTACTCTTTTGAACCAGTGAGGGGTTAATTGAGTCATGTGATGGGATTGTGCTCAACTCAAAGCTCTCAAAAATCAATTAAATAATCTAGCATTGCAGGACTAGACCTACAGTTTAGATGGGTATAAGGGCCATATATTAGATTATATTAGAAATGAACTTGATCGTGTTTGTTTCAACCTGTGACCACGTGAATTGGGTGTGAATGTCGGCTTGTCCATTTCAGAAAATCACAGAAGTTGTTTGGTACAGCTCCTAAAATCTGACTTTGAAAGGGTTGATAAAGTAGCGGGTAGAGGTTTCAAAAGCTATTCAACCATCCAACAAGCAGCTTTGACCAAGTATACTGGCAGTTACTGTTGAAATGACAACAACAAAGATTTTCTCCACTTCCTAGTTCCTATTACAATGCATCCTCTTTGGCAATGTACCACACTTTTGTCATTTTCTCACATCTTTTCCTAGAAACTGTACTATAGTAACCTTAATTCAAAAACCTTGGTATGTTTCCTTCCCAGATGTTGTTACTTCAACACTGCCACATTGCAAGATACCAAGATATCTGTGTTTTGCTGTGAATGTTTGATCTGAAACAGCTTTAGGATTTCAGTCCAAGTGTAGTTCTGTAAACATCACAATTAACGCTCCAGTTTTATTGAATCGGATGAGCAGACAAATAATCCTCACTTCACCCTTTTCTTTCTCTTCCTCTCTCAGGAGTTGCAAGGGCTTCATGCATATGAAATTTACTCAGTCTGCAGACGGGCGCTACGTGCTCGGAGAGAACAGCCCTCCCTTCTCCACCATCCCTGAGGTCATCCACTACTACACCACGCACAAGCTGCCAATCAGAGGAGCTGAGCACATGTCCCTACTGTATCCCGTCATAGTGCAAACCCTTTGACACTGATACACACACACACACACACACACATACACTCTTTCTTCTGGTGCTACTGAATACAATATATACTCAACATTTACCCCTTTACATGCCTTTCCACTGCCATTTTACCTTCACCGCTCACATGAGATCGAACTGTTTGGTGCCATCTTTTCCTTTTTTTCCTGTTTACCATAACCCCAGTTACTACACTGGCAGCTAAATAAGACAGTTCAGTGCCTCATGAACCAATGCCTATGACCTGCTTTTGGCCACTGACATCCCTGTTTTGAATATCATACTTTGAGGTCGAAGATAAAAACAGAAACTGAAGTCTTGAGGTGTAGTAGAATCTACAGAGTATTGCATGGAGATAGGCTCTTGTACTGCTGTGCAGATATGGACTGTGCTATCAGCTCATTTAAAGGATAATACAGGTGTTTTTCTTTTAAGCTTGTGCCAATCATCTAGATTGACTATTTCAACCAAGGCAACTTTTTTTTGTCCATGTGAATTTTATGTTTTAAAATGACAAAAAAAAAAACATCAAACAAACAAAACAATGGAGGTGGAGAGTTAAAATAGATGTTAGACAATAGAAGACGCAGTAGAAAATGTGCTGTAATCAACAAACAACACTGTTATTATTCCTTCAAGTGTTAGTTACCAATATCAATCACACACTACATTTATTTTAAACCACAGCTGTATTAGCAGCCCTGGGTTTCTCTGTGTTTGAGAGGCCTGTGAATGTTTTATGATGCTGTAGCTGCGCGCCCTGCAGTGCTGTGCTAGATTCATTATGTTATGTGTGAAGCGACAAGACGGATATGACTTGTTCAATTCACACCATAACAGACTCCGGCAATACTAGTTTGTAGAATAAAGACTACAGTATTATATTGAAAGCTTGTGGCTTTGTGATCATGACTATTAAAAAAAAAAAAGCTTTGGTAGATTTACTGTGCTGTTTTATAAGATTTAAAATGTGTTAAAAATAAAGGTGTTGTCTGTTTTTAAATTGTCTGTGTCATCTGTGAACTAAACACTAAGGCTCATGTGAGGGAGGTCACCAAAGCTGCTTCTTATTATCTCAAATATACATTTTAAAGTCCTTACATAGGATGCCTGTCTATTACTGTATTGATTTAAGAATTCTTTCACTTATTTTTAAAGCTCTTCGTGGTCTTGCATCAGCTCTCTTGTCTGACATGCTCGAGGAACCAATACAGTCCCTCTTGTCCTGTGGCACGAGTCCTTTACGTGTTTCAAAGTGCATGACAATAACAATCTATTTAAATACATTTAACCTTTTGTCCAGCGTTTGGGTCAAATCTGACTACTTTTCAACTTTCATCCATCATAAATATTGTGTTTTTCGTCTAATTGCCTCAAGGCCTTATGATTTCGTTCACACTTTGCATTTGAACATATGATATTGCTGATCACCAGCTGAAGTGGTTAGGTGGTATAGAAATACAGGACATTGTTTTAATTGCTGTGTTTTTCCCCCCCAGACCCCGCCAATTATTCATCATTCCAAGTTTGCTCCCTCATTTTAAAACATAAAGGAAAATCAATGTTCCTGCAGTTCTATAGACTGCTAAACTGGCTCTTCATCATCTGTTAAATGATTGAGAAATACCTGCAAGCAGCGGGAAGGCAGAGTTGGCCCTCTCACTTGCTCTTTACTATCTTTGTCACCTGATACCCTAGCAACCAGCAGGTGTGTGTGTCACCAGGGAGACAAGGGACTGCAGGTGCGGAACAGGTAAACACTGTTGAAAATGTTTGAAATGTTAAACCATTGAGAAACCTTTTTTTTTTTTTTTTTTAATCGTGTTTATTTGTTCAGAGTGTTTAAGTAAAAACTAACTACTCCATTTACATTACTTAAATCCCTGCATGAAACATTCTACTTAAGGAGAATTACAACCTGTATAACATCAATAGATCATTAATAGTGAAGCATCAGTGTGTAATCAATCAGCATGTTACTGTTATAGCTGCTGGAGGTGGAGCTAGTTTCAGCTACTTTATATACAGTTAGCTAGTTTAGTCCAGTGTTTCCCAACCTAGGGGTTAGGCCCGTCCAAAGGGTCACCAGATAAATATTGAAGGGTCGTGAAATGATTAATGGGAGAAGAAAGAAAAAAACCCAAACACAAATCAATTTTCATATTCAAAATTAAGAAAACCTTATGTACTTATCGTTGATTTGAACATTTAGTGAGATGAAACCACATCATCATCTGAAATGTGACCCCAGCTACAGACTGTTTTTTGTAAGATGTCACAAGCAAAAAGGTTGGAAATCACTGGTTTCATCTTAAACAATGTGTTGTATTTTAGAAGCTTATTGTAGCGTACATCCAAACTGATTTAAATATGAACCAAAGTTTATGTGAGTAGGTAAGGTACTCTTGTGGTATTGCCAGTAGAGCATAGATTAGAACAACTAATATTTACAAAAGCCGATCATGACATCTTCAAATTTTGTCTTTGTCTTTGTTTTTGTTAGATCTTTTTAGATTAATAGAGTAATTGCAATGTCAGAGTAATCCCTTTGAATTACACTTGGTCTGAAAAACAGTCCGAACCCTAAGTATATTACTTTTGCAAAATAACAGAAAAAACAGCAAATCCAAACATTTTAGAAGCTCCTACTGTTTCATATTTTTGCTTAAAATTTACCTAAATCAAAATAGTTCAACTTATCAATGAACTGAGTAATCATTTCAGCTGTACTGGGAAGCAAACAAATGTTTAACATATTTGCTCATAAAACTTGTAGGTGTTTAATTTTCTGTCAATTGACTAATCAACTAATCATTTCAGCTCTATTAAATGATAACTTTATAACTTTATCTATCTTTAAAATCAGTTGCTCTCTTGTTGTATATTATAACCACAATATCTACAAATGTAGATCCTCAAATGTAAAAGCAAGCCAATCTCATAATTTTTTTTAATGTCTTAACAAAGTGTTTTATTCAGGTCTGTCCTCTGAGGCTGCAGACAGTTTAATAAGTGGATAATCTCATCTGCAATGTGCTCTGTTCTCCATTCAGCTTCAACTGTTTCCATGGCAACCCCGATTCAGCAGCTTGCTCAGCCCAAACCCAACCGACTCAGATATCCGGACCGGTATGTCTAAATAAACCCGTCTTGTCTTCTTGTCTCTCTTCTTTCTGTGATCAGGCCTCTTTCCTATCTTCCAGTCGATCTGTTTACTGGCTGGATGAGCTGCCACCAAAGACGACCTCACCCACCACCAAAATCGGTACATCTCTTAAGTTTTCTCTGCTATATGAGAAAAACAACTCTTTTTTTGTGATGCCATGATTGTGTTTCTTTATAGAGTTAACCCCTCGCTGGTCAGAGCTGTGTAGAAGTAAAACGTTCTACACTCAAGTCACGTAAATATAACTACTACTGCATGTGTGATTTATTTTTTTAGATGTCTTTGACACTTTCTGCTTCATCTAAATAACTCAGTTGTCTATTTTTTTCATAATATTTCTTATTGTCAGACATTGAAATTTAGACTTTTCTAGGATTTTTATTGTTCTATCTATGACGGTCTGATATTTTAGTATTCAGCATTATTTTTCTGTTTTAAAAAGTTGCCAAAAAACCAAAACCAAACCATGTAAATCAATTTTAAAAACACTGTATTTGAGAGGAACTCAACTCATTAAAGCTACCCTGTGGAGTTTTGACCATTAGTAGCGCTATGGAGCTATGTTTTAATGAGTGGGCCTCTGTCTATTTTGGTGACCAAAGCAATGGTTTCATACCTTTCCACTGATCTGCAGATGGCAGTAAAGTGCCAATAAATGCATCAGTGAACCAGAAAAAGCAGGAAGAAGACTGAAAGCTTGCAAACATGCACATAAACAATGCATACAAAAATATTCAAAACCAAAAAAGTCATTTTATAAATGTTTTATGAGGACAGAAATACATTAAATGTGTTTGTTAGACCTCATGAATAGGCATCATGGGTTAATGTAAGAAACACTGATTATAAAGATTTAATACCTTTAGGATCTCTCTAAATTTGTAATCTCCCTGTATTATTTATCCCATTTTTGGTGTCTTCTTCTCATATCTTCCATCCTGCCCCCTTCCTCACTTCCTCTTACCCCTTTCTTCATCCTTACCTTTTCATGTGCCCCCTCCAATCTGGTCCCTGTTATCTTTGATTTTTCCTCTTCTTCCTTTCTTTGTCTCTACTTTCCACTGCTCTCTGCCTATCGTCTCCATCATCCAGACTCTCTCCTGAATGGGATGTGAGCGAATGGGCCCTCAGGGCTGTTCCATCTGAACGCCTGTGCAGTCTGGCTAAGCCGCGTCAAACTGCCGTTGGCTGGCAGCCCGACCGCTCATTGCTGTTCCCAGTAAGTGACACATTCTCCATTTCCTGAGAACTTCCTTTGTATTCAAGGTGTATTGAAGCACACAGTAGTCTCATTTGAAAGTCTGAAAACTGATCAATCTCGTTCATGAACTGAAAATGTGATTGCAGTTGAGCAGAGCAACGCAAAAAGCAGTTGCAACTTCACGGATTTGCCAGCTTGCTCAGCCAAAGAGAAAGCAGGTTACGGGGGGCTCTGGCCATAAACCCAGACCTGTGCCCATGACCCACATGCCCTGCAGAGCATCAGCACACATAGAGCTGCTTGCCAGTGAGTCATCATGTATTGTATCTGATAATTCTCTGCTGTGTTTAGGCATTGTTAAAGGTTCAACATTTTGGGAAATGCACTTACTAGCTTCCTTTTGTAAGAGTTAGCTGTCCCGTGGCTGTACATTAAATATGAGGCGACAGCCAGGGTTAGCTTGGCTTAGCACAGAGACTGGGAACAAGCAGAAGCAGCTAGACTGATTCTTTCTGAAGAATAGCTGCAATGTTAAGTCAATCAATCAATTATTCCATTGTCAGAAAATTACAACTATGCAAAATGCAACTATTTAGGCAATAGAACATTTTGAAGTCATTTTTTAAGCCAAAAAGCCACATGTGCTGTGGTTGCAGTGTCTCAGAAGTGAGAATTTAAAACTTTTTTTTAAGTGATGTTTTATAGACAATTTTCCAATTCATCAATAATGAAATCATCTTTCGTTACTGCTCTAGTCTGAAGGTAAGACCCCAAAAGGTCAGCTTTACAAGGTACTGCTAAAATTGTTACTTTTGAACTGAGCCAGACTAGCTGTTTCCCCCATGTTTCCAGTCTGTAAACTAAGCTAGCCATCTCCTGGCTCTATCTTACAACCAACCAAGAAAGTCTTGGACGGTCTCATTTTATTATTTATTCAAAGTTGATCATTTTAGTTAATTTTTGAATGTTAAAGTAAGTACTGTTAAGTAAAAATCTCACACATTGCACCTTTAATAACCCTAAATGCAACATCACCATGTTTTTATATGCTATTACAGCTCATTTAGATTACTTTTATCTCTTCAGCCCCAAAGCATGAACACCCCAAGTTCGAAGGAGAGCGTTCGGTATGTTGGCCCATCTCCAGAGCATCCAGAAACTACATTGCCAGCCAGAGACTTCTGGAGCTGTCCAGCCCGAAAGAGAGGAAGGCGCTGTTTGAGGGATACAACCCATACATCGTTAGCCGGGCAGCCCGCTCTGCCAGCCCCTCGCCTCGGATACAGCAGCTGTGTCTGCCGCTGCCCCGCAAATGTTGCTCAAAGTAGGAGGGATGACGCCACAGGGTTAAACCCCTGGAGAGTTGTGATTGTTCTCTTTTTCCTTAACCAAGAGTGTTATTGTGTGTGTAGAGTTATTTTTTCATGTAAAATTATGACAAAGGCCTCTTGTTTGTTGTCACATGAATGTGCACACAATAGTAGAACAGCACTCCACGACTGTACATCACTACCTGTTTACATCTCAGCAGCTAAGAGCAACTCTTCAATTTTTAACTTCAAACAAGTTGATATGGATAGAGGAAGGATAGGTTGACGTATAAAATTGGATAAAGAAGGGCTGGGGTCGGGTCATTGATCAAAATCTGTTCAATGTCGTCATACATGTCTCACACATAAACGTGTATGTGTCTAATGCATTTTTAATTGCTACTGTTGTGCTCATGTGTGGCATTAGTAGTGTAATTATGAACAACAACACAAGCAGTTGAAATTGCTTTGAGGCATCCTAGACTCACATAGAAGGTACATCCTTCACTTCTTAATTGTTTTGTTAGTTATTGTTAACATGAGGCCCAGAGCCAGTGGGTTTGCTTTGCAGTAACAGTAAAATGTTCTTATATCAATAATACATTTCCAAATGCTTAATAAAAGATTTTGTTTTTTAGATGATCCCTCAAAACTAGATTAAACATGGACTATAATTTGTGATTTTGTCTGACTAAGCTTTCCAACTGTGAACGGAGAAACTGAAACCTGTCCAAATGTGTAGTAGATGTGCAGATCCCACAAATTTCAAACAGGTGCTAGCTTGACCAATAAAACAATCTACATTGATTCCACAGTGTCTGAACTCTACTGGAGGGATGAACACACTTCTTCCAAAAGATATCCCCTCATTCAGTGTTTTGATGATGGCGGTGGGGAGCGCTGCCTAACATATCAGTCCACAATCTCCCACAGGTGTTCAGTTGGGTTGAGATCTGGTGAGTGTGAAGGTCATAAAAACCATTCAGTATTCCCTCGTGCCCATTAGATGGGGGCATTGTCATCCTGGAAGAGACCACTCCCATCAGGATAGAAATGTTTCATCATAGGATAAAGCTGATCACTCAGAACAACTTTATATCCATTTGCTGTGGCAAGTGGACCCAAACCATGCCGCAGCATAATAGAGTCACTGGATTAACTCACTCTAGGGATCAAGCATTCAGACCAAGGGGTGGAGCTAGGGAGGTGGCTTTTGGAACTTCAGCCCCCAATGTTTTATCAAAAGCCCTGAATCTAATCTGAATCTTCAACCAGCTGCTGTCTGAATCTGATTGAGTTCATAACAATTATGATTAAGAGTGAAACTTCTGCAGACATTTCAGTTGAGGCAGTGTTGCAGAGTGAAATGCAATTGAAAATGTAATATTAAATATAATATGTAATATGTTTTGTTTCCCCTTTGATTTAATTATTTATTATTTATTTATGTTTAAGTTTTTGGAAAATAGTTTGTAAGGACCAAATTAAATCACTACTACTAATGACATTGTTTTCAGTAGTTATATTATGTCAGAAAATTAAATTCTACACATTAAAAATTGTGTTCTGGGCTCTTAAATGGCTCTGTTCAGATCGTCATTTGGTGGATGCCTTTACACTTCATTAAAAAGACTAGACCTTCATCTATCTTTATGAAACCTGTAAAAGTTGATATTTATTTCTGAATTACACGTGAGTTACCCCGACTTTTAAAAAAAATAGGGAAATTAATATCTTATTATTTCGAGGACCTCCTCTCGACTTCGAACCGCAGTTTGGGAACAACGCTGGGGCACTGGAGGCACTGGAGGCGGGGCTGAACGCGTGTGTTTACAGGCTGGCAGGCTGCTGCTGCGCTGGCATAAATGATGTGGGGCTCGTTGAGACGCACAGGTTGTCCGAGCTCTCTGAGGTGAGTGGATGAGCTTCAATTCAGAGGCTTTTTTTTTCTGTCATGTTTTATTTAGACTGAGATTTTACTTGAGACTCTGAGGCAGTTAGGTCGTTTAACGTGTAATCCAAACATTAACTCTTCAACACTCAAAAAGTAGGCTAGATAATTCAGTTTTATACCGGCTCAACCAGTACACAGTGTTGTGTAGGGAGTTGGAATTATTCCACTTAAAGATGGTTTGTTGTTGTTGTTGTTGTTGTTGTTGATTTTATTGATTGAATTGTATTATTGGTTTTCTTATGGAGCATTTTACTACAAGACTTGGCGGTTTAGTGGATAATGAAAGGATTCATTAGTTGCACCTGTAATTCTAACTTTTCTCATTTTAGGAGAAACGTTAACAGTTAACAGTGATATTATTGTAACAATGTGCCTTGCGTGGTGCAATCCGATGCAACGTCTCAGTGAAATCAGTGGTAGACAGGGACTAAGTACCTCAAGTAGGTCCTCAAATTCAACTTTGATTTACCTGTATATCATTATTTCCATATTGTGCTACTTGGTACTATTACTGCACTATGTTTGTTTTGACAACTGTGATTAAAGATTATACAAAGAATATAGGCCTAATGATCTTATGAAATATTGTTGCAGATTAAAGTAATGATGGTTAGAGTAAGCTGGCATTACCTTAACCAGTCACCACATTATAATGCTGCTAACATCCACATGCATCTGTGATCATAATTAACATTGTGTCATGGTCCATTCTGTAAATTCACAAAGAAAATGTGTGAGTGCAAGACAACTATCTCTACTTTTACTGGGGGGAAAAAATCAGTACCACTGAAATCATATTTTTGAGGTATGTAGTGTTAAGTTTTGTTGAAATTGTGTCAGAGTAGTTTTTACCGGTTCTATTAGATGCATTATAGTGACAGGTGTTTCTTGTAGTCATTTAATTAATTTCCAATGACATACAGGGGGACAAAATATTAGAAACATCTTCAGCATTATGCAGATAACTAGGCTAGTATGAACTATAAAGCCTAAATATGACCTGACAGTAGGGCTGGGCGATATGGGCAGAAATAATGTCTCAATATTTTTGACCAAATACCTCAATATTGATATTTTGACAATATTATAGAGACGACCAGCGGTGCCTTTACATAATATTTACACAATGATATTTTTGCTAAATAATCATCAGCAATGTGGATATAGCTAATAGAACAGTCTGTTAAGCTCAGAAAATGACATTTTTACTGTAATTCAGCCATTAAAAGCAAGAAAAGAACACATTCCAATATCACAATATTACAATATTCAAAATCTAAGATGATATCTATAAAATATCACAATATCAATATATTATTTACTTAACAGTCACACCCACCCCACCCATTAATGAAGTCAAACTGCTTCTGCAAACTGTTTCATATAGCCCGAAACACTTCCCATGTTGTAATGCCAAGCGGAAAAGCTGTGAAGACACATCCATAGGAGCTAATAAAATATTATGTAATGACACTTGCTTTACTACACAAGAAGCTATTCCAGGAAAATTAGGAAATAACCAGTAAAAACTAGGTTGTCTTTAGTCATCAAGGCTGGTGCTCTGTGGCTTTTTTAAACTTTACACAGTAAGAAAAATACACACAAAAAGTTTGTTGGTTTTTTTGTGCAGAGTCCTTGTTGCTGAGTTGTTGCAGTGTGATGGGGAAAAGTGAGTGAGCAGAGCTGCAGTGCCAGGACAGACTGGTTGGTCATGGAGTGGAGCCTGGCTGTGGTGTGGACCTGCCTGTTAGGGGCCACACTTTCCCTCGGTAACGTTCGTGATATTTGCTGATATTTGTGTGACTGCTGTTAGCGGATGATTGACACAGACTATTGACAAAAGCATGATGATTACGTAAATGGGGGGCGGGGTGTGTTCAGGGGGATGTTTGCACTGCAACTGCTCACTGTATGGCGTACCCACTGCTTTAATTGGTTTTGACAGGTACAATACATCAAAATGTCCTGTAAATATAAATCCTGACTTTGACACTGTGAACACATCTTTGAATTATGTGTAAAAATTCAGGAAAGCACATCCTCAATTAGTTGTAAGAAAATCTTAATTTTAACTTAAAACTTTAACTCTTAAATCCTAACAGTGTTATTCTTCAGATGAAGACGAGGTGTTTTAAAATGCTAACATTTAAAGTTGCAACACTCTAGTTACGTCAGTAGCATCATGGGAAACAAAGTTAACTGGGAACTATAAGGAGTGAATATTTGAACCATGTTCATGGCCAGAAACACAAATTTGATGCCTAAATTGATGCCCATGTTGCACTGTGTCTACTGGATATATGAAAGGACAATTGCTTGCTAACACATTAGCCATGTCAACTTTAGTAGGCCATACATGTCAAACGTGTTTACAATGTTCAGATTATTGTGGACTTCTGTCTCAAAATGGCCACCAAAAAAAAAGAAAAAGAAGAGAGTAACCTTTGTGAAGCAAGATTGACTTTTTTTTTTTAAAAACACATTAGTAACAGAAAAGACAAAAAGCAATATGACAACTGTGCTTGGAATTTTTATTACTCTAATTGGAGCTGGAGTTTGAAGATGCCAATTTCACTGCCTTCAGTGTTTCCATCTGCTGTGTTGATATGCATGTGACAGTAAAACTTTTTGACCTATAGTATATTTTTGGTAGTCAGATACAAAAGTTCCTGATGTTCTAAAAAGGTGTTACCCCACCAGTTGGAAAAGAGCGCTGTAATATTTAATAAGAGGGAGGTATTCAAGGTACCAGTATATCACATCTAATAAGCAAGTCATGTCTGGATCAAGGTAAACATCCTGTTCAGTCTTGTTCTTTTGAAACCTCAGGCCAAATAGAGTGTTTAGCCTGTTTAACGAAACACATCGTGTGCATTCTACTTGGTTAAACTGGCTTCATATATAATTCTCCTGAGTCTTGTTCTAATAACTTTCACAAGCACAATACTCACATGCAGCAATAGTTGGGTCACAGCACTGATTCACCATCCTGTAATCTGTCTCATGTTCCTCTTTTTTTCTGTCATCACATATTTGTGCGTTCCATTAAACATTTTTTTCTTTAGCCTGAAGTGTAACAAACCATAACCATCCTTATTGAGGATCTGCAATATCTGCCTCTCCATATTGTTAATCCAGTCCCTCTCCATCTTCAGTCCTGCCTCCAGCCCCCTCCATTACAACCTCCCAAGCCACCCCTCGACCCCCACGATTGATTGGCTGTGTGTTCCTGAATCGAGCTAATGTCACTTGCCGCTGGGACCCTGGAGACACCTCAGTGACGCACTACACTCTGCAGGTTCAGTTTAGGTGAGACATAACATTCCTTGACTATGTTAAAGGCCATGTTCACACATGCAAGTATATAAAACATGCTTGAGCTTCAGTACATCGAGGGTTAGTGGATTCACCCCACAAATTCCAGTTCATCAGTAAAAACACATTTTTTGTTCTATCCCTTAAGGGGGTCTTCAATGTTTTTCTTAATTTGTGCCACCAGTCATGACCTTTATGACCTCTATGGGTGGTCATAGAGGCATAATTAAAGGAAAGAGACTTTGAATTGCAAATAGTGTTAATTCAGTCTGTTCATAACAGAAATTCAACTTGAAAAACATTGAAACATTTATGTCATGTAAGCAATTTCCACTGGTAGGCTTGCAAGCAGGAAACTGATGTTATCTTAGATGTACTACTGATGTCTGATATATGTTCAGGGTATTTAATACTTGGAAAGTATAAGGGGAATCTTTTCACACATCTTCTCAGGGTTAGGCATTGCTTGGTGGTGCTGTGCCCTTAAAAGTTAACTTTGCTTCTTTCCTACCTCCTACCACTTATATATATATATATATATCATATATATGTCAATCCTACATGTTGTTGACAAACCCATCTATTTTGCTGTCTCAGATTAAATATTATAATATTATATTATATACTAGTTAAATTGGATTAGTCACATCCCTATTTTACATTAGTACCATTCTGTTTTTACATGTGGGTGTGTTTATGCCAACTTATTGTCTGATAATGATTCTTTTTTTTCTTTTTTTTTAAAGATTATCTCTGGCATAGATGCCTTTATTTGAAAGTAGATAGACAGGAAATTACGAGCAGCATTACATGCAGAAAGGTCCGCTGGCCGGAACTCATGGCACATGGCATGCGCTCTTAACCACTCAACCACCTGCGCACCCCTCTGATAATGATTCTTCATGCTGTAAACATATGCTGAGGTCTGTAATCAGCCTTCAATCTTACATTCGTGTGACACTCCTATTGGTGGTTTCATACACTGAGATGATAAGAGTCACTCAGCTTCTTGTTGGTGGGGCAATATTTGCTGCTTGTCTCTGCCCAAAAATGTGTTGTTGCACCTCTGTATTTCAAATGCAAAAAAATGGCATAGGCTTGTGATGTGTGGGTTTGGGTGGACAGGTTTTTGTGTTGCATGTTCATAACTATTTGCGTGGCTATGAATGGGTCCATTTTGGAATGTGGTTTAGCTCCTGTTATTAACTCTTATTGTAGGACGTGGATGCAAATGTTTTTGTGTATCGATGTGTATGGGACTTTACATGTTTGTTTCTTTGTTTATCTGTATGATAGCATGTGTGGAACAAACTGCTCTCTGAGGCCGTTCACCTGCACCACGTCTCACACCACCTGCACAGCAAAGATCAACCATACATCGGTGAGAATTGTGTTTTGCATTACCATCACAGCACATGGCCACGGCCAGGACGTCCTATCAGAACCTCGGTGTCAGCCTGGTAGGGATGAAGGTGAGACTGTTGTGCCTCTCCCTCTACTATCCTTATTGTTCCTCTTTTTCATCTTTCTCACTCTTGTCTCTCTGTCTTTCTCAGTGATGTTGCCACCAGCGATTTTGAACAGCGTGAAACCAGTCAGAGGAAGACCTCAGTGTTTGAATGTAACCTGGAGCCGTATTCTGTCTGTCTTTCCTGTGTCGGACCCTGAAATCAAACGCGGAATCCTAAATTCCCAAATTGAGTTTACATCACAGGGGCAGGTAAGCCATTCCTGAATATGCCTAAACATATAACTGCATACACATGCATGAAAGAACATACTCAAAAAAATCTGTCATTCATATAGTAAAGGTACAAGTAATGTTGAAAACAGATGTTCTGAAAAAAAATCTTAGCAAGGAGAATGCAAAAGACTGCCAGACTTCTTTCCAATGGTTACAAATGATTATAAATATGAATTAATTACAAAATGCTACATAAATGTGACCATATTCACCTCACCTCACTTTCTTCTGTTTATCTTCCCCATGCAGCACAACGTTCAGGTCAGAAATGTGACAGTGAAAAACTACAGCTTCATTGTTTGTCTCTTCAGACCTGATACCTCATACATCATCAGGCTTCGCCACCGCTACCGAGGCCCAGCAAGCCCCTGGAGTCAGTGGAGCAACCCACGCCAAGGAAGGACAGGAGAAGATGGTGAGAGGCGACAGAGTTGACAAACTTGTGTTTTGTATTTGTTGAAGGTTCTTGCTCTTCAGCAGAGGACCCATCCTCAGGCCTCCTTAGACTGGAAGTGTGCTTTTGTAACTTTAACTGGGTTCCAAGCTACATGCAAGTAAAAAAGAAACATGCACAAAGGAGAAGCATATTTCCCTCCAAATCCTTCTACGTGTCTAAGGCTTTATTCATGTTATCTCCAAGGGTGAGTCCAGTCATTCTGCAAAATTTAAAAAGTAATCATTTTAATGGCTTGTATCTGTGATTTATATATGTTTCAAGCTGAGAGTTGTGACTGTAAATTCAGAGCTTTGTTTTTCAGCTCAGCTCACAATTTACCAAAGCTGTACACTTAAATGGCTGAGGCTACACCAAACTTCCTGTCAATTTCACGTTCCCTTTTTACCTTCACTCTTGAACAAGAGTTCAAAAACAGCATACTTGAACTTTTTCAGCAACTCACTTCCAACCCAAAATCTGAGGGTCAACATTTGACCTGAAACTTCTGTTTAGCACCCTTGCATAAGCTTTCCCAGAGAGGATTAGCACTGCGACTGTCTGAAGCACTCACTCCAGAATCTGTGGCTTGTGGAACAACAATGTTGATCTAACAGTTGGTCCACTACTTTGGTCCAGACTGAAAAATCTCACCAACTTTTGAACTGACTTTGGCGATCCCCTCACTTCTCCTCTGGCCACATCAGTAGGTCAACGTGTTTACTTATCAAGTGAAATATCTCAACCATGAATATCTCAACATTTATGGTTGCCATGAATGCCATGCTTTTTACCTCTGCTACCACCAGGAGGTTGACTTGGTTTTGTGGAGTGCAATTTGTAATAAATATGCATGTTCCCTGAGCTTTCTAGCACATCATTTTTGAGGCATTTTGAAATTGTCCAATATGTTAGCAAAACTAAAGACATTCCTATCAGCCACAGCTGTATTGTATGTTTAGTGCTTATTAGCAAATGTTAGCATGCTGTAAGATGGCAAACTTGAGCCTAAAATTACAAGCACAGCCAGTCCACAGAAGCTGTACAACAGAGCTGTGTCACCTAAGACAGCTCAATAATATCAAAAGCTCAGCATGAGTTACAAATGATAAGCAATAACGACAAATATACTGCAGTGTATTGCTCACTTCCTGTGACAGTTGTCATGAAAACTTGTTTTCTGGCATGTTTGCATCCTCAGTTGTCACCCATTAGCCGTTAGTGAAGCCAAGCAGAAAACATTTACATCTCATACTTGTAATAATGTGTGAGTGTTAATGTTTTTACTGTTGGCAAAGAGAATGTCTAACACCCCTTTTATAATTTTGTGTGTCATTCAATTTATTATTTTGATTTTTTCATCCCTTCCATCTACCAGCTCCGTCTGAAGCACCGGCATTCTGGAGGGAAGTGAAAGAAGCTGACGAGAGTGGATGGAGACTGATCTCACTTCTGTGGAAGGTGTGTGCATATCAAGCTTTGTGTGTGAATGAGTGCTTATGTAATAAAACTCTTTTTATCACTCTGAGCTTCACAGTTTTACAGTTTAATAACTTTGGATCTGATTAGTTTTTAATCACCATCTACTCACAAATTGTGCCTAATTTGTTTTTTATGTCTCCTTGAAATTACTCATTTATTGCACTGCAGTCTGAGTCAAGTTGAGACCAAAACTGAGACATATTGATCATTGGAGCTAGAGAAAGAGGGATAGAATCTCATGTAATGTCTTTTTATGCAACTATTTGATTAACTTACCCTAACCCTCCATCATCTTACAGCTACTAACTTTTCCTTTGCTATCTGTTTTCTAATGTGGTTTGTGTTTACGCTGTTCAGCCTTTGCCTCGGTTTCTGGCCAATGGCGAAGTTCTCTTTTACAACGTGACGTGTCAGACAGAAAGTGCTCAGGTCCTGAACGATCACGGAAGCTGCAGAGATTTGAACAGTTCTTGCACTTCCTGTAGTTTGCTTCTCCCTGCTGTGAAATCCTCCTGTGCTCTGATGGCCTCAACCTCTGCAGGACCCTCTGAAGAAGCCCGAATATGGTTTCTTGGAGTTTCTGAGAGAGGTAGGGCCTCACTCACGAGACTAATTCAATCATTCAGTGACCATTATGCACTACATTGAAGCATCTGCATTCATTACTGTATGTATCTTGTAAGATTTATTTGGCTTTTAGTTTTAAGTTGACGCCCATCTGTGTATCTCCATGCACCAAAAAGGCTTTTTTATGTTTCCTTTGGCATGACTATTTTCCGCAATTTACAGTCAACAATATGCAAAAAATAAACAAAACAATAAACAGCACTATATGGCAAGAACACTTAAGATGATTATTTTACAAGTAGATACTGAAGAAAAAAATATAAAAGAGCTGCTGATTATGCTGCAGATTATGATTTTTGACATTTAGAATAAACATATATATACTTCTTAAAATGAAAAATAACAGGAACAAAAGTAATCCAACATTGTGTTTCACGTTTGGTTCATTATGATAATGCGGTGGACTGGCTAGTATGTAAATCTGAGTTTTAAACATAAAAGACACCAAAAAATTAAAACCATCTAAATATACAGCAAACTGCTTTGCAATAAATAGAAGAAATACTGAAACCGCAATATTAGAGTTCTCAAATTATCCATTTTTACTGTACAAATTGCATTTATTTTTTATCTTTTCTGTCCAGAGCCAGCACCACCAAGTCAAATCACTGCACGCCCGCTGGACGATAATAACTTGGACGTACACTGGACGGCTCCACTTGATCAGTCAGTGAGTGGCTTTGTAGTGGAGTGGTTTACTGTTCGAGATAAAAACAGCAGCATCCTTCACTGGGAAAGACTGAATAGTTTCAGCACAGCACTCAACATCACAGGTAACCCAACAATATGACAGCTTTAAACTTGAGTAACAGAAATATTATTTTTATAATAATTGTGACAGTTGTTCTTAAGGGAGAGCTCCCAATCTTATGTTCATCATTGTGTTGTTTCAGAGGGAATAAAGCCAATGGAGCGATATTCTGTTTCTGTCAAAGCACTGTATGGCAAACGAGGCGCAGGACAGAAGTTGACACGCTACGTTTACACACGTGAAGGAGGTACAAGATGATCTTTTATAGAGCTGAGCTCTAAAAGCAGCTTTGGAAGAGTGAAATGTTTGTTTTAAGGCAATTAGAGTGTTAAAGATTAGTAGGGCCATGAAGTCATTTCAAAATTACTATATATGATATTTTATGCACCTATAAAAATAAAATTAAAAATAAACAATGTCTAAGTCCATCTCTGAATACAGTCCGACTTCCCTACCCTGTCTGTGGCACACAGCTGCAAACCTGTTGATGCCTACTGAGTTGTCAGTCTGTTCAGATTACTCCATCCATGCACATCTGTGCTCATTTCCATTCTTTCTTCTAATGCTGCAACAAGCATAAGAGAAAGAATAAGAAATCTAAAACAAGCAATAAATGGTTGAAAATGAATTGCAGCTGTTATTTTCATGATCATTTTGTTGATTTGTGCCTGAGCTGTTGTGCTGATTAAGTCAAGACAGTCAGGACAACTTGTTTTTGAAGAATCAATATTTATAGTGTAATAATTGTAAAAAGAGAATTCCCTTGAGAAATATAATACAAGCAAAGACTGTCTCTATCTTGATTTGGCAGACAAGACATGATACAAGACAAATGGGTTAAAGTAAATAAAATCTAATCAGATTAGTAGTTAAACAGAGAAATAAATCTAAACTCTCCCTGCTGTTTTTATTTGTCTGCTGGTACAGCACCCTCAGCTGGTCCCACAGTGGAGGTGCAACAGATCTATGGCAGCAGAGTGGAGCTCAGATGGAGTCCTGTACCTGTGGAGTTGTGTCATGGTTTCGTGTGCAACTACACGCTCTACTACACAGCTGCAAACCAACCAACAAGGAGTGAGTGATGACACACACATATGAGTGTGTTGATTCAAAGCAGACCAGCACATTACATACACAGTGGCAGAAGTGTAAAAAGAAACACGACTCTGTAAACATCCAAGCTTAAATGATCTGAGTAGGATGAGTTTAGTATTTGATTTGATTTTGAAGTTAAATTTTTTTTTTTAAATGTTGGTTTTTAGTGTGACTTTGTTTTTGATTTACAACTTCACATGAAAATAGCATGGCCAAAGATATTTGTACCCTATTTGGTAGCACAGCCTTTTGAGTGAATAAGTGCAGTCGTACGTTTCACCTCTTTCCACTGATCTTAAGAATGGTCCAATATTTGCTACTCATGCACTCTTGAGTGCTTTTTCATATATGTTTGGGGTCATTATCCTGCTGGAAGACCCATGACCTGCAACGTATTGTCTCTTGCACAATCTCAAGACACCCAGTGCCTGAGGCAGCTAAGCAAATGTTTGCCTGTTAACATCCTAAAGTAGCACGGTGAACATGGTAAACATTA
The DNA here is from genome assembly GCF_027409825.1 of Scomber japonicus. Lineage (NCBI taxonomy): Eukaryota > Metazoa > Chordata > Actinopteri > Scombriformes > Scombridae > Scomber > Scomber japonicus. The sequence continues at coordinate 12,283,646 of NC_070593.1, read as the reverse complement.
CACCTGCTAAAATTTACATAAGTCAGTTTTATTTGCACAGCTCAATATCATAATCTGTACAGCAATAAAACTTTCCCCTAGTACAACCTTACTGAGCTGCTGCCTTACCTTTAATCTAAAGCCTGATTTGGGGGAAAAAATAAAAAGGTCACAGACCAGTAAAATATCCCCACATTACAAGATTTTCATCACATTTGTATCCTTGTGAGGATAGAATTAACACTTAATGATAAACCATTTGTCCATCTCATATACCTTTTCTGGTTTATTCAGGGGAGTTTGTGCCTAGTCACGTTCATCGTTACTCTCTGGACAATCTGTCGCCTGGTAACTATGACATCTACATGGAGGCCAACACCAACGGCGGCACTGGAGCAGCTGGGCAGCCCGCTAATGTTCACATAGGTGGAGAAAGGGCACACACAAAAAGACTCACTGCCAAGCAGGTACATTACCATATCTTTAAACTCATTTTTTGTGTATGTGTCTGAAGGTTCTGAGGAAGTCTCGATAGTGATGGGTGTCATCCTTCCTCTCGTGCTGACTTCACTGGCACTGGTGCTGATGGCCTGCCTAGCACAGAATAAGAGGTACAGTCTGTCTTGCACCAATAATATTTCACAATAACCAACAGAAATACAAACCACAAGAAAAATCAAATGTTTTACTGATTCTCTTCAAAAACAGCTGGTACAGTCTATTTGGAGTTAGTTGATCATTATATGACATAAAATGACTTTTTCCTCAACAAATAACCTTGTAGGCTGAAACAGACACTGTGTCAAGATGTTCCTGATCCTTCCAGGAGCAGTCTGGCCCACTGGACTCCAAAAACCACTATGGAGGTTAGTATCCTTTAACACCTAGGCTCTCTCTGATCAGTTTATTTGCACCCTAAATGCTATTCAATTTTACACATCTAGATCAGCTTAACAATTCTGGAGAGTGCTTCTCTGCCTGTGGAAAGTTAAAATATGTCTTCTGGGGAGCTGTAGATTTAGAAACGATCAGGATAACCATGATGACATCAACAGGGATAGCTTGGCTGTAGCTTGAAGACTATGTAGTATGCAGTTGTGGATATTTGGGGGGCATTATGGGGGTTTAGGATCGTGTTTGACGCATAATAAGTGACTAAAACAATCAGGAGTTCACTGGTTTGAATAATTCTACAACATGTGATTACTCTTTTCACTTTGTATTTGTATGCTTACTAAACATTAATGTTAACCTTGTCCCTTCTCAGAGCTATAACCATCAGTCATATGAAAGATACTGTAGCAAAGCTTTTACAGAAAAAAGATCCATCCTGGCATATTGAGAATCTATGGATATACTCCAGTTGTTCAAATGTAATTTGGTCTGATTGAAAACATATGGAGTAATATTTTCCAAAATTAAACATCTCCTGAACAGCAGTGAGCAAACACTGTCTGATGTCATTAGTGTTTGGTTTGTATCGTCTTTCTTATCTATTTGTCCTTCCGTGGCATTCCAGAAACACACACTAGCATTGTAAGCTCATGACTTCTGGTTCTAGATATTAGAGATAAAACTTGAAAACTTAGAAAAAGAACTTGTAAGCTAAACTCTAGTGGACACAGGCAATCTTTGAAAGAAAAAAAATACTTTTCAGACATTAAACGTCACTGAGCTGGTAGGTCAGTGATTACCAACTCGAGCTGTGCAGTGTTTTACAGTGTTCCCAAAGATACCAAATATTGCTGAATTTGGGGAAAATGTGTAATCATGCACAGGACATCTACAAAATATCTTTTGGACTGAATGTTGCTGCCATAAAAAACATGAAGTCTTAGGTTTGAGTATTTCACTGAGTGGAAACAACATCTTGCTTCAATAAAGAGCTGGAACAAACTAACAAACAGTACAAATAATACTGTCAGACAGTGTTATTTGTATTATTGTTTTTAACCTTTTAAAGGAAAAGGTGAAAAGCTGTAAGTTATTTAAAATGGTTTCTCAAGAAGATTTATTGGTTTTATTTATTTTTTTACCTCAGAATATGAAGCAGTCTGCAGTACCAGAGATGCCTGAAATCAAATACTCTGAAGTTATATTTCTCAGTAAAAGTGATCTGCAGGACTCTGACATGGAACAGGACTTTGGCTATCAGGGCATCTGTAATATCCAAACATATTCCTCTCACCAGTACTCTCCACTCTCAGTTTCTGTGACTCAAAAACCTCAAAATACCCCAAAGTTTGACAAGAAATACACCAGGAGCTCAACCAGAGCCAAGACGACTTCCAACTCCTCCATCTACTCCAGTGTCCTCTTCTCTCAAATTCATCAAACCCCTCCTACACCCATCCTGTGCCCATCATATCTGCAATGCAATGATATGCAGCAGAGCACTGTCAGTGTCAATGACAGTAAGCTTCAACTAGGGGTCGACAGTGAGTCACCTCTGTCTGTGCACAGTGTAGGATCTGATTCACCTTTCCCTCAAACAGATGAACTGAAAATGTTTCTGAGACAGCATCGCAACAGCATCTCTGATTTCAACAAGATCTTTCATTCCTCCATGGTGCTTTCTCCTCCAGTTGAAGTCACGTCACCCCAACTTCCTTTTTCTAGAAGTCACTTTAACTCGATTCTGTCACTTCAGCCCAACACCTTCACTCGCCCTCATTCCTCTTTGGACACCACTGCTACCTCCTTCTCTCCTTTCCTTCAGTCTGTTGTTGTGGATCTCTCCTACTGTCCTGTGGAGTGTGATCCATACATCTCAAATGCTTAGTTTCATGCCAGTGTTACAATTGGTTTCATTTCGACAGTGCAGAAAGTCCAAGGTTGGTTGAACAACCAACTCGTTACACATACTGTATTATATGATCAATTCATGACATGTCTGTCTTTATTTGATCCTAAATGAATGTATAATGTGCGTGAGGTAAATAACATAACATTTTGCCTGCACAAATTATCTGTAAATACTGTTCATACCGTTTTGTCCTCCTTTGTACAGTCAGTTCCTCCTGGTGGGAACTGTTTCTCTTTTATGATGCAGTTTGTGTTCATTTTTTCCCTCGGGAAATTATGTATTTTTTCTGTTATGCACTTGCAGTTTGAACAGAGACTTTCTTGTGTTGCTTTTGAAAAATCATATACCTCATTTATAGCTGACAAATGATGTCAACTGGAAATTAACAGTGAATGTTAAGCCACCGTTGCAGAAGTGTTTGTAGCTGTATTTACCTCGGAGCTGAAGTTCTTATTAGATAACTTTTATTTGTATGTTTATGTGTTAAAATATGCAGTCAATGCATGAGCCACCATTTTAACATTAAACATTAATGCTGTGAACATTTTTAAATCCAGGTTAAAAATACTTCTCCTGTGCTTATGATTGAGGTTTTTTAAAGCACTTTACATTTTAATCTTTCGTTTGCACTATATGTCCTTTTAATGATTTTAAAGCTAATCAAATCATTATTTTATGCTACAACCTTATATATATATAAAATACAAAGTGCAGAAAATAGGAACAATAGATCATTACATATATTTTATTTTTTTATATTTTTATTACTATTAGTGGAGTGGGGGGGTTTGATTGTATGTTTTAATGTTTGGGTTTTATTTTTATTTCTCAAATTGCATGTTTTTATGATATGTTATGTTCATGTTATTTTTTAAATGCTTGTTTTATGTAAAGCACATTGAGTTGCCATTGTGTATGAAATGGGCTATATAAATAAAGCTTGCCTTGCCTTGCCTAATATAATAAGTGTTTTCACCTGAGATGATTACTCTGATCTTTTAGACTGATCAGTTTATTCAATGTGTCTGTAAATCTTTGACTTCTATCTAACAGGTATTTTTCACAGTCAGCATTTTACACAAAAAAACAGAGGTGTTACCAATAACATTCAAAGTTTGTTCAATTCTATCTTAAAACAACAGTCAATTGAACAATGAAAGGGGTTTTATCATCCCTCCTGTTTATACTGTCTATTGAGAAAAGTCCTAATAAGAATGTGAAGTTCATATGAGGCTTCAGCAGTCTGAGTTAATTATATCAAGTGGGTGTCTGCCACATTTACAGTCTTTTTAGCATCCCTCTTTGTTTCCTCAAACAGTGTTTGAGTGTTTCCCTATTTGTGCGGTGGTAGTATAGTAGTAGTATAGTAACAAAAAGAAGAACTAAATATTTGGATGGCTGAAGCTTCATATTAGCTTCAGGTAAACTTAAATAGTAAATATAAGATGACATTTTAGGACAAAAAAAAATGAAATCAAACATTTCTGGTAAAGGCATGGCACAACCCATCTTTATAACAAATATCTGTGCTATTAACTAACATTTCCAGGTTATTTTGATTCCCACTCAGAACAAAATGTATTTAAAGGCTACTCACACTGTTGATTTTAGATTCTGAAGAACAAAAAACCCAACTGATGCAAAATGTGCATGTTTAGCTATGGACATTTCCATTTCCATCAAGAAAAGAAGAAAATAACATATAGTTAAAGTCCCACTTCACCAAAAATGTGTTTTCCATCTTGTTCCTACAGTTGGATGTTTGAGCTTTTCCTAGTTAAAAAAATAGTTTCTATGATGTAGAAATAAAAACAAATGACCTCTAGTCTATATCTATATATATATAAAAGACAGTCATATCAATAAGTTATCATTTTGGAAGAAATTTAATCCAAAATCAAGAGGGTTTGCATCATTTTTTTAAATTTAGTGTAGTATCCACACATTTTGAGTCCTACTCTTAAAACTCGGACAATACGTGATGTTTTTACCCAAAAAGCAAACCACGTAGTATTGCCGGAAATGTTTAATTTCACTGCTCGGATTTGATGACATAAATCTGGATAGCGATGCTTAAATTGAGAGTTTTTTTCCCATCACTCCTGAGATCACAGGGCAGATTTCGGAAAGCCAAGCCCGCTTTTGGAAAGACGCGCCCCCAACACTGTGCGTAAAAGGGGCAGGACGAGACGCAGCGCAACGCGTTCCCTGCAGCTCACCTGAAACAGCAGAGCACAGAGAGACAGACAGACACACACACAGGTATACACGGGAGTGGAGCCGGAAGAACAAGCAGGTTGATCTAGGACTCGTCCTGATAGTGTTTTCTCTATTGTAACTCCAAACGTGTCTTAGATCACAACTCCGTCCGACGCTAGACTTTTATTTAAACGCAATTTATTTATGAAAGTGAGACAGCAACGGAGGAAACATGCCAGAGCAAGGAAAGAAGCTGATTCTGATCGTGGTGGATGTTCTTTGTGTCTTTGTTGGTAAGTAACTCCGATCCTTTTTTCTCCTCCTCTTGACAACATGGCTGAAAACATGATCAGTGTCAGGCAGTACAGCTCATTTGCTGTGCGTTAACTCCTGAAGTGAAGTGGCTGAATAAGAAATGGGAAAGTTGTTTATTGAAGTAGGCGAGGTGACGCATGGGATTGCCCAACACATGCAATACAAATTATTTAGATATATCATGTGTTGCTTCATGGTTCTTTCTGCAGGACTGGAAGAAGTGAAGAGCTCCTGTTGGACTCAATACTCTTGAACTTGCTCCGTGTTCAATGTCCAAAAACATGCATATATAACTTGGCAGTAATTCAACACTTAGAAGTGAAATTTAACATTGCAAGTCATCATAAGTCTCTATCTTGTTCAAACAGGCCAGAGTATTTCCCAACACTTAGTAAGAATGCTGCTGGGACTTTTTGTTGTTGATCTCTGGCTGTCACTGCAGTGATTTCCTCACCGGAGTCACTTGGGTTAAGATAGGACACACAGGCTATCTTATCTCACTTCAGCTTGACAGAGTGCTGATTTGCTGTTCAGGGAAGATGCTCACAATTTGAAAAGGTTGCATGTTCACAGTTCATAGATTTGCGTGCAAGACTATGTGCAGTTTAATTGTGTGATGTGTGTACCCATACCCCCCCCCCCCCCCCCCCCCCCTTCTCTCTCTCTTTTTCCCTCATGATGAATAATTTCCTGACACGTTCATATTTTTTGGAATATTTCTCTTCCTGTACCCTGTGGCCTTTTTCTTTGTTTAAAGTCAGGGTTAGGAGGAAGACCAAAGATCATTGTTAATGAATCTTTCTGTTTGTGAGTTTAAATCCTGTCTTGGAAACTTCAGACCCTGAGTGAGTGAGTGAGTGAGTGAGTGAGTGAGTATTGTACAGTGAACAAAACGGCTTGTTGCTACTTGCCCTGGACTCCGGGGACAAGGCAAAGCCATTAGTTGTACAGATTTGACATCGTCCAGCTGTTTGTGTAGCATCTGCTCATATTTCTGACACCATGACACAGACAGAAGCTGTAGTTAGTTGAGGTGCTGAAAGAAGGGGGAAGGTGTAAAGTGTTTTTTTAAACCAAGCCTTATGGTTATACTGAGGTTCATTTTTTTTAGGGTGAAAATGAGGTTAAAACTAGAACTTGTATGCATTGAATACCTGTGAGGTTAACATGACGTACTGAAGGTTATTGTGTGTGTTTGTGTTTGTGTCCAGTTATGGACTCGTGTTGACTGACAGATAGGAATGATAATAACTGGTCTGCTGTTCAGCCCCCTCTTCACTCTAGATATATTCTTGAGTGTGTACACCTGATGAAGTGCACACTGTTAACGCCCTGTTGTATGTGACAAAAATCCATTGTGGTTTAAAGATTTGTTTTTGATTATGTTTTTTTCAAAAGAAAAATAATCTGTCAAGTTGTTTCCTGGTATGCTGGAAGAGTTAGTCGTCTTTTTTTCCCTCTGTTAAAGTTTTGTGTTGTGAAATCAAAGATGTGATGTTGTTTAAGTAATGATTAATATTAAGTCAACCACAAATGTCTCTGTATCAGTGGTGAGGATGTGACTAACGCTGTGTGGGTTTATGACAAGCTTTTTAAAAAGTGAAACTATTGATGGTCTGATTCATTTTTATAATTTAGAGGTGGGTGATGATGATACATTTTGACAGTATCATGAAACTAAACATGATATCTGCCTATTTCTGATGAAGAAACATTAACTATGACTATAACCTGTTTTGCTGTGACCTTTTTAATACAAAGTAATATCTCTTTGTGACCCCATTTCATATGCTGCATGCCTGAAAGTTGTGAATGCTACAGTCAAAGTTTGATTTTCATTTCAGTATTTTTTACAATATTTCAGGAGGTCAAATTATTTCACAAGACAGATGAAAAGATTGTATGCTCAGTTTTACTACTACTCAGTACAAGTAGACAAGTATTGATATCAAAATAACTTTATTAGAGCTTGATTATCATCTTGTATTTTAATGTAGGAGCACTGTACAGCCAAACTTCACAAAGCTAAATACCAGAGTTGTGACTGCATGGTTTAAAAATAGACAACTCATCAGAGGTGTTAGAGAAATGTAGTGAATTAGTTTAGATTTTTGTGTGTGTATATTTGTTTCAACTTAACTTTTCATTTATTTATTCATCTTAGTTCCATCCATTGATCTGTATAACCAGTTTTATGAAGAAAAGTAAGTAAAATGTCTTTAGAATGAAAGAAAGAAGCAAAGATTTTAGAACAGTCGTAAAAAATAAACACAATGTCTCCATCAGAAAGAAAATTTGTTTTCTTGTTTTTTACCCAGACAATAGTCTCATGATCTGCTAGGTTTACCTCATGATTGCTAGTTTAGGTAAAACTTTCATAACACATGTTGACAAGACCAAACAAGTAGAATGATTCACTGTCCCTCGTATTGAGATAAAACCCTCAAATACGCTGAGAAAATTCACTCAACTGTAACACAGCTTTAAATCTGCAATCCAACAAGCCAGACTTTTAATCTTGAGCTGTGTATTACAAACCCACAACTCTGGATCCTACATAATGGGAGTGATCGTGTCTTTCAGTGGACCCCTCCTCACCTGGTAAATGTCTACATCTTTCAAGCAATTCGGCCACATTTTTAACGCAGGCTTTCTGTCATGAATTTCAAGCCAAGTCTCTCAAAAATTGGTGCTTGAGTGCCCCTTTTTTTAACATATATCTTTATTACCAAAATCCGAAATGATACTGAAATGATATCAGTATTATATTGATGTATAACCCTGCTTTAGTTTATCATTGTATCTTCATTATTCCACTGTGTGGAGGGTAAACTATCATCAGGTTTGACCCCCCCTCCCTCATTTTGAAAAGTGTGTGTGTGTGTGTGTGTGTGTGTGTGTGTGTGTGTGTGTGTGTGTGTGTGTGTGTGTGTGTTGGAATGTGCTGAATGTCCAGATTGTAACTGATCTCTGAATCTGCTCAGTGTTTTATTTCTCCCTCTTCCCCTCTGCAGTCAAACGTCCATCCTGCCATTATTTGTTACCACTGCAGTTAGCAGATTAGTAGATATTACAGTCAAACACACACACACACACACACACACACACACACACTGACACAGACACATATCTCCTCAGTACAGCAGTGTTACACCTTGATACTTTGTGCTGAGTTCAAATCTCAGTCAGAAAAGTTACACATATAAACAGCAAAATCAGGAATGTAAAAAATTAACTTTTATGGGAACTGTTTTATGTGACTGTTTTATTATTTATATCTCTTTTTGTTTCACTTTCCTCCTCAGTCTCCATCTCTGTCTTTTATTTATTATATATTTATTTATGTGACTCTGCTCTTGACATGTTTGTCCTGTTCGGCCTCCACCCTCTTGTTAAGAAATCTTTACTGTCTCCAGTTGTTTGCCATGTAAAACGGAGCAAATCTGTCTGGAGAACAAGCTGTCTGCACTCGTTGCTGTCGGCTTTAACGCTGTCTTAATGCTGTTTGTTCCAGTGTTAAATGGTGTTTGTACTTTTATGAGACGATGAAGAGCTGTAGTCTTTCTGGACACCTGTCAACAAGAGCGAGTCCAGCTGCTGCAAAGGTTCCTGGGATCATAGTTCCAACGTCACTGTTTAATGACTTTTTATGACTCTGGTCACTCCTTTTTTGTGGTTGCGGTGACTTTGGTTTGTGTATAGTCAAACATGAAGCAGAAGATTCAGATTAATTTGATTTATTGTGTCGGAAGTCACTTCATCATCTGGTTTATAACCACAAATCATCATTTTGTCCTAAGTTGGGTGTCAAGAGCCAAACTTATGCTGGTTAGCAACCCCTAAAACCTAAAAGCAAATACCAATCATTATAAAAATTCAGTTCAGTAACTGCTTAGTGGACCTGAATGACTCACTTCTACACACCTATATAGAGGATAGGCTACAGTATCGCAGCAGTATTTAATCAATAAGGAAATCTGTAATGCAAAACTTGGACCCACTTTTAACCTTCAGGCCTTTTAACATTATGAAGTAATTTTCGCATTAATAACTTAAGGTTTTGTCACCTAATTTAAATGTTTACCTCCCTTTTTAAAAAATAAAAAATAAAATAAAAATGTTATGACCAGAGAAGGACATTACAAAGAAACCATTGTTTAATTTGATGTACTTTTATGTAAAAACAGATAAAGGTGAGAGAGTTTTAAAAATGGGGCAGAAAATTGTTTATGAAAGGAAAGGATGAGAGTTGCTTCAATTTCCAGTTGTATTATTAGTCTGAATTTTTATATAAACCTACTGCTGGGCATGAGCTGAACACTAAAAAAACAATTTTCCCAGATGGAAAGCTAAAAAGTGTTGCATTTGTAAAATTTAGTTGCCAGTGGTGTGCACAGACTTTTTGAAGGTCAGGGGCAAAACAATGCCCCCAAAACAATGCGTGTCACAAGTTCTCAGAGCCCAAAGTGACGTCTTGAAATGCACAATATCTTAAAATATTCAGTTTACTACAATAGAAGACTAAAAATTACATTAATTATTTTAGGTGATTAATCAGCAAACCATAAGTTTATGATTTTACTGAAATGTTGGAAGGGTTTTGCAGCACAGTTGTGGTGCTGCAGAGGCGACACAGAGAGTGACTGGAAACAGCTGTTATTTATCTCTGCAGCAGAATGTTATTTATTCACTGTTTTAACAATTGGTGACATGTTTGAGATGCTCCTTCATCTGTTTTATTGTAACACACAAACACACACACATGTGAAACACACAGCATCTGCTTCTGCCAAATATGTGTCAGAGTAAAGTGGGAACTATTGACTTTTGCGCTCTGTCATTCCTGTGTGAAAATGAAACTGAGATGTTGAAGAAAAAGTGTGTTTGGTTTAATATACACTCTTTGGTGGTTTCAAGAGGCTTCTCAGTTCTATGTAATTTAATGTGAGAAAGGAGAATTATTTCTGCTTTCTTTGACTTGGGGCTGGGTATCGATACCAGTACCAATCCAAGTACCCTTGATACCAATGCCAACTGAGTACCTCATTCGATACCCATCATGTGAATAGAAGCATTAAATTCATAAAATTCCACCACTCCTCCACATCTAAATGATTTGATTTGTACAAAAATGCATTTTTGTAAATCGTTTCAACTTCAGAATTTTTCCAGTCTGTCTTAAACAGCTTTCAGGTGTAATCTTACCTCCTGTTCATATTTACTATTAAAAATTCCCCTTCAGATGCATCTAAAATGTAAGTGATGAAATCCACAGTGTGTCCAAACATTTAAATGTTTACAGAAGTTTTTGTGAGGCTTCAGCAGCCTGAGTTAGTCATATCAAGTGGATATCTGTCACATTTACAGTCTTTTTGGCATTAAATTCCCTCTTTGTGTTTCCTCAGTGTTTCTGCTCAGCTGAGGTGGAAGTATAGTAACAAAAGGAAGGACTGTGGCACTAAAAAGACTGTAATGTTGACAGATATCTACTTGATTTGACTCATTTGAAGGGGTTGAAGCTGTGCATTTTGCACAGAAGGAGGCTTGTGCACTTTGTTTCCCATCACTAACAATATCAGACGATCATGATGGAATCTTCTAATGGTCAATATGAACAGGAAGGATGATTTAAAGCAAGATAAAAACTATTTCAGCTGTGTTAAGACAGACTAATTCAGTGTCAGGTTCTTTTTATATGCAACTTTATTTCCTCTCAAACTGAAAAATCAGAGCGAGCGTCTGCATGAAGTGAAAGAAGCTGGTCAGTTTGTGACCAGAAGCCGATGTTTCCCATTCCTCCAAAAAAGGAACGGGAAGTGAAATAAAGTCTCATTGAAAGTTTTACTACAACAAAGAACCAGATCCAGTACTTGAGAAGAATGATTCACCAGGTGACTTCAGCTTCCGAATAATTAGATTTACTCTGAAGGTGGAATCAGGTCATTACTCGTCTGAAAAGTGACCAAACTAATTATTATCTATCCTTCTTTCTTGCTTTCTTCTTTCTATCCTTTTTCTTTATTTCTTTCCTTCTTTTTCTTTCTTTTCTTTCTATCCTTTTCTTTCTTTCTTCCTTCCTCTCCTTTCTTTCTATCCTTTTTTCTTTTTTTCTTTTGTTGTTCTTTCTATTGTTTTTCTTTCTTTCTATCCTTCTTTCGCTCTTTCCATCTTTCCAGTATTTCTTTCTTTCTTTCTTTCTTTCTTTTATCTTTCTACCTTTCTCTCTGTGTGTGCTTTTGTGGGTTCATAATGATCTTCAACACTAACATAGCTTCAATAGAAATACATTTGACAAATCCAATGTTAAATAAAAACAACCTTTTTTACAGTCACTGAAACAACATTGCTGACTAAAAATCCAATAAATTAATCAAAAACATTGTGTAGAAGGCTTCATAATGTGACAGTGCAGTCACAGCATACAATCCAGCATAAAGAGTCGGTAGCATTGATGCTCAGCCTTTTCATACAAGTGCTTTTCTACTTAAATGCAGCGGATATACCAAGAAAAACTTTTTTTTTTTTTTTTATCACCCACTGTCATTTTGGACTTTCCCAGGAAAAATCCCCCTGCCTAACAGGAAGCACTTTCTTTCCACCAGCAGTTTGCCTGGACCCAATAGATGATAAACCCTCTCCCAAAAAAACATTTTAAAAATGATGGTAAAAAAAACCTTCTAAACAATCCTAAATAAAAGCCAGAGTATATGTGAGATGATTCCTGAGAAAGGCAGAGCAAAGAACTTGACAAAATACACAAAATAAGGATCTTTTTAAAACAACTTAAATATTGGTTTACTTAGCACGGAGTTCCTGCTGAAACACCCTGGTGTGACGTGAAAGGCCGGTTGCGGATCCCTGTGAGCTAATAAACCGCGAGGTTGCCCAGCACAGCACTCAGACCTCAAACAAATGTTCGCATACAACACCTTTACCTGTTTCTGGTTCTGTTCACTGTAAAGGTCTCAGTTATTCAGTTGTCAAGATGAGTGGCCGAGGCCCACTGTGGGCACACACTCATCTTGAGAACTGAATAACTGAATAACAGGAACACTTCCCACTTCCCGCTGGGTCAGAGGTCAAGGGGAAGTTGTACTTGTGTCTGATCCCAAATTCCATCATGTTTATTTTCTCAAAGTGGAATCAGGGGTGCGTTCTTGCCAGAAGAGATTGTGAAAGCGTAAAACAATACTTTCCCTTCTTCCTTTTTTTTGTCTTTATCTCTCCTGTGGACGTTTTGTTACTAAAGACAAAAAGTCAGCAGAAACTTTTGTGTGTGTTTGTAGATGAGATATTGGAACTAATTTCTTCATTGTTTGCAGATGTAAAAGTTCAGTAGTGTAAATCAAACAAAAACTCAACAGCTTCATGTGAACTGTCAGAGTTGGATGCAATGAACGTCACTTATTTTATTTACTGCACACAAACATCCTGCAACAGGTATTAGGAGTAAAATGTGTACAGCAGATTTTAGTTTTACTTTCCCCAAAATTTCCCACTAATTTTGGGGAATTCCAGATTAGGTAAAGAAGCAAAGGAAGGATCTGAGGACTGCAGGGAGGAAGACGAGAACAAAAGGACATTAACTATTGTGCAGGCTGAAAATATTCTCTAAAAGATTAAATCGAAACTACTCTGAACTTCAACCTTTTAGAAAAATCTCATGTTTGGGAATAGGTAACAGTTCAGCATTTTTGGAAATTGTGTACCTTTTTATTCATTTTCTTTTAAGGGTTGGATAGAAAGGGTTAGGGTTATCATTCTGGAGCTGTGACAGGAGGCTATTAGCTATTATCACATCTTCTATGTTTCCTCCATACAGAGAAAGTAGAGACCACATGAAAAACAGGTTAGCTATCTGGCTAGCACGCCACTGGTTGCCTGGCAACCACACAATGAAATTGTCCCATTTCACAGCGCCTTCATTCTCGTACAACCACAGATTGTCAGTTTTGATTTGAGTTTTTATTTTAACACATTTGTTTCCAGTCTCTGTTGCTAAGCTAAGCTAAGCAAAGCTAAGCTAATCACCTCCTGGCTCCAGCTCATTAAGGTGAGGTAATCGACTTGGGGGTTTGAGACACTTTAATAAAAGAAGGGAGAAATAAAGAAGGGCTATTCTCTAGATCATAAAGTAGCTATAATAGTGAAAAAGGAAAACTTGTTTCACGAGAATCAGTTAAATTGCATTGGCCTGCTAGTTCTGCCACATAAATGATCTGAACAAAGAGTTTGAATAAGCTCTGTAAGTTTTGAGGTAAATTCAGGGAGAGTTACAGACTCCTCTCCTTCTCCACTTAGCTCAACCAGAGCTCTGGTAGTGGAGACCACCCTACCAGCCCGAGCCCATAAAAACATACCAGACCTTCTGGAATAATAGAGCAAATAAAAACAGCCAGGGAACAGGGTCCCCTTTTCCACCGAGCTGGAGTTGGTGCTGGTTCGGAGCCAGAGCCTGACTAAGCACCGGTTCTTTGCTTTTCCACCGCCAAAGCTCCAGACCAGAGCCTCAGAACGGGTACCAGAGCAAGCACCAACTCGTTGCTGGTCTAAAGCAAGAACCGATTACGTCAGCGGACTGGGAGCGGGTCTAACGTTTATTAGCAGACTAGCGGGGTTAACATTCATTAGCTGACTCGTGCCATTTACAGGTTGTTTTTTTTTCTCTTCTTCTTCTTCTTCGTTTACGGCAGGCTAGATGTCTTGCGCCATTTTGCTGCGTCTCACTGGTGAATCATGGAAGTCCTTCAAAGGCGTGCGCTGGCTACGTTATACAGTGACGTAATGGCGTGGCTCCTTGCCGGTGGAAAAGCAACAGGTTCATAAGAGGTACTTGGATTACCACCAACTGAGCACTGGCTCTAGCACTAGCTCCGAACCAGCATTGGCTCCAGCTCGGTGGAAAAGGGGAAGCTCTCCATGTGCTCGCCTCCCAGAGACTGCTGGAGCATGTCTGATACGAAGGGGAATTGACTTCCTCACTGATTCTGTTGTTAAATAAGCTTAGCAGTGGTTATTGTGCGTGTGTATGCATGTGTGTTTGGAGGGCCGTTGCCCAACTCTGTCCACTTACATTTCCACCCTGGCAGTGTGTAGCCACCAGAGACTTCTGTCAAACAAGCAGTCCCTTATCTAAATGTTATCCTTGCACCCTACAGATTAAACAATGGTTGGTCCTCAGTTCAAAGAAGAGCTGAGAGCACGTTCGGCCTGCTGAAATAATGAGCTCTGAGATGTGAAGATTAAAAAAGGGAGGCTTCCTTTTCGCGAGAATAAATTCTTTAACGAGGAAACCATCATTAAAGATCATTAGTGGCACTTGTGCAGAACAAGGGGACAGATATCACACTAAGTGTTGCAGCTTGTCTTCCTTAGTGTTACAAGAGGCAAAGTACTACATGCTTCTTATGTAGTGACATAAACTAGTGGGTGTGGCATACTGATAGGTATTTAAAGAGACAGCCAATGGAAATAAACAAAACACAACTGTAAAATATAACAAAATCCAGCCCAACAACACCATTTAACTATGACCTCAAAGTGACTGTTATTCTCAATCATTAATATTTTCAGATGTACATCCTTGTACAGTTCATGCTTCATAGATCAACTGTTGCTAACGTCTGTTCTGTCTGTTGACTTTTTCCTTCAGTTGGCTCCAGCATTGTCTAGTTCGCATTATTATGAGTTGGCTTTCCGATCTTGTAGATTAAAGGTAGGGGTGTGGGACGATATTTCTCGTCGAAGTGAATGTTGTCTCGCGAAACTATAATTAAGCGGTGCACCAAAAAAAAAAAAAGACAATCCGTTTTTTACCTTGTTACAGTGGGTGTCTTCGTTCTAATTGTTGAACTGACAGCCTCTACCTGCTTGGAAGAGGAGCAGGAGGAGCGGTAGGTTGACCTCAGGTCTATACACTGAAAGCATGAGGTAGGAGGAGCAGGGAATCTAGCGCGCTATGGAAGCCTCATGATGCAAAAAGTACATAAACACAATTTATAAGTGTGTTGTTCTACTTGTGTATTTATGTGATACAGGATTTCTTTTATTTGTGTGTTTTTTTTGATAGCAATACGTACGTAATTTGTGACAATTAGATTATTTATTTAATTTATATTTATATATTAAAATTGTTTCTACTCTTTATAATTTACATTTTGGTATTTGTAATTGTATCTAACTTTTGTATAGTTGTTATTTCCATAAATACCAAAATGATCCATCTATAAGATATCAATCTGTATGGGGAAACCTTTTACAGTGCTGCATACTGCATATGATGATTATATATTTAGAAAGTAGAACTGGAGTGATTCATTACAAGATGATTAGTTAAAACATTTCAAAATGCACCTGAATTATTTCCATTTTGTGAATTTCAAATAAAAGAACAGTCATGTATTTCCTCATTGAAGTTTTCTTAAAAATACAGTTAAAATCTTGTCTCGATCTCGTGAACCCAATATCTTGTCTCAGCTTGTCTCGTGAGCTGAGTGTATCGTCACACCCCTAATTAAAGGTACCCTAGAAGGTAATAAATTTGCTAGCTAGCACTCTTATTCTTCCTCGCCTTTCCTAACTTGTTGCAATGATTATCTGCACATTATCGCCACCAACCAGTTGGAATAACAGCACATCATGCTGTACTCACACACATGCTTGAGATACCAAGAAAATGGGGGGCCCGCCCATCAAAGTATCACTCCATAGTACTAGTAGTGGTCATAAACTCCACAGGGTATCTTTTTATGAATATTTTTCGACGTTAGTCATATTGTTTTGTTTCAGGTCCTTGACTAGGCGTAATCACTTCTCTAGGCCCATAAAAGGATGCTGACCTTTTAACACTGCCTGACGGTTAGATTGGTTGAAATGTTAGATGTTTCACTTCTCCAGATTGTATACAAAGGTATACAATCAACCTTTTAGACTCCTTTTAAGGGGAACATAACATGCTTTTTCACAGATAATACATAATGTCGGATGTCTAAATTAAACATAGTCAAAGTTCTAAAACTGTAACTTTTGAGTTAAGAGTGATAACAAGAAGCAACATTAAATCATAACCATTTGTTTACTTGACCTCTGGAGTTGGAGAAGTAGCAAGAAGTGGGCTGTAAAGAAACAGGAGCTAAAACGGCCTGTTTCAGAAAGAAACTGAACTGAGGGTCATCAGAATTGGCCAGTATAAGATAGATAATCAGTTTGTTTTTTTTATTGTTAATCAAGCAAAGATATTCCAATAGAGTCCTACATATACAGTAGGATATAAATATAGACCTGGAATGGTGCATGTTACATCCTCTTTAAGGATATTTTTCACTTTTTTTCTCTGGTCTATGACTAGGCCTAATTACTTCTGGTCCTGTATAGTGTGGAGTATTCTGCCCTTTAACACTGGGTTGAAATATGTTACATGTTTTGCTTTGCAGTTCTTGAACTTTTTGAATCTGCTGGACCCACAGTACACCTTTACAAACTCATGTTGTGTCAGCAGACATTGTATAAACTCACAGAGCTTCATTTTAAATCCATTTGGAGATTCAACAGTTACCAAAGACACTAAAAGACTGAGGTTTGGAGTGATGTGTGGGTTTCAGTGTTTCACAAAATATAAGATATCTTCAGTGAAGTGTTAAAACATCAGTTTTCCACCAAAAAACCTTATGAAACTTAATGAGAAGTGTAAAAAGTTTTTAAGGTTAAATTTTTATTTCATAATCTATTCTATAATCTCCTTTATCCTTACATACCTCCATATTATTTACACTCTCTCATTAGACAGTCTACATTCAACAGCTCAGTTTATTCACAGTTTGTTATGCCAACAGTGTGCTGTATTGTATGTAGCATGAAGCACAAGGGAACCGTAGCTGCAAATGTTCACACCTGTCACGCTGCCACAGTGTGTATGACCTCAGATTTAATTGACCAGTAGATGTCCACATATATGTGCATAACATCAAGTTGGTATTACATCCCTAAAGTTACATGTTTGGAACATTTTTCCCCCTTTTTTTTGTACTCAAGCGTTCATGTGGGTTCATTTAGTCCTGAGTTAGTGTGAGACACTCTGCAGGAAGGAAACAATCTGTTAGTGGAGAGTCACTCTTATGGCATTACCAAATAAATATACAGCTCTGGTTTAAGAAAACAAACTTCATCCATTGCTCACTCTCATTAGTTTCAGCAGTCCAGCGTGGAGTTCTTGAAAACAGGAAAACTATTTATGGGTTGCAGTGTATAAAGTTCCTGACATCATGTAGCCCTGTAGATGGGACTATTGTCCTGCTCAGATTTAAGAGACAGTTTTATGTCTTTCTGCTGCTTCTGTGTCACTCGAACTCTTTTGTTTGCACTCTTAGAGAAACTGTCAGTCCAAATTTCTTGGCTTGTCAAACACACAAAGATGAATGCATGTATTTTTAAACTTCTGTCTGACCAGTTTTTATCCGTCAGGGGTGAGTGCGTGTTTGCATTCAGTGTTGCACATGTCTCTTTAGGTATGTGAGTGTGTGTCCAGTCTTCAGATCCCAGGCCCTCAACTGTGTAAACGGTGCCCCGATGTCAAAAGGTCACGGTTGTTCTGTCCAGTGTGTATCCATGGTGACAAGTGGTTGCTCCGTTGAGAGTTAATGCGGCCTGCAGAGGTGACGCTGTTGCCACTGAACTCCTACTGATGACAAATTCATTTACTCGAGTTGGACGTTCTGCACACAGCCAAAAGATTAGTCTGGCAGTGTGTTCTTAGCTGTTTCCTGAGCTGTGCTTCATTGTGTTGCGGTTCACTTGTCAACACAAAGCTGAAAGGTCTAAGCTGCTCTCAGGATGGACCTCGAGCTCTCACAATACAGTTTGTATACTGCAGAGACTACAGTATGGCTATTTTAATGCCTGCATTCACTTATAGCAGTTATAGTAGCTCCACTAAGGTCTTCTACTTTAAATAGGCCCAAATAAATGTTTTTTATATGTGAACAAATCAAAGAGAAAATTACTTTGTAGTAATGTCACCATATATATCTTATAGTCTCCTCAAATTTCTATAGTGCTGTTGTCGATACATATCATATCTTGTCTACATTAGTTTCTTTTTGTTTACGCTTGTGTACTTTAAAAAAATGTTATCCCATATTTATCTGAAGGATGTTGTTTGTGATTTTATGTCTTCTAGTTGCACATTGTCCTATTATTATCTTTAAATAACAGCATTCTCTTCCCCTCCAGCGGCTCTGCCTTCAGCTATCCTGACACTGATGTTCACCCCGTACCAGCGAGGAATCTACTGCGATGACAAGAGCATCAGCTATCCCTACAGGAGAGACACCATTTCTCATGGAGCCATGGCTGCCGTCACCATCACCTGCTCCATAGTCATTGTGAGTCTAATGCACAGTGTAGTTACAGAGTAATAGAAAAAAATAAATATGAGAAATTTTTAAATGTTCTCTTCCGTTCACTCCACAGATCACCACAGGAGAGGCCTACCTTGTGTACACCAAACGTCTGCACTCCAACTCCCAGTTCAACCAGTACCTGTCAGCTCTCTATAAAGTGGTGGGCACCTTCCTGTTTGGAGCAGCCGTCAGCCAGTCACTGACCGACCTAGCCAAGTTCACAATAGGTCGTCCCCGTCCTAACTTCTTATCCGTGTGTAACCCGGATGTCTGTAACGGATACATGCTGCAGATCAACTGTACTGGCCTGCTGCGCAATGTGACTGAATCCAGGTGCGGTTATTCAGCACTCTATCTCTTTCCCTCACTGTCTTTAATACAAATGATACACATGAACATGCAATAATAACAACTGGAATGCTTATCTAACTCTGAATTTTATATGCAACTGGACTTAATTTAACTTATAGTGTAGTATTGTCTTGTTTTATCATAAATATGTGAGCCAGAAAAAGGTATAATATGGATCAAACTAACATTAAAATATGATTATCTGATTCCTTACTCTTTCTCACATCATTGTGTCTTAAATTGTTTAACAAAGCAAGTGAATAAAACTGAGTCATTTTGCTCTGCTGCTGTTTTGCTCCTCAGGTTGTCCTTCTACTCCGGCCACTCGTCTTTTGGGATGTACTGCATGCTTTTCCTGTCGGTGAGTGTGTTGCCGTAGCGTGAGAGTCTCTGAGTCTGTGAAATGTCTGTTTACCGATAACACACACAAGTGACTCAAAACAGGAGGAGGTGGTCGACAAAGACGCACAGCTGAAGTTTAACAAACATCATTGTTGTTAGATTACACACGTCACAATGGGCGGAAAGATGACAGCTGCAACGCTTTATCATTTGTCAGTGTTAAGAAGTGAGACACTGAAAGTCTCCTTGGGAGGATAAAGCATTTGTCACTTTAACCACTCCATGCAGCACTGACGTAAAGGAATGTATCACTCAGAATTCAGTAATACAGTTTGCAGTGATACAAAACTGCACATTCTCATTGCCATTAATATAACTGCCCAAAACCAATAAAAGTGGTCATAAGAATAAAGCACTTGGAGATATTTGTCAGACTATAATAAATATATGTGTATGTTTTAATTGAGGAGAATAACAATTATTGAAAGAGTTTTGGAAGAATACAGTTACAAGATTTCTGGCTTTAATCTCTTTGCTTTAATCTCTTACTCTCATAATGTGGTAATTTATCTTATGTCATCTTTTGTATGTATTTCTAACTTTTCAGTAAAAAGTTATTTTGGTTTATTTTAGGGTATTAAGTTATTCAGTTATTGGCTAAGGAAAGGGTCAGGGTTATAGTGTCCGTACTTTTTTTGTACACATTCAAACTAGAATAGAAATGTATTTTTATACAAATAAATATGATTAAATATAAAAGCAGAGGCTCAGTAAAAACATCAATTATGTTTGAAATATAGACTAAAAACTGCATAAAAGTGTTTCTTGGCTGACTCCTCCCCTGATTTCTCCATACTATATGCAATTTACAAATAAAAAAGTAAAGTTTCAGTAACCAGTTAAATTAAAACAAATGGTTTTTTAAAATGTGTATGTGTGTGTATGTGTGTGTATGTGTGTGTGTGTGTGTGTGTGTGTGTGTGTGTGTGTGTGTGTGTGTGTGTACAGCTTTATGTCCAGGCCCGAATGCAGGGGAAGTGGACGCGTCTGGTTCGACCCACCATCCAGTTCTTCCTGGTGGCGTTTTCTCTGTATGTGGGATACACACGTGTGTCTGACTACAAACACCACTGGAGCGACGTACTGGTTGGACTGCTGCAGGGAGCTCTCATCGCTGTGCTCACTGTGAGTGTAACGCCAGTGTTGTATAGTCAGGTTGCCTACAGGAGCATCTGTTTTAAAGCTACTGCTGTACAGTATGTGCAGGATCTTTGTGGGAGTCATCCCACACTCCTCCGTTTTCTCAGAGAAGCTGAAGTCCAATCTCACACTGATCCTTCTCCTTTTCAAGTGACACACTCTAGCAAAGATAAGAACTTATGGAGCATTTAGGCAATCTTTGTTAACTTGTAACATAGATAATAGTTTAAAGTAAAGATTAATCAGCAAAGAGTTGTCCTTGTACAGCCGACAAAGTAGCTAATAAGCATGGGAACATCCAAGTACATGAGTCACCACTATGTGGGAATGATTTAATGGCTACACTGTTGAGTGAGTGTACCGAGTTGTTCTGGATGAATACTTTTTTTTTTTTTTTTTTTTACTTGAGCTGTGTTTCAGGAAGGGAACATTTTGTGTGGCTGATTTTATTTGTAGAACTTTGTACAGATGACAAAGATCTTTGTGTACAATGTCATGTAATTCAATTCAAAAGTCCCAAATGGACAGTTTGTAAAGGCACATGCAGCACAGTCAACAAGTAACACAATGCAGGAAAATGGAGAAGCAAAAAAATAAGCAGCGCACATAGTGACACTAGTGTAAAAACACACAATAAATGACCGACCAAAGATATGATGGACAAGTTGCAAACAGTGTTGAAGTTTATGGTAAATATATCCATTAATGTCCATCATTTGCTTTGTTATTCACTTGTGTATATCCAGGCTACAAACAAGAACAAAGTACAGTTTATGCCTGATTTCATTATGATGATGTTATGATGTTTACTGACTCTATGGTTTGAGAAAGAATGCCTGAACACTGAAAAATGACCTGATGTGCATTGCATTGTGGGATACAGACGGCTGTTTTTTTCCCCTCAGGATTTTAGGATGCAAATTCTTACAGGCTTTAAAGTGGAATGGCCTTATCAGACTGTCCCCGATGATAAGTTTATTTTAGGATGTATTGAACTGCAATTACCTCACTTAAAATATACATTTTTTTTAGCTAAGTGTGTCTGTGAATTCATTCTACGGTGTGGTTTAAGGCACTTTTTGTGATTTTTAGTAGTTGAACTGATACATCAAATTGAATTGGTTTAGCACAATAGTTATTATTTTCACTTTGAATATCCCTAATTTGACATTCGCTCTTCTTCTTCTGTTCTTCCAGGTCAGATACGTCTCAGACTTCTTCAAACAGCGCCCTCCGCTCTGCACGCAACCAAACACGGCAGAGAGCGAACACCTGGAGCGCAAACCCAGCCCACAGCCCCCCGACTCGCAGCACGGAAACCACTACAACTACTCTGGACCTGTATGAGCACATTACAGCACACTACATTAAAACAACAGCTCTGTTACCAAAGGATGTGTGACTTGTACAGAAAAAAAAACAAACCAAAACACAATGCAGTAACCACTACCAGGACACCCAGATCCAGCCTAGACCTGCTCCTCTTGGACTAATTTACAGCTATGAAAACTCCCGTTGGAACAGAAGCTCTGCCTACTGTGTGGTTTTTCAATTTGGGTGTGTGTAAAATATGCAAAACATGTCTGATGTGTAGTGTGTCGTTATGTCTGACAGTGTGCAATGATATGAATTTTGTTATCTTTTTTTTTTTTTTAATCTCTGTTGTGTTGTGTTGAATTGTTGCTGTGACTTAACCGAGAAGTGAGCAAAGACTGCTAAAGAAGATCTGAAAATTCAAAAAGCCAACCAGCCAAAGATTTGTTTGTCCTTGAATGACAAAAACCTTGGAGATTGAATATTTTGTTGCCTTTTTTTTAGTCAGTTAAGATTGTTGCTCTTTTTATTTTTATCTACACTGGAACTATATATTATATCTGCCTGTCCCCTGACACTGTTTCTATATTTTACAGTTTTTAAGAGATGTGCATGCATAGTTATGGACTGCTCTAACTATATACATTATTATGTATAGTGCTAACATTTTTATTGTTTGTAACTACTGTAGCTCAATAAATTGTGTATCTTTTATAGAATGTATTACCACTACTTTGCTGTGACGTTACAGTGAAACTTTTTGAGCTGGCAGTGTTGTTTCTGGACATTTTCTTCCTCTTTTTTTAAATACACATTTTACATTTCAAATCAAAGACAGGATGACCAAGAAAATGGAGAAGTTTCCGGCGCATGTTCACCTTATCAACACTTCAGTTTACGTGCTTGTGAAACCACCATTTCACTCCGTGGATGGATGAAGTCGGACAAGAACTAAATATACCTTCATGGACCTCTTCCTTCCCTCCTTCCCTCATTATAACGTGTGTAATATCGTGTGTAACCTATTGTGTCACTGCACATAATGTAATCATCCCTTTCAGCCTGTCTGTTTTTGTGCAGTTTTCTCCATAAATATTAGCCAGCCAAAGTCTGTTGTCTATGTGAGTGCTTATGTCTACAAAAACTTTTTTTTTTTTTTTTTTTTGTAGTTGTCATTGAACTCTCTCTGCTATGTTCTTGTTGAAAACAGCACACTGACTCAGGGTTCGTGTCTGGACCTGCCGCTGACAGTTGTGGGATTCCTCACAGCCAGAGGAATGGGACTGTTGAGCCACGTCAGAAGTTCTTTGGTTTATTGGATCAAAGTTGTTACGCTGGATAGATCAGGGTGCTGTGAACACACACGTACATATGTTTTATGTCATATGAATGACAAGAAATATTTTTGGTAGTTTTTGCTGTGAGATTTCAGCCTCCGATCTGATAGAATAGAGGGCGGTTGAATTTTATTTGTGGTGCTCACATCCATGAAAAAATGATCTTTTTCCTAGATAAAGCTTCCTGTTATTGGACATGCTAGCACCAGTCCAATAAAAACTGCCAAGTCTGCCAAGTCAATATTCTCACTGGTTAACTAATTGTGGGCATCAGAGAGACAAATACATTTTTAAATGTTAAGTCCTGCTTAGTTCATATCTTTACAGTTTTAAGGATCCTTAAAAATATCCAATTTAAAATTTGGACGCCTTTCATTGGATCTATTTGGCAAATTATTCAGTACCAATGGCACTAATAATGGAAAGAGATGCTGAATTTATCAAATGTAGTCAGCGTAGTTCAGTGCTATGAGAACCACAGACCGCACCATTCACTTCTCTATTTAAGTGAGAAAATACAATTTAGGTTTTTGTAATTTGAGTGAAACAAACAAAACCTTCAACCTTAAATGTTAGATGCCCTCCTTTTTAAAAAAAGAGGTTCACAATATTATCTTAATACAACAGTCAGATGCCCATATGAACACTGAAACAGGTTTTGCTTGCTGTAACCATCCTGACCTTTAGAAGATCCCCTTTAAATGTGTTCACAATGTAAGTGATGGGGGACAAAATCCACAAGCCTTGTTTTGAGCATTTAAAAGTTGATCTGAAGGACAGTACGAGGCTTCAGCTGTCTGAGTTAGTCACATGAAATGAATATCTTCCACAGTTCGTCTTTTAGAATAAAATCCCCCCTTTGTGTCCTGACGGAGAGTGTCTTCCTGTTCAGCTGCAGTGGAAGGATTTGAACAAAGAGGGAGTTTGGCACTAAAATGTCAGTAACTTTGGAAGATATCAATTTGATTTGACTTATCTTCAATTAAACTTTTAATACATTTTTGCACAGAAGGAAGGCTGAATGTCATCCCCCATCACTTCCACTATAACTGCACTAGGAAGGGATCCTGTAATGGTCAGTATGAACATCAGGAGTGATTATTGCAAGAAAAACATGTCAATATTCGTTTTTGGGCACCTGGCTGTTGTTTTAGGACTGACTTGAAAAATGTTGAACCTATCCTTTAAATCTGGCAAGGTCATGGTTAGGCTCTGAGTCATACCCTGGGAGAAGTAACTAATCTGAAGGGAATTCTGTAATGATTTGAAATATATACGTGACTCTGCAACACATTCCTTAAAAACCTTGTAAATGAGTTCATCAAGCTGCAGAGGAAATGAATCAGACTGATCATTTTATCAGGCTCCTGAACACTACATTTCATGACTTAAAGCTTATGAGCTAGGTGCTGTAGTGATTCTGATGCCCTTTCACGTTGCTATTATTTCTGCTGATTCAGTCTTTTTTATAGTTACCAGTCAAAGACAAACGACCACTCTTCAATCACATCTTTTATTTGTAAGGCACCAGAGAAGCTTCCTTACTGCTAAAAGGTTGATTCATTCTCATTAGAGTACACAGTTGCTTGTTTACATCTTTTTTTTGTTGTTTTTTTGCCCCAGGTATCTTAAAATGAGACTGTGTTCATTAACACATTAAACTGGTTTCATTTGCACGAGAAAAAAAAAAGAAAAAGAAGAAGGATAAAACATTTACAAACCTAGAAAACAATGTTAAGTGTTACTGCCTACTGAGAGAATGGGAGAGAAAAAACAGGAAAAACGACATGGTATACAACATTGTGCCTCTCTTACTGTAGGCTTGTAATGCACACATACAACACCAAAGTCTTCCATGATACACACACGTTAAAAAGCAGCTTTGAAACATACAAAAATGCTTTAAAAAATATGTATATTGATATATTCATATGTATACAAATTGGCCCTTCACAGCAAAAACAAACACACATACCATTCATATGTCTGAGTTTTGCCAAGGAGGTTTTCTACGGAGACCGACGTCGGCATAAAGAGTGCACAGGACTAACAAATCTGTCCCCGCATTCGCTACATCAAAGTCAAATCTCCAGGGAGGGAAACTCTTCAGCCGAGTCCCCCCGCCGCCCCCGCCCCACACACACACACACACACACACACACACACACATACATACACACAACACTAGCACAGACAGGAAGAAGAAAAACATTAAGAAAAAGAAAAAAGAAAAAAAGAAAAAAAAACGAGCACTGATCCACAATTTAAGTGCTTTTAAAAATAATACAGAGGAAAGGTGTAAGCTCTGATTGTGGACGTGCTCAGACATTAAAAGGTGGGTTGTCAAAGCTCTGGAAAGCACTCACATTACAGGGGAATAAACAGCAGGGTACCGATCATCGGCCGCAGTCAGGAACTGAAGACAGTAAGAGAACTGCCCTGGACCTGTGTAGACACTTAGTAGACATCAGCCTTGCCAGTGTAACAGCATACTAATGATGAATGAGAGAGCACCGCTGCCCTCTGCTGTCTTAAATGTGAAAACACTTATTGCAGCTGTGTCCAAGTTCTTACATTAGTACACTGTTTTTGCAGTTTGTATTCAAGAAATAAACATATTTAATAGTTCTGTAATAACCAGAAATGACGCACCTGCTCTAGAGTCAGCGTCAACTACACTGCAAATTAGAATGACGCTGAAACTTAGCGAGAAGACAGAAAAAGGTTCCCGCAGGTGATGCACCATCATCTACGACTGGTTTTAATGTTTTCTTGTTCAGGGCAGCTCCTCCATTTCCTTTGTGCATTGCATTGTGGGAATAAGGAATCAACAGCAAACTAAAAATCAAGTTGTTTAATTGTGTACAGTACTAGTGCACAAAATCAAACAATACAAAATCATTGTCCCAATATTAATGGATATCACAAGATGGTAAGTGTTATACATTACATGATATTATTACACCTGATCTTTATGTGTCAATCAAAAAAAAACATCTTTTACTTACAGCTGTTCAAAATCATGACTTTGGACAACAGAAAATGTTTTAAAGACAAGAGCACGTTATGGTCAAACCACAATATGATTTTACTGAAATGTGATCTGTAATAACACACAGATGCATCAGAATGTGTTTTAAATCCATAGATGTGAATGTGCTGTTAGTGATGGACACATTAGTCCCACAATTTAATTCACAAAGGAAACGGAGGAGCTGCTCACAGAACCATCTGAGAAGTCGTGCTTGGAAACTGTTTGGAAAAAGGGCCACTTTCAAATAATATATGGCAGGTGATCGGATGAACTGTTTTGTCTATCACGGGCTAACTTCTCGCTGTTGTGTCGTCACATCTATACCACGCCCGTAGCTGCCAGCAGCTCCTCAGAGGACACCGATTGGTCCGAACCACTCACGGTTCAGCCAGTAGCACATAACATGAAGCCTGACAGGATGGAATCGAGCGTGATCGTGTAAATCTAAGCTGCTTCGCAATGTAATCTCACAGGTGGAAAAAATGCAAACAAATTGAGAACAATGGTAAGAAGGCTCAGACGACATCAGAAGACAAAAAGTTTAATCATTTTGCTTTCTGCGTGTGAAGTTGACATTTAAAAGGTCGCTGTGATGTCTGTCAGAGCACGTCTAGTATCACTTCCTGTTAGTATAAAACAGTATGTTCATTTCTTGAATATCAAAGACAAAAAAGGGATGCTGTCATTATGAGAAGAAACATTTACTATATAGAATCAGTATGTAGTATGAAATTGGGATACACCAAAAGAAAGCTCTAAATTCAAAACCAACTTTTTATTTTAAAACAGGACATTATAATTTGGTCATGAGCACAAATTCTCTCTGTGAGAATCTGGCCATAATGTGTTGTTTTCTGAGGGGATGCTTGTTTGCTTACAGAGCTTTAACAACTCACCCAGGACACATTCTTCATCAAAATAAGCAGAATTAATCAAATAAAAAAATGGGAGAAAGTCTTCCCCCTGACAGTCACGCACAAGTTAAACACGACAGGAAAAGACAGGTGCTTGATACAGTATCAGTATAAACTGAAGTGCTCGGCTAACTTGCAGAAATACAGTACTCTGTCTTGTATGACTGTCTGGCTCTGAAGTTTAGATCCTGTTCAAGTTTGTCTTGGTTGACTAAAGAGTGGAAAAGCTCGGGGGAAAGGGCAGGAGGAAGGAAGGGTGAGGAAAATACAAAAGGTGCTTCAAGAAAAAAAAAAAAAAAGTTAAATTAAACAAGTGTTTTCTTCTGTCCAAAAATCACATTCACTCGAGCACACACAGACACATTTTTGAATGTCTAATTAGCCGGTAACTTCACGAAAACAACATGTGAAAATAAAGTCAATTTTTTTTTTCAGAGCTTAAATTCTTGTAATTTAAAGACGAGTCATGGTCAACACCATGTAGCGCGCGTAGCAGCAGCTAGGCCTATGAAAACACAAATTAACCCCCAAGCTGGATATACTACAATTTGTACAAACTATACGTTTTCAATGGAATAAAATCCCGTTTATTTGGGATTGAGGTACACAGCTGAGTGGATGCATCCAGTGGTTGGTCATTTGAAAAAGGAAAAATGGTTAAGAGCCAGGTGGTTTAAGTTAAATGGGCTTGAATACACCTGACGAGCAAAATGTCCCTTTACAAAAAAAAAAAAAAAAAAAAAACACATTATATTTCATTGTAGATCTAAATTGCCTCCAAGTACATAAATGCACAGCGACGCTGTCCAAATAGCTCCGGTCAACATTTTCAGGAAACTTGGTGACGGAACTTTTTGTACATTACGAATGGAGGGCAATGAGTTCGAGGGAACAGCGATGTTAACTGTGACTGGCGGACAGGGGCCAGTGAGGAAGAAAAAAAAAAAAAAAAAGTCAGCGGGACTTAAGAGGAAGTGGAGGAAAAAAAAAACCTCACCGAAAACAGATCTGATAACAAAGACAAGTCAGAAAAATAAACCTGTGAGAGGCAGATCCATGTAAGGGAGACTGCTGTTAGCTTTCTTCCTCAACTTTCATTCCAAATGGGAAAACATTTATCTTGGTTAAGCCTAACAACAGTGGCTTACACTAAAAAAAGCATCAGTTTTAAAGTCTAGAAGCCTGAACTGAGTCTATTACCACTAAATAATATGAACATTTTAAGTCTCGCTCTCAGCCATTCAGCAGTTTCATTCTCTGCACATCCAAACAAATCCTAAGTTTCAACTCTTCGCTTGTCTTCATCCCTGCACTTACTCTTACACCACCACTCAGCAGACAGGCAGCCGGACTTACATCAATCTCCATTTACAGTTACAGATTTACCTTTCCAACCCTCACCCCCCTCCCCCCCCCACCCCTTCTCCAATAACACCCCACCCTCCAAACCTTCTCGCCGTGTTCGCACTAGTCTGACTTATCCCCGTCCTCTCCTCTGGGCGCTCTCTCCGCAGCCTCTCTGGCCTTGTCCTCTTTCACCGCCTGGGCCTGGCCGTGTGAGTAGTTGGCCAGGATGGAGGAGAGGGAGAGCAGGCCGGAGCTGGAGGAGACAGCAGGCAGGGTGGGAGGGGTGAGGCCCAGGGGCAGTGGGGTCACAGGCAGGGCCAGGCCCTGGAGCTGGGACAGGTGTTGCACCTGCAGCTGTTGCTAAAAACAGACAAGCGATAAAAGATCAGCGAGTTAATACATTATATGACCAAGTTTTCCATGTGTACACATAAAGAAACGTCATGTGATATTTGTATAGGGTGGACTATGGACCGAGATGAATCATGTCTACACTATGAGACGCTGCTCTATCCCTCTGTGGTTACACTACAGCCATGACACATCAATGTCCACAGGTAATGTTTCAGATGTCAAGAATGGGCTTTTGTTTTTCCAGCAGCCATATTTCTAAATATTGTTCAGAATTGTTGTGATGTAAAAGTTGAATTTATATTTGCAGCTCATTGATGACTGTAGAGAACATCATACTGTGCCCGGACTAATGAAAGAAGGACGTATTTTAGAAGATGGTAGTTTCCTGTTTCTTTCTTCTTCTTTTTTTCAGAAGTGTGGTTTTAGATTACAGATACTTTGCAGCTGTACTTGTTTGGGCTGGTTTTAATCACTGTGCACAGCACATTGTTTTAGTTTGAATCTCTTTTTTTCCCCTCAGAGAACTTTATAGAAAGTAGAAGGAAAACTGCAGATGTGCTACTTCTGCTATATCTTGCTATATGTACATAATCACTAAATATTACATTCATGTCAATTGAAAAAATGCACCCAGTGTATGAAGATCACAGATTAGAGAAGAGAGCAAGCATGATGCTCTGATGGATATTCAGACACCGCCTGGGTGGCAGTAGCAGCTGTGCCAGAATACAACAGTTTGATGAATGTTGGGGGGGGGTTTAACGTGAAGCCGCAGCATTGTGATCACTCATTCATGCATCTCACCCGTATGATGGAGTTCATCTCAGGTGGGGTGACCTGCTTGGCTCTTTCTATGGCTCCCATGACTTGCTGCTGATGCTGGAACAAAGACAACACATGGTCATAAGACTGTGCGCTAAGACCAAAATCTCACAACCCCATAAATGTCACTTCATAACCAGACAACAATACATATCACGTATAGCACATTGTCTGTTTGTGTCCTGCGTAGGTGGTAAAAAGAGGTTAGTGGTGCTTGAGTCTGTTGTGGGGAAGCGGTTTGTGGCGTTATTAGTTAACTATTGTTTTCTGGTCCGAGAAACTTTTCATACTCAAACTACGCGTCCATACAACGGAAGTAGCACTTTTGATTTTTTTCTAACAGCAGTGAAAAACCAACATACTGCTCGGTTGGTGGTTTACTGACCCCACCACCCCCCAAAAATGAAGCTAGCTCCACTTCCTTGCACAACATTTTTCGGCAACGCTGGTGCCAAGAGCAAGCTGAGGCAACGCAGACTCTAAAAATATTCCCAAAATATCATGTTGACATTTTTTTTCCAAAGATGCGATATTGCAGTGCACCGCCTTACACGATCATAAACAGTGTAGGAAGTGATTGAAGAGAAATCTGAAGAACAAGTTGTTGAAGTCAGCTACTTCAGATTCGCTAGTCAGTACTGATAATAACAATAATAATAATAATAATAATAATAATAATACTAAATCATTGTGTCATTACCTCCTGTGACAGGAAAGGCAGCACCTGAGCACAGATCCCGTTCAGTCTCTTCACGATTTCAGCCTAAAAACACAGAAAATTAAAAAAAAAAAAAAAGAAAAAAAAGGTCAGAGCAGGAAACTACCACAGCTGAGATACTAGTAGAAGGATTATTTATTGGAGGCTGTGATTACCTGTTTATGCATTTCAATGTTCAGCCCGTATGACATTTCATAGTACTGTAATACAGGAGGAAAAGACAAAACAAATGTTAACTGGGTGAAGTTATAGCTTATGTTTCAATTAGAAAATTAATAGTTTATCAAAATATAATTAACTCAGCAACTATTTTAAGAATGGATTAGTCATTTTCACCAAACATTTGATGGTTTCAGCTTCTCAAAAGATGAAAATGTGCTGCTTCTCATGCTCTCTTTCTTAGTCCAAATTATATCAAATAAAGATAAAGACACACATGGTGATAATAAACTAAAGACAACATGATACAAGTACACTCAAAATTAAATATGACTACTGAGAGCAGTGTGGTTCAGCAGTAGCAGGAGAATATGACAAAGAGGCAAAAAGGAGAACACACTAAAGAAGGTAGTGCCACTTAAAGTGTGCCTTGGTATATTACAGGAAATGTGATTCAACAGATAAAAAGCCACATCTCACTGAGATAATGGCACACTTACCATGATATAGTGACGCTGCATCTCTGACTTTTCAGAGGCCAGTTTATCACACTCCAGCTTTAAACTGGTTCAAGAGAATAGAAAGAAGCAAAAAGGTTATGCAGACATTCAGGTTAAAAGAAACCTACAGATCAGGATGAACCATTGCCCTCTTTAAAAAAAACGGTTTGCTAAAAAAAAAATTATATATATGTATGATTTCCAACATATTTTGGTATGCTGTACGTTTCTGAAACCACTGACATACACACCCACTTCTCACAGCTCCTGCCCTCTAGCTTCCAGTGTGCGGAGGTGAGAAAGTGAGCAGGGTTTCACTTTGGCTCTCTAGTTCGGTTTTTGTTCCTTAAACAACCGTTTCATGTGTACAACCAAGCATAACACTACCAATTGTGTGCACTATAAATCTGACAAGGTCACGTTGTACAAACTACTTATTTTCAAGCGTACAAATGCAGGTGCAAAACATCTTAAAAGGAGAGATTCAAAAATTTTTCTAGTCTTATAACAACAGTCAGATGCCTGAATAAACACTGACATGTGTGGCAGATATCCACTTTATTTGATTAACTCAGACTGCTGAAGCCTCATATAATCTTTACATCAACTTTTAAATGTATTTTTGCACAGAATGAATGTGGATACAGTGTTGATTATGGGTCTCCTTCACTTCCATTAAAAGCACAGTTTGAAGGAGATCTTTTAATAGTCAGTATGAACAGGAGGAATGATTACAGCAAGGAAAACATCTTTCACTGAAAAAATGTAAAACTATCCTTTAATGAAAACTTCATATTGAGATAGAATGTCCTTTTCATGCCCTATGATTGTAATTAAAACCACAACAATTTGTATTGCTAGTGTGTGAGTTGTATTTAATGGCATACTTGTCAGACACGGCAGTAAACATCAACATTTAAGTCAATGGTAGCTGTGGTAGTGAATAGGGGCGAAATATTCAATTAGGACACGCACAATGCTACTTCTGGTAAATGTTGTACTTTTGCTACGTTGGTGAAACAATCACTTTAACTGTGTGCTGCTGTGTGTGTGCAGCTGTCTACCTGTGGTACTGTGCTTGGAGGAACTGGAACTCATCCTTGATGCGGTCACAGGAGTCAGAGGTGGTGAATTTAAGAGGTTGACTGGACTGAGAGGACGCCTGGGAAACAAGAAACAGAATAATGAGATCAATACTCATAAACACACACACACACACACACACACACACACACACACACACACACACACACACACACACACACCAAGGCTTAATATACAGTCACATTTCTGCATGTGTGTGTTTGTCCTCCTGCTGAGAACCTGATGATGAGTGTGTGGTTTGTTTAGAAACAGAAGTTTAGCCTCTGAGATTAACCTTTTGAGAAGATACGTTAGAGGATAAGAAGATAGAGGTCATTCTAAACAAGGCTTCATGCTTCACCATGTTTGGTTAACAGCGCTGTACGACTATCAAGCAAATTATCTGAACAAACACAGATTTTCCTCTACAGCTGTCTTTGACACGCTGATATGCAACATCTGTCCACTCTTTCAGCAACACAGAACGTGGTGATTGAGGAAATGTGTTTACAAAACGCTAGATTAAACTTTTTCCACACTGGCCGGCCATATGTGAGAGGTATTTAGAGGCTGCATTAGAAGTCTGGTTATGTACAGACTACACTTAAACCATCAGTCCAAAACCATAATCCTGGGTTTAATCTCGTGAACCTCATTACTCTCTAAATAAATGGCACAAGGTCAAGAGGTTTCCAGCGGGATTATGGGACTAAACAGAGAGGACGCATCACCCTTCTCATCCTGCATCCACAACGCACAAGTTTAATATGTGTTAAAACAGAAATCTAGCGCCGAAACTATTAAAAGATTCACTGATTAGTTGAGAAACAGGAAATCTAATCTGGTATATCGTTGAGCAAAATTTCTAAACTCCTGGGACTTTGGGAAAATCTGTCAACATGTTTTTATTTTTTTCTAACATATTAGACACTAAACTATTAATATATTTAATACAAAAGACCATTTTGACAGCTAGAGTTGTAACAATTAGTTGATAATGTATTACATTGTTTAAGTTACTTATCAAGGAAAAATACTTAGATGCTTCTCATGATGGGATATGCTGCTTTTTTTCCTGTTTTATATTACTATACAAGATTAAATCTGTATTAGAATGTTCTGGTAAAACGTGATAGACATGTTTTCACTATTCTATGAGACTGTTTTGGACGATAAATGTGATGATTAATGAAAATAATTGTTGGTTGTATCGATATAATACAAAAAATATAATATCTGACCGATCTCAAAGGACAGGGTTAGTATTCTGTGTCTTATAAACAGGCTAACGCAGTGTAGGGTTTGAGCTTACTCTTGTTAGTGTTCTTTAGGAGGACCTTTAATACAACCTTGCCCCAGAAAGAGGAACAACAGTCACATGTTTTAACCAACATGCAACTTTATATGACCATGAACCACAAGTGCAGAGTGTTTACTGTGGTGCCATTTCTCCTAATCTGTTTATGTACAGCTTGGTGCAGTTCTTCTTCCATCTGTGGCTTTTGCAATGTGATTTTTTTTTTTATTGGTTGTTGGTAGACAGAAATCACTTCACTGTTTATTTGGCATTAGTTGGACAGGTTTTTAAGAGCTGCAATTTACTTTTTTTTATAATCCAGTCATCATTCTGCCTGCATAATGGAAAAAGACAATGGAAAAATTGGCATTCGTACGTTTTTTAAAGCCCAAAACCATGTCTTCAAGTAGCTGTTTTGTTCACCCAAAAGTCCAAAATCTAAATTATACAATGTACTATGGATGTCAGAGCAATCAACATTTGAGAAGCTGAGACCTGATAATATTTGCCGTTTTTCTTTTAATAATGACTCATAATTAATAGACCATCAAATCGGCTATTTATTAATGTACTGTCCACTGGTTCAACTCTTTTAAAATGATGTAGCTGTGATTTGAACACAGTTAATTATGCCTTGAAGAGCACATTTTTGTCTCCTTTTACTTTGGAGTAGCTTCCCAGATCTCTCTTATAAAAGAGAAAATGTTGCCTGAAATTCATACTTTGTATTTTAGATTAAATCAGTTCATGGGTAAAATCATTTCCCCAGTTGTTTAGTCAAATGTTGACTCTTGTGTTGTCTTTTACTGCAGTTTTGAAGGTTTGTTGACAGTGAAAACAGTGAATTAAGCAGGAAAACACACCTGACCGACTCCCAGTGACTCCACCAACTTCAATTAGCTGTTTTGGGTAACAGCTAGCATACGACACACTATGTTTGGAGCTTAATACGGGTAGGATTAGAGTTACAATTAGTGAAGTAAACCATTTTTTAAGCTTTTTTTTTCTTACAAAGCCGACATCTGCTCTGCGATGTAACGATGCAAACGCCATGAGGAAGATGTGGAGGTATTGTGAGAGCAGCTGTCAGCTACCTGCAGTGCTAGGTCAGCTGTCGGTGGCTGTGTGCTAGCCTAGCTTTGTTAGCTCGGCTCGCAGTTGTTTAGTTTCCAACTAGTTCAACTAACAAACTTACCGAGTGCCTTGATTGAGGAAACATCATGTCAGCAGTGTGTTTCGCCGTGTTTTCCCTTGACCGAATTTACCAGGCTAAGCTGGCTAAAGCTAACAGGTCCCCCAGATATTTTCTTTAAATGATTGGAGACGCTGTTCGCACTTTGTACTCTGTCATCGTTTAAAATAATGTTAGCTAGCGTCAAAGCAGCAGGAGCACAAGATCGTCTTCTCGTCTTCTTGAAAAGCCGCCGCCGCCTCCGAGGAAGAATAGGCTAGCCAGAAAATAAAAGGGTCTTCAGAAGAACATCAGGGGCTTTTTTTTTTTTTTTTTTGGGATAACGTTAACGTTACGCCTCCCCGGGGAAACCCTGGATGTTGACACATGAGCCCCCGACTTTCCTCTGCTTTGAAGAGAAGAGCAGCATCACCCGGAAAACAAACCGAGCGGCGGGGGAGAGGGCGCCCCCGTGTGGTGAAGAGAACTGTAGCGCTCATCACCGCAGATAGAAAGGCAGAGAGAGATATAGAAAGAGAGACAGGCAGGCATATATAGAGAGAGAGAGACAGACAGACAGACAGACAGACAGGCAGACAAAGAGAGAGAGATAGAAAAACAGACAGACAGAAAGAGAGGCAGGCAGACAGGAAGAGAGACAGACACATAGACAGAAAGACAGGCAGACAGACGGACAGAGAGACACAGACAGACAAAGAGTTACAGGCAGACAGACAAAGAGAACGAGACAGATGGAAGGACAGAGAGGAAGATAGAGAATGAGAATGAATGTGCTAAAGAAATATGGACAGAGCTAGGCTTTGTACCAATATATCAATCAAATACATCACTATATTTTGATATGAAGTCAATACCTTTTACTCACACCCAATACATTCTGAAATCCCAAAGGTGTTTTCTAATCATATCAGAAAAGAGATCACAGATCACACTCTGAGAAGAAACAGCTAATCTAAAAGTGACCCTTGTGCCAAATGATCTCATTCCCTAATGTGGAACAGTTCAGGCTAAAATCTGGGAGGCTGAAAGGTCTGAAAAGTATAAATCACGCTAATTCATACAATAAAACCTTTTTGATGTTTGGTCATTACAGTAATTACAATATGTTTGCTGTTACAAATGATATGTATTATATTATCTATTAATATTAGTAATAATAGCCTATAATTGCCAATCTGCCTAAAAATAACAAACATTAATCATTACAAGACTAAGACTGAATTAGTAGCCTACTGCATGTTTAATGTGCTTAAATGCATATTTCACATATATAATTAACAACATTTGACATTTCAAACCACATTTCCTCCATATGATATCATATTTTGATACATGATGATATAATAAACACATACAGCAGACTAATCGGTAACATCACTGCATTTATGACAGATTTATATCTTCAACATTAAATTACTCTAAATCCTTTGTCACTGACCTTTGACTGGACTTCACAGCAAGCATTTCCTGTTGGAAGACTCGCCCGCCTCGCCCCAATCTATGACATCTCATGGTTGAAGTCATGTGATTCAAAGTACATGACATCCCAACTTTAATCTGACAGCGGTCCTATTCACTAGCATTTGTCAGAGGAAGTGATAGATGATTTTGCGTTTAGCTGTCCCATATTATACTAATTCACTGTACTGCATTAACTACACTGGGTCTCCAGTTAATACCTTTATGTGGAGAGAAAGGGGAAACTCATGTGACCTCAGGGTTATTAAATATATTTCTGTTATATAGACATTGTTGCTTTTTTTATTGTTTAAGAGGGAAAGAGGATCATGAACCCAAAAATGTCTGTTTGTGAATATAGTCATATCATCATATTTTAATTGTAATCAGTTATATCTTTAGGATTAAAACAGTGATTAACATTACTGGTATTTAAAATGGAGATTACAGAATTCAGAAACAGAATGTATCTCCTAAAATGTGATCATTAGTATACATTTGAATACTTACATTATTATATATATAGTGCTCACAATTCCAAAATGGTCATTTGGTGCCTCTGATCAGCTCTACTGGAGCCACAATAATATATGGAGGATTCATAAAGAGAAAAGTGTAAATACTCTTTGCTCAGCATTGAACTCTGTAGCCTTGAAAACACTACAGCAGGATAGCGACACCCAGAATGATACTCTATAAACTAAACTAAATGGAATAATAGAAAGCAACTGTGATGGCCACATGACTAGGAAAACAGAGTCACTATTACATAAATGTATTCTTCCATTAGATGTGATTTTTTGATAAATTTAAAGTTGTGGATCCTAGAAAATCCTAATTCTGCTCTTTTAGATTTAGAAACATACTTCAGGATACAGGTCTTTGCTGGATAAGGTACTGTCTCGGACAATCAGCTGTAATACAGTGAGTGACCTCAGACAAGAGCTGCAACAATTGATCAACTGATGTTTAATCAGCAACTATTTTGACAATCACATGATGCTTTAACATTTTCTGCTTCCAGCTTCTCATATGTGATGCTTTGCTGTTTGTCATGCATGACAGTGAATTGAGTGTTTTAAGGTTTTGGACAGACTACTGTGGCCACAGTTGAAATTTTTCACTATTTAAAAAAAAAGAAAAAAGACTAAATGATTTATTGATGAGAATAATCATTAGTCTCAGACCTTCATTTTTATAAACTTCAAACATACGGAGT
Source organism: Scomber japonicus (assembly GCF_027409825.1). Lineage (NCBI taxonomy): Eukaryota > Metazoa > Chordata > Actinopteri > Scombriformes > Scombridae > Scomber > Scomber japonicus. The sequence continues at coordinate 12,246,309 of NC_070593.1, read as the reverse complement.
CATGAAACCAACTCAACACACACACCATCAGCAAGTATAGGAACAAATTTATTTCAATTTAAAACAGATACCTTGTCATTATGTTTCTCTCTTAGAAGGCGGCAATGATCATAAGTCATGTTCATGTTTGAATGAGGATCAGGCAACAGTGGTTGAAACAAATACATGAAACACATAAAAAAATATGGCAAGAGTTATGTAAATCAATAAATCGATAATAACCAACTGATTGGAACCCCTTCATCGTCGAGGGACCTGCTTCAATGAAAACATCCAAGCCCTCACTTCCAACACAAAATAAACAGCACATGCAATTATAATTACAGTTTCTTAAAAAACAGCAGATTATCTTTTAAATCTTCAATCTTAAATACAGAATAAAGTCTTTGTGTGTACTTAATTGTCTATCCTTTTAGTCTCTGGTGTGTTTTATTTAAAAAGGGGGACCATCTCAGGTGGTGGTCCTTTGATGATGACCACAGCGTTGGCACTTAGAGAGAGCCTGGCTCTAAAGAGAGTGGGGTTGGCACACTCAGTATAATACATAATTTACATTTGGTTTACATACAAAAAAAGAGGGGGGAGAAAAACAGCATTTTTATACACCACTACACAATTGACCATCAGGTTTCATTGGAGTGAGGAAAAATAAATCAAGTGGTCCTAAATATTAGTGTTCTGGTAATGTTTTCTTATACAGCGAAAGATGGTGAAAAAAAAAAACAAAAAACAAAAAAAAAATAAGGGAACAAGCTGGAAGTTTTGAATATGCACAAACTCGATGTCCAAAAGATAAGTTAGATTCCAATTATTCCAACAAGCAAGCCCACAGGAAGGTACATGACACACCCACAGGGCCAGCAATGCCTCAAAAACAACTTTCATTATTCAAGGCAATAAATACGAGTGTTGTAGTGTTAGAACCAATCCCGTATAGAATGAGAAGTTTCATACAGACTGCCTTCCCCTCTTTCCCATCTCATAACATGGTGAGATTTAAAAAAAAAAAAAAAAAAGTGTCAAAAATACACACTGTGCAACACCGGGCTGATAACAAAACCGCCACACTAATGACAGCCAGTCAGCCCTTGACCATGTGCCAGAAGTTGTAGAGAGTCAAGTTTAAAAGTCACTCCATTAAATGAGCTGCACTCAACACGCAGGAAATCTGAACACTGATAAATACTTGGGTATCCATACTGCTATATCCTTCCGCTCACTTAATACTGGCGCTTCGACCCGTGCAGACCCTCTTTATGACAGCAGTCTCCATCTAATGGTTGGCTGTCTGCCTCCTCGTGACGAGCTTAGTGTAATTTTCAAGCAGACAAAATGGCAGTTACAGACCATATTGGCTTTTTTTTCTCTTTTTTCTTTTTTTAATATATATACACACACATTTTAGCCCCATTAAGTTAGTGTTAAGACTTGCTTAGTATTTTGGAAGCATACCGTACATGTTGAAATTGATTTCCCAGCTTTTTAGGCTGTGTTTGGCTTCTGTTCAATCAAGCTAAAGTGACAGAAAATTAGTGAGAGGTTATCATGTAATGCCTTGATAAAAAAAAAAGTCTTTGAGAGTCCGTTTCTGAATCATAGCACCCTAAAGGTTTAAAGAGAGTGAATAGTGTGCCCGTTTCTTGCTTTGCTTGAGATGGGTTAAACAGTACAGTCAACTTCTATCAAATTACACATTAATAAAGTTGAGATCAGAGTGGCGAAAACTCATCACTATAGTTAAAATTCAATCTCTAAACTGGAGAAACGGTCAGTAATTAAGTGTGAGAGAATTGGCATTAATGGGTTAAAATACAAAAAGGCTTCTAGCATGGTCTTCAAGAATTTCCTGGCTGTCAGCTACGACTCAAATACTCTGGGGAAACATGCAATACTCATCCTGGTAGTAGTGTCTTTACTGATTAGTGTTTCTGTACTGCATGAGTATGACAGCTAACACTGTCACACCAATGCAAAACAACCCAATGAGAAATAGTTGAAGGTCCAAGAGCCACATACTGGGTCCACCTTATTCACCAAAAGGGCCAGATACATAAAGAAATACAGAGACAAAACTGCTTAGTGTTGGTAAACTCTCTCTACACACACACACACACCTTGCCTATACTTCCTATAGCACACACACAAGTAATCTCCATTTATAAACAAGGATTAGTAGTGGATGACTTGGTTCACTGTGGTCCTGTACTCCACTCCCCACTGTCTGATGCCTGATGCACTGTGATAGCCCTTAATGAGGATGAAGGATAAGTCACCTGTACAAAAGGTCAAAGACCAAAAAAGTATATCTGCACTTCACTGGCACTATCAAAGCAAGCCTCAAAAAACTGGAAATTAACAATGCAAAAAACCAACAACAGAATTTTTTGTGTTAAATTACAAAGAGCAAGCATGGACCCGCAGAGGTCTTCAATCACTGATAAAAAATTCCACCTACGTTCGTACTGTACATTTTTCTAGGTATGCATTACAGCGCTGCGTCTATAAACCAAGAGGAAATACAAGTTTCTTTTTTTTTTTTTTTTTGTTAAAAATCAAACAAAACAGATGTGAGGGCTCCTAAAGAAACCAAACAGTATTATCATGGATGGAGACGTGATGGGAAGTACAACTGGAAATGTCTCAATAAGAAATAGAAAGCAGAGATAAAGTCCTTACTATACCAGACATTCGTTTTTTTTTTTGTTTGTTTGTTTTTGTTTTGTTTTTTACAGCAGTTCAGACTCAAGTAGGCTCCGCCATGAGAAAAGGAGCACTTCAACATGACAGAATCAAAAGCAGTCAAATTATCAACACCTTCAAACCTGGTCCATAAATTAGATAAATAAAAAAATCTTTAATTACTCTTAAATCATCTTGTCACCATACTGTTTTTACCAGCCCTAGTTAGTATTACTCTGGAGCCAGAGCTGTTGCAGTAGTGTGGAGTTGTGAGGGTTTAAGAGGCTGGTTGGAAGGAACCTCTCGTCTCTGACTATTGCTCCTTGCCGATCGTTTACTCGACACCACTCAGCTCTGTGTAGTCCTATTAATCAAGTGAACAAAATCCATTATCACAGTATCAATACTACCATAAATTCATAGGAGAAAAAAAACTGTATGCTAATGAAAGAAGTTGATACTTTTTTTTTTGTTGGTTTTTTTTGTTTTTGTTTGTTTTTTTGCCAAAGATGGTGTACCACAGAGCGTTTTTGTACAGGAGTGTTTTGTGTATATGTATTTACAAACAAATATACACAAACGACATTTGCAGACTTCAGAGTGCGTTTTCTGTCAAAGGTTCATAGCCCCTCTTCCTCTCACCACTCAACAGCAAGCAATCTTTTTATAAACAAAGTGACTATACAGTAAAAAAAAAAAAAAAAAAAAAAGAAAGAAAGAAAAAAAACGAGTAAACAGAAGCACATCCTGATATAAAGAATGACTATGTCACTGTCAGGAAGTGTGTCTGATTGGACGGCTGAGTGACGCAGGTGCCACGTCATCAGAGATGTTACCGCATGGATTCTTTTCACACCCTGGGCGTGGGCGTGTCTAATTTACAGCTTTTATTTTGTTGAATGAGCTACTCGCAGCCCCGAGTTGCAGATGCACTCTGTGGGCTGATAAACACTGACATCATCACGCTCCCCTCCACATCTGCTTCTGCCAATCAGAGTGGAGCCTGTGTCAAAAGCGGCGTCCTCTCACCCGCTACGAGTGTTTTGTAATAAGGGTGTGGGGGTGTGTATCAGTGGAGCCAGATGCCGTGAAGGTCACATGGAAGATTGTCCCTGTGAATCCATACAGAAAACCTCTGGAGGAGGGAAGCCATGTGATTAACTTAAACTAAAAAAACTATTCCCACAGAAATCTTTAAAGGATACTTATCAACTAAATTTGTAGTTGCTTCTCTCTTTTTTTTTTAGATGTCTTTGTTATGCAAAGTTTAAAAGTTTTTATAGATTTTTCTTATCACCGTTCCATTTAGCCATAATTTGTTAAATAGAAGTAGACGTAGCAACAAATTTCTATCATTAAAAACATTTTAAAAATCTCAGCAATGGACAGATTTTGATTTGCTATTTCTTGCCCTCTCGTGCTTTTGTCTTAAGTGTGTTTACATATACATTTACTTCATTATATATATATTTCTATTTTTTGCGATTGCGATGCTCACACTGGTGGGTACATTCATAGATGCGAGGTGGAGACAGAATCCTCGGCCCCCGTCCCCTTGCGTCCTGTGTGTGACCTCACATCCTGTCCCAACACTGTGGTAGGATTTCAAAAAAGGAGCACCGTGCCACTCACTGGTCCTCAGATGGTTTTTGGGAGATTCAGTGTTCACTTCCTTCCACTCCGGCGGGACCTCAGAAAAAAAAAGACAACGGAGGATCTGATCTCACACCAATTGGGATCAACTCCAGAGGGCCAAGAGGTTTGATGCCGATATCCACCAAAACACAGCTCCTCGCTAGTCGATGCAACACACACACGCACGCACGCACACACACAAACGTACCACACACACACACAAACACCAAAGTCCCTTTCAGTCACTGTACAGCCCGTGTGAAAGGTTTGTGTGCCAGATGAAATGTGCCAGAGCCAGCAGCCGAGGCCAAATCAGACACGGAGCAGCTTTGGGAGGAGCGAGGACTCTGACACAACAAGCTGCCGAGCAAAAGGAGGAAGAGGGCGAGCTTTGGTGAAAGAGAAGGGCGGCGTTTGCAGGTGGGAGGATCTGTGAATGTAGTGTAAGAGAGGGGTGTGGGGGGGGCAGGAAGGGTTCTGTTGGGTGTGTATATGTGTGTGTGTGTGTGTGTGTGTGTGTGTGTCTGTTGTATGTGTGTGTGTGTGTGTCTGTGTGTGTGCCAGCATGATGTGCTGTGTTATGCATGAGGAGGTTGAGCGCACACTCCGAAAGAGGTGTGCATTTGTGCAATGGGGAGGAGATGTGCATCATACGAGAGCCTTCACACCAGGTTGTACTCTTTGAGGTTGAGCTGTAGGATGGTGTCTTTGACAGCTGCAAACACAAAGCGGATGTTCTCAGTGTCTGTGGCACAAGTGAAGTGAGAGTAGATGATCTTGTCGCTGTCTGGGTTTAAGTCCACAAACATCTTGAGGATGAACTCCCGCGCTGCCTGTGCATCTCGCTGGGGACCTTAGATATAGAGATAGACAAGAGCACATGGACACATTCATATATTTCTCCCTATGACAGCTGTTATTTAAAAGGAGCAGTAAGAAGCACTGATCTAAGCTTAAGATACAGATGGGAAGAATGACTCTGCCTTGAATTAAAAAAAAAAAGAAAAGTTGACCAGTAAAGGGTAAGGGATGACCAGAAATCACCATGGTAACAATTAATAAACAAAACCTTACCTCACAACCGTGCACTTATTAATTATTAGTACTGAAAAATTAAACGGAAAAACTCTTGATTATTACTTCTTCATTATTATTTACCATTATCAGCAGCACACCTTTAGGTATTTGTTTGTTAAAACAGGGACCTCGGAGTAAAATGTAGCTTCGTTTAACATATTTTGCAAATGTCAAAATAAGTAGGCCTTATATGAGTTAAATGACATTTTTATGATTTCTCTTATGTCATCATCTTAATAACTGGTCCTTTTTGAGTGAGATTATTTTAGCAAATGCTTCTCTGACAGACTTGAGCAACTGAAACTAGCCTCCAGACTGTGGTTAGATACTCCAGGGAGATGGCTTCTCATGCCCAGGTAGCAGTCAGCTTTGTGGTTACACACTCAGCTGCAAGTAAATAAAAGCTGAGACCTTCGCTCGGTTGTTGAGAGGTTGTAACATTTACTTTATGGTAAACTGTAGCTCATATTCAACATTCTCTATTATATTAACGCTTTACTATTCACAGTTTACTGCAAATCTGACTCTGCTTTGACGTCTGACATCAGCCTCACCATATGTTTCTCTCCCGCACACTCACATCACACACCCCGATCTTAATGCTTCCAAAGAAGCTGCACTAAAATGCTATTGTGCAACTTTAGCGTCACTTAGTTTTGTTCTGTCCTGTATTGTATTAAATAAAGACAAGGTGTGTCCATATGACAGAGAAAACATTTTTTTCTGTACCAGATTATTTTCATCTGTACCCACCCCCAGCTGCATCTCTCCAACACTTGAGTCATTTTGTCTTCACTGTACACATACACTTAATTACGCTGCTTTGAACTGCAGGTGGAAAATCTGTCGGTCATAACATCAGTCCTACTTAACACAACTTCTAAAACTCACCAATTCACGTGTTGTATCTGGTTTTTACAATATGTACAAACAGAAAAAAATCAAGACTACATCATAACCTATTTCAATCAATATCATTTAAAACACTGAATAACATCCACATTCACATAAGCTACATTTATCACTCCAAGAAGCTGACTGCTAGAGAGAACAGTGCATAAATAACGTGTAATGGGTCTCACCATCAAACTCAGGGAAGTAGTCCACCAAGTGTGAGTAGGAGATCTTCTCCTCTAGCAGATCCTTCTTGTTCAGGAAGAGGATGACGGAGGAGTTTTGAAACCAGGGGTAGGTAATGATAGTCCTGAACAGAGCTTTACTCTCCTCCATGCGGTTCTGATGGGCAAAGTAGGGTGTTGGGAAACAGAGATGTGATTAAAGTAATGTTCTGCAGTATTAATACTTGATCTTTCTCATTTGGATGTTTGCATTTCTCTACATGAAAAGGCTAAGCTGTGAACACTTTAACACATAGAGACAGTTATATTAAAGCAGCTAATATATTTTATGTCCACCTACCTCATTGTCTGACTCCACCAGGACCTGGTCGTACTCACTAAGCGCCACAAGAAACATGATGGAAGTGACATTCTCAAAGCAGTGAATCCACTTCCTCCTCTCTGACCTCTGACCCCCGACATCCACCATCCTAACGGCAGGATGAAGATGAGGGAGTGGGTAACAAGTGAAGAAGCAAGAAGGAGGAGAAAAAAAAAACATCAATATTTAAGTCTTTATAGATGAACCGATGTTGAGTTATCATTTTCAAGATTAGATTCATACAATTTCTACAAGTGCTCAGAATTAAAACAGGACAAAAGTTTAACTTTGTGTCCTGGAAAGGCTTTAAGAGCTGCTTTTGTTGTTTTGACATAGGTTTTGAACCCATCAAGAGAGAGATTTACCAATAGCACTAAACTGTGAACCTTATATATAGTCCAGTAGTCCTTAAGATATTTCCTAGCTTAGTTCTTCCTTGGAACATTTTCAGCACATGACCCACATACAAATTTAGTATCATATCCTGGGACCTATGAAAGAATATTTTACTATCATGTAAAGATATATCAGGAAAAAAAACGCTATTTAGAGGGTTCATGAACTTTGTTTTAAGTAAACTTAACTCATGACGGATTCAACACCTTAAGAAGAAATTAATCAGATTCATAACCTCTTGGCCATGATGGCAAGTTTTTTAAGAACCTCTGAGCAAATATGTGCAGATGACTACATGTGGCAAAAACAAAAACTACACAAACAAGAAAGAAATGTGCAGTGTGAATATGCTTTTGTCCTTGTGCGTGAGACATGCATGCCACCACAAAGATGAAAGATTCCCACTTTAGACGAATATAGAATAAGTTTTAAAATGAATGCCACTCTATTTAGAAAATCATGTTTTTTTGTAGGTTGTCAAAAATCTGTTCATCATTTGTGAACAGAAGCAGCGGGGAAAAAAACTACTCAACCAAGAATCTGAATCTTGACATCAATTTGGAGCTGTTACAATGAATGACAATTTGATGAGAGTACAAACAAAAGCTTAGTTTCATCTATAAATGAGTTACTCTCTGTAGAAGTCTTCATGTATCTCAGGAAAGTATATTTATGTTTCTTCCCTTCTTTTTATATTTAACCACAGCAGTTACAGGTGCAGCTCAACTTTGGGTTTTAAAGTAAAGATAAAAGCTGTCACGATACTAAAAATATGATGTTGCTCTATTGGGTTGTACATCTGATGGTTTCAGTATGATACATGTGATAGAAAATGAAATTGAGAGGCATTCATCTGTAACCCTCTTTTGGTCATAAAAGGAGTCAACATTAGATCTGATACTAGACCAGTTTGTGCTCCATTTCATGTCATACAGTGAGAGTGGATGCATTCATTCGACAGACTTTCTAAACGTTCCCTGGTGTACGTGACCACACAAAAACCACTGAGAAGTTTTGAAACTAACTTTGAGGAGACAAAGGGGGAAACAACAGGGACATAAAATGAAGCACAGACAGATGGACGGAGAGGGGAACACGTATATGTGATAGAACACAGCAGGATAGATAGAGATACAGGGGGCACCTCTGATGACGGATCCTTTTCATGGTAGAAAGACGCCTCCTATGTCACCTAATGGGAAGCTATAAGCTGAGAAGTTTATATCTAACACGTAGGACATATATAATTGATTAGAGGTGAACTATCACAATGAACTTATCCAAAATTATGATGGAAAGTTTGATTTTAGCATTTACACAGGCTGGCATTCGATGAATCCATTCATGAACAGCAATCCTGGCTGATATACTGAGTGATAGATGTGTGAATCCTCATAAGGTTTCAGCTTCCCTGAGCTTCTCCTTGACAAGGTCACCCTTAGCTCGTCGGGGAGTTTAGGTCCCAGTTTCATTAAGCCTTCATTTGATACAACTGATCTAGGAAAATTGTTCGTGTCAGGAGCTTTTCTTGTCAAACTTCTATATAAATGACATCGGTGCAGTTTAATAACTAACCCTATGTATTTTAGTGCACTACTGGATACACAGGCACAAGCCAGCAAACCAGGTGCATCATGGTCTTTGAGAAAGCTGCCCAAATCAGCTATAATTCACAATGCAAGGATGCCCCCTGGTGGTGGCCCAGTCCACTGTGGTCCACAGAGACCCTGTGCCAATATAGGCCCTGCAGGACCTGCTGCCCAAAATAACATTCCTCCACCGCGGAGAGGACGACCTCGTTTTTTCTGCCAGCCGGAGAGGAGAGGAGGAGAGGAGGAGGAAGAGAGGAGGTGACCCATTTACAGAGACCGGGCACCAGAATGTAGGACTTTGTGTTCATTAGCGGTTGTGTTATGTGTGTTACGATAGCTGTTGGTGGCAGGAGATAAGAGAAAGTGTAGGACTATGAGGAGATGATAAAATAGTAATGACTTTAATTTCTAGGGAGGGAAGGGTCAAGAGGAGTACAAATGAGATATAGACACTCAAGTTAAATGGACAAATTAAAAATCACATAAGTTCTTTCTATTAATGAGGAGGACAAATATTACGGTTTACACAGGGCTCAGGACAAAAACACATCAGTTGACTTATGGGTTAATGATGTCACAACATAACATGGAAGGACTGAGCCAAAAGACGCATCTTTCTACCTGAAAATGATGCTTTGCAAGTCGAAGGGGTACTCTATGATTCCTGTGGTGGGGATGCGCACCCTGAGCACATCCTGCTGAGTGGGAAGATAGTTGGAATCTGAAATACGATCCAGATCGGTAAGATAACTACAGGCAGGCCCAGTCCAGAAAAAGAGGGAGATAAACAGAAAAAAAAAGAGAGACAGAAAAACAGTTATATAAAGCGTGACAGGCAATTACCACAACCCCCCTGCCATTCCAGGAAATTTGGATGAGTCCTGTTGAGGAAGCTTCACAGAAAAGGCCACATCAAGGAAACAAAAGGGTGTTAGTCAGTGTCACTGCTCCACCAACACTCTCGTTCCATAAAACCCATATAGACTTTGGAGGTTAGCTGTTAACCTGCCACTATAGCTTTAATTTGACTTTATTTCAATTAACATTTTGCAGGTTGTGGATTATGTTGCAGTGAGGCAGCATCAGTGACAGTAGTAGCAGTGACTTCAGTAGCAGAAACAGCAGCACCTGGAATAAGATAAAGAAGGTTTAGACGAGTATTATATCAAAGAGCAGAAAGCTTAGTTAAATTAAATTAAAAAAGGGTTCCAATTATTCCATATTTTAAACAGAATCAGATTGATTAACTTCCTGAAGAATATTTGATATCTTTGCCTAAATCCTTCTTCATCTGGTATTTGGTGGCTGTTCCCCACAAGCTTCAGTGCAGCATGTCTGGCCTTTTTGTTTTTTTTATCCTGGAGCCAGATCCTCTGCACAATTCTGAACACAAACCACTGATCTCTAATCAGGTTAACCGACCTGGCCCTGAGGCTCATTTGATCTAAATACAACAGTATCTTTATTTTCCTCTGTGGGACAAATGGGTTTATCCTTTCCAAGCAGCTTGTGCATAAGGCACATGCAAGTTGGTAACTATTCTGTAATTTCAATGACCAATATTACAATTGTCATTTTGTCTTTTAGTTTTTGGGATACAATTTATTAAACCCTATACACCCATAAATGAGCTTTTAGCCTCCCTCTAAACCAGTGTGTTAATATCCTGATAGTCATCAGTGGTTTTTGTCCTCTAGTCATGGTGATGCTGCAGTCTTGGTGCCACAGGGGTACCTGAAGATGACGTTCTCCAGGTCAAATGGGTACTCTATTATGCCTGTGGTGGGAACACGGACCCTCAGCACATCCTGCTGGGTGGGAACATATCCCTCCGCAGTCACACGGTCAATATCGCTAAGGTAACTGGAGATATACATGAACAATGTGGATAACACTGAAATGAAGACATATTTAATGCATCTTTCTCACTCATTCATTCATACACATTAAAAAAAGGCATATTAAGCTTCACACTGACACGCTCAACATAGCAAGCACACCTTCATGCATGTAAATCTGGAACAGCATTTAACTGTAGTACAGGAAGTCTACAACCAGGGGGCACTATAAAATGAAACAAGTGCCTTAGGGACATATAGCCTTAGGGTCATATATTATAATTACCATACATTTATGGCAAACAAAAACAATTAAAGAACAGGGGGCTCCAGACAACAAGGTGCAATCACAATTGCTAATTTTTTAAAACGATTTTAAAATCTGTGGTTTGTCATTCATTTTTTTGTACTCCTACCAGTGCCAAACAACGTTCAACCTCGAATTCAGTTATAGTAGACATGGGGAGGAGTTAACACTTGTTAAGAGAGGACACAACCTTGTTCTTATGGATACAAGACAGGTACATTGACAAATATCTGGTTAGCTTGTAGGTGGACACTTTAAATACTAGAATATGTTTTTACACACAGAGAGACAGAGAGACAGGATGGTGGCTTCAACATCACTGTTACTGCTCTCTATTAACTGGTTGAGAGGGGATAAACTCTTGATCAGGCCTCCCAGTCTCAACTCTGCTCCATTTCAGTCTGACTTCAGGTCTCAAGAATCCCCAATGACACAGTACACAAGTAAGAAATTAATTAGAATACACTGCAGAAGAACGTTCATGGTGAACTAGTTTGCAGGTTTTTCATTAGCAGACTATTAAACTGTGAAAAGAGGTTAGTAAATTTTGAAATTTGATAGCCAATTTTGGCAAGTGGATGAAAAGCTAGTGTGTCACCCTGCTCTGTATATATTACAACACCCACAAGGTTATCATACTGTCTCATTACACACACACACACACACACACACACCAAAATTACAGTAAAAACTGTTGTGCTCTGGAGACCACTCTGTCTGCCTGCTACATATGACATTAAACGGTCAGTTCCCTGAAATCATAAAAAACATCTTTCCTTACATTTTTTGTACCGTCATAAAAAGATATTTGAAAGACAGGTATGTAAGATATGTTGCTAATCAATGTAAACTTGGATTTGCAAGAATTAAAGTCAAATCATTACAAATTCAACATGTCGCAGAACTGATATTAAGTTCTACAAAAGTAATACATTAAAAAAAAGAGACCGAGTCCTAAACTATTCTCCGTTAAGACAATAATTTAGGACTGTTAAGAATAAATGAAATTTAACAATACCAATAAAGCAATTAATTCCCAAACCAACATTTCACACACACACATACAAAAATTAAACATGCACACTCACAGATTGTATCACAGACATTCACACTAACACCATCCTTAAGACACACATCATACCCCTTATCTGCACACACACTGAGACAGACAGACGTACTATTTAGTGGAGTCAGAGAGCTGGTACTCTCGGCGGCGGTCATAAGCCTCCTGGATCCCCGGATCAGCCCAGAGGGTTTTGATAGCTACGATGTAGGGCTGGTCAAACCCATTGATCTTCTCAATGTCCACCTCCTTCACCAGCATGGCATTAGACTGGAGAGACACAGACAAAGGACGGAAGATGAGAAAGATCCAGATAGAGGATACTGATGAATAGAGAAGAGCAGTAAGACAGACAACAGAGCAAAACTTTAATAATAAGTGCAAAGCAACCAGGTTCATTTACTGAAATATCATTTTCAGTTTCAGTTGAGGACGTTTGAGATATCTGAGGACAGTTCTCCTCACTGTCTGTTTAGACTGTGTGGCTGATTCTAACCACCTACTTATTGTACTTATTTCAAGGACAATGTTTGTGCTGGATAAACTGCCTGCATCACTTCTTGCACAACATGCATTTCTTTCCTGTGAAAAACCATTAAACATACAATTGGTCTTACCAGGAAAAGCTGCAGATGAAATAGTTTTAGGTTGACACATGGGTTTAAGAAAGAGCAACAAAACTAACACGTATCTATATAAAAATGTCAGAAATTTATTGTGAAGCATGTAGAAATCTGTTATGTCCAATAGGCATGTGTCACAAGGTCGACACTCCAACTGTTAATGGGCCATCCAAAGGAGAATACACTGCCTTAGATTTAATGTGAGATGTTCATACACTCTAATCAGTGTTTTTCATAGTAGTAATTTGATAACACTATGTAACACAATTTTTGTTCCTGGGCAGTAAGTGTTATTTCCAAATTTCTTATGCCTAAAAAGTATTTTCAAAAGGCTACTATTCCCTTCAAACTTTGGACAGTGATATTTTGAAATGTACCTATTTTTTTCCTATTTAGGAATTTTCCCATTTTCATTCACACAGTCAAAAGGAAAAAAAAAAAAAACATGAATCAAAATGAACATGTGTTTATACTTAAGATATACAAAAGATTTAGAAATGGGTAGTTTTTCCATATTTAAGATTGTACTGTAAATCACTTTCACGAATCAGCCCCAAAATACAATATCCCATCATTGCATCTGGTGATTCATGTTGTTAATACATTTCCTGGACATGAAATTATGTATAAAATTTTATGACGATCCATTCAATAGGTGTGTTGAATCACAAGCAAAAATGTTAACCTCATGGTTGCCGTTAAAGTTGGGTGATTTCAACACTGCATGACTCAAATTACAAAAAGACACAAAAGCGGAAAGCTATTGAAATTGACAGCTTCCACGTGGTTCTTTTTTTTAATCTAAAGAAATTGATAGTTTTGTGATGTCTGTTCGTCTGCTGTTCATTCATAATGTCGACCGGTGATTTTGATCTGAAGGAGCGTATTTTTTCTGTCCCACTGAATAGCAGACTACATTCACCTTGCATCTCAGGTGTAAATCAGTCCTCAATTAGAGGCTCACAATAAAAGACCAGCAGGGCTCTGAGGACTGGAATTGAGAACAACTGTATCACACAATAATAGACTATAATTATGTAATTGTATTGTGCCCACACCACCGGTAACTACTTAATTTTCAGTCTTTTTGAATGTACAGTGGAAGCAATGGCAGGCAGGATATAAAGTGTGTCTCATGCCGTTACTTGTGTCTTACCCGATTCTGTTCATATTTGTAGGGGATCTTGAGGTTCTCAGTGGCGCGAATCATGGACTGCATGGAGGTGAAGATGTTTTGGTAAACAAGTCGGATGAAGCCTCTCTTGTCTTCGTCTGAGTAGCCGGCTCCATGGATAATCCTCATCTGCTTGATGAAGGTGCTCTTGCCACTTTCACCCGTACCTGAACAGGACACAGACCATAGAGACATCGAGTAAGAGAGTGCAGATTGGCGCTGTGAGATGGTGCTGCAGAGCCACGTAAGGCCTGGCTTGTTGTCACAACAAGAATACTAACTGTGTCAGACATAAAGCAAGAGGCAAAAGACAAAAGGTGTAATTTCATAAAAAGTAGGTGCATTAAAAACCATTCGGGTCAAGATTTATTTTCATGCTTGACCCTTCAAACACATAAAAAATGTTTTGTTTTGTCTCCACCAAGAGCCAAAATCTACAAAGTTTACTTTTAAAGAGGACTAAAGAATCCACAAAATATTCACATTAAAGAAGTTGGAACTGGAGAATTTTTGTATTTCTCAAAACAACTCAAAACTACTAATTATCAAAATAGTTAATTGACTAATTGTTCCAGCCCCAGTACTGCATATGCTGCACCTCCATCAGTCACAAGTATTTTAAATGACAAAATTGTCAACCATTTGAAATAAGCAGGACTGCATTATGGCAACGTTGAACATCCTTGATTTTTGCATCGTTGATGGATTAACCCAGAAACAACTTCTCACTTGATTTTATATTAACTATACAACCATATACATTGTATCCATTCTCATCTCTCTACTAAAGGAAGGAATCTTTGTATATATGTCTGTATGTATGTCCTTTGCGTATCTTGATAACTGTTCAGCCGATCGCCTCCACACTTGGTGGGTGTACGGCTGAGGACCAAAGGGTGTACAGTGTCCAATTAAGTGCAATTTCAACACGTGACACGTTTCATATTTATAAACCCTAACCCTAACCCCGTGTCTAAACAGAAAGTGTACATTTCAGGTACATGGATGAGCATAGTTCACTTGTGCTTTGGAGGCACTTGAAGCCCAATACACAATTGTGGTTACCTGTGTAAAATGAAGGAAATACTTTCTCTCATAAGTTCTGGGACTGTGGTGATTGTCAAGTGAAGCCACAGAAAAAAAGCACAAATCTCTAGAGCAAACATACCCACTCAAATCTGAACTGAAAGCATATAAAATAGAACCTAAAGGAACCATCCACTTTATTTTAGTATGCACATTTGAATTTTAAATGCATCCCTGATTTACATAAGACATTCATACATAACATTTATCTACAATTAGAGTGCTTGATATAAATGTGGTGAACAAAAAATAAGGAACACCTCTCACAAAAAATAAGGAACACCTCTCAGTATAAGACAATACAACAATCAACAACACCACAAACTACAAATCACTACCAAAATGAGCATGAACTAAAACAAAAAGTAGACATTTTAACTTCGTGAGGGTAGGATTTATAGCAGGGCTCTTGCATTAAACTGCACTGATTTAAGCAAGGTGTACCTAATAAACTGACAATTGCGTGTGTATCAATATAACATGTAACACTGTGATAGAAGATATCACCCAATCCTATTAGTTGACAACTCATCTTGAAATCAGTTTAATCCACATTTGTGCTACGATGAAGGAGTCAAATCAGTGACCCAACACAGATGCTCTTGATGCTACTTGAAGAGATCTTCGAACATGCAGCAGTCTGTTTTATGGATTTGATCTATAAATTAGTAATCATTAATTCCCAGTTAATCAATAAGCAAGGCAAATGAGCACGACCTGGTAAAAATATATGAAGAGCAAGTAATGGTTTACTTTTCTCAAAACTAGATTAATGTGAGACAGCGAGCCAAGTCAGTTTCATGTGTTATGAAATCACTCTACTGAAATTCCAAGTTGATTATCCAAACTGGTTACGACTTCTAATATGTCAAAGCGTCTTTGTTCCGACATCAAGATGTTATCGAAGAGTTTGAAAATGAGAACGATTCAATAGAAATATTTCCAGGAAGAAGGAGAAGAAGAGGAAGAGGAGCGATGCTAGAAAATGCTAATTAATTGAAAGAAGATGATTAAGACAACCTGCCCTACATTGAGGATCTACCACTCAGAGGCTTCTGCCAAAAAGGTGACAGCAGGGGTCGTCGTCAAAAAAGGTTTCGTTCTTTTAGTGATCCTCCTCTGCCCTTCTGAGTCCATACCTTTCTGACAAGATCATTGCAATATTTCAAGTGGTGTCTGGTTTCCAGATTTACATATATGGTAAGGAGCCACAAGAAAAAGAAAAGATTATAAGAGGTACATTATTTAAAACATTTATTCTGATTTATTTCGAAGAGGACATTAAAATCTCAAACACCGGTTTTAAAGCTTTTTTTGAGATCTATAGTTATTAGCTTGAGGGGTCTATTGGGCCTAACCCACATTTCACACTAGGCCTCTTGTGTTCTACATGGCCAGAAAGACAACCCTCAGGCCACCAAAAAAAAAAAAGAAAAAGAAAAAAAGGCTGATGGCATTTCAGTGCTCCTCAAAAAAAAGAAGAGATCCAGCACATCCATAATATCTGCAAACTGAAAGGGGACTAAAAAAAAAAAAAAAAAGATATACGCGCACACACACACACACACACACACATATATATATATATATAAACACACATATATATATACACACACACACACACACACACACACTCATCTCACCACCACCTACATTCAAGGTTTTTGAAGAGCAGCCATATTTCCATTACCATGGCAACCCCTCATCTGTCTCCCTCTCTTTTTCATTCCTGTTTTTTTGTTTTTTTTTTCCTTCTTTTTTTAAACCCCTCCCATCCACCCCTTCTCTCTCTCTCTCTCTCCTCTCCTCTCTTTCGTAGCAGACAGTAAATATAACTGTGAGCCCCTCAGGCTTGCTCTGTGCTCTTCATCTTTTGGCGTACCACAGAGAAGAAGGGCCTCAGCTCCACAGAGACTCTGGTGGTACTCGTGGTGGTGGTGGTGGTGGTGGTGATGGTGGGGTGGGGTGGGGTGGGGGTAGATGGTCTGAGGTCAGTACCAGAGGGGTTACCAGAGGACTGTAAAAATTTTGGGAGAGATAGCTGCAGTAAAGATATGCCTTAATTTGTGATGCAAAATTTGGGTTTCAACACTCGCTCCATGAGGGGAAAATGACCTTCCTCCATCTTATCTTCCAATTTTAATGTCCAATTTTTTGGAAACAGAGACTGGACAGACTCTATGATACAATGAACAGGTCTTATCTTACTCCGTTCTCCTGGATGAACCACTGCGTTGCAGTGAACGCTACAAACTGGTGCCTGCAAGTAGTCGGCCAAATAAAAAAATGGTGACTGTGTAGCTAACAAAAGGAGCCGAGCAGAGTCTATTCTTTGTGTTGGGGCTGCAGTCGTAGTGTCCTGGTGGTGACTGCAGACTGCCTCGCAAGCAAGAGGATCACTCTCTAGCTTAATGTCTGATTTATTTCTCGTGACCCCCGTCACAAGATCTCCCTCCGCTGTGTTCTCTTAACTGTCGTGTCCCTCTTTCACCAGACAACACACTACTAGCCTCTGTCTTCCCTTTTTCCTCCCCAGATTGTACCAGCCCGAGCCACAACCGTTTCCATGCCCTCACCAACACCACCACCCCCACCCCCACCACACACAACTACACACTCCCTCCCTTTCGTCACAACCCCTCCTAACCTCCCTTAGGCTAGAAATATGCCTCTCCATTCTCATCCCTCTCTGTCAAGAATTTTGGATATTCATAACTAGAATCCGTCCATTCTTTTTTGGTAATGACCTAGAAAAAGGAGGTCACCTTTTAATAGCTCACACACTACTTGGGTTTGATAATGCTTTCTGTTCTAGGTAGGAACGAGTATGGGAGAAAAAAAAAACGAGAGAGCTTAGATTATTCCCCTAATGCAACAGTGCAAGGTACATCACACAGCCCCCCCCCACCCCACACACACGCGCACACCAACATTGGCCTTTTAATGTGTTTCTTGAAGCAGTGCGTAAAGTCTCAATGACACCTAAAGCCTGATTTATGCTTCTGCGTCGTTGTCCTTTCAAAGTTCTGCGTCGAGGGAACGTGTTGCTAGGGGGTGTGACTATGTGCGTGTGGTTTCAGAGGATTCTCTGTCTGTATCCTTGTTTATCTTCCGGTCACGGTAGCATGTAGCATTGCGCTATGTGCTTTAATAACAGAAAACACATACCTTTTGTTTATTATTAATAAATAAAGCAACTGCCGGAGGAACTGACGCTTTGACCGGACCAATCACAGCCCTTGCGGTCAGCGTTGCCGTGACGCGTAGTTAGGATTTTTTGGAGGTGCACGTCAGGCTACGTTGGAAGGGGTCTGCGTTGACGCAGAGGGCTACATGTAGCTACGCCGTCGGCCCGACGCAGAAGCATAAATCAGCCTTAACCCCAACGATAATTAAAACTTCCTCTGAATGCAGCACAACTACTGGAATGGCAACAGTATGTAAATAGTAGCAGCTAATCGTAGGGCTGCTCGATTATGGAAAAAATCATAATCACAATCATTTGAGTCAAAATTGAAATCACGATCATTAAAACGATTTTAATGATTAAACTTTAGAAACATGCTGCATTTATTGGACATTTCTTGTCCATTTGGCTTAATTAATTTTCTCTCCAAGCAGCAGCCTTTTATCTGCCGCTTAATGCAACACACAGCAGAAAATGTGCGGAGATATTAGTGCTGGCCGAGTGGATTAAGATGACGATAGTTCACACAACATATCCTGGTTTTTAATAATTAGTCAGCATTGTCTGACGCAGGCTGGAAAATGTGCACTTTAATTTACAGTTAAAACATTTGTGTTTCAGCTTCTGTCAAACTAACGGAGCTGCAGCGGCTTCCGGTGCCTTCCGATCAACAAAGTTGGGGCTTGTAAAATTCTGGGAGATTCCGGGGAGAAAAGACAAAACGGGAGGGCGGAGGGAGATGGATCTAAAATACGGGAGAAACCCAGGGAAAACGGTGTTGGCAGCTATGGTGTACAGTGCATGCTGTGGAGGAGGGACGGAAATACACATGCACTGTTTTTTGAAGGAAAATGACAAAAAATCGTTTCCCCCTGATTTCATTAGTTTTGAGATCGTCTAGTCCCAAAATCGTAATCGCGATCAAATTTCGATTAATTGAGCAGCCATAGCTAATCGTCACGTAAAGATGTTAAAACACTACACCTGTATCCTCCTGTTGCCAGGCTAGCTTTCATAAGCCTTTACATAACGCGACTGATGTCAGCTCGTGACACAACACCTGATGGACTTGACACTGCTGTCTTGGTGCAGCAGTTTTGGTTGAGCCCAGGTTGCCACACTAATTATGTGTGTGTGTGTAGAGCCTGTTTTGTTTACACTGTGCTCATATCCTATATTTCTTCCATTGGGCTTCACATGCAGCACAGGAGGCTTTGTGCACAAGCAGGGCCATCTCCGCTACACCCAGCCTCCCGCTGCAAAGCCTGTCACAGCTTTCGATGAACGAGAGATGGAGACTATTGTGGCAAACCTGCATGCAAATACACACAAATATAGCGGTCAGCTGGTATAAACAGTGTTGGCTTATCTTTGCTGTCCTTTCAGGCAGCGTAATCTCAGCAGACAGACTAAAATTTGCATAGACATAGCAGAGGTTAGAGTACTATCAAATCCTCTAAATTGGCATCAGCCAGGTGTTAGCGTCTTATCATCACCACTGTGGAAGGATACTACATGAATCAGGCAGTCACAAGGCTAACCAAAATGTAACGTGGGTCTCAATCCTTCACTAAATGAATCTTGGAAACTTGCCTCTTTCAGGCACCTAAAGTAAAAGGATTGAGCCAAGGCAGCCTGGAGCTACACAACACACACACCAGCTGCCTAACCAACTGTGGACACACACAGATCCTGTGGTCAACCTCAAGGCATGCATGTTACCTCCACTGTGATGGCCCATTTTTTCCCCTTGTACTTGCTATGGCCTCGGCAATGCAGACAGCACAGGACACACACACACACACACACACACACACACACACACACACACACACACACACACACACACGAAAGAGGGCTTTTTGCTCTCTTGGTTCTCCTGCAGCTTTCTAACATGTGTTGCTTTGCTGTCAGAATCCAAGCAAAAACACTGCTGCTTTGTGCTGATGTCTCTGTCTCTGCTGAGTGCTCAATGTGTGTGGGTGTTGGAGCTGTGAATTGAATATACATGCTTTAGCATGCACTGCACACATAATACACACACACACACACACACTCGCAAATTCAAAAACCTTCATCTGACCACCTTAGGACGGCTTTGTCTATTCACCAGTGAATATGTGCTGAGTGCTGTTCTGGTCGAGTGGGTGTGGGTGAGCAAAAAAAAATAAAAAAATCTAATACTGGCTTTACAAAAGATTTTGGAGTCAGCAGCAGCCGTGTTTGTAAGCACTCTGCTTAGCTGCTACTAACTAAAAACAGCCAAATTCTTTATATTTACATTGCTTCTTAAGCTGTGACATTTATTTTAGGGGATCTCATCATGGAAATTCTGTCAGATAACATCACTTCATGTCCACACATGGGCAGAAACCGTACTTTACGCATCCCTGCTACACTGCTTTAAATGTATCCACATTTGGTTAGCATGCTTCTCTCACGATGGACCGTTCACGTGGCTGGATCACTTCCAACCTCAATGCACACCTAATGTTCTGCACAAAAAAAAGAGTCTATAGTCTTATTGTACTGAATCCAACTTGAAACTAAAAGATGAGGTGACAGTTGAAGTTGAAACAGTGCGATGAGAGAGAGAAGTGCAGGCTTTAACTGTACACAGCAGCTGGTGGGAGTAAACAAGAGTGAACATGCCACCCTGTCAGCACACACAGAGAGAAAGAGAGGGAGAAAAGGATGGAAGAAACTGGCAGTGAACAGAGAGGCAGGCTACGTCCCCGTCCTGTCTGGGGACCGGGGTAGCAGCAGTATGTGGGACAGTCACCATCTAGCCTCATTCACCCCCATATCTCCAGAGGACCAGCCACGACCCCGTTTGGAACGCGTGCACGTGTTCATGTGTGCAGAACGAGAGACTGTGTAAAGAAAGAAAGAAAGACGCCGTGACAAAGAGAAGAAACAAAGACCGTTTACAGGGTCGGCTGAGATCTGAGCATTTATGCAAACTAGCATGAATGTAGAGGGACTCTGGATGGAGACGTCAACTGTGTTTGTTGATGCAGAACGTACTGTGTGTGTGTGTGTGTGTGTGTGTGCGTGTGTGCGTGTGTGCGTGTGTGTGTGTTTACTTCACTACGACTTCAAGATCTGTGAAGTAGATGGGGATCCTTGTTGGTCCTCATGCAACTTGAAATGACAAACACTTTTAAAACGTTATACTTGCAATTCAAACCTTAAATCATCCTCACTGAACTGCAGGTTTAAGCCAACTCTCAGTTCTTGTAAAATCAAGGCTGACGACTTTTCAATTTGCAACTGCTTTTTATCAAAACAAACATTTTAGGGTTAATATCTTACACTGCACTATAACTTTTTATTCTCTTGTTTTATCTGTCTCATTCTATTTTAGCTTAATTCTGTTTCCAATTATCCATATTTAATTGTATTTAATGTCTTTATTTTGCTGTGTGTTGCTTTTATATCAAGCCTTAATGCATTTTATGTTTTATGTAAAGCACTTTGCCAATTGCCTTGTTGTTGAAATGAGCTATACTAATAAATCCAGCTTGCCTTGGTTACTGGAAATGGTATAGAGTGACACAGATACTGAATAAAACACAAACAGCGATCAAGCTTCATGTGAGTCTTAGGGATGTGGGCTTACACACAACATCTGATCATTTCAGTGTGTGTAATGTCCATAAGGAATATTTTTTAACAAACTTGAATCATCATATAAAGTTTTCTTCAAAGGCCTCACATAATTCATGACGCACAGAAAGCAAACCTTCTTCATGTAGCCAAAAGTAACCAGCGTACATTTATTTTCCAGTAAGTACACTTTTCATGTTTTTTGAAGCACAACAAAATGTTAGATTAACAGACAGACTTTGTGGTAGTGAATCATTTGAAATACTGCAGATTTGGCATTTTGGGGACATAGTTAAATGTACCTTAAAAATGCTCAAAGAGAAAGATTTAAGGATAAAACTGGTTTTGATTAATGGTTGACTTTAGTAGTATTAGTAATAAAAACATCATTATGTCATTCATGCAAGTAATGTGAACAATTTAACCACTTTTACCTGACATTAATGTTCAAATAAAATCTAAAGTTGCACAAGCATTCTACTGAATACTTGTTCTGAACATTTTCATTTTAGTCAACGATGCAACTACACATACTCAGAAAACTACAATACAGTTATTTGTGTGTCCATTTTACATCAGTTTTTTCCCCAAAGACTTTCTGATCTATTCTCCAAAAAGACTACACTGAGCAATTGTGAAATCTAAGTGAACTAATGCACAAACAATAAATCTGCGGGGTAAACAAGTATCTGTGTATGTTCACTAATAAATTATAAGAAGATATCTTTGGGGTAATTTAAAAATTGGGTCTCCATTATACAATTTATCCACCACAGAGAACTGACCAGTTTTCTTTTCAGCTCTAACATGTACTGCATAATACCCTTCTTGGTCAAAATTCCTTACTGAAAGAATTGAAGGGGTCTTTATCAAAAATGTTTATGTAAAAAAAAATATGTAATATCAGATCAGCCTGGATATCGTCGACACCTGTCTCATAATGATTCCCATACCTAAAAGTGTCAGATCTGACCATGATGAAGAGGATTTCAGTATGACTGACCATCCGCATAGCTCCACATTCACTGGCATGAAAAAGTAGTCACACACACACACACACACACGCACACGCACACACACAACCACTAAGGAGTAGAGCTAGAAGATCCCTATTGCCATATATGATCAAAAATAAGACAGCTTGGCAAGAGAAGGAAGGTCAGCAATAAACATTTGAGCCTAACCCCTGATCCTCTTCCTGGTTCAATCAGACTGTGGTTCTAAAGGATGTCTTAACCTGGTAACAAGACGTTCTGCTGAGACGGGAACAATCAACAAGAACAATTCAACCCACAAACTGTGCTGTTCGTTAAACTGGGATGATGCGTTATCAAGCAGTCGTCATCATTTTAGCTGTCTGGCCGTCTTTGCCCACATCAGACCCCCTTTTTTCATACACTGTACTTAGAAAAAAAATTCTCTGATGACCAAAAAATGTCATGCTGACGTAATGCCGGGGATGTTTTACTGACCATCAGACATTCTGTTCCTTGGATTGCGTGTGGAAACCTACATTTTCATTTTAGAAAAAAAAAAAAAAAAAAAAAGTGAATGCCCACTGGTACCCACTGGCAGCTTGACTGGGAGCTTACAATTTACCTTGGTCAGCACTTTGGGGAAACCCTGAAGCGCTTGCCCTTCCATCTCACTTTACTGACCATTTGCTCGCTCCAGCAGTTCATTTACCCGATGCAGCAAAAGGCCACAGCTCCTGGCCCACTGTGTTTTGACCAAGTAGAGGCAAACCACTGGTCTGTGGAGCAGGAAGCTGTCGGTATGGCCTGATATGGCCCTCAGTGACAGGCAGCCAGACTGTGGGCACTGCTGCAGCCTTGGCAGAGCTGTTATTTCATGACCAAATGGCTAAGCTTGAAGTGGTTACAGCTTTTTACCTACAAAGCTAACCCTAACATTCCTTGCACTGTATTCTTAGTCTGGAAACGTTACATCTGTGCCTGGCTTAAATTTTGAACCAAACCTCATGTTTGTTTGTCTTGTGTTTTGCTGTTTTGGCAATGCACCCTGGCCAGGAAAGGAAAGGGAAACTGAAGGAGGGTGGACCTGAATTAGTGATAGAAAGACTGCTGTAAGAAGGCTCTGCAGATCTGAAACCATTATCAGATTAATCGTTAAGTTGACTGAAAGTAAAATCCACTGGCAACTATTTTGATAATCAGTTCATCGTTGTTGTCGCAATTTTTTGAAAAATAAAAATGCCAAAAATGATTTTGTTCGAGCTTCACAAAGGTGAGGATTGGCTGCTTTTCTCTGTTTTAAATCATTGTCAGTTTAATAGCTTATTGGTAAGAAAACAGGCCATTTTAAAGTGGAAAATTAGTCATTGTTCCAGTTTTTCTTGCATTTCTCAATTAAGACAACAAAATAATCAGTGGAAATTAGATAATGGAAATTAGTTTGTTGCAGCCCTCTATTAATCATTCAACAGTAAATTCAAGACGTCTTCAAGTATCAGATGTCAACAGGATTGCAATACTTAAAAAAAAATGTCTAAATTGCACGCCTCTGCACTAAATTATGCCATACAGCAGTCTGCAGTGATACATTATGCACAAATAAAACTGTACATACTTGGTCAGGAGTTGTTGGGTACATGCTGGGTTGCAAGCTTTCAAGATTCAGACATGCACTACACTGTAAGGTAACTAATGACAGGCCAACTTTCTACTGAGATGGAGAAACTATCAGAGCTCAATATTCCTCTCCTTTAAAACACACTTGATAGTTAAATGTTCAGAGATCTCCTTCTTCTTCTTCCTCCAGTGAGGTGTGGAGAGTCAGGCAGCTACACAGCGAGCAGTGGGCCTGAGAATAATGCCAGGGGATAATAGGAGTCAGTGACATCTCAAAGTCTGAGTAGCGGATGTGTTTAACCAAGCCTATTAAGACCTGGCCTAATCCTGCCTTACACGTCCTTATCCAGGCGTCCACTGACAGCCTTAACTCACACAGGATGGGCCACTTACAGCATGACTGATTGCAGCTCCTGCTTTCTTGCTTTCTGTCTGTCACACTGACACTTTTTTAATGATTTTCATGCCTCGTGTCAACATGTGGTGGACACTGGAAATACTTACACTTACTGAACCGGTGATGAACAGACACACAAGCTAGGGTAAGAGATTGAACCTATCTGATCAACTCAACTCTTCACCCATTATCTGACAAGAGAAATATGACTGCAGTACATTTCAAATCCTCTGTGCAAGCACAAACACCCTTTTTCACCTGCTCGACCTCTCAGCCAGGTAGGACAGAGGTTTACAGCATTTAAAATGTACAACAGGGGATAGAATATGTCCCGTCGACGGTATGGCTCTGGTGTGGCCTACTTCTCTGAGCTGAGGTATTCAGCAGGGAAATGAAAGGAGACACACATGTCAAATAACCAGGGCTGCTTTTGGTGGGCGAGAAATGAGAGCAAACGTTTTGAAACTAAGGATGCAACCTAGATAATGCTAATTCTCGTCCTAAAATGGACACATGCCCCCCCCCCCTCCTCCTTCCAAGGAGTTTTCACACTTATCTGTTGTTTTAATTGAGAGGTGGGTCTAATTGTGCGCACCCAGTTATAAGTTAGGCTGCTACAAAGATGCATGGATACGCAATACATTTTTTCCTGAAAGGGATGCAAGTACATTTGTGATAAAACATGGCCTATTGTTCCTCTTTGTTTCCACAGAACTATGAATCAATGCAGTACAGGCCAACTTATTCAACAGCAGCTCCCACCTGCCCACACACCAGCTATATAAATAGCTAACCTACTCAGCTATACTCCAAGATGAGGGGGCAAATCCCTCAGTATCCTTAGCTAATGGATGGGTAGATTTGTGACAGTGGGTGCACATTTAAAAAAGACTAAAAAAAAAAAATCAAAAAATGACAAATTGATAAATGAATGCAATCCAAGCAAGGATCTAGCTGAGGCACCTGAAGCTTCATCCAGTTGTACAAATGTTATGCAACCTGGTTTAAAGCAACAGTGCACAGCAGCACCCTAAAGCAGCTAATTCTTCTATTATCAAGAGACCATCTTTCACCTTTTAGCCACCCTCAGCTATCAAACCACGGTGGCAGTTCAAGGAGCTGGCCAACTGGTTAGCTTGAGGGCTAGTCAATAACATCAAACTGGCCCCACTTGACTAGCATGTTGTGGCCTGTAAACGGTGACATCTTTTAGTAACTTCGATGCCAAATAAGCTGTTGTCTGCACACCCAATGCCAATACATGCACTTTGAATAAAAAAGACAATATCGCTGGCTGGGCCAATTCTTGCAGATACGCACCTAACGAGCCAATTAACTCATTTTTCACTCCTGCAAAGCTACAAAACAAGCATTTCGGGGGGTGTGGGGGGGCGGGAGAAAATGCCATAACGTTACTCATACTGGAAACCAGGCTTGCAGCTAGCCAGCCTTAACTCGTAGCAGCACATTTGCTAGCATTGCCACAAGAAGGCCCCAAAAGGAGGCTAGTTTTTTTTTTTTTTTTAACATATAAACGACACAAGAATGTGACAATAAAACACGATATTTTAAGGATTAGCATGCCAACATACCGAGAAGAAGTAATTTCAGCTCTCTCCTGGAGTCTCGCTTGTCTCGGCGCAGTTGTTTGTCAATTTCTGCATTGATTCGTTTCGACTCCTTCGCCTCTTCGCTCAGGCAGCAAGCCATCATGGACTCCAGAGTCATCCCCTCTGCTTGTGGCAGCCCGGTTAAGACGGGACCACGACGACACTTGCCCACGGTTTCAGCTTCTCCCCCTCCAAAAAAGAAAAGAGAGAAAACCCCCCGGTCCTCTCGCTTCGATGTCAGGGGCGAGGAGGAGGTGGTGGTCTGTCGGGGCTGGACGGATGAGTGGACGGGACTGGGTTGGTGGGTGGGGGGTGGTGGTGGTGGTGGGGGGAGGGGAGACTAGCTAGGGGCCTCGCTGTCAAGTTGTCCCCCCCGGCCGAGAACAACTGCGACTTCACCCGGGTGTCCTCGTCAAATCACGGGAGAGTCGGACAAGGGGAGGGAGTCAGGAGCACGGTGGGGCCTCCCCGAGATGCTCCGCTTCTTATCTTAACACGGCCAATATTAAAAATGACTGCACACGGTGTGTTAACAGATTTAACCCACTCGATAGCCGGTTTATACCATTAACCCCCCTTTTGCACTGTCACAGCTCTCGTCCGATCCAAATTTCTAGCTTCACGATCCGCCAAAAAGTGGCTGAAAGCTGCAGTGTCGCGACATCCAAAAACACAACCCTTTAACAGTTGATATTTGTGCAGCCTCGCCGACGTTTGCTAGCTTGTTAACACCCGAAAAAATAGCTCCTTGCCAGCTAAGCCTACGTTAAAGTGATAACCGAGGACTATTGCACTATATATTAGCTCGCGTTGGCTAAATTAGACGCAGCGGCTACGGGCGCTAGCTTCCTCAGCGACGCCTCAGCTGCTGTGTCAACCCGCAGTGATTGAAACAGCAGGCTGGGTTGAAGGAATTTGTCCGCCTAGCTAGCGATAGCAGGACAGCACCCCATCACATCCTCAACCATTTTGAACGGTGGATATATGGGTTTTTTGTTTTGTTTTTAAAGCGACTACAAAAGCCCGAAAGAAGGGTTAAAATGCGTGCCGGTCCGACTGCTTCTTTACTTATTACTATGACTATTTTATTTTTTTGTTGTTGTCTTTGCAGCTGGCTTTCAGGATGGCTCGTCGTTGCTGGAACAAGGTGGGCACACTCTCTCACATACACACACACACAAGTCTGATGTCGGGGAGGAGGAGGATCTGTGGTGTTGACTGACAGATGGAGGATTGCATGAAACAGGTTTGTGTCAGACCAATTGACTGAACAAGGCGGTTCTTTGGGTAGGGATCTGACTCTGAACGCTCAAATTAAGTCCGTGAGGTGCAAAAACACACCGTGTATGAATTAGGGAAAGATATGTTTTGTACACCTCTATAAATCCCAAGCAGTGGATTGTAGATCAGTGATAAATTAATATTCTGCTTTGCAAAAAAAATATCTTGGAAAATATCAACTGTCCAGTAAAGACAGAATAGATTTGAATGAGCACTCACCATTACTTCATCAATAATCTGCAGTACATTGGAAGAAGCGTCATTAGCCTGTGTCTGGACTGTGATACCAGTGACATCTTGTGGTCATAGGCATAGCTTACACTAATACAAGCTCAACAGCAAGGCAATACAAATAATCATTAAAAGAAAACCACACTAATACTTACTTTAAACAAAGCTTGGATCTTTTTTATGCAGCAGTACATTACATAAAAATGTAAAAAAACAAAATAAATGAGCAAAGGGTCATGATAAATAGAAAAGGCAGCCCATTATACACAATAGAGAACACTCAGCACATCACATTTGCAAAATTTACACTATATACTTTGACCTGACTTGTGTAATAAATTGGTTAGAGTCAACATATTGCCCAATTCAAAACAGACTCTCCCAGCTCCCCTTAAACAGGGGAACTACCCCTATGGCAACTGTGCCCAGCACTGTAACACTTGGAGAACTAATTCATTTAAGATATCTTTGGACAAGAAAAAAAATCAGTAAGGGGAGTTTCACATGCAATACAAAAAATATTGTCTACTTATTGAAATACCCACACAATAAAATCTAAAACCACACATACCCTTAAAGAAAGTTCCATAAAACACAAAAAAATGAACTATCCCATAGCCCATCACTTTAATAACCACTCACACCCCATTTCCTCCCTTAGGTTCCAGGGCATTGTGCAGATTGCTCTTTATGGAGGGGGTGATGCTGACAGGAGGTTATGCCAGGGAGCTTTTTTGGATCCATGTGTGTTTTGCAGTTAATTTTTTAAAAATAGATTCTAAGTTTTCTATGTTATATGATGGCTGTAGCATTATATTTACATAGCATTTATCTCTATTGCTGCTTATTCTCTTTAGTTGAATTATGAATTTTATAAATTTGATGTGCTTAGTGTTTCTTGACCAGTTCTATAGGCAATGTGTCCTTAACTTATAGTCCACTCTATCCAGGTCTGTAGTTCCTTTGATGTTTCACCACACAAGTCCAACTGTCCAAGTCCAACTGTTCTGCATTTAGGCCAAGTGATGTTCTCTCAGCCATGTATACTGCTGCATTCACTTGCTACCTTCTAATGTCTTGAAGAAGGTCACTGACCGAAAGCTTGCTAATTCAAGAGATTCCTGCACAGATTTGAGTGTGCTGATGCTTTTTTTAGTTTGATATTTTTTAGCTCCTGCACCTCAGCTAAGTCTGATACCTGCTGAATGATTAGTTTGAGCTTCACCAATTTTAATTAAAGGTGGATTTAGGTTCACATAAGATATAGGTTAATACTGGAATGACTGAATGACAGACTAATGTTTCCATCCCAAAAGGACAGCAATGTTACTTGTGGGATACTACAATATAATAGTACAAATGTTTACAAGAATTTCAGTAACATTATTCCTCATGTGTAACAATGATTCTCAATTACTCTGCTGTTCAAAATAGTCACAGAAGAGGCCCCGGATCTCCTCAGCATGACTTTGGTCTATGTTGGTTGAGATGAGTGGCTTGTGGCTAGGTTGGGGGCTCTCAGACTCGGATACCTCCTCCTGCCACTCAGCCTTGAAAGTGTCCCCGTGAGACTCGCATATGTTGTGCAGAATGCAGCAGGCCAGGATCATCGTGGGTACCACATCCAGCCCACAGTCGTTCCTTTTGCTTAGGCACTGCCAGCGTGCCCTCAGCCTCAGCAGCGCCTCCTCGGCCACATGCAGCGCTCTGGTGAGCCGCCGGTTAAAGAGCCGCTGTGGCTCCGTCAGTGATGCGTGACTTATCCTTCTGCCTTTCTCTTCAGGATAGGCCTTCATCAGCCAGCTCTGGAGCGGGTAGCAGGGCTCCCCAAGCAACACATACCTGGACACAACAAATGGTGTTTGGTCAATTCAATAAAATAACACAAGACTTTCAGATAGTGTTTTAGACAGTGAATTAAACATATTTGATATATTTCCTATAATGAAGCCTTCTTTTACAAATAAGATGAACAAAATGATCAAGGCTTTCAAAACACTGATCCCATAAAACATGACACAGCTTCTAAATCACCATTTTGCTCCTTTTGAACAGATGATAAATTGATATTAGTCATAGACTTCACTTTAACCACCCACTTGGTCAAATCTAATCTGCACCAAGCTATCATTTTCTAGCCCTTATTAGCAACTGTAGAGACATAATCGATGTTGGTTACCTAGCATTTAAGTTAAATGCTATTTCAGGTAGACAGCTGGGTGACAAATGCTGGATGCAAACAAAGGGAAAGGAGGGAAAATACTACATCTTTACCTTAAGGTAGAAATTAGCATATTGTAACCTTAAGTTCTTTAATGTCTGAAATATGTGTTTTTATTGTACTTCTTAAGTGAACTGGCATGCATTTGGCTTAACTTTACCCAAGTGGTTTTCCCATGAAGATGGGTGGTGGGGAAGGTGACAATCCACCCTCTGCAGCTGTGGCCCACAGGGATGAATTCTGTAAGATGTCAGCTGGGTCCGTCCCTCCTGGAAAACTGGCACATACATCCCAGAATTGCCCCCGCCCACTAACAGCCACCTGAAACACCAAAAGACA
This sequence comes from Scomber japonicus, assembly GCF_027409825.1. Taxonomy (NCBI): domain Eukaryota; kingdom Metazoa; phylum Chordata; class Actinopteri; order Scombriformes; family Scombridae; genus Scomber; species Scomber japonicus. Next base: position 12,215,933 of record NC_070593.1, on the reverse strand, counting down.
AACAGTCAAAACAAAATGTGATGTAGGACAACTTAGTGGGCATTTATTTGCACAAAAGGGTGTTTTTACCACCTGAGACAGCACTGAGAGCCAGCCAGCAGGGTTGGCATAGTCGGACGTGTTGCTTGATGGGGTGATGATAGCCGTGTGGAGAGTTACTATGGCAGCGGCGCAGTGAGGGAAGCCCCAATTGGACAAGAATAGCTGGGCTGAATCTTCCAGCTCCTGCTCGTTGGGGGGGTGCAGGTAGATTGTGCTGAGGAGAGCCACAATGGCATGACACATGTCTCTAACACACCTGCACACAGTGGACTTCCCCACACCAAAGAGGGTGCTGATGGTGCGGTACTCGATATTCGATGCTAGACGCCACAGAGCCACAGCTACACGTTTCTCCACCGGCAGTGCTAGACGGAAGCTGGTGTCCTGGCGAGCCAGACGGGGCCGCAGTTTGTCACAGAGGTAGAAAAATGTCTCTCGGCTCATCCGGAACTTATCCAGCCAATCCGAGGGCTGGAATTCTGTCATCACCACCCGTTCCCACCAATCAGTGCTTGGAGTGGTGGTCCAGGGACGTGTGCGGATGCGGACGTTGGAGTGGATGCCTCCTGCTATCATCATCTGGGGAGAAGATGATCCAGAATAAAGTAAAACCCATTTTGTTGAGATTAATTCACCAGTTTCTGTCCCCCTAGTCTCACTCTCACACAATTGAGTAAAACCATTGTTCAACGTTATTATGATGCTTTTGACATTTCCAGTATTTCACTCTGTCTCCTCTTAAGTGGGTTGATATGTTGTTTTGATTTCTATGGTCACAGTAGATATTATGAAGAAATTCTACCTGATAGCTTTTATCACAGACATCACCAAGTTTTATATCCGTACGTTAATACATTTAGCCTTACAAACTGATAATAAATTATATTAGAACCTGCTACTTACAATTAAGTCAATAGATTAGTTATAAAATATCAGAAAATGGTGAAAAAAGTTATTTCCCAAGCACAAGGTGCAACCTAAAATGATTTTTTTTGTCCTGATAGACAGCCCATAACCCAAAGATATTCAGTTTATTATCATAGAGGACTAAATAAACCAGAAAATATTCACATTTGAGGAGCTGCAACTAGAGACTTTTGGTACTTTTTCTATTTAAAAAAGGACTCAAAATGAATAATTATAAAAAATAGTAGGTTATTACTTTTCTGCCAATTAACTAATTGATTAATTGTTACAGGTATCTCTATTATTGCTTATAGTGAAAACAGGAAAGCTGCCCAAACATATTTGCATGTCTGTTTTTACTTTATCAGTCCCTTAATAGAAAATAGCTGTGGGTCTTCTCCCTTGGTTTACTTATCTTTGCTGTTTCTTGGTACAACAGCAAACTATGTAACTATGTAGACATGATATATACTTTGAAAGACCTAAAACTAATAAGTCTAACATAAAATATTGTTTGTTCATATGTCATTGTTTAAAGTTTGTCTCTGGGGGTGTACAGATGTGAGACAGAGAAGGTGGGACTGACCATCAGCATTCTCCTCTGTCTTTGGAAGAAGTACTGCCGATGTCGGATGCGTGTTTGGATCTCACTGCGCCTCTGGCTGTGAGCGTTGTTTATGTCTCTCCTGCGCTTCAGCAGCATGTAAGTCATCAGAAACATGAAAGACCGCAGCGGCTCCTCTTCCTCCATTTTGACAAGTTCAACCGGGGGGCAGCACGCAAAACATTAAGCTATAGTATAAGAAATATGCTCCTACTAACTCAGTTATTGTATAGCAACAACATCCGGGCTCTTCTTCTCCTTCTTTGGTTTAACAGGCGGACTACGAACCAATGTTAAACGTGCATGCCGCCACCTACTGTAGCAGATTGTGTAAAATCATGACTTTAAATAACAAAAGCTGACAAATACATAAAAAACACTTTGTATTTAACTTATTTTCTGGATATTAAACCCGTTTCGTTTATATGTTTAACTAAATCCATTTGAATCTAATAGGGTTTTTCATCTTATTTTTGGTTTTTAAAGCTGTTGCCATCTAGCGTATATGAGGTGCATTACCGCCACCTTTTGCTTGTGTGAACCAAAGATTGGGTCCTACTTAGTAATGGATAAGTTAAAAAAACAAAAACAAGCGTATCTTTAAACAACAGTCAAGTGAGGTGCCCATATAATTCTTGAACATTATCATTCCTGCTGTTCATTAGGGCTGATAAAACATCCTCTTTAAATGTTCTTTGCATGTGAGTGATGGGGGACAAAACAAACATTGTGTCCACACAGTAACTTTGTATAAAAATGTATTTAAAAGTTTATCTTAACTCTTAACGTTAAGGTTTCAGCAGTTTGAGTTAATCATATTAAGTGTTTCCCTGTTGACCTACATTTGTAGTAACAAAAGGGGTCTACGACTTCATATTATCTTTAAACTTTTAAATACAGTTTTCCACAGATGGATTCTGTCCCTCATCATTGAACTATAAGTGTATTATGAAAGGATCTTCAAATGGACAGTATGAACTGGAAGATTACTGCAAGGCAACCCTGTCTCAGCATTCATTTGGGAGCCTCACTGTTGTTTTTACAAACTTGAAAATTGTGAACCTGTTCCTTAATCTTCTCTGTTTGATAAACTCAAAGAATATATATTCTACTGTATTCCCAATTAGACGGGGCTACCCTCCCTGATTTCTTTAGGGGTTTGCGTTTGCTCTAACAACCACCAAGAATGATGCTGCCATCTAGTGTTCATAAATAGTAAAAATTGTTGAAAAAGGCAGTGGTGAAAGAATGTTTCATGCAGTTTTACCTGCCAGAAATGTTTAATTATTCGCATCCTTCTTTAAACTCATATGACCATTCCTAAGCTCAAGTAGTTGAAAGTTAGGCCTATTACTTATCTTTGTTTATGGACAATCAGTTGCAAATATACCAGCAGTGCCAAGACTTCAGCTTGTATAAACTGTTAGAGCAAATACTGTACATAGCCTTCATTGTTGATTTTTGTTCAAATCCTTTGTTGCACTCAGTATTATCAATTGACCTAAAAAAAAGTTATTCTTTGAAATAACAAAAAAAACTGCTCAGTGTTTGAGATTAGTTTGCAGAGCTAACAAGCAACTGCATCATATAATAGCATAAAAAAATAATATTCAACGCATTGCTGGCATTCTCCATATTCTCAAATAGGCTACAATCAGCGAACATACAGTGAGGTGCAAAGTCATAAAGGTATACAAATATAAGGTAATTGAAATTAGTTTTTAAAAATAATTTTTTGGGGCTTTTCAACATGCCAGGATAAGGATAGTACAGGGTTAGTACCTGTTGTTTTTTAAAATACAGCTGGGCACTTATTTCTGTTATCAGGTGGACACAACATGAGAAACGCCATCGGTTCAATGAAAAACAAACCAAGACTACAGAGTTGAATCAACACCTCTCTGATAATCTCACACAACCTGAAAATTATGTGTTTAAGAAGTAGGATTTATTGGATTGTTGGGACAGGGTGTTACGTTCTAGTCAGAGCATTTCATGGCAAAGGCTGATCAGCAATGGAAACAATCAGGATAAAGACTGACGTCAAGGGATAAATAGAGTCTACATGAGGAACTCTTTTACATTCACACAGCACAGTAACTGCTTGCTAAGTCACAGCAGATGTTGATTTCTCACCTTTTCCACTTTAATAAGTTAAATGACAGACAACAAAAAATAAGTTTTACATGAGCCATTCTTCAAATAATGGTATTACTGGGTTCAATAACTGTTTTGCAGCAATCAGCCACTTTGGGCAGCAGTAGATTTGTGTTAGAGGTAAGAGAAGGTGCACATAAGGTAATTATTTACTCTAGGATACACTGTAGTGTGTTGCACTTATATAAATGATGAGAAAATGGAGAGAAAAGCTAGGACACAACTTTTACTCGAGTGATAAAGAGCTCTGCTGCTGCATTCTCAAACTCTTTTGCGTCCATGTTGCCACCCGGGCCCCACGTCTGTGCTCCAGACATGGCCTGAGCCAGCTGGTATGGAGAGATCTTGGCACTGGCCTCCAGGTAGCGAATAGCCTTCACATTGGTCTCCAGACAGGAATTGGCTTTAGTATTAGCATTAACACAGCAGTTTGTATCACAGCCCTGTGATGTTTCCAGGGCTTCCTTTAGGGTCCCCAGGACGGCCAGGCACAACGCCCGTGAGGCAGGCCCTTCGTCTGGGCAGCACACTTCAGCATAAAGCCTCTGAGCCTGCCGGATGTAGTCTGAGAAAACTGCACACGTGACCACACCGTGACGAAAGACATCATAAGGGACAGCCTCGTGGTCTTGGCAATGCAGGCGACGGAGGAGCGGAGCAGAGGTGGAGGCAGGGACACCACCCTCACTGCACAGGCACTGCAGAGTCTGTGTGTAGAGGCCTCCTCTTACCCCTCCACCTCCTCCTCCAGCTTCTGTGGGGCTGTCAATGCAGGTGCCATCAGGAGCCTCGTCTGGACGTTTACGCGGGCCAGTGAGGTTTAGGAGGTCATAAGCTACACGGACGTTGTTGCTGAAGGCAGATCTGGGTTTAGAGTGAGAAAGGAAAAGAAAATCATTGGTTAGTTTGTAACAATTACATGTAGCCTACTAATGGAAAAGGTTAAATCATGATGAGGGGGAGGATGATATGGCAATATACAATCTCCACACTAATATAATATTATGTCTCAGTTTTTGATACATTGTCATTTGCCATTTTTCCATTAATTTATTATTAAATGGTGAGAATAATGGTGACTTTGGAAGGAGATATTACTGTTGAATCTGTTAAATGTAATTTTTCAATGCTGTGAGCCCCACACCAATACTATTTGTATGGCTACACATCACTAGAGGCCAGAAATACTTCTCTTCCTTTTGTAATTTGAGTCAACCCTTAAATTTACACAGTTAAGATTAAGATATTAAAATATGAGTTATTACAAAAGGCCTTGCTGCAGACATTTTAACTGGAAGCTGAATAATTAAACATGGATTATTAAAGAATCTAGATTATCTGATATATCTAATAGGCTGTATGAGGATTTTGGCTCCGAAATGTACCCAGACCTCTGAGAGTGGTGCGCCAGCCGCAGGTGCCACAGCGCCCGGTTGAGATGCTGCTGCTCTGGCGCTCCTGCGCTCATCGGGCCGTTGTTCAGATGATCCCCATCGCCGCATCCAGCTGTGCCGGTGGTCTCTGTCACGGAGGCGAGGTTGCAAAAGTGGTCGGCCAAAAACCCGATGGGATCGTCCGACCTGGCCTCGACCATCTTCAGGATGGCCCCGCGCAGCAGCTCTCCGACTCCGGCCTGCGACAGAAAGTCCCTGTCGCTGTCCGATTTGTTGGCTTTCCCCTCGGACAACCCTGGAGGAGTCACCCCGGACCGGCGCTTCTCCTTGTCCGCCATTCCTGTTGATGTCCCGTGTCGAAGCAACGGCAGCGGAAGTGATTCCAGACCGGTCGGGAAACAGGAAACGGTGTTTCTATTAATGATCTGACGTTATCTAGCTATGCGGTTGTTAAGGTGGGAGAAATGGCCTGTAATTGAAACAGGCTGAAAACCCCCAAAGTAAAAGAAAGTTCCCAAGTCCCCAAAGCCTTAAGACTACCCTCTTTCTGGTTGCTATAGAGACGCTTTCTGATGGTTCAGTCTCCCAGGCAACAATAACATGGGCACCATCACCCAGTTTCTCCCACTCCATACCATAATACAGTTTTCTATGCTATTATACTACCTATACACTGTTTTTTGTTGTGTAGTAAAACCAATATTAATATAAGAATATACTATATTCTCAGCACGAAATTGAATTAGCTAATAATTAATTATTTATAATAATAATAATTATTTATAATTAATTAATATTGGGGTTATCTATTAATCAATTCAGTCATTTTTTTCAAGCAAAACGGGCAACCATGCTCTTGTTCTAGCATCTCAAACATTACAATTTTCTATATTTTATATGCCATGTATGACTGTAAATTGAATGTTGAATTCAAATTAAAACATCACTGTGGGCACTCTGGGGACTTGTTGGAGCTCTTTTCTATTATGAAAACTGAACTCAATATTATGACTTACTTGGTGATAAGGATCAATACTCTTCCATAGTATGTGTGTCTGTGTGTATGACTGCATGAGAGACATTACTCCCTATTACCCATCTGAGCAAATATTTGTACATGAGATTGCTGGACAAGAGTAGAGGGGGGTTAACATACACAAACAAAATAACTCAGATATGTTAAGGTCAAACAGTAATAGTTAAATATTTATTGTAGTATACAAATAGCCCGTGTTAATAAAATAGTCAAACCTAGACCATCCCTATTTTTCCTGTCATTTAGCTTCACACAAAAACATAATTGCATGACTATAACAAGGCAGTGACAAGACAAAATACAGTAACTGGAGAAGAGTCCCCTCATTTATCAAGCTGAACTATAGTACACAGATTAATGTAACATTTGCTTGGAAAACATATTGACTCATTTCAAAGGAACTATACTGTACATTTACATTGCACATGGAAAAGTAACAGAAGAGCATTACAACACCACAAAGGACAATTGCTGTATTTACCTTTTAAAATATGTCATAAATAGTTATTTTTTCAAAAAATAATCAAACTGTGAAATACATTGTAAACCAGTAGCCTGCCTCATACAAAGTCATGATTTATGGAGACTCCGATTGCCTAACTGCCTGTGCTTCACATAGCTGTTGCAAACCTCTAGCTCTGTTTCTTACTGCAATTATAATATGCACATTTTCTGCACCATGCTTTTCTGTAATAGATCGAAACAACTAATGAATGATGAAAAGTTGACTGCAAAGTTTTCAAACCACTGGTGATTATGTTTTGTATTGTCTTGTTTTTTTTGCCATGATAGTTTGATCAATGAGGGCCATTGTTCTTTTTATACCAGGTATCAAGTTTATAAATGTTAAAGTTTATGAATTTTAAGTTCTATTTTGGGCTGTAGTGTTGTTTCTTCAGTCATATTGCATATGCTGCATCATCGCTGTGTGCACAAATGCCATTTGTTAGAGATATATGGTTCCCGTTGGTGTTGGCAACTTTTTTCAAAGAAGTCACATTGCCATTGATGTAGGTGCTGTGTGGTGGCAGGAAGTCTCTCTGCAGCTTGTGCTCCAAGAGCATATGGTTCTGAGGAGGAAGGCCGAGGCACGCCCTGAAAAAAAGCCAGGAAATAGTCAACCTCTGTCACTAAAGGAAAGGCACAAATGTATAGTCCACTGCCTTAAAAGCATCACTCTTTTGTTAAATGTAAAACCAAAGATTTGGGGACAGTGTGCAGAAATACAAAAAAGAGGAAACCCAGGCTTTGTTTTGAAACTGGTGGATACCTCATGATGTTTTCTATGGAGGCTCTCTGGCGGAAGAAGGCATTGATAACCGGGGTCCCCTCTGGAACCAGTGGGGCCTTGCAGAGGAAGGAGAGCAGTGCTAAGACGCTGTGGAAGGACTGGAAGTCCTCCTCCCCTTGAGGCCGGACAGTCACACGCTGACAAAGCTCTGTCAGGATCACCAGGTCTAAGATGATTGGACTGGCTAGTAAAGAGTCCTGTTGCAAAGAAAAAAAACATGTGGTGAAACAGTGTGCAACAGTATAGTACAAGAGGTGAGAAAGACATAGAAACATAGAAACAGTATACCATTTTTAGAAGCTGGGCTGTATTTGGAACCGCCTACTACATACTACCAATGAACACAGTATGCATTATGTACTACATGCTGCTTTTCATAGTAGTAAGTGGGATGAAACTGTTATATTGATTTAAGTTGCAGTATGCTAGGTTAAGCCTCTCTGAAAACATTGGAGCAAATTTTCAAACAAGCGTTATTTGGATTAACTGAACACACACTGGGAATCTAAATGGTTACTTTCTCCTACAGTGAAAATTACAACAGCTTTTAGGCTGGCTCAAAATCTCTGCCATGCTACATTTTGGGCATTTTGGGCAAATCAGTACATATTGCTGGTACAGTAGGTGTGTGTGGTAATCCTACCTGAAATAGCTTTAATACAAACTACAGCAATGAATGCACAGTCACATAAAAAAAACTATGTGATTGATACTGGATCCATGTATCAACTAAGTAAGTAAGGTATCAGTCATTAGAATAGTACATCTGAAAAATAAGAAGCTAATAAGCACAACATTTATCTAATTTATTATTTAAAGCCACTATATGTGAATTTGTTTTTTTTTGTGTGATTGCAAACAATCCCAGTTAATATTAGTATAAATCTCAAGTTTATGTAGCTTTTCAGTCCATTCAGTCTTTTTTAATGCTACCAATAGGAGGTCCTGAAGTCAGACATTTCCTAATTCAAAACATAGCAGCTTTAAGTAGATTTAATTAACGATACTTAATCAACAGCAATTTTTAAAAAAACAAAAAACAAAAATCATCTTTTATTACTTTGTATAAATTTATAAATTAATCCCAATTCAGTTAACTTGCCATATTACAGGTTAAGCATGTTAACATAAACACTATCATGATTAATTTGTGTGTAAAAATAGTGGTGGGCTAAAGCAGGTATGCCATGACATAAGTATGTCAGCGTTCCGCATGCGTCTCTTTATATTAGCTACAAGACATGTTAAGAAAGATTAACAGTAAGCTCCGGCACTCCTGAGCCTCCCACCTCCACATCTACTGTCAGATTAAGAAGAATAGCCCTGAATGATGTCTGTGGCTGACAGTCAGCTCTTTTGTACTCTCACATTAGAAACTGTCCTAAATAGTTTTGCTCATTTGTAGGTTTTACACATAGACTGTAGAGAAATGGACGTAATAGCTATGACGTCACCCATTGGTTTGTGGACTGCTGTTTTGAGGCCAATAGTATCGGATCTGTGCAGCGGCATCTTGAAAATTTGAGGTGCATGTTGGGAAGAAAAGAACACGGATTCGACTTATATGGGCATCCGGAGGAGTAAGAGGACGGAGCAGGGGAGGTTGCGATGGCTGGATCTCGAGGAAATTGCACGCCTACCTACCACAGTCTAGACCGGCAACCTGGTGATGGTAACCAAGTTAGCTGTTACGACTAACTATAACCACAGTTTTCTCTCCAGAGAAGTCGGTGTGAAACAAGTTCACAGCTATTTCCATACAGTCTATCTGTCCGCCCTCCTGAACCTGTGAATCACAACGTAGCCACGCCCTAATGCATACCCTGCTTTATCGTCAAATATAAAATCAGGGTTTTTGAGGTTAGAAATCAAGTGAGAAATTGGTGAATTATCCATTGACTTGTATAGAGACGGAGGTCCTTTTGAACACAAAACGATCGCCCCCTGGTGGCCTTTTGATAGAATACAGTTCTAAGTTACTTCCGCGTTGGCCTCATTGCGGAGGACCGGAACTCCCCACCTGGTTTTACAGCACAAGATTAAACAGCCACTGACCTCACATGTGTTGTGCAGTGCAATAGTATTAGTTCCCCCCATCATTATTTCTGAGGTGTATTCATCCATGGCACGCTTGCTGTCACCCACATATGGGACGTATTTAATCACCACCTGAAATGAAACACACAGAGACACATTAAGAAGTCTGATCAGCTGTTTTCTGTGACACATCCACAGATTACTCTCTTTCTGTGTGTGTGTGTGTGTGTGTGTGTGTGTGTGTGTGTGTGTGTGTGTGTGTGTGTGTGTGTTACCCCTTTCACACCAAAGCAGTTCCAGTACTGGTTTGGGGCCAGTGCTTAATTTGGAACCGGTTTTCAGACAAAGAACTGGTTCCGGGCCAGAAAAACAGGTTCCAGAGTGGCACCAGTTCTTTGCTGGACTAGAAGAAAGAACCGCTTACATTAGGGGGCAGGGGGAGGGGTTATTGAGACCAACCACAACAAACAAGACTGCGTGGTGAATAGATAAGGAGTAAATTATCCCTTGAACATTTGACTGATGGTGAAATTCATGTGTTGTGAGTTAGCTGTGCTCTGCCGGCTAACAACAAAGGCTAACAATCATCTCAATCCTGTTGAGCAGCACAAATACGTTGTGGTTGCGAGCCAGGAGCAACAGCTGTACAAACGCTAGTCTGCCATTGTTGTTGTTGCTGCTTCGGAGTTGGCACGAATCTTTATGGGAAAGCAGCGAACGTAACTGGCGTATGCGGTGACGTCATTACATGGCCCCGCAAGAACCTTGAGCAGTGGGAAAGCAAACTGGTTCTCAGCTGGTTCGCAGTTGAACCGACTGTGAACCAGCACCAACACCAGCACCAGCACTGGAACTGCTTGTGGAAGGGGTATGTGTGTGTGAGTGCATCTCTCTCACTCACACAGTGGTCAGGTTTTTCTCCAGGTTGGTACAGGATGGTGTTGGACTGCACCATGTCATCCACTACGTTGCTCTTGGAGATCTCTTTGGAGCGGAACTGCTGCGGAGCCGACAGGTTCTTCCCATCGTTGTTTCCGAGGTGATTGTAGCTGACGATGGAGGTCGGCTGTCAAGTGGAAAGAGGGCTTAATAAATTCATGTTGCTCAGGAAAATAAATGGTACTGTAGGGTTATCAGGAGGGACCCTTTTTATGCTTTCAGTGTTGAATGGTGAATTATCAGACGGGCAAGAATACTTCTTTCATTGTGACACATCACATTTTCTGTGATGTGTCACTATTCTGGTGTTTTTTGTTTTTCATGAGACCTCATTTATATTACATCCATAACACAAGATATAATTCATAGCAGTTACTTGCTTTAGTGATCTTCATCCCTCCTGCCTATGCATTCAGTCTCTCACCTTGATGCCTGCGCTGACCAGAAAGTCTACCAGCACTGATTTGATCTTAGTCTGACCAGACTTGAAGTCGTCTCCTCCAATAAATACCCCTTTCTCCACAGCCAGCTCGATGGCCCCTGGGACGAAGGTGTTCTGAGGAGAGCCGTTGATGTAGGCGCAGCCTTCCAGTATACTGGCCACCGCAAACAAAGTGGAGGGAGAAACCTCTTTGCCAGACTGATGGACAGTAAGAAAAGAAGAAATAAAGATAGTTACAAAGTGTAACATCACAGTACACTGAGGAAGAAAGCTTGACAACAAAGGCAACATTTCCCCCGAGACTCTCTTTAGATCATCTCTCTGTAGTGCAACTCCACTGCCGGCTTCATGACTATCTAAAATTGAGCTATTTGCTGAAGATAACAAGTCTGTGAAATAGATTATTATCATTGCTGACAGCAGTACAAGCATGCCGAAGACAGAAGATTAAATACAAATCCCAAGCTTTGCCACCCAAGAGGGGCAAAGCTTAATTTTCTGATATAAAAGGAGCTGCTTTTTTTAGACTGTTTCAGGCTCATTATAGCATTTCATTTACAAATCCACTGTGTGTGTTTGGGGAGCTAATCTTTTCATCCTCTAAGCTTTATTAATCACAAAATGTGATGGAGGATTACTGTTTGGTCCTCAGCATTAGTGAGAAATTAAAGTTGAATGGTGGGATTCATGACTATCGGCCACCAACACAAGTTTCATTATACATTTCATACTGAAACTAAGATTTCTGCCTGCCTGCTGCATCTAATGATTATTTTTATTACTGATCAATCTGCTGATTATTTTCTCAATTCATCAATTAATTGTTTGGCCTATAGAACAAAAAGCCTGTTGCAATTTTTCTAGGGCCCAAATTATGTCAAGAAAAGTTGTTTTGTTCAATCATGAATTTAAAAACCAAAAATATTCAACTTACTTGAATGTTACAAAAAGGAAAAGCAGCAAATTGAGCAGCTTAAACAAGGGATTGCTTGGATTTTTCACTTTAAAATAATTTAAACGATAGTCGATAGATTTATTTTCTGTTAATCAACTAATCAATTAATTAACTAATCATTGCAGCTCTACTTTAGTGCAATTTGTTAATTCCTTAATCAAACTCTCGTCATGCTTCTGCTCTCACCTGGATTGCAGCTAGCAGGTTCTTTGCGGTGTCATTAACCCCTGGTATGATATCACAGAAGCGCTCAGTATTGGCCGTCCACAGAACAATGACTTTGTCCACACCACTCGACTGACGGAAGTCCCTTATGTCAGCTCTGATCTGCTCCACCTGGAGGACCAATTCATCTTTCAGTCAAATTACAAATGACATCTCAGAAAACAGTCTAAAGCAGAATAAACTGACAAAGACAGGACCCTTCAGTAGTTATAACCCTAAGCAGTACCTGCTCTGCCATTGTCCCAGCGAGGACATTGTCAGCTCGACTCTCCTGGTTAGCGGCGATGAATTCTGGGATGTAGATGGACGGTCTGGGTTTCATGCGACTCATGTATGGTCGAAGCTGCTCTTGTAACGACCAGTCGAGTACTTGAGCACGCTCCATTGCACTGCCAAGATCCATTGAGGAGATATCCCAGCCTAAAAGCAAACACACACACACACACTCCAAGTTTGAAAAATGTGCTGTAATGCTTAGATATCTCTCATCTTCCAGAACTTAATAGACAGTGACAAGAATAGCGTGAATAGTTTGTAGCAGCTGTATAAATAGGCTGTCTATTAAAGTGCTTCCCTTATGAAACAACAGACTAGATTGCATTAGAGGACATGACAAGGGTCCATATCTGACTATCTTCACCTTAGGAAGGAGCTCTCTGGCCTTCAAAGCTGCCTTAGAGTCCGATTTCCTTGCCGTTACCTCACTTGCACACACACACATATATTTCTCAGTAGAGGTTAGACCCTGAGCTGAGTAGCAACTGTTCTTACCGTCAAAGACAATATCATTAGGGTGCACCATGGGTAGGAGGTCACGGAAGGGCACATTGACCTCACCCTCGAACCCTGATCCCAGACAAACAGTAGATGACTGAAGGAAGGAGCCGTAGTAGTTTGCTTTCTAAAGAATGTGGGAGAGAAAAAACAGATTTCATTTATTTTAAGTGCTAAGGAATATGTACTTGTTGTCAGGTTTATTATAAGTGTGCAATGCTGCATTTTAAATCCAATAAACTAAAATGGCAAACGGCCAAGCTGCAAAGAAGCGTAAGAAAGTAACAATACCCATATAAGGGGAAATCCTGAAGACCAGAGTTAGGTAAGCTCTTAACACTCTACTGAACATGTCAGCATAACCAGCTTAATAAGTCTGGGCCTCTGTATCAGGGGACATACAGTGGGCTATATTTATAAAATAGGACAAGAACATTCTCTATTAGCGCTTTAATGGTAGCCTCAGGTTTTCACACCATATTAAAGTATAAAACATGAATTAATTCACTAGACCCCTTTTCCTCCACACAATATGGACATGTTATAAAAAGGAATCATTTTTTTGCGAGTTTTAGCTGCATCACTACAAATTTCTGCTATACAGTAAAGGGTGGGTGGCCATTTTCCAATAAAACTACTAGCCTTGCTTTTTCAAAGAAGACCGGGGTCTTCATATGTGGACTTACCGCATAAGAATTTCAAGTCTATACACATTGTTTCCTCACACCATACTGAGATGAATGAAACTTGTCTGTGTGCGTACAGGCATGCTTGTGTCTCTTCTCACCTTTACACCAGTCTTGGTTTTCCAGGTAAGGCCCAGCTTGTTCGCCAGTACAGCTGCTGTGACAGTGGTGCCATTGTTGCCTCCCCAGCCGGCCAGCATCACACCAAGCCGGGGCACATGCCTCTCAGTGCGAAATGTCATGTCAGTGGTGTGGGGGGTCAGCTGTATCATCATAAGGATCAGAGTCAGTGGGTGACTAGACAGATAGCACATAAATAGACATGTGTACACAGCAACACAAAGCTTTGGGAGACAAAATGTGAAAGAGGCTCACTTACTCTGACTTTGTTCCCATCTCTGTGTACTGATGTGGTCTGGTAGGAATATTGAGCCACAATGTGTGTATCTGTGTACCTCACATTAGGGCTGTCGACATGAATGTTCTCTGACATGTTCTCAGAGTCTGCAACACAATAGGAGAGAAACACAAAGGTATGTCTCTGACTGTTAGTCTCGCGTGTGTACAGTGTACATGGCACCATGGGTGTACATTTGCATTTCCTCAACACGTCACACCACACTTAAAGCTACCGGTATGTCGAAAGAGGAGGAAATAACTTTACCATGCCTCACTAACTGAAAAAAAATCTCTTAGCAGTTCCTATCAAACCATTAAATGCTATTTCATCCCATTGAACACAGAGAAATAGATAAGTTAATACATGAATGACTCGCATTTCTGAACCAAACCTACATCCGGAAACCACCTCACCTTTCGGAGCGAAGATGTTTGTCATTTTGTTTGAATGAAGATAGTTTTAGGGTGTCTCGGCTGAAAGGAAAAACACAGTCCTTTTCGTCTAAAATGTGCTGGGTGCTGTCGACTCTTCTCGTCCGACTGGTTCGCCTGCGCACAAACGATTAATCCTCCCTCGTTAGTCAGTTTCAGCTCAAAGAGCCAATGAGACGCTTCCATTTCACTTACATAACCCGCGAGGATGATGGAGAGGTTTACTCACCGCGTGGTTACAGCAGGTAGTGAGGTTATATCACGATGATCTGTCAGGTTCCTCAATGGCGGGATTTTGCAAATAAATATACAATTCCGGATAGTTGTGATATTATTAAGGACGGGCTGTTTCTGTGGCTGTTTCTTCTTGAAGGTGTTCCAGGTTTCCCCAGAAAAAAGTGTCGTTTATTTTCACTATAATTGCATCCAAGTAACACAATGACATCATTTAGACATGGGTTTATTATTTTCTGCAATAAAACATGTAAATACAATATCTTTATCAAATCGGGGTCCATGGTCTAATTTGTGTCAGTGGGTCCTTGATGGGAAAATGTTTTTTGGACCACTGCTCCCACAAAGAGGCAAACATGATGCCCTCTAAGTAGGCTACCTATGCAAAGGAGAGAACATACCAAAGTTCTATTATCACTGTGTTGGGTATATCAGGATGAAGCGCCCTATAGATTGCCTCTGTATGTCCATCATGGCTGGCCTTTCTGTGGAAGAAAATGTGATATGGCCTCACTGCCCAGTAAAGAACCCACGCAAGATGACATGTAGTTTCCTATGAGTTACCATTATAATGGGAAGAGCATGAGGTTCTGCATGGGTGCCCTTCTAGTGAAAAAGAGTAGAGAAAATCCCATGTAGGGTTCCCCTATAACATAATGAATTAGGTGCCCTTTTGAAGAAAAAAATGATCCTCTACAGTGCCCAGGGACCCCAGGTGTGAGAAAATATGCTGCCCTGACAAAAAAAACATGGTGAAGTGAAGAACATAAGAAACTTTGCCCTACAAGAGGTCCTTATAATGGAGTTAACTGGCCATTAGGGTAGAAATTAATGCATCCTTTGTAGTACATTCAATTGATTTTGGTACTACTCAAGAGCCATTTTGGCTTGTTCTATTGTCTTGGTCAGTGTGGTATAAGCTGTCAGTGACAACTGTAGATCATCTTACAAACTGAGGGCTGAAAGTGATCAAGACCAAGTTAGAAACAGATGTGGAGAAAGACGGCTATCAGATCTTCTGCTGTTTAACATTTACAAACTGATGGCCAAAAGAATTCTCCTTTGATTTTCACCAGTCAATCATTATTTATTATTCTGATATAATCAAACACAACACGTATGCAATGATGAATAATTGTTAATTATTTAAATGGATATGGCTGATGTGATGTGTTGTCAGTGGTGGAATAAAGTATTCAATCAATCAATCAATCAATCTTTATTTGTATAGCACCAAATCACAACAAAGTTATCTCAAGGCACTTTACACATAGAGCAATTAATTTTAAAGAGACCAACATTCCCAAATGAGCAAGCACTTGGCAACAGTGGCAAGAAAAAACTCCCTTTTAACAGGAAGAAACCTCAGGCAAAGCCAGACTCAGAGTGGGCAGCCATCTGCCTAAAACGGTTGGGGTTAAGAGGAGAGAAAGGAAGGATAGAGGAGAGAAGCACAATGAAAATCAACAATGAAGCTCGTAGGTCCGGGACTGGAATCTGTCATCCAGACGTTTTACAGGCCCAGATTACCTGTGAGACGAGAAAGCACAGACAACTCCGGGGAAGAAGTTTAGGTTATTGAATGTATTAATAGTACATGAATGTTAATGGATAATGGATATAGATGGATGGATAGAGAGAGAGAAAGAAGGAGGAGGAGAGAGGAGCTCAGTGCATCATGGGAGATTCAGATCCTTTAGTTTAAAAAATACTCAATTATAACAAAAAAGTCCTGCAAGCAAAATCATACTTAATTATTTGAAGTAAAATGTAGTGAAAGTATCAAAATAGGCTATCAATTTCTTCCATTTGGTTTCTATTTTATTGTATATGACCTTATTAGTTGTTATCCATCAACGTGTAAGCAGCATTTAACTATTGTAACTGTTGCTTGCTTGTTTGTTTGTTTGACTTTGTACATCACTTTGCCTTACATTGCGGTGTATGAAAAGTGCTATATGAGTAAAGTTTGATTGATTGATTGATTGATTGATTGATATATCTTTATACATAGTTCCCTCAACTTTAGGATCATGCATGAGTGGCATTCCCAAATATGCAGACAAAGCAATCAATTTAATCAATTAGTTTTTTAGGTCCAAAGAGTCAGATCTGACCTCAGTCCAACTCACTTGATGAAGAGCAGACTGAAGCAGAAAGGCCCCAAAACAAGCAAAAGACATGATATCAGTGGGTATCAGTATCATTTGTCATCACGAGACATTCAGATTATCCACTTCTCTTAAAAAACAACACAATTCATTTAATATCAGTTCTTTGTTTTTTCATGCCAGTTTTGCCAGAGTTGGGCTGGATCAGGGAATTAGCATCACTCAAATTCGACACTCATATTGCTATCAACAGAATTGACCATTTAAGATAATCCCTTGCCTTCCCACTCTTGGACATTCCTCTTACAGGTAAGACCATAGAAAAAAACATTTTATCTCTGGTATGCTGTTAGACATCCACCTGAGGGCTTCAGCCACCTGGAGCCTGAGCACCTCTAACCCATCAGTGACATTAACCAGACAACTGAACTGGCAACATGTAAGATGACCTTTGCATTCTTCTGACATAAGATATGACCCCTGATCTGTTGACATATAGAGATAATGGAGAGATAAGCTTTGTTAAAAAAGTGGTATAGAAGAGATATGTAACATCATTGATTATTATAGAGTGCAACCCTGATAGAGAATTCATGATAAAGTTAAGGCCAAACACCACCTCACTGTTCCTTTTACATACAGTTTAAAAATGACTGGGTCTGCTAAAAGAGACAAAATAGGATACATTTGAGCAGATAAGGTGTCTCAGAGTTTTTTCCTGCCCAACTGACAAAAACATATTTGGAGAAAAAACAAAGTGGACAAAATTGGTGCAGGAGAGGCTGGGATATTTAGCGTGATATTCCTTAATATGAGTTAAGCTCCAATCTACAATTTCTATAATGCAACTTGATAACATATTTCATTATGCTGCATTCATGTAATTTGAGATGCACAGTATAGAAAAGATTCAGATTCATACACATATTTTCAACATATTGAAATGGTATGATTGTGGAATTGGTTGATGTATTCACAAGGTAGTATTCCACCTATTGAACTGGGCTTCAATTGGGTTCTAATTACCTTGAGTGATGTGTCTTTGGCTGATATGAGGTATCCATATTTGTTGCCTTTTCAGACATTTCAGGTGCAAAGTTAGATGTATCAGAGTTTTCAGAGGCTGAGTGTTCAAGTTGTGCTTATGAGCTGTATATCAATGTGAACAATATTTACAACTCAGGAACTGGGATTTATGCTAATTCCCAAAGAAGACCCTTCTTGTCAAGCACAGTATGGTAAATTTGTTTATTTTTTAGTCACATTATATATTTTTAATTTATTAATTCACTTTAAGTCTTTATTTTCCTTTTTTAAATGATTTATATTTCTGTTTTATTTATTTATCTATTTTTAGTCACGCCACAATATTTTTTCACTTTTATTCTTATTTATTTATTTATGTCGGAAATGTAACTATTAATTGTGACGTTGCAGTCGCTCCGTCTAACCGCTCTCTGATTGGACAGCGCCTGTGTACGTAGCAACGGTCCGGAAGATGTCGCTCAGGCCAGTCCTAAAAAACTTCCGCCTTAAGTTGTAAAGAAAACATAGCAGCTAAAAGGCAATCGACGGCATAACCAGCCCATTTAAGAAGTCAGACCAAAGGTAGATACAAGTACACATTTGACACACATATTCTTACTCACATAGCTGTCGTAAGAGCAGTTTGCTGACGCGCTTTAGCTCATTTAGTGATTACAAACCTACAATTTAGTGTAGCTAGCACGTAAGCTACGCTGGTGAGTGCTAGCAGTTCGCTACCATCGATTTGCCCGGCCCATAGGCCTCAATTGAAAATCTTTACGGCTAGATCGCGATAAATGTGTCATTGTACTCACTCAGCTGTCGTTGGACAATATATTTTTGATAGTTGTATCTCCGTGAATAAAACGGCGAACCTCAAGTTGACGGTCCATCAGCTACTTTTGTTAGCCACGTCAAGTTAGCTGAGAAGCTGCTTTTACCTACATCCAGTTTTCTGCTGTTTATCGCGTCAGACAAACGCTGATGTTACTGTGATGCTTTAAAGATTATACAAATCATTAGACAGCTCATAGGTGGTGTCGTTAGTGGTTAAAAGTGTATTCAGTTAAGAATTGAACTACACAATCAGTGTCATCACTTTGTCAATAATGTCTTCTTGCTTATCTTAAATCTGACTCCATCAGTATATCAAAAACATTTTGAAAAATATGATACGAAGGCTTTGCTTATATTTTAATTCCAATTTTCTTAATGTTTTAAATGATACACATCATAGTTGTTTAGTCACCATCCAGGTAACAGATAACTGTGCCACTCCCCTTTTAGAGGTTAAATAAACTACATGTTCTCTCTTCCTTGTTGGTTAGTAAAGCTGGTAGGCCCCATCTGTATTAACTTAGTGTTATGTATTGGTTGGTGTATTTTTAACAGTGTACATACAGGTTAACAAGTAACAGAAAACTGCAGTACAGAAATGGAAATTATATATTGAGCACTGACGAGTACCGATGCTCTCCCTTATCCCCAAATATTGTTGAGAGGAACTCAGAATTGTCTTGGCACTAATTGGCAGCCTGATGGGACTGACCAAATAACTCAATATCGATATTTTGACAATATTGAAGGGATCACTAACAGTGCTTTCACTAAATATTTACGCAATGATAATTTTGATCAGTAATCATCAGTAATGTGGATATAATGACTAAGTGCATAAAGGCAGATATTAGAACAGTTTGTTAAGTTCACAAATGTATATCAATTTACTGTAATGCAGCCTTTTAAAAGCAGGAAAAGACAACACTTCAATTCAAAATCTAAGACGATATCTATAAAATATCACAATATTACTATATTGCCCAGCCCTAGACTGACTAAGTGTTTATAATAACTATAACACTGAATTGTATATTGACACAGATGCATGAATGATGGCTAATACCTGATCCATTCCACTTAATCAGGTCATTATCTGCACAAGAGCTGCAAAAATGAGTCAATTAATCAGTTTGTTTCTAAATAATCTGACCGATGAATCAGATTTTGAGGCTTTTTTTTCTCTTAAGAAAACAAAAGTTCAAATATTCAGGTTCCCAGTCTCTCAAATGTGAATATTTTCTGGTTTATTTAATTTTCAATAGAATAATTTTGGGGTTTGGGCAACAGCGGTCAGCATTTTTCACCGTTTTTCACCATTTTTCAGCATTTTATATTCAAACAACTAACCAAACAGATTAATCAATCATGAAAATAATTGTTAGTTGTACCCCTAATCTGCGCCAGTATATTGGATCTGTGCATTCTTATTAATAACCAAAATTGAGGGATTATTACTTCTTTGTGTTTTATATTTTAATGTCAGAAATTGATATCAGCTATCATATCATTATCACCTTTTTAACTCAAATATTTCTGTATGTATTAGCCTCACAAATAAAGTATCAGTTGAATAATCTGACCCTGATACTCACCGTCTCTAAGACTGTAACCAATCTTCAATTAATTGTTTCTGTCATTATTCTTTTTCAGGCTCTTGTCACTCTGGGCCTTGTGTGTTTTTTAAGAGGGTGTGAGTGTGAGTGTGTGTGAGTGCATGTGTGAGTGTGTGTGAGAGCTGCAGTTTCCTCCCCACCATTTCACCAAGAGCTGCTCCTCCCTGGAGGATGACAATGGAGGAGATGAAGAATGAAGCGGAGACAAACTCCATGGTATCCATGACGCTGTACGCTGTGATGTACCCTGTTTTCAACGAGGTAAAACATCTGATTGTTGACATCAGTCAATTTTAATCGATAATTTGATGTGGCGTGGTGTTTGCTATTAACAACATAAGATATAGGCAAGACAGCTTTATTTATATGGTGCATTTCATACCCATGTACTTTACATAAAATGAACATTTAACAGTAAGAATTGGAAGCATGAAAAAATACAATTAAAAAAAAAACAAAAAAAACCAAAATCCAATCATAGTAGAAATTGGAAACATTAAAACATACAATAAAAAAAAACAACCCACAATTATAATAAAAATAGAACAAAGTACAGTAAAATAAGAAAGAGAGAAAGAAAATAAAAAGCTAGACTAAAGCAGTGCATAAAATATGAAAGTGCAGTATAAAATAATGATTTGCTTTAAAATGATTAAAAGAACATACATAGTGCAAGTGAAAGATTAAAATTTAAAGTGCATTAAAAGAGCTCAATCATAAGCAAATTAAAGATTTTTTCGGATTTATAAATGTCCACATTTGGGGGCTGATTTCACTCACTTTTAGTTGATGACTTGATGTGGCGTGGTGTTTGCTTATAATAAGATAAAATATACTTTATTGGATAATGCTTTGCTCGGATAATGAGCAACATCCTTACAGTCATTTATACTCCAGATGATTACACTTTGAACATACTCAAGCACTGCACAATGTAGAGAGCTGTGGTTTGTGTTTGTTGGTTCTGTTCTTTTAAATCCTTAGTCATACAGGATTAGTGTGACCTTGTTATCACCAGTAGATGACAGTGTTTTCATACTCTATGAATCTTCAGCGCTATCTTCACAAATGGAGGCAACTGAAAGAAGTCAATTCATGTTTCTAACTAACACAGCACAGAGGGCAGCATGCACTTTGTCAGCAGGAGAGACGCAGAGATTATTCAATTATCCGAGGCTTGAAGTCACAAAATGTAGATGTATTGTGAGACCAGCTCTGACTGTAAGTTAATATACTGACAGATTATTGATACTGCAGAGGAGAGTAAGGAGACCGAATTATTATTGAAAGGGCAAAATGTTCTCTTACAGTGTGACTTACATTTGTTTTAGACCAGTGTAAATTTACTTTTGCGATAATTCAACAGTGCTAGTAGACCACATATCTTAAAAACACACTGTATATTGTTACAGTTGCTTTTTCAAAACAACTTCCTTATACCATAGAGGTATGACTGTTAAACTGGAAAAATCAGTTATCCCAAACCTTCCATGCTACAGTACCTGTTGGGTAGCTTTATATGATAATATTATTTTACATCCTGTTAAGATGAATTTGTTATTACACCTACACCCACACATGCTGACATTGGATTTCCATGTACTGTACAAGTTTACAGACTACTAACTGTGCAAATATACTTATGCAATATGTGCAATAATATATTTCCCCTTTTTTATTATTTGTAATATTCAGCTTTTTTCTCTTTTTTTTTATTTCCACATTATTTTTGAGCCATTGCAATGAAATTTAATGTGTGTGTTCTCCTTTTTCATTAGCTGGAGAGGATCAACCTATCAGCAGCTCAGACGCTCAGAGCAGCCTTCATAAAGGTGAGAAAACGCATGAGCCACTTCCTGCTATAATAATGTCTAGTTTGTTTCCCTATTGTGGTCTTTTGCAATTACATTCACATTTTAAGCAGAAGTTCTAACCAATATTTTGACTAAACTTCACTTCTTTTCTCATTATGCCATTATTAAGATATATATAATCATGAGGAAGTAGAAAAAAGGTAATTCTGGTTAGCAGCTGTTACATTTGATCATTGTTCAGTTAGGTGATCATACTGGTTTTGCAAAGCCGTCATATTAGTCACTTGTTAGAAAAAGAGTCAAAAGTCAAACTGTCTGCACTTGCTGTAGTTTTGCACACTCACTAGCTCCTTGTACAATGAGGCATTATTAGTAACATTATGAATTAACTCACTTTCAGTTTTGCCTCCAAATAAAGAGGTTTAGATAATCTGGGAAAAGGTGCCAGTATGAATGCCTGACCACTAGTGTTTGGTTTTATCTCTGCGCTCAGAGATCTAGTTTGATGAATACAAGTGTGATCAGAACTGATCCCATGATCAGAGATAAGAAAACAAAATTGAAGTTGTAATAAAGTGGAGCTTTCATTTTATGTTTTTATGGTTCCAAAATTAGAGCCTTGCTGTTTTCTCTTGTATTTTCTCTTTTTTTACCCCCCACGATTTGTTGGAATCTATTCATCTCTGGCAACGTTTCAAATTGATTGACCAGCAAAAAAGAAAGAAACAAAAAAAAAAAGATGTATAAAATGCACAAATATTGATTTTTCTTTTTGACAGTCTTTAATCGACCCTCATCTTAGAAATCCCCTTTGCGTACGCAGTACTTCCTGGTTTGTCTCGGGCTCCTTATCCCACTTGAAAGCGCTGATGATACAGTAGACTACAATACACAGAGGGCATATATGAAGAGATTAAAGGAGCTCATGTGAAGCAGACTGTCTGTTGTTTTTTAGGATGTTATTTTAATTTTCCTGCAACTTCAATGACATTTTAACTGAATAATTAATGAAGTCATATGAAATGTTTTCATCAGTTTTTCAATGATGTTCATTATGCTTGAGCGCCTCCAGTCCATTTACGTGATTGATACTCAAATGAATGAACTTAGTCGGCATCAATATAACATCAAACGTGCTCATCTTCAGACCGGTGTTGTGGTTTTACAGGTGATACCTGACAGTAGCCATTAGAGGAGACTCTGTTGATGGCTTTTATCTGTACAGCTCTGTGATTATACTGGAACAATAACAGCGAGGCATAGATCACCTCTGTGTTGCTGCTGATGAGCAGCAGCGTTCGCCGTGTGTGCCGATGAAATATTAATCAAGCAGACGTAGCTTTGTCGTTATACAAACCAAAGGGAGATGTCATCACCTTACAGCTGTTTTACGACAACGTTTGCGAGTGTTTAGTTCTCTTGTCTCACAGATTGCTCTCCGCTACCACGGCTGCTTCCTGGCTGGTGTAAATTCAGGGTTTAATTATTTAGGAGGGGAGCTTTTGTGCATCTGACATTCAGAGTCCTAGCTTTGTTCTCTGCAGCTTTGTGCATCTTCTCACTTGTATTGGATAAGAGAAGCTCTATTTTATGTTCCTCTTACATGTGAATTGTTGACCCCCTTTTCACCCTTGTTGCATAACGCATCTCACTCCCAATCTGAAACTCAACTTCTCTTTAAAAACGGCACAATAGGAGCTGTGATTAATGCCCTGTTCTTCTTTTATCAGGCGGAGAGGGAGAACCCTGGTCTGACTCAGGACATCATAATGAAGATCTTGGAGAAAAAGAACGTCCAAATCAACTTCACCGAGTCTCTACTGCGCATGGCAGCTGATGACGTGGAAGGTGTGTACTGAAATAAAATCTTCACACTGAAATATTGCAGTGGGAATCTGTTGTGTTGTGTCTGTCTGTTGTTTCCAGTCTATTTCCAGTTAATTTGTATATACCGGTGTTGTGTTCTGACTTACCTGTGTTGGTCTATTTGTGTGCATCCATTTATCTTAAACAATCAAGTCACTGGGACCCCCTTTTTTTTCTCCTGCAGAGTTTATGATTGACCGGCCCGAGCAGGAGTTCCAGGACCTCAATGAGAAGGCCAGAGCTCTGAAACACATCCTCAGCAAAATCCCAGATGAGATCAATGACAGAGTACGCTTCCTACAGACTATCAAGTGAGTGTGAGCAGCGTGCAGACACACTGCGCTGTTTTAAAATGCAAGCGTGCTATGTGTGGTATGCTTCCCCAAAAAATACCATTTAATGTTGGAAATGAAAATACCTCTGGTCCAACAGCTGAACCCCCTATTAGCAGATGCACCGATTACACAGTATATTGCATTAAAGCTAAAGCCATTATTGTGGAGGACAGGGAAAACAAATCACGTTTTGCTTAGTACAATGGTCACTTAGCTGTACAAGCTATATTGATTGACTGCCTTTTGTCTGAATTCGTGTTGTGAAATCCTGTTTGCTCACTGGTGTTGCCATTGGTTTCCCTACAGAGACATAGCCAGCGCCATAAAAGAGCTCCTGGACACAGTCAACAATGTCATTAAGAAATATCAGTACCAGAATCGCAGAGTGAGTATAAAACAGACATCACATCTGGTTACTGTTCACACTGTGTCCCTCGTTCCTAACATTATGCTTCTGTGTTTATGTTCTGCTCGACCAGGCTCTGGAGCACCAGAAAAAGGAGTTTGTGAAATACTCCAAAAGTTTCAGCGACACCCTCAAAACATACTTCAAAGACGGAAAGTAAGTGTGTCCATTACGTTGTGTATCATGTCACACTGTTCATTGTAGTGAAGTTGTGTCAGTGGTGCAGGGAGAACTCATTGTGCATGTTAGAGGGAGACTATTCAGAGTAACAGGGACACTCTATTTTAATGAAGCGGAGCCAGATTAATAATAGAATGATTCATTAATTACTTGATTTGAAAACTATTATGATTATGAATACTTCTAAGTTAAATGTTAAAGGAATATCTTTGACATTTTGAGAGTCTTATCACCTCAGCTGGTTGCACTAGAAGCTCACAGTGACAATAAGATTTCAGAATTTGATATTAAGTTTAAGGAAAACAAACATAGACAAGCTAACAGTGATATTAAGTTTAAGGAAACAAACACAGAGAAGCTAACAGTGATATTAAGTTTAAGGAAACAAACACAGACAAGCTAACTGTGATATTAAGTTTAAGGAAAACAAACACAGACAAGCTAACTGTGATATTAAGTTTAAGGAAACAAACACAGACAAGCTAACTGTGATATTAAGTTTTAGGAAACAAACACAGACCACTGTTTAAAACATAAATCTACATCATTTGAGGCAGAACCTGCTCAGAAAAAAACAGCAGAGCCTGAAAAACTAATGAAAACAGCGCCATGTGATGTCAACATTAACAACGTTAAAATCCTCAGACAGGTAACTGTGCTGTTACTATAGCAACAAGTTTCAGGCTAACCGGCTCATTGTATATGAACGGCTAGGTGATGATAGCGGTGATGGCGCTCGGTGTTGATTCTGTGGCACCGCACCACACATTGGTCTATGTATGGGAAACACTGGCTGTGCATGCATGTGAACTACTACTTTGAGTAAAGATACATGGCAACAAATTCTCAAATGTGAGGAGATCAATACCTACATCATGGGATTGTTGTTAGTATACAGTATAAAGCAATATAAAAGCACCATATACAGCCTCTGAAATGATAAAAGAGGTGATTCAACAGTTTAGGGTCAACAAAAATTAAATATGATAAGGTCCATGGAGGACATAGATATCGTTGCTAGGAGGTTTACATGGAGAAGAAAGGATATGGTGTTTGCAATGTGTCAGCTAATCAATTGCTAACCAAACCTGCTGTATTTCTTTCGAATGTCAGTGCAGTAATAGCTGTGCCTCGCAAGAGTGCACAGTTTGTTTAAACAGCGTCCGCAAGAGCCTCTCCATTCTGTTTTCCCAAGTCGTATTTTTCTTTGTTCCCAGGGCAATAAATGTCTTCATCAGCGCAAACCGGCTCATCCACCAAACCAACCTCATACTGCAGACCTTCAAAACCGTGGCCTAGCCCTCAGAGACCACAAAGCCCTCCCCTCCGCATAACCCACCCCCCACCCCCCACCACCCCTCATCCCGCGGGAAGCAACTGCTAGGATGGTGGAAGCTTGAAGAGCGCCTGACCCATATATGTAAATTAGAAAGAGTTGATTTTAGGGTTGGGGTCGATTCCATTGGAGTCAAGATTCTAGATTCCAGTTCAAGAGACTGAAAAGTGCCATTTGTCTTTTTTTCAATGAGGATTTTCCAGTCTTGAAATGGAACAGAATGGGCCCAAAGTCTGGTTGATTGATTTTATTTGGACAGTTTTAATTTATAACCCCGGTCTTGTTGGGAGTAGGTGAGGCGAGGTGTTTATTAAAGACTAATTGCCATTTTTCTAATATATTCATGTTGATCATTTTACTTTTAGCTTTTCAATCATGGCTACACATTTGAGAGCGCATTCAGTAGGGGTGCGTCTCGGTCGTCTATACTGGTTTTCTCTTCTCGCCTCCCATTTGTGTTATTTTGCCCTGGTCTGTACGCACAGGAGATGACAAAAAGCACTCGACCGCAGGTGAAATAGCTGCGAGGAGAGGAGAGGAAGCAATGTTGGACATTTAAGAGGCAAACCCACATTTCGTTTCTCTTTATTATCAGACGACAGAAAGCCAAATGACTTCCAGCACAGTGTGCGCCTTACCAAGTCCTGTAACATTCCCTCCTCTCAGAGTGTAATGAAGTGGAACCAGTCTCTGCTGTTGCGGGATGTAGAGAGAGAAATGAAAGTTCTGTATTTAACTGATACCTGGTTGCAAATGTTCAATAAATAGTTTCCAAATGATGATGCTTTTTTAAATGTGTCCGAGTCCAATATTTGTCAAGACGACTTAGTTTTGGTGAGTGAAAATGGTAATGTGTTTGAGTGTGAGATAATTTTAGGCCTGTGCCCCCTGTGAAGCATTTATAAGCAATGTAAAACATGTAATAAATGGCTTATAACCACACTATAATATCTTATAATAATAATTCCTTTGGTTCCAAGAGGGCCTTTGCACTGTTAGTGCTGGGGCCCTAAATAAAGGAGAATTCCTGCAAATTCAAAAGGGCCTTTGCACTGTTTAGTGCTCGGGCACTACAGATATTAACAGTAACACATCTCATCTATGTGTCTATCTATCATGCCAGATGTTTGATTTTTGTATCATGTACTGAAAACTAGAGAAAACCAAATGTACAAAATATTAGAAGAAAAGCTGATTAATTTAGGAAAATATGCACAATATATATAATTGATCCTGTTTTTCCATGGTCACAGGGATAGCACCTATTTTGTGCAGTCCTGTGAATGAGTTGTATCAAAGTCATTTTTTATGTGTAGGAGTAATTTCTTACCTTTTATTTGGTCATTCTGGTCATTTTTGGTCATTTGTTATTTTACATTATAAACTGATTGTTGTAGCCTATTGGGGACTCCCCCGCTCTGCCCCGAAACAACTAAATTCACCGCACCTTTAGGCTGTCAAAAATGCGTTTGTTTTGTATGAAGAAAAATGAGAAAAGATTCCTGCATATTCAATAGGGCCTTCGCATTGTTAGTACTCAGGCCCTAATAATAATAAAAGTTGTTTTCTTTGTAATGCGCCATAGGATGAACGATCATAATGTGAAAAGGGGAGATTGGGATTGTTATGGTCATTTCAGGTGTGTAAATAATCTATGTTATCTCCAGCATTACTGCCCTTGTACTTGGTAGGAAAGCACATCCTTCTATGAACAGATGTTTCCTAACAGTACCAGGCTATTTCCTTGATACTTGCTACTCTCAGCTGAAATACTGTTGTTTAGTTCCGCAACACACAAGGGTGTTTTCAGAGTTGCCTGGAAACAAAATCCTGCAGCAGCACACCAAGAAACTGCAGAGGATTTTCTGTATGTCAAAATACAATATTATACAATGTATATATATATATTTATTTATTTTTTATTTTTTCTTCTCCCTTTACAATTCCTTTTTAAGTTGAAGCCAATATTTCCACCCGTAATTAATAATGTGCATGTATGGTTCCCAAAGCTAAATAAAGTCTTTCCGCTTGCCCTTAGTGATACAAGTTAGTCTCTCCAGCCCGATTCAGGTAGATAACTCTTTTATCCACATTCCCATCGATGGAGCATCCATACTCTTCCAGCACAGTGCAATTGCTCTCCTGACTTGAAGAAGTCCGAAGTCCAGAAGTCTAGTTTGTTTCGAGGTTGTTTCGAAGTCTTTTGGATATATTCCAAGCACACAGAGTTTGGCATTTAAAGGCGCTATAGATATAGATAGATGTAGATAGATATCTATAGATAAGTATTTAGACCCTTTAAGATCCCATCCCTACATATTTTAGTATAGTTAAAATACTTTGCTTTAAATAACAATTTGTCTAATATGTTTTTATTTTTTTTTAATATGAGCTAGAAGGAAGGCAATGAGTAAGACATGGTATTGTAATGATACTGCCTATCAAGCCAAGTGTAGATACAAGGCTGAGTCATGCTGCCATCTGCTCTTTGTTGGGTTAGAGTAGGATTTAAAGGCACCTTAAAGATAGTTAGGTCAGGGCAAGAGTAAAGTGTCACTTATCATGTAATAAGCATGGCACAGCCTGATACTGCAAGGCTTAGTGATAGCTCAAAACATCATTTAACATGAATACAGGGCTTCCAGAGGACTGTTCACCCAACTTTTGTTTATGGTGTATTAATATCTATCCCACAAAACAAAAAAAACCCTAATTGCATAGTTAACATGACTCATTGTCTCTCATTGAAAAATCCATAATCAGTGAATAATAATATTGTTAATTTCAAAAGTTTAGCTACTGTACTTAACAAAAGATGTCCATTCTCAGTCACACTTGTGTGAGCTGCATACTGGAAGACAATTGACTTGGGGGTGCTTGTAGGTCCACATCTTAAACTGAGATTTTAAGAGACTTTCCCCTGTAAGGAGATGAATGTGGAAACCTTCTAGTGTCAAACTATTGCACATATATCATTCTGCACAGTGAAGTCAGCAAAACAATTCTTAAGTAACAATACTTTAAACTGGGAAAACACATTGCTGTAAGTACAAGTGCCTATCATTAGTTTAATAAAAGTGATTTATGAAAGTGTGAGTAGCATTTTACTGTCGTTGAGGTGATCATAATTTTACTTTCATATAAACTGTGGGGTATTATAAGATAATCATGTTTTATGTGTAAATGTAATATGTCAATTATTTATAAAGTAACTAGTAACTATAGCTGTCAGATAAATAAGAGTACATTGAGTACAATGATTACTGACCTGCATCAGGTCCAAAAGCAATCTGAAAAAAGCCTCACTTAGTGTCTTAGTTTCCTGCAAATATTGACCGACGCCATCCAACACT
Source organism: Scomber japonicus (assembly GCF_027409825.1). NCBI lineage: Eukaryota > Metazoa > Chordata > Actinopteri > Scombriformes > Scombridae > Scomber > Scomber japonicus. Next base: position 12,186,500 of record NC_070593.1, on the reverse strand, counting down.
TAATTGTGGTTTAGGTCAATACTAAGTGAAACACCTTTCTCAGAAACACCCATGAAATGAACACAAACATATCCCTTTTTCTGAGTTTGCACAATGTTCCCATTAATGTTGCCAGCTCTAACTCTAAAGCACTTCAAGGGACAAGGGAAATGATTTACTTAACTCATACATGACCTTCTATTATTTCACAATTATCAAAGTAATATATTAACCATTAACTAGTTAGAGTTAAATATACAGTATTTCACAAAGAAGACAGATAGACAAAGATATTCCCTGAGATCATTATAACTGCTCACAGGAACAATGAGCTATTTATTGATTTGTGTAAACCCACCCTGCTTACACACTGATAAGAAATCGCATGATCATGATTCTCGTTGGCCTATAAAAGTTGTACTTCCTCGTGGTGTGCCATGTGTGTGAGTTTAAAAAAAGTTGCAGAATACATCCTCCCCCCATTTTTTATCAGAGACTGTAATCTGCAATTTAAATAAATGATTAACACTTCATGAATCCAACTTTTTTTCTTATTCACCTTTTCACCCAAGTTATTAAAAAATAGAAATAGAAAAAAATAGACATAAAAATTGCAGACTAGGAGACAGCTTCTTTCAGTCACAGCAATACAAGCAGACTTAAAGAAGCCACGATGTGTAGACGTTTTATGTGATTATAGCACATTTTAAATTATTCTGATGTTACATGTTTTGTTTGTAGCAAAAATTGACTCTCCTGGTAAAAATAGTGCAGTTGATGGCTTTCAGCCCATTCTTCCAATTGAAGACAAAAAATGTAAAAGTTAGATACCAGCTGGTGAACATAGTGGAGCATTTAGTAGCCAAAGATTCATTGTGGTAAACTAATGTAATTGTGTAATTACATTTAAAAAGAGTATCACATCTGCCACAGTTCATTTTTGATGCTAGAAAGGGGGTTGATAATTATCTGACAAATCTTAATTGGTTTGTTGCTATGAAGAATTAATCGATGCACCAGCAATGAGGTCATGTGGTAGGTTTGTCAGTAATTAAAGCAGTGAGACACACAAATTGTTTAATCAGGTTAATCTGATTGATGCATCAGCATTTTAAAACTCCACTAGTTCTGGCTTAGCAGAACCCTTTCTAAACTGCAGCTGAGCTCACATGCTAAATGACAGGCACAGCAGCAAGGTGATAAAATGATAAACAGCATGATGCATTGCCCCCATGTACCACTCCAAAAATCAACAACAACAACAAAACCCAAACACCCAGGAGAAAACACATGACTGCACAGATTAGTAAAGCCATACCTGAGACAATTGAAGCTGTTTCATTTGTCTCAAAAAACAAAAAACTTATTGTCATGCAGTGCTGGTGTTTTAAACAGGGGAAGCTCACTTTACATCTTCATCATAAAATTTGTCATATCGAAGCGAGGCAGTAAATAAAAGGAGTGTTTAATTGAGGCTGTTGTATGCCATAGAACCACAGCAACACATACCTGAAAAATATTTTCAAAACTAGCCACTAACCTGCCCAATGAATGACTGAACAAACTAACGAAACTTGAACAGGTTGTGTTTTTTATTTACAGTGTGATATGTACAAATGTACGGGAGAGGATTAGGGCCAGTGTGGGAAAAAAAGTTAGTTCTGACTTTTTTCTCAGAGTTCTGAGTTTAGTCAGGGGTCACAGTGGCCCTAATCCTCTTTCGTACTACAGAAGAATTCTGACTTTAATCTCAGAATTCTGAGTTTAAAGTCTGAATTCTGACCTTTTTTTCCCACAGTGATATACAGTTCCCTACAGAGAAGACTGGGGGAGAGCATTATTTCCAGTAAAGGCTGATTTTTACTTCTGCGTCGGAGCGACGCCGTCGTTGTCCTTTCGAAGTTCTGCGTCGAGGGAACGTGTTGCTTGTGTGACTGTGTGTGTGTGGTTTCAGAGGAGTCTCTGTCTGTATCCTTGTTTATCTTCCGGTCACGGTAGCATGTAGCATTGCGCTATGCGCGTTAATAACAGAAAACACATACCTTTTGTTTATTATTAATAAATAAAGCAACTGCTGGAGGAACTGACACTTTCACCGGACCAATCACAGCCCTTGCGGTCCGCGTTGCCGTGACACGTAGTTAGGATTTTTTGGAGGTGCACGTCAGGCTATGGCGTAGGGGTCTGCGTCATTCCGACGCAGAAGTATATATCAGCCTTAAAGCATATCATTAACAAAATGTAAATGGCATAAGGCAATTGGTTACAACCAGATACACCACATAGTACCTGCATTACTCTGCAGTTCCTCAATAGTTCAAAAGACCAGGATTTATGGTGGCACTTAGTAAAATAAGATGTTTAAAAAAACAATGGCAAAGATGCCCCCTGCCCCGATTGTAGCAGCATATTATTAAATACCCCTGCCGTTGAAGGTGCTCATTCATCATCTTCCATGTGTCATTCTGGCTGTCTGTCCTCCAATCATGAGCTTTTCGTCTCTGAGTTCAGCAGCCCCACTCTCTTCAATGCCTTGTCCACATTGGGAATCAGTTTTTCGTGGAAGTCCCACAGTCTTTTGTCTTCATGGAGCTGCTCGAGTTTCAGCGACCCCTGCAGAGCCACACGGACGTGAATGATCCGACACACTTCAAGTGGAACCTTGTACCGCCGTCCAAAAGTTTTGAGCACTTCATGCACTGAGGTCTGCTCCACTAACCTGTGAGGCACAGATACATACATGTTGAATTAAGCACAATTCTTTGACTTTACCTATATCTGTCATGGCTTACAAGGCATGACAAATTGGGGGCTTGTCCTGACAAGCTGTGATTTGTTGATCTAGTGACTTAAAAATGGCCTAGTTGAAAATGTCAGTAGGTTTTTCTTAAGTGACAACAAGGGGATTGCATTTGATTTAATCAGTGCACCTTTTGGTCATGTTTGGTACTTTGAAACTGATAATGTTACAGAAATCCAACATCCAAATCCAGAATTACCATGATTTTCCCATACTCATTTATGTCAGGTATAAGATAGAATTGCTAGTCATTTACTGTACAAGCCTATTTAAAATAATATTTAATAAAGCAAATGCATCCATGACTGCTGGACAACAATCAGAAAAGCACATTTTTGGGCTGATGTTGTGACTATCTTTATTACCTCGGCTGAACTATCATCTTATGCGGGTGATATATGTTTCTTTGGGGCTCCTCCCTGTAGATGTGCTCTAGAATATTAATTCCATTCACCCCTTTCCACTGAGGTAGGTCAAACTTCTTACTTGGCTCGAAATGGTGCTTAGGAAAGATATGGTTCTCAATGAGGAACACCCCTGTCTGGAGAACATAGACACAGCATAAAGGCGGAAAGAGAATATTAATGAATATCAAAAAGTATATCAAAAGATTTGGATACTAATGTCTCAAATACACACCCAAAACAACCTACATTTGGATGCTGCTGTTCGAGCATGTTCATCAGAGGCATTAGTCCATTGTGCTGGTATGGCATTATTATCTCATCAATGTCGTTCAACAGGACGTAGCGTGACCGGTCCATCGATCTGTAAATGCACTCATTAAGCGTGGTCAGCTGGCCAAAGTAGTGCAAGTCCCCTCCATGCTCTGAGTGGAGCCAGCCACGAGATGGATTCAGATGCTGGTCAATGGGCCAAGGAACCATCTCCACAAAACCCTCCTGGCTGTAACTGTGCAGCAGGCGGTTAAGGTCTGGGCCACAGCTGGTGTTATAGATAACCACTCTGTTCACACCAAGCAGCCTGGAGAAAGGTAAGGGAAATATTAAAACTTTAGTCAAAAAGTTAGTCAAGTTTAGCTATATACACACAGGTATAATAGAGCTGTGCTGACCTGTACATCTCCAGAGTCTGTGCAAATTGAAGCACATTGTTGTAGTCTCCAAACAGGTTGGAGATACAGACTGTGAAGTCAAACTGCAACTTTTTATTTTCCTTCCCGTTGGTCTTTTTGTTTCTTATGGGGAGCCACATCTGCTCAGGTGCAAACACTTTTTCTGACTGAGGCAAAAGAGTGACATGTGTAGCGTTGCAGTTTTGAGGAATCTGACACATGACATCTGTAGTGACGAAAGGAAAACCAAAGTTGTCTGAATGTTGTAAAATTGTTGCTGGAGTTCTTGTTCTTGACAAGTGATCTACACAGCAGAAAAAACAGTGAAGGGGTTGGATGGAGTCTCTCCTGAATATACCAATGATGCGTATATCCAAACCATTCACTCTTTGGTCCATGAAGGCTGACACCAGCAAGTGCTTGGTGTTGGTGAGGGGGGTGATGGTCTGCTCAGAGAAGTGACCAGGGCATATCTTTGGAGGTCCACATGGCTTAGGGACAGACTTGTTTGTCCCGGGTGCTCTCAGAGTGGTGATGATGATGATGTAAATGACGATGAAAGTAATGAGGAAGAGGAAGAACTTCGATTGCTGAATTGCCATTTCCATCCAGCCAAAACAAGATGGATTCTCAACCTGATGCAGAGTTAATAATCACAGTTAGATACATTAGACATTTGAAGAACAAAGCACAATGATGGTTAAGGCTGTGGTGAATAAATCAGTGAAACTTAATTCAAAATAATAGTGGAATCCTGCCATGATGTACGGTGTTGTATGCTGTACAGATTGTAAAGCACCTTGAGCCTCTTTGTAATTTGTGATAATGGGAAACTTGAAGTTACCATTTGTTAAATTTATTTATTTTTTATTGTTTTCCCCGCCTCCCCTTGTGTTCCTTTGTTTGTCTCTCCAAGTCTGTGTGGTGGGTGTGGTGCTCCTTCCCTCACTCTGCTGATCGTTATTTGTTTCATCCTCAGTGGTTGTTATTGTGTCAAGCTGTTCCTGGTATAGTGATTATTTCCTAGTATTTAATTCCTTGGTGACTGCTCTCTCCCTTTCTGGTGCTCTGGGATCACAACTCATCTGCCTTCCTGCTTTCCAGCCCACTAACCAACCGCCACATTCTCTCAGCCCACGCCATTATCCCTCATTCATCACCACCCTCCAGCCATCTGCCTCACCCAGCTTCCGCCCTGCTTCCTCCTTCTTACTCTGCTACCCTGGCAATGAATCCTGTTCATTCATCTTGATCCTAGTCTGGTACAAATCATAACATTTGGTCTCTTGTACTGGTCATGCAAATCCATGCAATAAATTTCCCTATAAGCTTATAATGTTGAATTGAATTGACACAGACTGAATTGTATTGAAAGGCATATCTAATATTTTGTCTACATACATATATATATATATGTGTGTACACACACATACACACACACGCACACACACACACACACACACACTGGGTGTGAGTGAGGTTTGATGCTCAATAGCTAATAGTGACTGTGTTTCACGTGAGTAACAGTACCATGATGCACATAGTTTTTTCTAATCAGAAGCTTGTGTTCTTCCTGACCAGCCTGCACACTCCATATATTTGAATTAGCCCATAAGGCTATGTCCAGGGGTTCAAGAAATATGACAAAAATTAGAGGTGACAGAGGCGATCCTTGTCGAACGGCACGATTTAGCCTGATTTGGGGTGACATAATACCATTAGTTAAGACTGTGGCTGATAGAAATGGTGAAATCTCCCCTTAAGCTTCTTCCAAAATAAAATAAAAGTTTAATAAATACAATAGTGGGTGTTAGGCAAAGTTGATGTCTTACCTGAAATGTCTAAAATGTTTTCACATCAAGATGCGTCACAAAAAACAGACAATCAGTAGACAAACAGTCGCACTGCACATTGCGTTAATTTCCCCTTAACTCTCCCCGAATTGGAAGCTGGCGTTCCCCTTTAGTGCCGAATCAGAAACTGACGAATCGGAAGCTAACTTCAGCGTCGTTTTTTACGGCATCATTCCAGTAACGTTGTTTCATGGTATGTTTTCATGTGTTGTCAGTGTCGCACTCTTCTTCTCTGCTGGCCCCCACTGTCCCCTCACCTTCGTAGCAGGTGAGAAAAGCTTTGGCATCCGCCGCACATGAGAACTCATGCCGGCGCTTGTTCTGTGAGAAGGTCATCGTTGCTGGGTATCGCAAGGCATATTCCACATTACGCTTATGGAGAATTCGTCTCACCTCCTCGTATCCCCTGTGGATAGTCTTGGAAGAAAAAAATCCTTGTACCGTTTATCCAGTTTGGATATTCTGGATTCTGCCTCGGTAATTCTGCAGCCCAGACTTTTCACTGTTTCATTCACCACCTCAACTCCCCTTTTTACCCCCGAGACGTCCGTTGCTAGGCTCTCGAGGATAGTTTTGGTACCCTGCAGTTCAGTTATCACGGTTGTGGCGTCTTGTGGGGGTGATTCCGCCATTTTAGGTGCATCTGCAGTCTCCTTGATGTTCTTGCCACGTTGGTTTTGAGGGGGGTTACGGGTAAAATAGTGACTTTTTACCGACATATTACTTTGCAGTTACTGTTTTGCCAGCAGTACACGTACTGCTGGTGAAATCAATCACATCACTCCCATTCTAAAAACACTCCACTGGCTCCCTGTCTCCCTCCTCACCCACCAGTGCCTCCATGGAACTGCCCCCACATACCTCAAGGACCTCCTCACTCCTCAGACATCCACACGTTCCCTCCGTTCTTCCTCCACCCATCTCCTTAAAACCCCAAGGACTAAGCTCCACACAATGGGAGATCGGGCTTTCTGCTCCGCCGCCCCCTTGTCTTTGGAACGCCCTCCCAGACCACCTGAGGGCACCACAGGCTACTGACACTTTTAAATGTGGCCTGAAAACCCACCTTTTTAAAAAAGCATATGATTGCTGATTTTATGTGTCATTTTTACTCTGTAGCACTTTGAGATTGCTTTTATGAAAAGTGCATTACAAATAAAAATTATTATTATTATTATTATTACTTTTGCAATTTATATTTACAAAAGAACGGGGAAATCTGCTAAGCTAACTTGGCCCGCTTCTCCTAAGCAGCCATCTTGGGCGAGTTAACACCCACACAACTCTTTCTCTACTACTTAATGATAATGTCAATCTCTGGATAAATACAGTCACAATGACATGCAAAAACACAATCACATTACAAATCATCTCTAACCCTCGTGCTCCTGACACAGAACATATTTCACCTGAGTAGTCACACTGCCTTGTCATTTACCAGAGCTGGAGACTTGGACTCCTCTGCTGTGAGACTGTAAATAATAAAGATTTGAAGGAAAAAAAGCCAGGGAGATTGACTTGGTGACCCATGAATATTTAAAAAATGCTAGACTTAATGTATTGTGTTGCGAATCCCACTGACTAACTGTTATTTTCATGTTTTTTGTTCTCATACCATGTCACTAAGGCTACGTTCACACCACAGTTAAAAGTGACCTGAAAAGTGACCAAAAGTATATACAACTAATTGGCAGTGTTGATTTTAGTGTAAAAAATTTAAAAAAGTAAAAAATGTGCGATGTGTGTAACTGTGTGTAGAAAATAAAGTGCGTAGTGACTGTAAGTTATGAACAGAGTTTTTTAGCTATTATTATACAGTGTGATGTGGCAGTGGCAGGAAAGATTTCTTGTATCTGTCCCTTCGACAGTGGAGCTGTAGCAGCCTGTGTGAGAAGGTGTTCCACTGTACGTCCACTGTGTGATGTAGAGGGTGCTGGTCATTGTCCACGGTCTCAAAAGACTCCTGCCTGAGACCCAGTCTCTCCAGGACTTTCATCACATGGGATGTGAGGGCGATCGGTCTATAGTCAGCTGGGTCGGATGACATCGACTTCTTGGGGACTGGAACCAGACAGGACGTCTTCCACAGCATCGGGACATTCTCCTGACTCAGACTCAGGTTGTACAGATGTCTCAGTACAGGAGACAGCTGGCTGGCACAGGTCTTCATGATCCTAGGTGTGATGCCATCAGGGCCTGCTGCCTTTCGCTGATTTAGTCTTTCCAGCTGCCTCTTTACCTGGCCTGTAGTCACCATTGGATGGTTGACACTGGTGTCCCCAGTGGGGGAAGGGGAGGAGGTGGTGGAGAAGGAGGGGGGGCAGATGGAGAGGTGATGTGCAGGAGAATGCTGGGGGGTGGTTCTAGCCATTTGGGACAGTGTGGGTGTGGGGGGGGGCTGGGGGTGTCTGGGGGTGCGGCTTTGACGTTATTCTGGAGCAACACCCATTAATGATCAACTGAGCATGCGGGTCACTTCAGGAGGCCACATTTAAAAGTGTAATATGAACAGCCAAAGGCTACGTTCACAATTCCGCTTGCATACAACTTGCTGAATTATAGAAACCCATATTCAAACATTCTCTGCAAACAGGGAGAGACTTGTTGAAGCTTCAAATATGTTTGTCTTGCAAGAGCCAGGGGTAAAATTACAAAATGGTGCTTGCACCTAACTGTCTTAAGATAAGACTTTATAGCTGTGTGGTTTGTTCTAACTGCGGCTTATCTATAGCTAGAAGTCCTTTTATAGCAGATTTGAATCTTGTTGTTTGACTTTTGTTAGTGGAGTTACCATCAAGTTTACATTTGGATAGCAGATTGTGCCTTTAAAAATATTAACCAGAACAGCAATTCATCTAGTTGCAGCTTTAATTTTCTGACCAGTTTTGCCGCTTTGAATTTGTTCATCTTTAAAGATTTTCTCTTTTCCTTCCCAATTGTTTTATGCCTTGTAGTTTTTTAAAAATTTAATTTCTTTGTAATTATGGGATTTGAAGAGCTATATGTTATGCTCTGGATCAGAGAGGTTGTCATCATATCAAAAGCAGATTCTTTGTTTAAAAGCAATATGTATATGCTAAATATCTTTAAAGGAGCATCTGTTTCACCACTCAGGGTTTTTTTGTTTTTGACAGCTAATTGTTTATACTTCATTCAGTCAAACATAATAAGCTGAGTTCTTCAGACCAATTACTTTGTGCCTTGGGCTAATGACGCAATTCATTTACCCATACAATAACAAAACCTTCACCACAGTGTATGATGAAGATTTGCCTCGTCCAGCCTGCAGAACTTGTTGCTTTTTACGGTGTGATGTTTAAAAGCTGCCAACATAACACACACGCACATGACACTATGGTCACTTTTGGGGACATTAAATAGACTTACATTCATTTTCTGGATACTTACCATAACTATTACTACTACTTTCTAAACCCTAACCATAACTGAACTCTAACCTTAACCTCTGACCCAAAAATCAGCCTTTTCCCAATTGGTGACACGGCTTTTGTCCCAAAAGTAGCCTATGACTGAATACACACACACGCACACAATCACACACACACACACACACACACACACAGACATAATACCCCCTGTGATCTTATTGGGCGGGAACATCCTCTTCTGTCCCCTTTCTCTCACAGAGCATGGAGCAGAACACTGATAAACTGATAAACTGGAAGGTTGAAAGTTTAGTAGCTTTCTTGTCATTATATTTAGGGTCAACCATATAACAGAGGGTTCATTAGTTGCAACACAGGTGTAGCAGGAGTGAGCAGTGCTTTGTTGGTCTCTCCTTGATAACAGTAACAGCTGTCACCATGTGTCATACAGGGATATAATGTTCAAATAGCAAAGGGGCAAGTACTCAGCCCCCCCCCCACCCCCCACCCCCCACCCTCAAACTGACAACATGTGCATTATAAAGACTGATTGACACTACTGCCATGAGCAAAGGGCAAAAGCTTTAGTTTATATTGCACCTCATATACAGTGCATCCGGTAAGTATTCACACCCCTTCACTTTCCCCACATTTTGTTATGTTACAGCCTTATTCCAAAATTGATTGAATTCCTTTTTTTTGCAAATTTATTTTAAAAAAACAACAACTGAACTATCGCATGTACATAAGTATTCACACCCTTTACTCAGTACTTTGTTGAGTAGGGCTGGGCAATTATGGCAAAAATCAAAATCACGATTAATTGAACTTTTAACCTCGATTACGATTAATGAAAGATTATCTCCACCCTTGATAAACAATTATGTTTTTCTTTTGGATTTTACACTGCTGCCCTCACTCGATATTTTGTGATATTTCCGCACATGAGTATCTTTAGGGAGTGAAAATAATGATGTTTTAAGGTGTGACAATGTGGTTAATGTCTAGTTTGGGCACAAAACCCACTTGATTAGAACTATGAAAAGATCATGGTTTGGGTTAGAATGATCACTGGAGACAAGTTAAGTTCAAATTCCTTAAAGATATGCAACCCTTACTTGTCATGGCAACAGTGAACACCACGATTAGTTGATATGAGCAAGATTAAGTCGATTAGTGTTTCTAAATGTCGGTTTCAATTATTTTTTGATTAATTGCCCAGCCCTATTGTTGAGGCACTCTTGGCAGCGATTACAGCCTCAAGTCTTCTTGAGTACCTGTATTTAGGGTATTTCTCCCATTCTTCTCTGCAGATCCTGTCAAGCTCTGTCAGTTTAGATGGGGAGTGTCGCTGCACAGTTATTTTCAGGTTTTTCCAGAGATGTTCAATTGGGTTCAAGTCTGGGCTCTGGCTGGGCCACTCAAGGACATTCACTTGTCCTGAAGCCACTCCTTCGCTGTCTTGGCTGCGAGATAGCACAACTGTATAGGGCTGCGCAATATAGATCAAATCATATATTACAATATTTTTGACCAAATACCTCGATATCAATATTGCAACGATGTTGTGGGGATGCCTATTGGTGCCTTCAAAAAATATCTGCACAATGATATTTTTGATAAATAATAATCAATAATGTGGGTATTATGACAAAGTGGGTAAAGGCAAATAACAGAACAGCTAGAACAGTCTTGAAAATTACATAATTTTACTGTAATGCAGCCTTTAAAACCAGAACAAGACAAAACTTCTGCCGTATCACAATATTATAATATCCAAATTCTGGGACAATATGTAGTCTCATATCACGATATCGATATAATATCGATATATTGCCCAGCCCTAATCTCTACAATAGATGTGATGTCAGCACTCAATAATGTTATAAACTACATTTTCCTCTCTGCTAGACATATGGCGCTAAAATAATCCTTTAACTTGCTTAAATCGAATGTTTGTAGCTACCTACGGGCATTTTGTGAGCATTTCAGTCCTTGGTTGCCTATTATGGCACTGATTGTTTTTCCCTCTGGTCGGCGTGGTTGCAAATTGCACTCTGTCTCTATATACTGACTGATATGGATTCTTGTAAAATACATGGTAAATGTCACAAGTTACAATCTAAATCAATATTTCAAATCAAATTAGGCATTGCAGCAAAAAACGTTGGTAGTGCATTTAGGCTGTGGGGTATTTAGCTGTAATGGTCAGAGAGAGTTGATACAGAATCAGCTTTTGGAGGAATGCAAGCTGCGGTGGCCAATCACAGCCGGTGATCAGACTGATCAGAGGTGTAAAATTCAGCCACGAGACAATCCCAAAACTTTTACCTTATTGTTCTCTGTTTTTTTGCCTGCACCTACTTTTAAGTATTAAGTATGTTAATATTTTATATGCATGAATTAATTTAAGGATGTTGCACTTTAAGTTTCATGGGACATTACAGGGTAAATGCAGGCTCTATTATTAAGTGTTAGAAAGATAGGCCTTTCATGGCTTTGGATTTAAACTTATACCTTTTTCTGCCCATCATGGCACTGTGTGTTCAGCTGATCTTCTTAATAGTACTAACAAATTACCAGAGTCAGAGTCTGATGTTTGAGTCTGGTGCTCGAAATATTCCATAAATCCTTTTAAGGTGCAACATGTAAGATTTAGCCAGACATTTAGCTTAAAACATTCAAAATTATGAACTGAATGTAAAAAAATAACAGATAATAGTCTGACATAACATCAAAACTGTTGTGTTTTGTGTAGCAAAGATATCTACTGAAGTTAGCATAATAACCAGCTAGCACCGGCCTGTCCTATCTTTTCATACCACTTTTGTATTTCAGGGGTGATAGTGAATCACTGTACCATCCAGTCTGCCTTCAGTCCTACATGAGAGGAAGAAGAAGTGGCGCTGCTCAGAGCCAACCGAGCAGCTAGGACTGACAGACTGAAACCATTTAGAATCTCAATATGTGGTAAGTTTACCCAAATAAAGCCTATTAAAGTTGTGCCAATGTTGTCAGAGATACAGCTGGTGCAGCAGCCTCTGCCTAGGGAGACAGCTGGCCATTTCAGCTGCATGATACAATGAACTCATCTCTACAGCTCTTTGGTAATTTACCGCTGGATTTAATGTCTCAGTGGCATTTTGATATCATGATGATGATAAAACACAGATTTATTGTGAACAGTAAGCTTTATGCTACATTCAGTAAGTGGTAATGGGGGAAAAGGGAGGGGAGGGTGATATGCTGCCCCCTATTTGTTTGAATCTGGTGGCCAATTCTTACACATTGCACCTTTAAAATTCCTTTATTTAAAATGAAATGTGTTAGGGTTATTGGTTCAATTGTACAAATTCTGAGAGAGCCAACGCTCAGCCAGGAAGTGCTGCTATTGTAATAGGAGCTCCATGGACCCTCAAATCTTTGAAAAACCTACTTTCTGATACACGGAGAGAGAGTGAAACGGGGAGAGGAATTATATAGTATATTATATTTATGATTATTATTTATGTTTAATAGGTTACTTTTGACATTACAGCTGCAAAATAACTTTTTCTCAAAACCAATGAGCACTATAACTTTGTCATCACCGTTGGTGGCAGGAAACCACAAGTTAACAACCACAAGATAAAAACCAAATCTAAAAGGAAGTGTTTGAGTGCAACGACTATGGTGGCACAAAGCTTGTACACGCCAGACAGAAAAAGAGGAAGAGTTGAAATTCATGTATTAGAACACCTTTGTGCTTGCATTACGAAAGAGCTGCTTTGTAGTTGTATGAATGCGGACTCATGCATCAGTTCAGGGAAATGGAGTTGCAAATAAGTTTTTTCAATCATTATTTATTTTAAAATACTTTCAGCTACACTTGTTTTGCAAACATAGGTGCATGCCTTTTAAAAGTGCGCAGGCTACACGCCACAGTAACTTGGATCGCGTTTATAATAAATTCACAGTGAGACACAGTGAAATGTTAATGTACCTGTTCCGGCTCAGCTAACACAACACCAAACTAAATAATTTAAAAGAGCTATTAAAATTAGAAACTCAGTAGGCTACGCAGAGTTGCATGAATTGTGCAGACTATTTGGAGATACAACATGGTATTATGTGTTATATTCAGATGTGCAGAGTTGGTTGATTCAGTGACTAAGCGAAAGCAAAAGTGCACTCTGTGTGCTATAATATGATATCTGAAATATATTTTAGTGCTGTAGGACTAGAGTAAAGAGAGTAAACGTGACAAACTTTACTATCAGTAGACACCCGCAATAGACTGCGGATCACAGCTGAACTTAACACCAAGTACTCCGAAGCTATACGAATATCATTTCATGTCTTTAATATTAAGATATTAAATATCAAGAGACAGTCACTTACTCAAAGCTGTTCCCCTTGTTTCAAGTATATAGCTGCCGGATAAAGACAGACAACGTTGAGAAATATTACAGGTTAATCCCTGTATTGGTCTCATATCCAGTCCGTTAGGTTTTACTTCTCATTTTCTCTGTGTCATCCCTTGTCCTTACTTTCCATCTGCAACTCCGGTTGTGTGTCCGGTTATATGTCTGGGTGAGGCTTGTTTCTGGGGTGGAGCGGAAGCTTAAATGTAATCAAGAGTATTTCTGCCACAAACGGTTCAGGCGCTTAAATGAGTCAAAAGATAGGAACACTGTGCTGCTGCTGCTTATAAGTCATATTCTGTATGGATCTGACGCACTTGCCCCGGAAGTGTGTGTGTGTGTGTGTGTGTGTGTGTGTGTGTGCGTGTGTGAGGGCGGGGGCAGCCATAAGAGATAGCTCTGGATATTTTTTATTTTTTATTTTTAGGAGCAACAGTTCCAAGATAAGCCTTAGGCACTCAGCACTCAGACATTTAACACACACACACACACACACACACACACACACACACACACACACACACACACACACACACACATTCTGAAATGAATCCTGCTCCCTTCAGAGTATGTGATTGTGCTCTTTCACTACCTTCTCCCTGTCAAAACACACTTTTGAAGTTAATTTTTTTTTACAGTTAAAAGTCAATAAATGAGTCAGAATGAGTCAGAATACATCTCAGCATGTACCAAATGATTTCTCAAAAAAGTTACACAGTGTAGAGAAATGTAGGCTAATGATTGATAAAGCTTCCGCCTACAGTTGGATTCCATTAGTTATCCTTATCCTTACTCAAACATTGAAACACCTGGTTTGAGCAGTGATAAAACACCCTTGGCACATTTTAAGGCATTTTTAGCATTACAGCTAGGTTTCCTTGATTGTGTCTGTGCTTTTTATGTTAGGATGTGACATTAGCAGGGTCCTATAAAAGTGCTTGCCTTGGTTCTTTCCAAAAAGTCACATATGGATCTTCTCTGAGACCATTTAATATGGATGTTTTGCAACATAGACCACATTTTAGGTTGAAATCTGATAATCTAACCTATGATAAGTAACCTACCGCAGCTTGATGACTATTTTCAGAATCCCGAGACGACACAGTGAGTCGATCAGTTCGATGATACTGTGTAGGTGAGACAGGGGTTAGCCCCTGTCTCACCTAGACAGTATCACTCTGAACACCTTTGGAAATTAAAACTCTACTAAATCATCTACCCTCAGAAGAAAAATACTAATATATAATAAAGAGCCACCACCTTACACAAACAGGAAAACCCATACTATTTACAGAAAACTGTGGATACACTGGTGTTGTATGTCTTGTGTTTGCCACACACTTTTAAGATCTCATAACACTTTTTAAGACACTTCTTAATTATGTATTGGTCATGTTTATTATTATGTTTATCAATCAATCAATCAATCAATCAAACAAACAGCTTTATTTATCCCAGCAGGGCAATTCAGTTTACAGCCTCAAGTCACATAGAAACAACAACAAAAAGACCACAAGATAAAAAAAAAACTAAACAAAATAAAAAACACAAACAAACAAACAAAAAAATAAAACAAAAACAAAACAAAATTAAAGCTGCAAGCAGCGTTGGGCAGGACCTCGCCCCCTTGCGCACATCGGGCCGTGGCGAAGCGGAAAGGTTTCCGTTAGGGGCATTTAGATGTTTTCAGACCCGAGCTTTAATCGGACACTGCAAAAAGTAGATCACTCACACACACACATATACACTCTCACTCACACACACACATATACACTCTCACACACACACACACACACACACACACACACACACACATATCAGTCAATAAAGTTGAACTAGAAACAGAAAACTGAGGCACCTTTTCCTTATCAGGTATCATGAATCATTACAAGTTTTCTCCACTGGGTGGCACACTAAGACCACAAATGAATCTGGATGACTGCAGAGCGCAAATGAGCCAGTCAGCAGCATTTAAAAGCCTGATGGCCAAAGGAACAAATTAATTTGCGAAACTGAACCCAATTTTCACCACGCTGCTGCAAGTGATGATTAGTTATTGGTAGTTGAAGTGAGAGTTCATAAAAGTTGTTTTCCACCAGCAAATGTCACCACAGAACAAACATTGACCCTTCACTCCTCCTCTATTGAACTTCCTGTACTTTCATCTTGTCAGATAGCACTTCACAGCAATATTTGATTAGCATCTTTTGCCATAGTCTTAATGTGATAAAAAAGGATTACAAAACAGAGTGGGAAAGGCCTCACAAATGGGTGAACAAACATCATTTATTATTCTTAATATGTGCACAGATTACAGGCACTTAAGGGCTCAGACAGCACAAAAAGCTGCATGTAATAGCATCAGAAAACCATGAATACAAAATGGAATGCTTATACAATTAGTAAAGAGAATTGAGCATGATAATAACGTAACATAATAATCAGGAGGTAGCCTGCTTAATAATATCAATGAACCAGCTATGAAGTGGAAAGTATACTGCACAATACTTGCTTTCACTTTAAAATACATCTCTCACTTAAACCTGCGTGACTCTGAATGTCAATGCATTGCAGGTGTGAGGTCAGGACTCTTACTGTAGTGACCAGGGTTATTAGCTGTTTTTTTTTTTATGTGCGTCAATGTTTCCGGTTTCTCTGTTTCTCCTCTGTTGTGGGCTGTTCTTCTTTTGTATGCAGACAAAAAATTAACTTTTTGGTACTGTAAAATATACTAGATTGACTGACATACATTCTACATTGTACTATTAAGATTCACTGAGTACTAGAATTTAAAAATGTATAGGCTTAGACATTTATTTACATATTTTAATCATACTAATAACTGTGGAAAGAGAATGTTTTATTAAAGAATTTCTCATGCTGATGTTTTACCATGACTGCACATAAACCTAAAAATGGTAAGTACATTTTAATTAATCTAATTAATCTAAACATACAGCATGTTTGAATTAAACAAGACAGAGTTAGAACAGCGAGAGGAGATAGTGATGGTCTGCAGGTGCTCCTGCCACTTCATATTGGACTATTTTGGAGGTTTCATGGAGGTGCTTTTTCTAAGGAGGTGCTTCATGACCGAATATCTTAGTGTGTAACATAAGTTATTGCCTCTCTACATTTGTGATAATACATAATATGCACTACTGTTTGAACCGCCTTAACTTTCCAACACAAACATCAAATTGGGTCCTCATTGGCTGCCGGCTTTATGTTAGTGGGTAGGTTATTTGAATATAGTTTGAAACATGGTGGCGAGGCTGCTTATGAACAAACGATGAAGCTGTTATATCTGTTGAACATTGTTCAAAAAATATTTTAATAAAACAAAGCACTCTGCACATGCTTTGTACAACACAACTGTGTTAATGTTAGCCTTCCTGTTGCTATGCTTTTCATTTTATGGCGTTGTGGAAATAACTGCAGTGCTCAACGGTGTGTGGACAGGATTTGTTGGCAGGATTTACATATATATTCATAGCTGTGTTTTTATTATTGTGTAACTTAATCACCTGAAGCTAAGAATTGTTGTGTTAGTGTTAGCTTAGTTCTGTGCTTCCCAAACTGTGGTCCACGGGCCACTAGTGGGCCTTGGATTTAGACTGGTCTATTATTATTCTTGCTTTGCACTTTAAGCCATTTCCGCACTGACATCAGCCTCAAAGTGTTAGTTTGGCTGGTAGTTGCTGTGTTGTTTTCTTTTCCTTCCCGTTGGTCTTTTTGTTTCTTATGGGTAGCCAGATCTGCTCAGGTGCAAACACTTTTTCTGACTGAGGCAAAAGAGTGACATGTGTAGCGTTGCAGTTTTGAGGAATCTGACACATGACATCTGTAGTAACAAAGGAAAAAACCAAAGTTGTCTGAATGTTGTAAAATTGTTGCTGGAGTTCTTGTTCTTGACAAGTGATCTATACAGCAGAAAAAACAGTGAAGGGGTTGGATGGAGTCTCTCCTGAATATACCAATGATGCGTATATCCAAACCATTCACTCTTTGGTCCATGTAGGCTGACACCAGCAAGCGCTTGGTGTTGTTGAGGGGGGTGATGGTCTGCTCAGAGAAGTGAACAGGGCATATCTTTGGAGATCCACATGGCTTAGGGACAGACTTGTTTGTCATGGGTGCTCTCAGAGTGGTGATGATGATGATGTAAATGACGATGAAAGTAATGAGGAAGAGAAAGAACTTCAATTGCTGAATTGCCATTTCCATCCAGCCAAAACAAGATGGATTCCCAACCTGATGCAGAGTTAATAATCACAGTTAGATACATTAGACATTTGAAGAACAAAGCACAATGATGGCAAATGATGGGTTTTATCATTATCATATCCCTTTTATCCAGATAATTACTTTAATCACTTAACACACGCCCCTGTTTTTTATGCTGTTAGCCTAAACGACATGCCCAAGTTGTGAGCAGCACAGATCCCACATAGTTTGAGATGTGTCTGGTATCATTGGAAAGGAAACACTCTCAGGATTCTTGTAAAAGTGTCTGTGTGATTCTGTGACTTACTGACAAAGAGTGGCAGAGGTTACAATGATGGGGTTGTTTCCTCGCCCATAGGTTTGCCTATACAATGACATGTGTACAGACATTCAGGGACCTCTCAGCAGGATATAGACCCAATGAGGCCACAGCCACAGGTCTTGGCTTCATGCAGTCCAAATTTGGAGTCAAAAGACCAAAAGATGAATTTTTCTGAATTATTTTTCAACAGGTATGTCCATGCGTTTTCCTCAGGTCCTTTTTGGAGACTCCAAATGGACACTTGGTTACCAAAGCTGTATAACCGCAATCAAACACCTATAACTTCACATCCCCTTTGCCTACAATCAAAATCTTGGTCTCTAATGAAAGCTGACGCCATATTATTATTATTATTGTTAATATTATTATTATTGTTATTATTATTATTACATATAACCATATTTTTTTGTTTGGCCATATCTATCTATCTATCTATCTATCTATTTGTTTATTTTGGTATAAGTCATATGTTAAGTCGAAGAAGA
The DNA here is from genome assembly GCF_027409825.1 of Scomber japonicus. Taxonomy (NCBI): domain Eukaryota; kingdom Metazoa; phylum Chordata; class Actinopteri; order Scombriformes; family Scombridae; genus Scomber; species Scomber japonicus. The sequence continues at coordinate 12,167,970 of NC_070593.1, read as the reverse complement.
ACCAACCGTGTACCAAAATGCCGAGTGCGTAATGATATATGGTCTATATGGTTCAACTCTTTTACGCACAGGGCGCACGCCGGTTACGCTTGGAGTTTGTTTATGGACAGCCAAACCTAATAGCTTAGTGTCATACACCGTTGGAAACCTCTGACTATTGGCTAAAAGGTTATCAACTTCATTTCACCGAATATTTCCATAGGCTAGAACAGCAGTCAATCAAAGCCATTTCGTCATTGTCGTCGGTCACATGTCCTCATTGGCTTTGGAGACATGTACTGCCTAATCCTAAACACCGATTGGCTTGTGTGTGGTGTCGTCAGAAGCAGAAGAGGCTCACGGTCGTAAACATCTAGTCACGTGTACTCTGAGATGGACGCGCAGGTCAGGAAATGACGTAAACGGACCGTATGTGGTTTGTTATTTGTGTTATTACGTTACGTGTTTGACTAAATACATGTTGACATATTGAGGAAAGTATTTCGGTTTTATGGAAACGGATTTCATATTTCACAAGAATGGATATTTGGCGAGCTGAACAGAAAGTGCTGAGTCATAAGATGATCGTTGTGGATAAAGGGAAGACTTTGAAGGTATGTAGGCATTATAGCTTTACTTACTTAGCTCAGGGGCTAGCCGAGCTAATCGCTAATACTATTACGGCTGTGAGCAACCATATAAGTCGTGAGTGGTCTTGAATGAATCAGGACAATCTAAGCTTTCCAACGATGTACGGCATGAATATATATGTTTAACGGTTGGTGTTTAAAACATCCAGAAGAACTTGTGGCTACCTCCTAACATCCGTCCCGTTCCGTAGACGGAACAACGTGCGTTAAGTGGTTAAAATTAAGAGTGTGTAATGTTGTGTGCATTGCTCGTTGAGATGAACCTACAGATAATTCTCATAGGACACTGCAGCGCCCCTCGGTTTTTACAGAGCTTTATAGTATGTTTCAGCTAGTTTTTAGCTGTCCAGTTGCAACGTTACTGTTAACCCCTCTCATAGCGTTGTTTTTGGCTGCAGCAGGCAGCGGTTATCAAAAGAAGCTAAAAAAAGCTCAAAAAACCCACAGCAACAAAGGGCAAACCGACGCAGTTCCTCTGTACAATGCTGCACCTGCTGTTTTTATTATTGTCATTTTATTATTTTATTATTTTATATATTTATTATAGTGTAATAAAAACAACTAAGACCAGAGCAGCAAAGCCTCATATCTCTTGTCCTGAAGGAAAACATGCAAAGTGGAAGGAACCATATGAGAAAAGGGTTTATGTGGGCTCCACCATCAGACTGTAAGAGTCAAACAACACAGATGCCAAACCTCTAAAACCCAAGCATCGAAATTATTGACGTATACTTTTTTTCTTTTTAAACACTTTTTAAGTAAGTTGCTGGCAGGTTCTATAGTCATACCTTAAGCCAAGCATCGACCAGACCAAGGATGATGGTGTGCAAAACAAATGTGCAAATACCTTTGTTCCACTCTGAAGACAAACCTTTCTGCTTAAGGTTTGGTGCAGGCACAAGGTATTCTGTTGCATCAAAGTGGATTTCGTGCTCATGTGATTTTATGAGTAGCAGCACATAAGTGAAGAAATGATCTGGTAATATCTTGTAGTTTTGTGTTGATCTGATAAGATCACACTTGGCACGTTTATCCTGCACACTCCTTTTGTACATGTCAGAATATGCCGTAGATTCCTGTTCTTCCACAAACCATGTAGCCATTTGGATGGGTTTTACACTTTACACTCAGCTTGTAATTTGCAAATATTGGTCTCTATATGCTACTTTATGAAAATCAGTTCACTTACAAATCAGAGTTTTAGCTCTATGCTGTAATGTGGATGAAGTATCATGGCCAGACCCACAAATTAGGTGACATTTAGTCAAAAGTCTTTTTTTGTTTTCTTCTACTGCGCTGTTGTTGTTTGAGGAGTGTAAGAACATCTTGAGAATAAAAACAACCCTTTCCCCCTTATTTGTACTGATAGTTTGTTTGTACTGTTGCCCCTGTCCTAGAGTCTAGACACTAATTTCCCTTGATCAGTTGAATATACTTCACTGGATTAATGATCATCAAAGTATTAATCTAATATAGTTATCTTCAGTAATTTCTTCAGTACACTTCTAATATCATTTTCCCCCCTCCACACAGTTATGCTCCTCTGGCACCATATGTTGCTATGTCTCTCCATCTGACCACAGCATAATCTTCCAAAGTCTGTCATTCTTCTGTTCATCTGAAGTAAATGGATGAAAGCTAGTAATGGAAAGTTACAAGGCATTACGTCAGCTACAGGGCCCTTGTGTGTGTCGGATTCCCAGTAAACCTTTATACCAGGCTTTTGAACTATACCCAGTCGCAAGTACATAATTTGTTCTAGCTCTTTAACAGATATTGCCAGCAACTGCCCCATGTTTCTGGAAACTGTACTCAATGCTCTTGACCGGACCCAACTACAGCACAACACAACAAGGAAGCAGTTTGTAATGACCTTTATTAAAACTCTCAGCAAGGTTACTGTTTAACAGGTACATGGCAGATTTCATTGGGGGCACAGGCTGGGCTTAGTGTAGAGGACAAAGCAGAGTCAGCAGCAGGTAAGCAGGCAGCAGAGCAGACCAAAGCTCGTGGACAGACTGAAGATTGTGAAGCCAGCAGGTAAAGTGAAGACCTGTAGCACTCATGGAGATGAGGTGTTTCACTTGACAGGAGACTCTGGGCTCTCCTGTAAACGCTGAAGCCAGAGAACCCCATACAGCCACAGGCAGACAAGAACCAGGAAGTTGACAGGTGATACTCGTGGTCAAAGACAGAAGGCAATAGTGGGTTCTGTTCGAAACCGCATACTTTCCTACTACTCGTACTAACTCTGACGTCATTTGAAGTATGTAGTGTGTTTCAACTGCGTAGTATGTGATTTAGAGTATGTGAGAAGTTCCCGGATGGTTTACTAGATTCTCCAGAAATGCGGAGTATGCATCAAGAGCTGACTACTCACACTCAAATTACCCAAGATGCAACGTAACTTGTGTGTGCGTGTGTGTGTGTGTGGTTTCAGAGGAGTCTCTATCTGTATCCTTGTTTATCTTCCAGTCACAGTAGCATGTAGCATTACGCTATGTGCTCTAATAACAGAAAACACATACCTTTTGTTCATTATTAATGAATAAAGCAACTGCCGGAGGAACTGACGCTTTGACCGGACCAATCACAGCCCTTGCGGTCCGCGTTGCCGTGACGCATAGTTAGGATTCATGATGAGCAGTTTGGCACCTTGCATGGCAGCCTCTGCCTTCAACAAATGAATGGATGAGTGTGGGTTATACTGCTTTGAGTAGTCACAAAACTAGAAAAGCAAGTCCATAACATTGGCATGGATGCCAATGTTAACGAACAAGGAACAAGGAAAAATACACCCTGAACTGAGTACACTCATTTTACAAAAAGGAACTACATTTACCTACACACTTCCTCTCTTTGTCAATAGAACTCTTGAATTTTATATATATATATATATTTTATTTATATACATTTAGATAGGTAATGACACACACACACACACACACACACGTAGGGTTAATCCTAACCCTAGAGAGCTATATATATGTCTGCATTTGAATATGCAAATCTACATTTTCACATGTAAACCTAAAACAGTGTTATGTTTTGGAGAACATAAGCTCATGTTCTGTTATCTGTTATAAGAATATGCAATGATTGCACCTTGAGATGTAAGATCAAACATTAGCAAGTGTAAACATTAACAAAACACACCACAAAACCAGTCCTTGTATGTAGATAAAGGATTAAAAAGGATTCAATCACATTTTTCATTAACTGAAACTTCAGAGATGACTATCTCAAGTCATTTGCATGATACAGAAGCTCTTGGCACAGCATTTTTTTTCAAAATATGTAAACTCACAGGAGACCAAACATTTTGCTAAGAGTGACATCTTCTATATTTCAACTATCAATGTATAAATGTTTCCCAGTAAAAGCAATACTTGATATGATTTACACTACTGGTCAAAAGTTTTTGGAACACCCCAATTTTTTCAGTTTTTTATTGAAATTCAAGCAGTTCAAGTCCAATGAATAGCTTGAAACAGTACAAATTCTGCAGCGCTATGTAGTACCCTCTGGTATGCACATAGTTGGTCAGGGGTTCATCCGACAGTAAGATAATGACCCAAAACATAAGTCCAAGCTATGCCAGAACTACCTTAGGAAAAAAGACCAAGACAGTAAGCGTGAAAACATTTTTTCAATAAAAAAACTGGAAAAATTGGGATGTTCTAAAACGTTTCATTGTAAACATGAACTCATACAAGCTGAAATGCTCCTCTCCTCTTGGACTGAGACTTCCTTTTTTGATCTGCATACCTGTCTGATTCACACACACACACACACACACACACACACACACACACACACACACACACACACACACACACACACCCACACACACTCCAGAATAGGAAGAAAGAAAAGGGAACAGTAATTTGATTACTGGGAAGTGAAGCAAAGCAAATATTGTTTAATTAATAGGACGGAAAAAAGCCATTCATGCCTCTGGGTATGTTATAAGTGAAACAGGTTTACAAATGTGCAATTAGAAGTGAAACACCACTTTGTCTTCTGCAAAGCTAGTTGATCAATGTCTCCATCTGCTGTTGAAAACTGTTCAGACAAAGTTTTCATAAAAATGGGAACGTCTGCTAAGTTGTCTCCTCATTCTATCACCTTTTTAACTGGAGTTACATATTAAAACTCCTGCCACTTTTTCAGGCTGGTGGCAGTTTTGATTAGTAGGCTAATATGCATACAATGAGTCTGTGGTGAGGTGAGATTTATTCCGCTTGTATATGTCCTCTCTATTTCTGCCTGGTGTGTCCTGACAATACTAGAAGTAAGAGTACATGTATTTTTTTCTTCCTGAAACACATCTTAATCAGGAGAGTCAATGTTATTTTCTACACTAATATCAAAACCATTAAAGTAACTTAATTAGTTGGTTAAATTGTTTTTTGAGATCCTGGTATTGACCCCATATGTATCAAAAACATGGGTAATACTAGGAGAAAACGCACACACACACAGCCAAGGGTGTGCCCTTTTTTCCAATTTCTTTGCAGGCATTTGGGACAGAAAGAGTAAAGAATACAAATAGTCCTGTCTTGCATTTTTCTGCATGACAGAAACACATAGGTAGTATGACAGCAGAGTACACCAAGAATCACATTATATATAAAGGTGTACTTAAAGATGTAATAGTTGTGACAGCAATATTCTGATTATAGTTACTACCCAAGGCAGCTATCTTACTGGTAGACAAACTATAAAAGTTGTTTTCCACCAGCAGATGTCACCACAGAGCTAACATTAACCCTCATTCTCTGTTGCTTCATCAGTCTCATCCTGGCTGAGTTATATTTGTTTTGCTCTCACCAATGAAAATGTCATCTAAACACAGCCTTCTTTGATTTGAAAGATTAAAAAACATATAAATGTACATATCTTGCCATAAGAATCAACCTTAACCACTATCTATCTATCTATCTATCTATCTATCTATCTATCTATCTATCTATCTATCTATCTATCTATCTATTCCAACAAGGTTAAAAGGACAAAACCATGGAAATGTATCAAACATAACTTTATTTATGAATGTATGTACACAATATATTTCTAAAAAAGGGTCTCAAGGCTAGATTGTTAAACATGGTCTCTATACAAGAAAGTGCCATATTCCTTAGGTACAGTGATAATGCAGGACTCACTAACTAACTATTTCATATTGTAATTTAGAGGTGAAAATTCTCTACAAAACTTAGCAATTTTTTTTTTAGCACAAACAAACAAACAAACAAACAAAAAACAACCCAAACAAATGAAAACACTACACTAGCGACGCTGCAAAGCTGTTGTTAGGCACAGAAATCAGCATGCTAACAATGTCAAGGTTATAAGTTAATGTTTACGAAAGTATTGAACAAATAAACAATGACATGGTGATGGTGTTAAATCACTTGCTTTTCAGTCATTTCACCCAAAAACACAAATGTTAAATTCATGGTGGCACTGATGCAAAAATCAAGGGAATTACCAAAATCACTGGGATACATCATATGGGAGTTACACAAGGCTGTACGAAATTTTTTGCCAGCCCATTTTGTAGATGCTTAGATATTTCAGTGAATAATTAAATATTTTGACCAGCAGGTGGTGCTAAAGGGAAAGCAAGGAGATCACGAAGACTTCCTCTGTTTGTGGCCACCATAGATACCACATTTTATGGGTATACACATAGTCTTTGTTGAGATATTTCAATCAGTAGGCTGACTGACCAATGGACTGATAGTACCATAGAAACATGCTGCTCTGTGGCTAAATATTTTTGTTGCCTTTGTCAGTTGGTAATTTGGCCTTGGTTCCAACAACACCAAGATTTTTAAAGTACATTATCAATTAACATACACCTGAACATGCTAACATAATTTATTTTATGTAAACAAGGGCTACAGACAGATACATAACTCATGTTATTGGACATTCATGGTAGCTGTAGAATCTCAGTTGTAGGAGCAGAGGATCTTGGGAACAGGACAATTTCACTGATTATTAATTCACTAATATCATTATGCAGGAATCTAAACGATTCAGCACTTTTGGAAATACAAATCAAAACAGCTTTGGCACACAGGCCCTGTTTATCTACCAAACCAGCTTCACACTGCGGAGCTTCACAGGCATAGCCCAGTCTTCAGAGACCACAACTCTCCCATTTTCCCTACTGTGGAAGTGCCTGACCCATATATGTAAATTAGAAAGAGTTGATTTTACGGTTGGGGTTTGTTTTGAGGTTCTAGATTCCTAATCAATAGCAGTTTAGTTCTTCAATTAGATTTTTTGTTTTGAAACAGTACCAAATGGGTGTTGGAAGGGGTTGATTGAATTTTTTGATTAACAGATTATTTCATTAATTGATTAACAGTTTTGATAACTGTTTTAATTCATAACCCTGGTATGGTTGGGTTTTGGTGAAGTGAAGAGTTTTCTATCATGTTGATCATTTTATCTTTAAGTCTTTGGCTATAATCTATATGGATTGACACAAGCAACATAAACAATCTCCTACCTATATGTACATCTTGTGTCTGCAGTTACCACAGGAAAGCAGACATTTGATAAGCAGACCCAGATTTGGTTTCCCTTTATTATCAGACAACAGAAAGCCAAATGACTTCCAGCACAGTGTGCGCCTTACCAAGTCCTGTAACATTCCCTCCTCCCAGAGTGTAATGAAGTGGAGCCGGTCCCTGCTGTTGGGAGAGAAAAAAAAGGTTGTGTATTTAAATTATATCTAGTAGCAAATGCTCAGTATGTACTTTGTAAATAATGTGTCCTATATGTGTGGGGTGACTTATTTATTTTTGTTGAAGGTCTGGATTTTGTCTTGGTGTATGTGTGTGAGAGAGAGAGAGAGATTGAAGCATTCTATGTTTTGTGTAGAATAGGTGGCTGGGGTTTTATTTCCAATTTTTATGTTAACTGGGGAAATACATCCTTCTTTATAGTGCGCCCTCTGTGTAAGAGAAAAAGGCAGATAGTGGACTGGCTTACCAGTGTTCAAATGCATTCCAAAAATCTATAACTACAACAGATATGTATATATCTTAAACCTGCTATTTTTAATGGTCAACTGAGAGCGGCAGAAACAGTATATGAAGGTGGATGTAATGAGATGTGTTGTCAGTCTTTGGTTTGCATTGGAGTTTTAAGCCCATAGTTGCAGCTTATGGTCAACACCATATTTTCCTTTTAAAGCCAGGACCTTTCAAACAAAGAGTGCAGGGTGTTGCCTTTCATGTTCTGGAAACACGCTTCACTATCTCAGACCGAAGTGAACACGAGCTTACTGGAAACAAGCGGTTAGTTCTGGGTCTGAAAAGTGAAGCCAATGTGGAAATGTCTTAAACCTGCATTCTCTCTGATGGCCATCATTAAGTGACTCCACTGGCGCCAAAAATAGGTCCTATACAACCCTACTTCTCACTTGAATTATTACCTCGTTAAACATTTTTCCAATTAGATTATGGTCTCAATCACTAGTTTCAAGTTGCATCTATTGCAACATGATGTTCATTTTGTAAGAGAGAGAAGTTGATACTTGAATGGGAGTTATTTGGAGCCAGGGATTTTTGGAGGCACCATCTTGCAGCTGTCAAAAGCAATGCACTTAAAAAAAAAAAAAGAAGAAAAAAAACTGCATTGGCTTCAGCCCCTAGCTGTGGTAGGTGCCACTTGGGAATCAAGCTGTGAGCACAACATTATCATCACCTCATCACCTTAAATAAACGATCACCTTCATATTACACATAATCATTTAATCCATTGAAATACAAATATTGATTTTAGAGCAGCTTTAAGCAGTAGAACCATCAAAGTAAATGTGAACCCACATGAGAAAGTTTTCTCAGCTTCTTTCTGCTTCAAGTGAGATGCAACACACATGTTCAGTGACCTAGTTTACCAAAAAAGAACAAAACAATTACAAACCCAGTCCTTGTCCTCTATTAAGAGCATTTTGACATCCAGACCCATGCTTACTTACAGATCCTTTTAACTTCACCAGGCCCTTTCTTGTTACTGCTCCTGCTAACCGAAACACTGTTTAATTACACAAGGCATGGTCACTATAAACATCTCCTGTGCCATCATCCATTTTTGCTTTACCCTGTTAACCAAGCACACATTCAGCATTTGGAGGCAGGGTAAAAATGTCTCTCAATATAAAATTTAGGTAGAGTACATTCAATTCCTGGAAAACCAGTAGAGTAGAAAACAAATAATTGTTTTAGTTGTAAAAATCCAGACTTGTAAGAATCACTGTATCAAAATCCCAATAACTCAGCAGCAAAAACCTGCAAAGAGTCAAAGGGATTTACTAGTTAGAGGACACATGGAGAAATGATGCATCAGGGTTTAAAATGAACCCATTTAGTTGTCTTATTAGTGTCTGTGCAGGTTATTTTATGTGAATTGTAGTGTAAAAGCCATTAGAATCACCCAAACACCACTTTGCCCTGTGGAAAAACCAGCCAATGTATCCACTTCCTGTAAAAACAAAAAATGTAGGATGATTAACCATCTAGATAATCAATGAAAAGTTTGTGCAAAACCTTTCCCCTTATTTTCTGGAGAAAAGGTTAACTCAAATAGATAATAGATAGATCTCTAACATCAGCAATGCATGGATGTGTGTGGGTTATGAGCTGTGGAGGTGTTGAAGGTGCAAAAGAAGGTGATGCAAGGTGGATGTAGGCTGCAGGGAGAGAGAGAAAGAGTGTGCACATGGGCCAGCTTTTATAGTCTGGAAGGCCCAGGTGAACCAAATCAACCAACAACCCTTCACTGCCTGCCAATTGCCTGCTGAGGTTGGCCAGGACAACCTCCCAGACAGTGGGAGGTACGTCACACTTGTGAGGTGAAATCTATCCAGCTTTTTACATGCACCCTCTGTTTCTGCATGGTGTATCCTGCCAAAGCAGAACAGAGAGCATTTCATTCTCCCTGATTTACAAGTTAATTTTAATCCAGCAATACCCAAGACCTTAAAATTACAAAACAGTTCAGCAGTTATTTTTTGAAAATATACTTGCAGTGTAACAAATTGTAAAGAAGGGTATTTTTGCACACCTCAGTAGAGGCAGGTGCATAGGAGGAAGATGCAGTCAAAAAAAACAAACTTATTAACTTATTAAAACAAACATAAGTGAGCAAGACAGTATGTGGGAGCTTTTACAAAAATATTTTTGAGTGTAACAAACTGTAAAAGCCATTATAAGTCACTATGAAAAGAAAACTGCTCAGAAACATCAACAAAAGGAATTATCGTCATTATAGACCATGCTGTAAATAAACAAGAAGAGAGGAACAAGAACTTGATTATTTTGTTCTTTCTATTTGGTTTTTCTTGTCTGAGGTGCTCCAAGATGGCCACTTCACTGTGCTGCAGCTACATGTTTTTGTTTGTTAAAATTGTCCATGGAGCATCTAACCCCATTACTTGGAGTAGAGAACAGCTATATAATACACTGGGAAATGCACCTTGGAGCTTTTAAAGATTATTTATTTTAGATCAACTATGTGTAATTTATTCTAATTGTTAATTTCCCGATTCTATTCTTCATACGTGTCAAAATAAAGTCATTCTGGTAATTTACTCATTTAATTGTTTATAATATGTTACAAAACCTCTAGGGATTTTCACTTTCTAAAAAGTCATCAAGCCCTGCAGTTATAAGTTCTGAATATAAAGATTTTGGTCCAGAAGCTTAATGGCTCTTTTCCCAACATGAAGCATTATAACAAATCATGTATTAACCAGGGTTTATCTTATTTATTTTAGTAGTATTACAGGCAATGGAAAAACAATGGAATGCCATTAAGGTATATGCAGTCCAATCAGAGATATACTGGGGGAATACTATAAAAATATATGGTTTTTCTATTAGGATTCAATATATTGGGCTTTCAGCATGGAATTACTGCAGTATTTGTACATTTCCCCTGTTACACTATTGTGTATCTATCGTCTTTGATTATTGAGATGATTTTTTACTTTACTTAGTTTTGCTTTTTTGATAGGATTGGTCTGAGGCTGAAAAGACATAAAGAGTTTGCTGCCATACTGCTGCTGTATAGTAGCTACTGTCTCCTTCTCCTTGTTAATGCTAAACAAATAACCTATCATAGCAAATTAAGCTATATTAATCAAGTACAGTCCAAGAGCTTTCTATAGTATCATGTCAATCATAGTAACATCCCATTAAGGTCATAAGAAGATCATTTAAGGAAGCCATATTCACTGTATAAGTATTGTAAGTTAAGTAGGTAATGCTTTTAATCTACTCCTCTGCAATTTACTCTCTGCTCTGTAACCTAATAAAGGTGTACGCACAATGGAAACACACTGTAACTGTAATCCCAACATGTAACCCAGGCACAATTGGAACTTGCCATCATTGTGTTATGTGTGCCTTGTAAGGTGACCTTGAGTGCTTTGAAAGGCGCCTTTAAATAAAATGCATTATTATTATTATTATTATTATTATTATTATTATTATTATTGTTATTATCATCGTTATTATCATCCCACTGCCTTCTGGTTTCTGTTTTCATTATAACCATCACCACCATCTTCTCATCGCTCTATGACTCCTTTCCATAATAATCTTCAGAACCATCACCTGACTGCTCCCCAATTTCCACCATCTTCAGCCATGTACTTCATTGACTCTGCTTGCTGGGATGGAGAAATCATTGGTAGTAGGAAATTAAGTGCACTCATAAAACAATGGTTTTCTATGTGATTTTTTGGTCTTTGGCCAAAATGGTCAGTGTGGGTCACCTGCTGTTACTTCATTGTATTTATTCCCCTCTCATAGCAGATGCTTTTGTAAGACTTTGGAGGCAGGGATAGAATAGACAGTCCACTCCTTTGATTGGTCACTTAGAATACTGACCATGAGCTTTGATTGGCTGTTTGGTTTCACAGATCTTAAATTGGGTTTAAACAGAATTAAGGGTATAGTGCCTAACACTTTTTCAGTGTAAGCAAGTGGTAAAAAAAAAATAGAGTCAGTCGCCTTTTTTCTCACTGCAAGGTGCACTGCATGTCTTCAACTGTATCAGTGATCAAACCAAACAGCCAATCAAAGGTTTTTATGTGCATGGGTTTTGAAACTAATTAAACATCACATTAGTGCCTCAGTGCTATTGGATCTGCTTTCTGTTTGTATTGTCTTGCAGTGTACGTTCAAGTTGACATTGATTTATGCTGACAAGTATGTTTTTGTACCACATCTTTAATGTATCTGGGACATTAAAGGACAGACATCTCTCTGGTCTTTCTAGTCAGTCAGATGCCATCTATTGAATTTGATTTTCCTCACATCATTCAATCCTACATACACACACATGCACACACAGATTTGCCCTATCTCTATTAGACCTGAACACAAACAGTTTTGTGCACTAATCACTTCCCATAAGTTGTAAAATTGTCTTGCTGTCTCGCTTTCTTTGTGGAGATTTACCAAAGTCTGATCATTTATTTTCATGGGAGTTCTGCTTTCAGACCATTCTTGTGTGTTGTGAGCTGGAGGCCACAAAGAAAGAGTGATGCATGATGCAAAGCAGGCTTTGGAGAGCCTGCTTTGCATTTGATCGACCTCTTACTCTTTCATCAGCAGCAATGAGAACTTCTCCTCAGCCACGATTAGAGGGGCATGTAGAAAGATGTAAATTTAGACAAGATCATAGAGAAAGCTGCAAGGCTTAGCCAGCCAGAAGTTAGACAGATAAATCAGGTCAAACAGAACAGGGGAAAGAAGCCCCAGGAAGCATTTGCGGAAAGTTTAGTTTCAAAATGAAAAGTCCATCTTTTACAATAAGTGACACACCCAACCTGTTATTTACAGATTCAGGCTGAGTTTCACTAAGTATTCATGATGCTTTGCACTCATGCACAGAGAAACAAAATCTTTTTCAAAATTCCCAGTATTGCATAGTTTATTATGAGTTTCTTCACCTCTGTCCTTTGTGCTGCACCTTTCTGATTGAAATATCTATGTTAACATTGTGTTTTAAGATCATTTGCCAATTTTCAAGATAAATCAGTTTTATATAAAACTTGCTTTAAGAACCAGTGTATAAGATTTAGTGGCATCTGTTGATAAGATTGCAGATTGCCACCAACTAAAGATTGGATTGTCTTTTCTGGGCTATCTGCAGAAACAGGGCAGTGCAACATGGTGGGTTCCATGGAACAAGACGCAATATGGAGATATAAAAGGCTCATTCTGAGTTATGAGGACAAAACAATTCTTATTTTCATGGGTTTGTACACTGAGAAAATTTAATTTCGGCTAATATTTCTGCCAATAGATATCCCTAAATAGTTCACACAGGTCCTTTAAAGTGGCTATAATCAATATCTTTATGGAAACAATATATTAAATGTAAAAACAATGGGACAATGGATTGCTCATAGTGATGGACTTCCAACTGTAGCTCCCCTTGACTTTATAGAGCTTTAGTATGCAGTCACCAAAGCAAAAGTGAATGAGCTGACATACAAACAGCTAATTGGCTAATGTTCTGTCAAACTGTTTTCCTTAGCCACTAGCTTGCTAACTAGCCTGTTAGCTTCTTCTAGATAATGTGTACAGCAATTACAGCTACATTCCCGAAGGCTCAACAATTACTTTTTAAATGGAATGCTTTCAATTTGCAAGAGTTATAAATTTGCTCCTAAATGTCTTAGTGTTATCTAATGCCACATGCCCTGCTTTGGTCTTTTCCTTGTTTAGACAAGGAAAGACTTTGGTATCGGTATTTAGTATTTAGACTTTGGTATTGTCATGACAGGACATTTAGCCTTAAAACTGTTGGCCAGCTTTATCCACTAGGGTGTGTGCTTGGAGCATTATGCACACAGCTCACAGTACATGAATAAAGAACCTTAGGGGCTAATAAAAAACAGTTTATTACTGGGTTTCAAACTTTAATTGTTGTGAGAAATTGAGATGCAAAATGGGAAGTTCTGCTGTTAGACAAATAAATGTGTCTAAGTGTTTGCCGCTATACCTTTTGACAACTCTTTGAGCTTGGGGCAGGGGGGAGGGTTTTTTTCCCCTTCATTTTTCTCAGCTGGCAGGGCTGGTTTTAGCTGTCACTTTGAGTACTTCCAGTTATGCTTTCGTTTAAAATTAGCCTAACTTTTTACAGAGTCAATTCCAGTTGTTCACAGTGGTTGCCTATTGCTGCAATTGTGCAATATCTTTCAAACCTACTGACCTATTCAAAACAATATAAAGGGTAACAATGTAAACCTTATCAGCTGGACTGTCAAGGGCTTATAAACCACCATGTAGAGTACAAGTCTACTTTTTGCAAGAGTCCCACCTACATGAATCCAGCCCCTCTGGATGCTGGAGTATGGGTTGGGTGGGGCAACAGTTTCACTCCTGTTTTCAGGCAAGAGGAGTCACCATATGTTTATCCCCCAAATTTAGATGATGTTGCCTTTCTGGAATGCTTCCTCTCTCTGATCTGGGCACACATCCTCTGATACTCGGGGGTGACCTCAACTGCTGGATAGACCCAGAGTTGGATTGTTCCTCTTCTAAACCCACTGCTGTCCATAAGTCAGCCAATTGCATACTGTCCTCTCTGAATATGGCATTTTAGATGAGTGTTGCTTTTTACATGCCAGAGACAGACAATACTCTTTCTTTTTGAGCGTCCATCACACCTACACTAGAACTGATTTATTTTATTTTATTGATAACAAGTTTATCTTGCAGGCTCACTCTTGTGAGTCTCAAAGCATTGTGATTTCTGATCATGCCCATCTAGTCCTTGGTTTATCTTTTACTTGTACTGGTCAAGCAAAGAGACACTGGTGATTTAATTCAACTTTACTATCTGATGAAGGTTTTGTGAAGTATAGCTATAGCAGAACAAATAACTTTCTTCTTTGAGATAAACACCTCAGAAGTCTCAAGTTGAACTGTATGGGACACCCTGAAAGCATGTTTTAGGGGTTAAGTTATATCCTTACTAGCTAAGAAAAGTAGTAACCTCCACAAGAAATGACTAGACAAATTTGATTTTAAATGAAACTCAGCTAGTTAAATATTTCTCAAAATTGTGTCTCTATATTCCTTGTAATTATATTTGCTTAGTTATTTATAGAAACTGTCAATAAAACATTACAATATAATGGACCAGGAATATAAACTATATACTAAACTATATATAAACAAAATTACATTAATCTTCATTCTAGTCAGTGGAAGCACCTGTTTCAGAAGCAGATTGAACTTAAAAGCTCTGCAAATAAAAATAAACCTCTCTGCTTTCTTAGTACTACCAGGAGCTGTGGGAAAATATGATTTTCATGATCTGAGTTAACTGAGCCTTTAACTTGCAATTTACAAGTACTCCCATCTGTAGCACAGATCTTAAGTTGTAGTGAATATTGCTTGCTGTGCCATGATGGACAGCAGTTGGATTTGCACAAGTTCAATTTTGTTTCTGGTATCTTGTCGCTTTTACAAACATTCACACCTGGGAGTAGAACCCCTGTCTGCTACTGTCGACTGCTGAGCAGCTCCACTGGAGCATGTGAGTGCTAACTGCCTTTCTCATTCATTTTTACAGAGCACACTTTTCATAAGCTGACCCAGGGAGCAGCACCAGAATTTTCTTTCTCAGGATTTTGCCTTCAGGCTACAAGAGCTGTGAAAATATTTATGGAATTAGTGAAGTTTTGGGCTTTTGAATAGATATACAGATAAGATAGAGACACTAATTTAATACGTCTAAATTCTTAACATGTTTGTGTGGGGTATGGTAGAGTGGTCGCCACGTTCCCTTAGAAAGAGGAAATTGACAGATTTGGGTTTCAACTCTAGAGCTTGATGTGAATGTGGTGCAGTCAAAATCAGACTTGGGAAAAAACAACCAAACAAACAGGATTAGCTGCAGCCACAGTTAATCCCATTTTATTGCCAATACCTCCATGTGTGTGATCCGTGTGTATGTGTATATGTGTGCACTTTTATAGATACATGTGTGTGCATGAGGGACCTTTTGTGGTTTTGTGTTGATGGTGGGATTCAGTAGCTATCTCCTTTTTTTAGATTGCATAAATTATTGTGTTGGAAAGCATCTGTGCCTGTATATATCTGTATCTTGTACGTGTGTGTCTCTTAACATGGAGCACACTCCTGCGCTGCAAATCAGCTCCCTAAGGTATCATCGGCTCTCAGCTCTGTTCACATGTTGTGTAGCCTCATTTTCAGCTGGTGTGCATGGATGTTTGTATGTAAGAAAAGAGGGGAAAGAGACACAATATAGGTGGGTGTGTGCATACATGTTAGTATCACATTTATGTATATGCACGTACTGCACAAGCAGCACTCTGAAAATGAGAACAACAACAGCAAACACAGTGAGTTGAATAATGTGTTTGATGAGGGAAAATGTGTAAGTGAATGACTGTATCATTGCCTGTTGTTATATGTGCTAATTGACTTGATGTTTCTGAGCCATTAGACTGTGTATTTCCATTGGCCAAGGGGCAATTAGCTTATCAGGCAGGAGCACACACACTCGAAACCACACAGACACACACACACATACACACAAACATAGATACTTGACAGTTTGATCAATGGGTGTCTTACTGACCATAATGACTTGGTACAGCCCCCTTTCAATGCAGCATAGCTTGAGTCCGAATACAATAACCCTTTATCACAATCTCAGACATACACACACATGCACACCCACCCGCACACACACACACACACACACACACACACACATACTCAGAAACACTAAATAAAAGGCACATCAATCATAATCATAAGCACCTTTAAAGACAATGCAGCTAAGAAGAGAAGGGAAATGGCATATCCCTAATTACTGTCTCACTGTTGTTTACGCCCAATTATCACACAGACACACATATACTGGATGTGTGTGTGCTCAGGCTCACGCACACATGCACACAGTGGCACTGAGGGAGGATGATGAAGTTTCTTTAAAGAGAAATGGGTCTTGTAGAACCCAGAAGAGCCACAAATCTTTCTCTTCTCTTCTTATTCACATGCTGTACATACAGTCTGACTGTTCTCTGTCTCTCTCTTGCTCTTTCTTTCTCTCTCTCTCTCTCTCTCTCTCTCTCACAAACACACACACACACACACACACACACACACACACACACACACAGTCAACAGATTCATGGATTGGTTTGCCCCTCCCTTCCCCTAAGAGACTAAGTGATCTATCGATCCAGTGGATCTCTCCCAGTGACCCATCACTGAGTGACCCACCACTGAGTTGGGAAAGCCAGCCATCCCCGGAGATTGGAGCAGCTAAACCGTCTGCCATCGATTGAATGAGTCATCAACACACCTTAAGATTGCATTTATTTTTCAGCAGCATGTCAATGTGTCTATGTTTGCATTGTTTGTTTGTTCAGTCCTTTGGGGGAGTGTGTGATTGATTGTGCAGTACATTATATATGTGTACGTGTGTGCTCAGGCTTAGTTATACTCGAGAGGGCTGATGTAACAACCCACTGTTCTTGTGATTTTGTTTGGTCATTTACCAAATAGTTTTGGGAAAATATGCTTATTTGCTTTTCTTTACCACTCTCATGTCTGTAAGAAGTATGGAATTGGAGCCAGGAAGCAGTTAGCTTTGCTTAACATAAAGACAAGATGCAAGTAGAAAAAGATAGCCTGTTACTGTATCTTATTGTTGGCTCAGAGTGTTGTCATCACATTTCTGTCTGTGAACGTACTAAAAAAAAGGTAGATGTATGTTTGAATTTTGGGTAGCTGTTCCCCAATGCTTCCAGTTATGCTATTGTAAGCTAAGCTAATTGTGTCCACCTCCATTATTCTCACAACTGCAAGACATAGTTTACCAGGAAAAGGTTGCACAAATAACCAGTTCTGTAATGTTTTGGTCTTTTGTCTTTTGTTACATTGTATTGTATAATTTCCTGACCAAACAATTGGAATGCTTTTTTTCTCTGTGCTAGTTTTGATGAAGTTCCCACTTGATTTTGTTATTGTATGGTAAGTTATCAATACACAGTAAATTGTGCCAAATGGTAGGAGAATATTCCCATAGGAGCCCAGTTTTCAGCTGCCTTTAAATAGAGTAGATACCTACAATTTGCTTTAACAAGTTGCTTAAGCATGTTGCTAACTGGACTGCAAACAATGACTGGCGCACGGAAGAGTAAGTCTTTGACAGGCAGGTAGCTTTTGACTACACCAGAAGCCCCAAAACATCGACCATTGTCCCCAGGGGCTAAATCACCCTCAGATGATAGCTAATGGGCTTCAAGACTGCTCTATGGCTTGACCCAGCCTTCTACCGTCTGGCCCAACTGGCTGAATAGGCAGTCATAATGCCTCAGCCTGCTCAGTCCGGCCTAGTGCGCCTTTAAAACATCCTTACATCTCATCTCATCATCTGTTTTGTTGAGTTATGCCCACAATGTCAATAAAGCTCAAAAGTGTATTCCAGCATACCAGAAACACTTCCCCTTTACCTGCACACATACACACACTCTACAATAATAAAAAAACATCTTAAAAGCCAAATCATGTCAAAATCAATCCAACATATGTGATGTGATACCCAGGCATCGGCCAAAATATACTGTATGAGGGTGCCAACACTGGCCAAAAGTAAGCTCAAGTGATGATTCTCAACTAATATTGCATCCAAAAACAACATAAAATATTGACCAATCTGGCTGCCATGTAAAAGCCATAGCTAGTGGGTATTGCATAACAGTGCCAAGTGTGCCAAAACTCAGCAGCAATCCACCCCATCTAGCAGTTTGGGATATTTTCTTTTTTCCCTTCATGTCACAAATTTATAATATCTCAGCTAGAGCTGGTGGTGGAGATTCAAGGGATTACATTAGGAGTATAAATTAGTTTTCCCAATAATATGTAATAGATGTTGTTTTTTGAGCAACTATTCCTTTGGGTTTATGTGCACCATTTCTCACTATATCGTGAATGGAGAAATAAAAAAAAAGTGTACATTTACAAAACAAAGGTAAAGTCAGAGTCTATACACATTTGATATGCACAAGTTTAGGCTTAGATGTGAGGCATTTAGCTGTAAGAGTTTAATAAGATCTCCAGCAAATGAATGGTAAGTCAATATAGTGGACTCACAGGTGTAGCATAACCAACATGTGTGAAAATGCTCATGCAGAGTGTTTTTTTTTCTTTGGCCTGTGGGGATACTGGCTACAGTCAGCATCGATTTTCTCAGAGGAAGTCAGCTGCTGTAAGTGGAAGGTTTCTATCGGATTTATTTACATTCTTCTTCTTTTTCCTTCTTTCTCCTCATCTCTCATTTTCCCTTCTCTTTTTTGTCTGTCTTCCATCCGCCCTTCCTTTCCCTTGTTCCCTTTAACTGTCTTTGTCTCTCCTTTTATTCATCTCTTTTTGTTCTGTTCTCTCCTTTTCTTTCTTTCTGTGTCTCATTTCCATCCTGCTGCTCTCTCCCTCTCTCCCTCTCTCCCTCTCTCCCTCTCTCTCTCTCTCTCTCTCTCTCTCTCTCTCTCTCTCTCTCTCTCTCTCTCTCTCTCTCTCTTCTCCTACATTTTGTGTTTTCATCCTCTGCAGCCTGCCACTGTGAGACAAACAGGACAGTAAATTTGCATTGCAACTCAGAGTTCCCAATCACATTCCACACTGCAAATGCAAGTAGCCTAGATACAGTTGAAACAGGCACCTTCCCAGCTGTTTGCCTCTCAATGACATTTCTTACACCTCCTCTACCTCCCTTCTTTACTCCTCTCTTCATCTCCTCAAGAGCTGCCGTCGACAGGCTGCAGTAGGATAATTGAGAGTTCTATAGATCGCATGGGGAACATCGATTCCCTCCACTGCTCTATTCTCTTCTTACTTTCAACTACACCTCCTCTCCCCTCTCAACCTCCCTCCTAACCTGTTTTTGCATTTTCTTCTCTTTCTGTGTCTCTCTCCCTCTCTGGCTGTCAATCTCTTTCTCTCTCTCCTTGCCTCTCATTCCTTCTGTGATCACAAGTTGAAACTGCTGTGATTCGCTGCATAGATAATTCAACCACCTCCTGTTCTATCTGTCTGGTAATC
This sequence comes from Scomber japonicus, assembly GCF_027409825.1. Classification (NCBI taxonomy): domain Eukaryota; kingdom Metazoa; phylum Chordata; class Actinopteri; order Scombriformes; family Scombridae; genus Scomber; species Scomber japonicus. The sequence continues at coordinate 12,148,220 of NC_070593.1, read as the reverse complement.
TGTCTGTGTATCTCTCTTTCTGTCTGTCTGCCTGCTATACCCATGGCATATTCTCTATTGTGGCCAAGAGGAGAAAGAGGGATGGGAAAATAACCTCTGAGGCTGACAAAAGAAATGAAAAAAACTAGAGGAGAAATCAGCAAAATAGAAAGCAAGGTGCCATTTTACACATATTGAGTTTCACTACCTTTTGCACTCAGCAGTTGTCTTAAGGATTTAAAAGCTTCAACCTGTCTTTTTACCTTATTTACATCGACTTGTCAAATATGAAATTGCTGAGGGGTTGTTGCTTTTACCTGTTTTCATTTCGCTTATTTTAAAGAGCAAGCTGCCCCATTGTTTGCATATTTAAGCATTAATATAATCCTCATTCATCTACCCTTCCAGTCATGCTAATCCTTTACCTTTTAGTGCAAATAAATGTCAGTTGCTTCCCCTTGACAATTAAAACAGCACTATGGTGAATAAGGCAGAAGGCTTTCACATTTGTGCCTCTAAAACATCTAGCAGAAGCAGCAGTTTGATTAGATAAAATAGGAGGACTGGGTAGTTCACATGAGTAGCAATAGCAACTATAGCTGAACAGACAACCGAGAAAGCTCCACCTGCAGACCACCAACTTAAATAATATAAAATCCAAGGAGAAAGTCTGAATGAGTGCTCTCTGCTGAGTAAAGTGAACATCACAGAAATGAGAACCGTAACCGAGACATGATAAAACAAAAACATATTTCAGGGCTGACTAAATATGGTAAGAAAAAGCAAGAGCAGACTGTTGTGATTTCCTCACTGTTGCACATTGATCTGCCTTTCACCTTGGGCGTGTTGTCCTTTAAGGGCACTGGGGCAATTCCAAATGTGAAATACATACTTGAATGAAAAATCATTTTTGTAATTGTTGTAGATGTGTGTATATGTTTCAGTTGTTAATTTCACATAAATCATACATAATTACAGAAACATGGGCTATGACCAATTGAAATGCTGCCTACAATCTCTGTATGCCGAAGGGCATACTTTTTTCCACCCGACATTGGTAGGCATGTAATACGTTCGGCTCTTTCTGGTGGCTTGATTGGTTGACAACGCATGCCAAAAATAACTGGAACTGGGGCAGAAAATTTTATGCCCAAGAATCGTGCCAGATTGGGTGACTTTCCGCCCAATTGCTGATTCCTGTTTATACACAGGAATCAGCACAAACATTTTATTCCTGAAGGCAGTCAAAATGTATATGGATCATTGTGGTATTGTGGTGATAATTGTACATTTAAAGTCGTTGCATTGCCACCAACTTTTAGAAAGTGCTAGCCTAGCTGCTAGCCATGAGCTTCTGGTTCTCTGCTACACTGAACTGCACATGTTTATAGCCAAAATACACAGAGCTACCTGACACCGCATCCTGACATACAGTACAGCGAGCGAGTGAACCAGCAACGAAATCTTGCGCAAAACTGTCCTGATATATGTAATATATGATAATATAAATTATTGAGGGGCTTGCTAGCTTGTCAACAGGAAGCAGCTTGTACCTTTCAACCAATAAGAAGTGTTCTCTCCTGATGTGGACTCTTGGACTCAGCCCTGACTAGCTCACTTACGCTCAGTCGTCTTGATCTGCTGGAGACTCTCAGCAGCAAACACAGTTGACCCTCATCTCATTCCTTCATCTTAAAGTAATTTGGAGCTGTCAGCCATCACTGGAGATGTGTTATTTCAATGTTCATTCAGGTACAATGTGTAATGTAAAATGTCTTCTTATATATATTCTTATATGGAAAGTTACATTTCAGTAACTCATATGTTATATATATTTTATTGTGTCTTTGGCTTATGAATCCTTCGCCGAAACCCACTGGGTAATGTTAAAAATGCATTGTCAGTCAGCCAAAAGTAAAATAGTTTTTCTGAGTCTGTGAAAAAGTTGACATTGTGGAGATAAAGGGTTTTCATCCAGAGATGGACGGGGCCCTAGAACATGTCAAGGATTATAGATAATGTGTCAGAGCTGCTGTTGAATTGTTGTCACAGGGCCCAACATTTCAAGTGGTGTCCCTGCCTGTAACAGTGGCAATATGTCTCTAATTTGTAGATGACACAGTATGTCATTGTTGTGTTCGAAGCCTTAACCTCTGTGCTTTAAAAATTACAGTGAAATATGTCATCATTTGTGCAAGAGTAATTCTAAGGCAGACATTTTTTTTTGTCATTCTTTTCATGATGGCATTCAGTTAAATCCTGGGTGTTTTAAAAAATACTTTTCACTTATTCCCAGTCAGGTGCATAGACTGTATATAAGAAATCCTGTTAGGTCAGGTGTTGTTCATCTTTGGCACCACTCTGTTAAAAGTAATTAACACATAGCTTTGTAGTTTTACAATCTGACCTGTTGCTGGGACACCACTGCGGTCTAACCATCTGCTTCAGCTTGAAATGAGTTGCAGCTGAAGGTGGTCTACTGCAGTTGTGGCGTTTCCATCTACAGCTGGAACATAGAACAAAATTTCTCTTTGAAATTGGTCAGAATTTTAACTCTCTTCGTGTTCACAGGGTATGTGCTGACAAAGGGAATTTACAGTATTGAACTATGGCAATTAACAAAAGGCAGTAAGGAAGAGAAAGCGGCTGAGGAGGGGATGTCTCAAGGAGAGATGAGAGACCCTTTACTTCCTCATCAGTAAATCCTCGCTGACGGGCACAGAGGATTCTCTCTCCCTCGCTTCTTTTTCCCCACTCTCTGTCTCTCTCTGTTTTAATGAGCACACACACACTCTCTCACACACCCCCACACACATACTCCCAATCCCTATTCCTTTCCCCATGTTTGTGCCTTTCTTTCTTTTCTGACACACACACACACACACCATAAAGAGCAGAGATTGCCTCATTCTATCATCATTGGCCTTATTTTGAGCGAAGCGTGCACTGGCATACACTGCAGAAAAGTCTAAGTCAGGGAGGAGAGCAGCGTCTGGTTTCTATCAACAAAGCATTATGTTACATTCAAAACCACCTCCTCTGTTTGGTCTTAATCTAATGGCCCATTACCCCCACCTGTCATTGTGAGAAAATATGGAGGAAAGAAATTCTACCTGATGTCTGTCTCCCACGCCTGAATGGGGATGAGAATCTTCCCGTCATTTATGCCATCTATGTCTGTGTGTCTGTGTGTGTTTCTGCGTGCATGTGTGGAGCATGTCTATTTGGAACATGCATACATGTGTGTCTGTATTGGTGTGTGTGTCTGTGTCTGTGTGTGTGTGTGTGTGTGTGTGTGTGTGTGTGTGTGTGTGTGTGTGTGGGTGTGTGTGTGTGTGTGTGTACATGAGGGGATTGTTGATCCCCTGGCAAGCAGAACTATCTAAACAGTCTAAACAATGGCACTTCAAAAATCCCCCTGATGCACACAAACACACACACACGCTCACACTCACACACTGTTTGTGATCTGGCATGTGATCTGTGAGAACAAACCCCAGAGTGGACACTGTGACAGGGATGATAGCTCTTGTTTATCTGGAGCTAGAGCTGGATGTTTACCACAGTAACACACAGGTGTGTGTTCATATGCATTTGTGTGTGTGTGTGTGTGTGTGTGTGTGTGTTTGTGTGCCTTTTCCAGCACATGTGTGCATGTGTACATCTGGATGTATGTGCACGCACATGTCTTTTGTGGACCAACTCAAGGCTTTTGGTTGCCAGGCAACGAGATAGAGAACTTGTACCTACAGTAAAAATGATTTCATTTTCTCGTTGACAACACCCAAAATAACAAAACTGAGCAAACACACCCACCTCCATATTAACACACACTCAGTGACACACACGTACGCACGCACACACACACATACATACACACTACAAAGCACATCCATTTAACACACTGCTATGAAAAGCAGGATTAACTACTTTGTGACCTTTGTTTTGATCATCTGTATAATGTGTGTGTTAGCATCCTCGGCAAGATCCAAAATATCCAAAGCTGTGCAAATACAGACTCACGCACACACACACACACACACACACACACACGCACACACACATAAACACACACATACACACACATCTTAAACCTTCGAGTCCACGTGCAGGAGAAAAGTATTTCCTTTTTGAGTGCCCTTGTAAGTGAGTTACAGTGTTTTACACCTCCTGGTACATAGACCCACCAAACCCCCCCCCGCCCCAAACAAAGCAGCACCATGAAAATATGACAGCTTATATCTGCACCCCTTCTTTCAATCTCCTCTTGCTCTGTCTGTTGCTTCGCCCGCCACCTCTTGATCCCCTGACTTCCATCGAGAAAATAAATGCAATCCATTGTCATTATAGACAAGAAGAGATACAAGGACAAAGAGAATGAAATGCCTCGCATCGCTTCTTTTGACACATTCATCACAGTTGTGATGAGCAGGATAGGCAGTGCGCCTCACTTCAGCAGCTAAAACAAGACTGGGTGAGACTTGGGGGCCGGAGAGCCTTGAAGTGACGCCCGCGTTAACATTCTAATCTTATTCCTGGGCCTATATTTGGAACCCACCCATGTAAATTTAGCTTTGTGGATGCCTCGACACACTCAAGGCGCTCCGTTTCTATCTCACATTTGAATAAGTCTGTTTTTCATGAGCAAATCTATTCCACGATTACACAGCGAATAATTACCTACAGCTGAATATGGAGGATGAAATCATTATTCACCGTCAGATTATTAATCACTACTCAAGACCTGATCTGGCTCCTCAGCTGTGAAATTATAGTTCTACTTTAGCAAACAACAATAATGGACTGTACTGAGTTGAACAGGGTTAGAACGAGGGAGCCATAGAGAAAAAAGAAGAAGAGGGGGATAGGAAGGGAGAAATATCACCTGAGAAAAAGAAAAAACTTGGGTGCAAAACGACAGATGGGCAGAGAGAAAGAGGGGAAGGAAGGAGCGGAGGAAGAACACAGGGAAAATGAGTTTGCTGAACAGTGTGCTGGAATCCACAGTAATAATTACGGCAGTAGCTCCTTCCATTGTGTGTCTTGGGAAGCCGAATCCAGCCACAGCCAATTTCAATTCATCTTTATTGAAGCTATTGTCAGCATCCTGGTTGGCATAAAGCGAAGGGAGCTAGAAAGAGGGAGAGAGAGAGAGAGAGAGCGAGAGAGAGAGATGGGAAATGGGACAGACAGAAGTGTTTGGAGACAGAAAGGCATGATGCATGAAAAGAGAGCTTCTGGTGGTTTTTCAGACCATTCGCAAAGCTCTGTCCCCCCTTAGATACTGTTGCTACGCCTATCAAGCTTTTTGTTTTCATATAGGACATAGTTTACAATGATATTGGTGGCAGATTTACTTCAAGTAATTTTTGAACAGCTGGTCTCTGATTTCATACAGAAGTAAACAAAAGCAGACTTCTCTTTTTAGCAACTGTCAATTTTGTCAGCTGAAATGACAGCTGTCGCTTGCAGATTTAATAATAATTAATAATAATGAATCTCTCTTATCTACCATAAGTGTGAGATCGCTCTGTCTCTCTCTCTCTCTCGAAGTCTTATTATTATCTATATTCTATTAATAAGTTTTATCTCATCCACCCTCCTAGGTTTCCTATTTTTGACAGAAACTTGGCTGAAACCCGGTGAACACAGTCAAATCTTAGAAGTATGTCTCCTTGACTATACTTTTTACAGCTCCCTTTGTTCCAGTGGCCATGGGGGAGGCTTAGCTGTCATTTTCAGAAACTGCAATAAGTGCACTCCCATTGATACTAATGATTATTCTAGCTTTGAAGTCATGACGTTTAAAACCAGTGGCTCATGTCCAGTCCTCTGTGTAGCTATGTATCTCCCCACTAGGCTGGATGACATTTTCCTCACTGTGTTCTCAGTTTTTATCTTCAGCTATTGTGAATCATGACAAGATTTTAATCTCTTGTGATTTTAATTTTTCTAACCAAACGTCAGAGCCACTGAACTCTTTCAACTTTGCACAGCTTGTTTCTGGCCCTACCCATAACCGTGGCCACACATTACATTTAGTCTTTACACATGGTCTGACAATTCCCTCTCTGGCTGTGGAGCAGATGGGGATCTCAGATCATCTGCGGGTCAGGTTTTCCACCCTGTTCCCTCCTTTTACCAAACCTCAATTACCTGCTTCTTACTCCTGCACAATGAACCCCTCTACTGCTAGCAAATATTCTGATGCTTACATAACTTCTTCCCTATTCTGCAAAAGGCCCATTCTTTCTGTCTGTGCACAGAGGAGTTAATCACTTGGTTTTAACTCAGCTTGTGCAAATATGTCAGACTGTTGCCCCACTTGAAATCAGAAAACCGAAAACTAAAACTTAACCCTGGCTCAACAATGACACCCGCACTCTTAGGCAATTATGTAGAAAAGCAGAGAGAAAATGGAAAAAAAAGACAGGTTTCAAGTCTCATCTGACATGATGAAAAGCTGTCTTGTTAATTATCGGAAATCCATTAAAGCTGCAAGGACAAAATACTTTGCTGACATTATTTCCAGAAATTCCCATTCTCCCAAAATAGTATTTGACACAATTAATACAGCCCTAAACCCTGCTGCTGCTGCTACTGTCTGCTATGTGCCAAACAGAGTCACTTGTAATGAATTTCTAAACTTTTTTTCACCTCCTACCAACGACTATGCCATCATGCTCTGCTGTCCTGAGTTTGAGCCTGTGTTCCTTGTTCATGTTAAAGACATAGTGTCTCACACCAAGCTGACTACTTGTCCCCTGGACATTGTTCCCACATGAAGTGTTTGACACTGTAGGTCCTACAATTTCATTCATCCTCAACAGTAGTCTAGCTATTGATTCTGTTCCCTCTTGCTTTAAACATGTGGTAGAACATCCTACTAAAAAGTTTAACCTTGATGCAACTGTTTTAAACAATTTCCGGCCTATTTGAGCTCTACTCAAAGTCTCCAATGATTTAACGGTGTCTTGACTCTTGTAAATTTCTCATACTCATTCTAATTGACCTGAGCTCCACTTTTGATATAGCTGACCATACTATTCTCCTGAATCATCACCAGGTCGGTATCCAGGGTAATGCCTTCCAGTGTTTCACCTCCTACCTAACAGGTAGATACTTTTTCTGGAAAGCTTCTTCTTTGTCTGTTCCCATCACCTGTGGAGTTCCACAAGGCTCCATTTTGGGGCCCATAGTATTCGCCTTAGATGCTCTATTTTTAAAAAAAAACCTCCATCTCCTATCATTGCTACATAGATGACACTCAGTTATACATCCCATGAGAATCTGGTGATAATAATAACAAGACAGTTAGGTCCCTCCTTGACTGCTTCCAGAATGTGAAACACTGGATGACATAAAACTGTCTGCCATTCAATGATAGTAAGACAGAAATGGTCTTATTTGGTCCCCTCACCTCCATCTGGGGTATAATTAACCACGTAGAGCTCCATGTGCCTAACCTTCATGGCCATGGCAGAAATCTTGGTGTCATCTTTGATCCAGCTTTAAAATGTGACAATTTAATCCTGTTGTGAAAGGTTGGTTTTTCCAGCCAAGAAATATCACCAAACACAAACTGCTCCTCTAACTTAATGACCTAAAGGTTGTCACAAATGCCTTAATCTCCTCTTGGCTGGATTACTGCAATACTCTTTGTTTGGGTATTAGCCAGTCATCCTTGTCTCACTTGCAGCTGGTGCAGAATCATTCTGCTAGACTACTAGCTGGTACTAGAAAGAGAGACAGCATCACATCTGATTTGGTCCCTGCATTGGCTACTGGTCAAATATAAGACTGACTTTAAGGTTATATTATTTGTCTTTGAAGCTTTACACAGCATGTCGCCTCAGCACATCTCTCAGCTCCTCTGTCCCCTTTCCAACGGTAGATTTCTCAGATCCTCAGATGAGCTGCTACTGGCTATCCCTCAATCAAGGCTAAACTTAAGGCCCACATGTTTTGTCAGGCCTTTGAATGTGGAATGGTATTGTTATGTTATCTCTATTGTTTTATGCTCTCACCATGTTATTTTATTTTACTTATTTTATTATACAGCACTTTGGTCAGCTCTGGTTGTTTATAAATGTGCTTTGATTTGATATGGTGTCATTTGCTAAATTATGGCCCTCTCGTATGCTGTTGGTCATTTTGGAAATTATTGCTCCATTAATTTGATATGAAGCTGTCTTGTAGCTTTGATGTCTGCCATGTGAATGTTGAATGGCATGTAATTGACAGTTGGCTCACCTGCTGCTCTCCTCAGCTCCTGGACTCACATTGAGTCGGACTCATTGACTGTTTGAGGTCATCTTGTTTGTTTGAGGTCGTCTGGAGTCGGAGCCAGCACAGTTGAGTCAGGCAGCAGGATGACAGCCCTCGGGACATGCCCCCTCAGCTGTCCCACTGTCTGATAGAGGTTTGAGAGTGGCTGTTAAAGCTGTCAATTATGATGTTACAACTCCCCTTTACATTGTCATACAGTATATCTAAGAAAAAACAAAAACAAAAAAAACAACAACAAATTATCAGGAAAATGAGCACTTGGACATACACCAGCATGATAAGAACTACCTAAAATGACAGAAACCATCATTAGGAAGATTTTATTTGACATGTATTTTGATTATTTAGTTTGACTCATGTCTTATCTACTGAGATGAAGGGTGGAATTTATGACCTATATTGCAGCCAGCCACCAAGGGGTGGCTTCACTTTTGCTGAGTTTTTGTGACGTCCATGTTTATGGTCAATGGCCAGACTATTATGCAATATTACTTAGTTATGATACCTGTCATGTTAGCACAATTTAGTTCAAGTAGCTCATTTTAGCCAAGTGTGCACTGCTTGGTGTTCCCAGTTTCCCAGCTAGTTTTCGCAATGGGCCGAAGTTGTTGGGTTTGTTTCCACAGCGTTGGGTCCTGATGGATGGCAGCAACCATAAGACGTAATTCTGGGCATCAAACCAGCTCTAATGCAAAACAATGGCAGATGTCAGACCTCACTACTACTATTTTTCTGATGTTACCTTGTGTTTTTGGTTTTGGAAAAGCTTCTTTGTATTTGGTCATGCTTATTACTATGCATGTGTTTCATGTATCTGACTGCACCCTCTGTGTGCGTTTGTGTTGTTTCTTCTGCAGGAAGTCTTCAATTGCAAGTGTCTTGCTGAGGGCCATGACAAGTGATGCGTCCCAGAGCAATAATATTCAGGGGTTAGTATTTTACAACATACTTTATGTTGGTATTGAAGCCTTTGGAACATTGCTCTGCTCATTTTCATACATATTGCCTCTTTTGTCTTCTTTGGCTACACCTCTACCAAGATCCATCACAGGAAGAAAGTGTTTTCTTTAAGACGAATCTTATCGTAGTCAACACTGCTGAAATTCCCCTTTGAAGCGATTTTTTCACAGCAGCAGAATGTGTTCAGTGCTTTTTTAAACACACACACCTCCAGAGGAACTCAGGAGCAGTCAACCTACAACACTGGCAGCCTTGGGAATCGGCTGTAACCACCAGCGTTCAGGCTTTTTTCTTCCCTGTACTCAATATAGATCATTGCAAAAACAAAAACAGAACTAAAAACAAGGCTCTTTGTGAGAAATTACCACATCCTGACAGATTAAATGCTATTTCCTTAGTCTAAGTCAGCTATGTTTTTTATATATTGCAGGTGCACAGGTATGATTATTACTACTTCAAAGTAAAAGCAATTGAATGGGGCTAATACTGTTAGATGGCTGTTCATGACCTCCCGTGGAGATGTGTGTGCTTAAAATGTGCAAATGGAAACAATTGGCACCTAGTCTCCCATAATAATTGCTGGCACAGGGGCAAATTCTATTATCATCAAAATTAAAGGTCACACTCAAGCGCCTTTGCTTAAACAAAATGTTTAAGCAAATGTAAAAATGTTTTAAGAGAATGAGGTTTTTTGAGTTATTAACTAATATACTTTGTCACAAAGTGCTTTCCTAAATGGATATGTAGTGTTTTGGAAAAGCAAGTCCTCAAAAAGCAAAGTGTGCCTTTCGAGTTCATGCTGAAGAGATTAAGAGCCGAAAGGTTACTTTCCTATTTCTTAGTGTAATCCACTGTAAAGCCTCAAAGTTAAGCGTTGTACAAGACACTATAGGGATACTTGTGTAAAGGATTATAAGGTGTCATCAGATAACCAGCCCACACAAACCATGAGCTGAACCACTAGAGAAGGCGTTGACTCACAGCACCTCTGGCCAAATCTGCAGCCATAGATAACAGCATGGCCTCAGCAGTCTGCTTAGGGTATGGTGGACTTCACTGTTCCCATATGAATTTGACCATTAAAGGTGACCATGGAAAGAGATCCTTATCCTTGAATGCTCGCTCCACTGTCAGTTGACATTCATCTGCTGGCACTGAGCCCAGCACTTCAGTTGTTAGCATGTGGAGTGGACATCCCCGTCCTGACCTGCCATGACAGTGCAGTAATACAGTTTCAACAGGAAATAACATAAGGTGGGTGGAAGTCCTTGTCCAGCTAAACACCACCTTGCAGTCTGCTTGACAGGTTGGCAGTTTCCAGGGTGTTTTATTTAGACGCAGCAGTTTGTGCAGTACAGCTAGAACAGAGGAAAAAGGTAATACACTGTAGGGAGTGAATTAAAATAAGACAGGAAAAGTACTTCATGAGGTCTGACCTGATCAGACCTCTAACAACTAGAGACAGGCCGAAGTTAACAACATATACAGTACTTTCTTGGGCTTTCTAAAATACATCAACAGGGCTGAATTTTCTGCTTTTATATATATATGGAATTTATCAGCATAAGTATATAAACAATTAATCAATGGTATATAATACACCGTTATGTGGTTATACACAGATAAAAGGACATTTAAAGTTGTCCGTCACTCAAAAATGTGTTCTGTTTATTGTTACTTTACTTCAGTGTTTGAGCTTCACTGTGCAGATTGACACAGAAAGCTGTTTTCAAATTCCTCTCCTAAAGGAGCAAAGTTACTCTGTGGTCATTTAGTAGAGTTTAGGTTGTGTACCTACCAGCGTGACTTGGGACACAACTAGTCTAAAGCCAATCATGGTCCACTATGTGACTTCCACAAAGTGTGATGTGGAAACTTGAAGCATCCAGTGCAGATACGCTGATCATTGAGATATTCATTCCATTTTTAGGATTTTGATAAGATAATCTGACTTTTTCTGTGTATAAAACATGTTAGAGACTAATTATTATTCAAAGCAGAGCATTTTATACATCTTAAAACATGCTTGGAGGAGATATTAAAGTGTTTTATCAATGTATCTGTTAACAACCATGTAACATCTCCAGTGACGCATCCATCACTGGTGTATAACAAGTAATGAATGATTGACAATATAATATAACACAGCTGTAATCATACAACTTGTGGGGGGTTAAATAAAGCGCTGCCTATTGTTCTAATTCAGCTGTGAATGTTCACCAGTCTTTATTTTTTATTATTTTCATTTAAAGGGGAACTCCACCAATTCACTCATCCTGTGTAGCACTACTTAGCTTGTGCAAACAGTTGTATGTGTGTCTTCTGTCTGATTTGGAAACTTTGAACAAGAAAGCTTGTGGGAAATAGAGTTCGATACATAAGGGAACCAGACAAGGACAGCATAATAACATATTCTAATGAGTTGCTGTATGGTAAGTGTTGTGTTTTCAAGGGACTAGATCTCATTTACACCTGATACTAACATGCACTCTGTAACTGGATATTTTTGGCATCTGATTACGAGCCTTTATTTGATTATGGGGAGGCTGTGGCTCAGGGGGTCGAGCAGGCTGTCCACTGATCAGAAGGTTGGTAGTTTGCTCCTCCAGTCTGCATGACAAAGTGTCCTTGGCCAAGTTACTGAACCCCCAATTGTTCTTGATCGTTGTTCAATTGGTGTGTGAATGTGTGAGTGAGCATTAGAAACACTATAAAAGCTGCTATATCGCTGCTGACGAGCAGGTTGGCACCTTGCATGGCTGCCTCTGCCATCAGTGTATGAATGTGTGTGTGAATAGATGAATGTTGGCATGTATTGTTAAGCTCTTTGAATGGTCAGTAGACTAGAAAGGCAATCGATTTATCATTACTTTGCATTTACGACTGGTATTAAAAAGTGTTATCATGACTAAACAGAAATACTTACAATAGTGTAATAAACACATAGAATTGGAAATTATATATGTATTATTACATGGTCTTATATAACCAAAAATCATACCTGATATCTGTTCTTGTGTCCTGCTGTCAATACAATATTGATACAGTATATCTGCCAAGTCTCATGCAAAAGGGATGAAGCAGAAAAGGGAAAAAAATTACGAATTCCACAGCTAAGGTAAAAATGGAACTTCTAAAAACATTCACAGTTTTGACTTCTGACCCTATGCTTCCTACGCTTGCCGAAATGCACCCTCAAAACACATCACTTAAAATTGACAAATGGACAAAAGTATATTTTTAGAGCTGCAAACACTGGAAAAACAAGGAGAAGAAGAAGCCTTGAGAGGTGGTTCTTTAGGTGAAAGCAATATATTTTTAATTCAAACCAGCATGACTTTTAACTTTTAATGAAAAAGATTATAGCATTTATTTATCATTGTAGATGGTGTGCAGTAGACAGAGGCAGAGTAGTTGCGGGGTGAGGCATTTAAGGTAGAGGAGGAAAGAGAATAACATGCAGCAAGGGTAAGGAAACTGATTCAAACACACAATTTTATAGGGGTCCCGCTCTTATTGAGCCTTTCTGATCCACCAAATTGACCTTCCATCAGTTTTTGACTACAGGGAGCTATTTGTAAGTTGGCAGCCATCAAGGCTGAAAAATGTCTTGCACTTCCCCAACAATCAGACCTGCAGTGCTCTAACCAGAGGCAGAGCAGCACGATGGGCTCGTCCGGCTGTGCTGACGCCAGCGGGCTGTCAGGCTGTTTTGTAATCAGTGAACTGTTGCAAACATTAGGATGCTTTGTCAACCGGCCCGTGAACAGAAAAGAGTATAGCGACTGATTTATAATACACAAGAAAAATGGTGTCACTAATCTCGTCAAAGCAGGAAACACAATGAAGACTGTCAGCAAACACTCAAAGTACAGGGTGAGATAATATTGGTACTGAGAAGACCAAAAGAAATCCGACAAATGTTTTCCATGAGCTACGGATTCATTAAAAAACACAACAACATTCAGCTCACAAAAATAGAGACTTATTAGAGGCTCATTAGAAGTTCCTATATACAGCTTTGTTATTACTGTTGGTTCTTAATCTGGAGTATAATAAACCGGAACATTTAAATAGCTTTCATGAACATCTAAATCTAGTCAAAGTATCTGAAGATCTGGACTCTGAAGTGTGGAGAGTTTCTTCAGCACCCTGAAATTAATTTAGACATGCAAGAGTAAAGTAAAAAGCCATTAATCATCAACTAATCAGAAAGATGATAGAAAACAGAGAATTGAAACAAAACGTCAATGTCATCAAGCAGTTCGGATTCTTCAGCCCTGTTTCCTTTTGTGTGTTGCCAAAACTGTCATTACATTTTTATTATAAACCTGACAGTGCATTAAAAAAATGTATTCTCTGAACTGACAAAATGCCTCATTATGCTGTCTTTATATTGATAAATTTGGTTGATGGGCAAGTACTTAAAATAAGAAAAGACTATTTCACAATGCAAAAAACCCCCCAGAAAACTGTTATTCTTATTATGTTTGCTACGGAAACTGAAGTTTGACTTTGTGCTGAATGACTCACAAGCTTTTCTCATTTATTTCAATGTTATTCAAAGATGACATTTGTAGGTAGCTCTGAAAATTTTGAGCTCAATCTTAAGTGTCATTTGTGAGTTGAATACCTTGTTTTTTGGTAGTTTTAAAAAAAGCCCATGAGAAACCATCTAGAAAGATGTTAAAGATATAAATTCATATAAAATCTACTACTACAACTACCATACATTTTATTTTATATTGTACGAAATGATCTACATCATTAGTTTCATGAGATGCCTCTACTTCATTTATAAGCAAAGGCACTTGATGAAAAATTAGATCTATTGGATTTCTAATTATATCTGTATTCTTTTTCAATTGAAAGAAAACAATGAATTTTAAACAGACACTGCAGGAGGCATCTTCAGCCATACAGCCAGCGACATGACATGAGGACAGATATGTTTTGCTGCAGTACAGAGCAAAACATGAAATAATTAAATGTGATGGGGGCCACAAACCATTGGCAAACCCATCACATTATGCTGAAATGTGTTGTGTTGTTTTATGCAAATGTGACTTGACTCTAAGGTCACGCTTCTTTTCGTTGGCTCCAACAGTATATCATACAATAAAAATAAAAATATACAGTCATGCTAAATGCTAACACAACATGCTCGTAATGGCAATGCTATACACTGTTGTTTTGCAGGGTACTGTTTACCATGTTAACCATCTCAATTAACATGTTAGCATGCTAAAATTTGCTAAATGACATTTAAGACTACATGCAACTGAGACTGATGGAAATAGCGTTAGTTTTGCAGCTATAGACGTTTAAAAAAAGTATTGGATATAGCAAGAATTTCACCTTGATGATGGTGCTAGATAAAACATTAAGGGATCATCAAAGTAATAACAATTCACCCTAGGGGAAGATGCATATCTGTTTCAAATTTCATGGTAATCCATCCAATGAGACTGTCTTTCAAAAAAAAACGTGACACAATAGGTCATAAATGCCAATGACATAAAATGACCTATATTAATGCTTAATTGTGACAGGTGCCCATCCAGCAGCCATAGGAATCATGGCCAGTGCAAAGGAGGAAATCAGATTAAATCAGATCAGTGTATAGCAACAAAGTCCTCATATGAAGGAGGTCAGGGTAGATGGATGGTTCATCAATACATTGGACTTTGCCACAGGAGACTGTTTCACATTTCCTACCATAATTATGACTTTTTTTTTTTTTAAACATGACAATCCTAATCCCCTAATCTTAAGGAAGTAGTGACAAATCCTAACTATAACAAAGTGCTTATTTTAATCCCTGATCTTTCCTTAAACATGACCAAGTTGTTTTTGTGCCTAAACCAATCCAGACCTTAACCACAGTGTTATCACATCATTATTTTTTTAACAGTGATTCGTAACGGTTTTGGAAAACATTACCAAACAATGTCATCATCCTGATTACTGCCGATTACTGCCGATACGGGGTAATAAATCAGAAAATGTTCCTATGTCTATTTTTGGAGTGCATGGAAAGACAACCTATTGGTTATTTAAATTGGAGGTCCACAAACATGAACGCCAAGGTGGGGTCTTCATTATCTGGTAACCAAATGTATTCACAACTTTTTATGCCTATCCATCATGTAGATGTTGAGATATTTCAGTCAACATAGAGGACATACTGACCCACAGAGCAAGATACAAACACTGCCACTGCTAGAGAAATGTTGCTCTGTATGTCACAATGGTGTAAAGTGCACTCACTACACGAAAAACCAGATTGAAAAATGAGTGCAGCTGATAACATGTTTAATCGATACAACGCCTAAATGAAGACGATCAATTCTACAAGCTGATACAATACATCCAGCAATGACTTAATGTCACACAGTTGGTTTACTCAGCTCTGTAGAGGAGACCGGCTGCTAAAGCTGTGAAGCTTTGCAACATTTATTGTTGTTACCTCCACATGAGATTTCAGTGTTAGTCAGGTGAATCATCAGTCTGCTTAAACCTCTCTGTTTGTTTCAATCAATCTAAAACATCCAAAGGTCTAAAGACTGCATCACTTTCGAAACATTAGTAAGTAGGACTGGGTGGTCTGGTTCAAAGTCATTATCAGGATCTTAACTAGGATATTATCCCATGGTGATTATTCTTATATAAAACTAATAAATTGACGTTGATTACCTTTTCTTTACAATAAATATTTTTTTATGTGACTGTGTGTTGATTTATTCATGTCTACTTTGTAAAAGAATTAATTCCTAGTTGAATAATTATTACATTTAAAATGAATATGCAGTCCACAACGGAAATAATGGAAAATTAATGCTCTCCTTCTCATCAACTACATACTACTCTAAAACCTGTATTACAAGAGAGCAAGCTTCAGATGTCTAAAAAAACAAAAAAAACCTACATTCTCCAATACCTAATTTTGTTAATTACAGCTTGCTCACCATGATAACATATCATTGTATCACTGCAATCCGATAATTATTAAACATCATTCATAATGGCAGAGTACAAATCACGAAGAAGTGAAGAACTGTCAAAACTAATATTTATTGCTGTTAATGTTTGCGAATATGAAAATTGCACACATGTCACATCTGCCCTCAGGCGTGGAGTGAGAAATATTATTTTAACGAGGATCTCTTGACAGTTGCTAGAGAGCTTTTTTCTTTTTTTAATTTTGTATTTTTTACAGTTTTGACTGTTATGTATTTCCAGTAATGTGCTATTTATATTATCTGTGAGGTGAAATCCATGGCTACAGTGGGTTTGAGGGTTTGCTTTGAGCAACCCTGAATGAGCCATGAAGCAACTAGCAACTTCTGTTTTCTGTTTTCTGTTTTGGTCCAGCAACAGCCCACCAAGACGCCTCCTGGCACTCCAGCTGGATGCTCAGCTATTGTGCAGGAGTAATGGCCATGAGGCTCCTGTTAGCTGCGCAATATACTCCAGGTTTCTAACCCGATCTGTGGACTCCCCGCGCGGCCACTGAGCCATTCTAAATCATGGCCTCTGATACTGGAGAGGTATCAGGGAATATAGTAACAGACTGATGCTGAGGCAGGGAGACAGTGACAGGGAGAGGCAGATGGACACACAAACACACACACACACACACACACACACACACACACACACACACACAGACTGTGTCCACACTGCTGCGACTGTGAGTGAAAGCGTGACTGTGACAGTTCTGCTGTGGGGTTATCAGTGGCCAACAGAGCATGCCCAGACACACACATACACCAACACACAAATACAACCTCTGACACACACACACAATCCTGAGGGCTCTCCAGTCACTGTTATGTACAGTCAGAGTCTGATGGGAGCAGACTTTGCCTTTTCTTTGCCTACCGTCATCCCTCTTTTATCCACCCTCTTGTATCTCTTTGGCCCCTCTTTCTTCCCCTCATCCACACATCTACCTTTTTTTATCTCATATGCCCCCCACCCCACCCCTCTACCTCACCTCCTCCCCTACCTCCTCTACCTCTTCTTCTCCCCTGATCCATGTTATCCTCTTAAGTAAAACACCCCAATCATTCTTCTTCTGTCATCGGCAACTACATCACAGAGGTCACACACAGACAAGCCCTGTGAGTGTGAGTGCGTGTGCGAGAGTGTGCCGTAGGTGTCTGACCGAATGCTAGCCAGGCAAATATGAGTGTCATCATCTGAGAGATCATACCGCATGAGCAGGAGTGTCTGTCTGACTCCCTCCTTTAGATTTTTCTCTTCTCACTCTCTCTCTGCAATAACAGTTTCACACTCCCTTCCCCTCTCCACTGGGAGACAAACATTAAAGAGCTTTCTCATAATGAGGGAAACTACAGAGAAAAGACCCAAACTACACACATATGCCCGTGTGTGCAAACACACGTGCTTGACGCACGCACACGCACGTAGAAACGTGTTCACATGTCCCATAGTTACGTAAAGGTTACGTAAAAGGCATGAATATTAAAAGGAATGCTGGTGCTTGACTGTCATTAAAAGTGTACACACGGTTATCTACGTGTGTGCATATGTGCACGGACATACATTGATGTGTCTGACCGTCATTAAAACCCCTAATATTTTATGAAGGAGTTGGATGGCAAAGATCCTCTTGCTATTTAATTAGAGCTGGTAATGCAGGCAAAGTTATGTACGAGCTCATCATCAGCCATCCAACAGTCGATGATGCACTTAAACTGAGTTTGTAATAGTAATAATACATTTTATATAGAGGGCACTTAAAAGCATAAAAGCATGAGGAAAATAAATTGCAAATATTTAACCCCTTATGCCAGATTCAGACTACACAATGCTTTCATCCTTTGAAATGGTCACAGTGTCAAATCAGGTTATCATATGGGGCATAAATTCTTGCTATGGCTTGGTTGAGAGACCAATTATCGCTCGCCATCTTTCATGACTTGCACGACATACAGAGGTTATCAGACTTCACTGTTCCACCCGACAGCGCCAACAATGAATGTTTGCTCATGTTATCACAGTTTTATGAATGAAAGTCACTTCACTCGACAGTGAAGGTGGGCTCTGTCGTTGTCCTGAAGTCGGGAGTGTGTGGGTGTGCAGCGTCAATATTGTATGTGCGTAGATGCTGATGTCACACCGAGAGATGGAATTCATTTGGTATAATGCTCTTGGCACAAGGATGAAAAGGTTTACATGTTTACTAAATTTAAATAAAACAAATCATTCCTCTTTGCTTTGTGAAGTTGTGTGAAGAAGAAATCCAAAGATAAGCATCATAGAACAGTTAGTTTTTTCTCCCTGAAATGATGAGAGGTTTCCCAAATGCTGTGTGAGCTGTCTTGTCACACCTGATGCTCATTTGTGTACCAATTCCTGCCCCATCTGTTATGCTTGTGCCATTATCAGACTGATATAATGTATAATGTATAATTTAATTTTAAATTCTGGTGGAGATTCAAACACTTCAAAAGATACCAAACATGTCAAGGCTTCACTTTGGGAAAATACGTATAATATAATGAATAATAATGAATATTTTCATTTTCATTTCAAAATCTTGGATTTGAATATTTTCAAAGGTTGGACCAACTTTATGCAGAATATACTGTATGTAATACTGTCAGACAGTTTGGAATAAGAAGTTTTTAATAACCTTAAAGTTACTTGAAACTACAACATGCAAGTTCTGCCTCCGCCCAGCCCTTCACCTTCATCCATCACGCGCATTCAGTTTCTCCCCTGGAACGGGAAATTAAGGAGCTCTTCGGTTCGATTAAACAGGTATTGGGAGCCTGTTTATCAGCCATAGTGATGTGTGCAAGAGGAGTACTAGACAAGAAGTGCATTCACGTCTGTAGGGCAGCCAGAATTTAGGTGTGCCTATGGGATATAAGGTGTGCAAGAAGCAAAGTGACTTGCAGATCAACCGTTTTTTACTCGTTTAAAGATCTCAATCGTATTAGTATTAGTGTTTGTCTACTATTCATTGTATCAATAGCAGGCTACTGGTTTTGTTTATGGTGCTTAGCGAGATGTGATATTTTCATGAACAAAGGTAGCAGAGGCGAGCTTATTCTTCATTTAGTGCTGCAGTGATTTCCACAATAACGTTATAGCACAATAAAAGCAATGTCAAACCTGGAATTGTAGTGACTGCAATTCACACTGAATGTCTGCAGCATTGAACATGCAACTACATAACATCAGATTTTCTAATAGCAAGAGTAACCACACAACCACATATTTCATATATATTTTTCAAGGCTAAGCCTTTACACAACAAACTGACTGTGTGCCACCTACATAAATCAAGTAAGCATCATATATCCAACAATATAGCAAAGTGTGAGATTGACATAGTTTAGCTTCATTTATAAGCTATCATTACATTCACAGCCCCTCAGCTTAGAACACAATAGGCTGCAGTAGTAGGTCCCATTTCAAAAAGCACTTTTACCATCAAAAAGCACATTAGTATGACTTACATGTGTCAGCACATCTTCAAGGTTTAAAACAATATGAAACCTCCACTGAGCTGGGATGTATCAGTCCACATGCTTCCAGGCTTTAGGAGAATTGAATGAAACTCAGAGAGGAGTCTCAGATCTGTAGCTGCAGGATTTTAGTGAAACAAACTCTAGCAATATTTGCACATTACAGTACGCACAGGACCAACTGCTTACCATAGGTTTGACATTGCTTTATATCCAAAGGCATGCATATTTATCACAAAAGTAATAGATGTGTCCCGAGATAGTGTGAATACTATGTTTAACTGAGCTTAGAATGTAAATGAATCTGTTATCTTTCTGTTTTTGCAGAGCTGAAGAACTCATCCCATTGCAAAACATGATGGAATAAACATGATGATCTTATTGCACATTAGAAAATATGTATCTGAAAGCTCTGATGTGCTAATAGACACACATACATAATTTGGCAGAATGGACCTTTAGGTAGAAAACAGTAACTAAGTCATCTGGGAAATCACTTCTGGGTGTGCAATCCGCATATCATTCATATATTGATTGAACAGCCAAGAGCAGCCGTGACTTTGGTCTCCTCTGATTAGTTGGAAGGGCAAGCTTTACTTAAAAACAGAAATATCTGTACTGCTGTCAGGCTGATCGGTGAGCCTGGGTCACAGAGGAATATGCTTTGGAGCATATTTCAACTAAGAGATAGAAAGAAACCTATATTCTGTAGCTTAAAGAGGTAACAAAAGGTGCATATTGTGTGTTCAAATTAAAACCATCCTCTTTGTTGGGAAAGTGCATACCTACCTGGCATGAGTTCCAGCTATACATTGTTGTAAAAAGTTTTATAATGAGGTGATTTAAATAAAGATAAAGCTATATTCTGCAAATTTCATTCCAAATATTTATGATATTTATGAGTTTTTTCTACAGACAGTAATGAGGATCGGCTTAATATAAGCTGCAAGTAGCTCAAGCCTTCAATAAAACATGAACTCATAGTATTCTGAAAGGTAAAATAATATAATATTTACAGTTATTATAATGCTGCTTGTTCTCTTTAGCGATGCAGAGTGCAGTCAAGGGACAGACTTCTCTTTGCCTTGTGGGAGCCACACTGACTTGTAAGATATAATACAAACAGACACTTTGGCAGTAATACAGACGCGTTTCTTTTTTCTTTTCTTTTTTTAAGTAGATGTTGTTCCCCCAGCTCATAGTGTTCAGTCTTAAAAGACTCCTCTAACTGCTGACACTGACCGAGGGATAATTAAAAAAAACAAAAATACAGAGGGTTAATGAGGTTCAGGTGCCGCTCCTTGTTTCTTTCCACCTCACAGCCACAGCTCAACCCTGCCCCCACCTTCTGCAGCCACCTTTATGCCAACAGAGTTCAAACTGCCCTGCAACACCAGAAAGCGTGGAGTTCGTGCAGTCAAATTGAAAAAAAACCAAAAACCTCAAAGTAAAGTATCACTGCTACCAAAGTTAGTGTAACATCTAAAGCTCACTAGCTTTTAGGCTGTCCTTTGGTTATGCTTTGCTTCACCAAACTACATCTGTGTGCCCAATTTAGTTCAGCTCTCTCCGGTCTGACATCAAAGATTTCATGCAAAAGTGTTCGCTTGAATATTCGATCCGCATGAACACCTTGGTCAAGCTAGTTCTACTATATGGGACTAAGTGATGGCAAATAACCAAATGCAATGTGAAGAAAGTCAGCTTATTCCGCAATGACTGTCTGTGGAAGAAACTCTTGTGTATTCTGGACTAATAAAGCATCAAATAAAGAACTTTCATATCCCTAACCCGAACCCTTTTAAGATATCCATCCTTGTTCGAGGTCACAAAGTTATGATTTTATAATAAAACAAAAACAAAAACAAAAAAATTGCTATGAATCAGATGATTCATAACAGATGACAAGTTGTACTCCAGTGATGAATCAGTGTGTATGGGAGCAGATCTGTTTTTATAAGTGGGTATCTCTGTTGGGAATTAAATTCGTCACACACGCTGAGCCAGACATGAAAACTTGAGTTGCACTGAAGTCGAATTCAAGCAGAAAATCATTTGACTTTACAGTTGACCTGTAACTTGTTTTCACTGTCTTCAAACTACACCCATGATTTTTTTTTTGAAACAAAGAAAGACTTTAAAAGCTTGGCTGGTTTAAACTGAATAAAAGATTTTTAAAAAACATTTTCTAAGCCTTTAATGTATCACTGTGCAGTTCTGTAAGCAACAGGTGTTTGACACTGAATCAAAACCCAACAAGCTGTGATAGTCTCAGATCGGCTTCCAGTATAAGTTATACCTTTTGCATTGTGGGACTTCAGATACCTTAGGCTAAACAGAGTGTACTGTACAACATGTTAAAAAAATTCAGACTACATTCAACTTTTAAAAAAGCTTCTGAAAAACACATTCAGACAGGTCGCTGCTTTCAGCTGTTAGCACTAACCTAGCCTTGAGCTAATGCCACTGTGGTTCCTCCTCTAATGTCACACATGTTCACTGCTTGTTAACTTTAAAAATGTTTTACATCCGCCAGGTAAGTGATTTGTTAAAGAGGACGTATCACACACATTTCCAGGTCAATTCTTTTCATTCTGGACCTCTACTGAAATATCTTTGCATGATTTATAGTTTAAAAAATACTTATTGAACTTAAACTGCCCCTTTATGTGGTCCCGCAGTTCAATCTGTCTGAAACAAGACATTTTAGCTCCTGTTTCTTTAAAGGCTGGGGTCTGCGTGGCATACGTTTCGTCATCCTTCCATGTCTGTGAGGTCTGTATGCATTGCAAGTACACCAACTGCGCATGTGCTAGAAAAGCAAACAGGGATGCTTTTCTTGTCTATTGTATGTATAAACTGTATTGTATTCCTATTCTCATTAAGCTGTTGCTTTTCTCTTTGTTGTACATCAACATACAGGAACATTCAGACTACATTAACATAGACTCTTATGTCTCCTTTAAGTTGTCAGGCAGGTTATGAAAAACAGGTTAGCTAACATTATTAGAAAGATTAGATGATGGTACCTATTGTGGCCGTTTTTGTCAACCCTAAACATGTTCAGTATTTTAATTAAGTATCCTTATTTGACTGCAGATCAATAAAGTTAAATACCATTTTTAAAATAAAGAAGGGGCTTGCTGCACACCAAAAAATTAAAAAAGGAACACTTTTTTGCAAGTAGAGGAGTAAACCACACATAAGTTCAACATTTAAATTTTTAAATTGTATTGTGCTTTAAAGTTGTTTTAATTGTGCTTCATATTAAGCCTAATTAATTATTAATAGGATATATTCTTCTGCAGGGGAATTCCATGAGATAGTCACATACTTAAACCCAAACCATTATGTAAACTTAAGACTTAAATTGGATATCTGCTTTGTACACATATTGTGCATAAACCAAACCAGGACATCTGCTATACGCACTCTTCCACATACTATGTGATCCTTCAGAAGAGGTAATTGCCTATTTGTGCGTCAGAAAAAAACAAAACACTGTGAATATCAACGAGGATATGAGCACATTCCAGCGACAGCAAACATAAGAGGTCAACAATTCATGGAGTCTCGCCAATACAGTGCGTACTGGAAAATAATTTTTTTTTCCAGTTGCCACATCATTTCTGCTCCTTAGTCAGGCCTTCCAAACAGTATATTGGCATGGGCATAATTTCTGTGCGTAAAACGTGCACAGTGGAACGGAGATTATGTTTAATGCTAAGATGCTTTCTGGAAACTCAGCCAAGTACTCTGAGGAAACCAGAAGTTGTGCCGTTAAGTGGATTATCATGGTTATTTAAAGAAAATGAAAGTCCAGTCTGGTGCAGGCGAACTGAGCTTGCCTCAGAGTTCGAATGCAAACAGGTGATTGGTGTCCAATCCAGTTTTTTTATAAATACAGTGTTTGATGTTAGGCAAGAGAGAGTAAGAGAACGACTTCAAATGTGTTCCTAGAAAGAGAGCGAAGTCATGGAAATTGGGAGAGTGAAAGTGTTAAGTTAGTATTTCTGTGAGGCAGAAATGACAGGAAAATATGAGTTTGAGAACAGTTACATGTATTATAGTAATAATAAAACCAGAGGGAAGAGAAGTACAAGTTGAACAGGTAAAACAGAGAGATCTAGAAAGCAAAAAGGAAGCTGCTAAAATGATCAACATGCACACAACTGCTAAAAAGGGATGTTGTGTGTGTGTTTTATAACCAGCTAGTTATTTGAATTACAGAAGGCACAGACTTGGTCTACAAGCAGTGCTCTGGACGTGCTAATGCTGCATTTACATTGCAACATTTAAAAAGCCCTGCTGGGTTGGAATGAGTTGAACAGAGCAGCACATTCTGCTCTGCTGAGTTTGCTCAGCTGTGCAGTTTCCAGGTTTGCTGCCTATTTATTCAATTCAACAATTGGGTTCTAACCTTTTGCGATGTTGCAGGGTAATCTTACTTATAATTGCAAATTTACTGTCATAAGATGTTTTGTCGAGCTTGAAAAATGCAGAATAGTGCAGTTTTTGGTTAAGATCTGGATGGCTTAATATATTTGAAATGATTTACCGCAGTGTCTTCAACTGCTGCAGTCAACAGCAGCAGTGCCCCGATCTCCCATCGTCTCTCATCATCGTGTGAATGAGTGAAATTCATTTTGCTATAAACCGTCCACATGTGGCTGAAGTATATGAGAGCTGTTTCTATTGAGACAGAAACAGTAGGAGAGAGGCAGAAGAAGAATGTCCTGTGGAGTGACGGAATGAAAGGGGAAAATAAAAATGAGGGCAAACACAGCAGACAAAGCATTTTCAAATGAAGGTTTTACACCTTAAAAACACCCATGGCACTACACTTAATTCCTCTTGTCTCATACATATTTTCAATACGTATATAATCTGATACACTCTTAAGTGCTCTGTAGTGCTGAAACAATCTGTCAATACATATAATTAGTCAATCAACAACACATTAATTATTAATCACATGCCATTTATTCAGTAAAAGTGCTGGTTCCAGCTGCTAAAATGTAAGGATTTGCACAATTTCTGTTTTATCATTGTAACTAAATATTGTTGGGTTTTGGACTGTTTGTTGGACAAAACAAACAGTTTGAGACTCGTCAGTGCTTTCTGACACTGTATAGACTAAACTCAAACTGTGATGCACACCGCCGTCAGGCGGAGAGGCACTGCAGGAGAACTGTGACAACCAGGACATGGAGTGGGACTAAAGTTGGAGGAATCCATTTGACGTGCTTCAATGCTAGCAAAGCAGTCTTCGGATTAGCAAGAAGAAATTCAGACAGCCCTAAGACATGTTAAGTACAAGATGTTATTTTGTAAGTAGGAAGAAAAGAGAAACAGGTGACATTCATCATGCAAAGACGCTGGAAGATGGTCAAAACCAGAATCAAGAAATTATGATGAAATCTATGTTGCTAACTGGTTCCTAAGACGACACATCCCAGATGTACATCCCAGAAAAGCCAATAAGCCACTTAAAGATTGCCTCCAGACATGCATTAAGACTTGAATCAATAATGTATGTGGCTGATATGTTCTTCCCTGTCAAAAAGTTAAATTGCCATGTTAAAACCCTTAAAATGACATCTACTCCCCCACCCGCAAATGTATTTAATTGAAATTTAAGAAATTTAGACAAATATTGGACCAGGATTGGCTTCAAAACTAGTTGTGATGTCACAAGTCATGCTCAAAGGCCCACTGCTTAAAATGTGTTTTTCAGTGTGAAGCTTCCCCTGTTCTACATACTGTATGAATGTGAGAACATCCTTCTAGTGTCAAACATCCAACTGCAGAGAGAAGAAGAAACACATTTTTGAGTGGAGGAGGACTTGAAGCTTTTGCAGAGAAAACTCGATAATACTGTGAGCAGGAGCCAGTTCCTTCAGCTGTTTGACCACACAAGCTAGTTCAGACATAGATGAACTGTTATAAAATATATATTCACACCTACAAACTGCCAGACTGAACTGTTGCACAAGCTGGCTGAATAAACAGAGGAAGTATTATGCCAATAACGTTTGATTAGCTTAAATGACCAAATAATGTCAGTTAGCTTAGCGTAATCGGATCTTTCCCTTTCACTGTAAACTGCATGAATACTCTATTAATGCTATATAAATATAGCAAAATCATCACTAACATTCATAAACGATTTGATGTTAAGTTTATTTTATCCTATGGACCATACACACATTTTTGGAAGCTGTGATACTCTTATTGCATATGTCTGATTTACACATTGTTAAAGTGTTTAGCTACTAGCCAAGACATAAATGTAACCAAATTTTGAAATTAGCTAACTTAGCGATGGAGTGCTGTAGCCAAGTCTAGGAGTTTCCTAGACTTGGCTACAGCACTCCATCACTGCTTTTTAAAAACTGCAATAAGTAATTTTTTTAATAAGTTGAAACGGATAAGATTCAACTTTATTCATTTGTGCGACCGAAACAGGAACAGAAACTCAACTAAATCTTCACTCATTTTTATATTACAATATGAATGGTTGATAAATCTTAAATTAGCATGGTGGGAACCTACCAGAAGGTGAGCGTGACAGAAAAACCAACTACTGGAAAAAATAAAAAAACTGAAAATAATTAACAGATTAATCGATAATGAAAACGTTTGTTGCAGACTTGCGCTCGCTCATTAAGAAACTGACAAAGAGGACTTCAATTCAGGATGTAATCAAGTCATCAAATTAAATCAATCGCAGTTTTGCAAGTGTGTCGGCAGGAAGGAGCTGTTAGCCTGAGGAAGAAATCTGCAACAGCAGCAGCAGCAGCAGCAGCAGCAGCACTGAAACACGAAACACTCAGCTCATGAACTGTGAACACTCCCAGCCTCTGGGTTGTGTTTGCTATTGTGGCCCCCGATCCCATTGTCCCACCATTGTTAATGATAATGTCAGCGGTGACGGGTGCAAGGTGTGTGCTTTACAGTGTGTTTGCTCAGTGTGCAAGCTTTTGTGTGCACTGTGCCACTGTGTTTCAGAGCAGAGCAGAGTGTGTGTGTGTGTGTGTGTGTGTGTGTGTGTGGGTGCGTGCGTGCGAATGTGTGTGTATGACCAGAGGTGACCCAGTGGTGTCCCTGCTGGTCCGTAGCAGGGATAACACCCTCTAGAGGCGACGCTCATTAATCATCACATTCAAACGCACAGAATGCAATCCATCCTCCCATCCTCTCCTCCTCCTGCTCCTCCTTCCCTCTCCTCCTCTTCCTCCTCCGCTCCGCAGCACCAACACTCCGTAATGGGGTCACTGCTCCCATTTAACAGAGACAGACAGTGGAGAGAGAATGGAAAAGGGAAGGGATGGAGTGAAGGGATGGTGGGGTGTAGTAAAAACGAAGTGAGATTAAATAAGAAGTAACGAAGGGGGAAGAACGGCGAGCTAGGCAGATATAATAAAAAGAGGGGGAGGCAGGGAGGGAGGAAGTGGTGGGACGGGGGAGAGAGGAAGGAAATAATTACTGAGGGAGGTGTTTGAAAGTGGGAGCGATTAAGAAGAGAAGGAGGGGTAACAGAGAGGGAGAATAAGTAAAGAGGGAGGAGAGAGGGGTTAAAAAAATGTGCTGGAAAACAGTAAAAGTCTTTTCCCCTGATTAATGTCGCGCACGAGAGAAGCAAAACATTGTGTTCTTTGGAAATGTGGAGAAGAATCTTTATAACATGCCACTGTGGGGTCCCAGCACTAATTATGTGACTCTGTGTGTGTGTGTGTGTTTGTGTGTGTGTGTGTGATTCACTCTAGTGCTGGAGGACAAGCATGTGTACATAACCAGCACACACAGAGATGCACAAAAGCTGGAAGATGCGCACCAACACACACTAGCAAGCAAGCGACGCCAGGGGACCTCGATGGAACTAGGTTCCTCCTCCTGCTGCATTATTCTCTTTGGAATGTTGTTTTTATTTCCTGGTTCGAAACTGCGGTGCATCGCCCCCGGTTATCCTGCATCTCTCACTCTCTCTCTCTAACACACACACACACACTGGAGCACTTCACTCATCGTCGTCCCAGAACCACTTTCGAGAAAACAGCCTCTGACAGATGCCCCAAACGAAACAGGAAACTGGAGGCCATAAAAACATCTGAGCCTGACAAAAAAGCGCCACTTTCCCACCCTCCCACCGGGTGTGACCTCGAAATAACAAGTTCATTTGGCTTTTTTTTTGTGGACAGTGGCCCCGGAGATGATGGTGATGATGTCGTCGCTCTGCAATTAAAAGCGCAGCGGCCGAAGATCAAGGCTGTTTCTCATAGTCGCAGCTATTCCACCCATTTCAGAGCAGAGAGAGGTCTGGGCCTTTGGTGTCGACTCAGAAAGCTCCGTCTGCCAGAGACGAGGAAGCTAATTTATATAAGAATGGGATGGAGATTAAGACCTCTGAGGGTATTATGGATTTGGGGAATTAAGCATAATGGATTTCATGTAGGGCTTTCTTTTACGAGTCCCTGTTGGAGAGAGGTACGCAGTCTTGAGAGCAGATCTGATTCATTCCACGGCTGGAGAACTGGCGCCTGCATGAACCAACCGGCTCTCATTCAGTAAAACACACACACATGCACGCCTTTTCTTATGCCCGCATTTGTATAAACAGCAGCTCCCCAGGATGAGCCTTCTAAACTGTCTGAACTAAAGCGCCTTTTGTCATCCCCAAGTGTATATTTATGAAGATTTTACACTTCCATTTCACACCGCTGTGGTTTTTGAAACATGGGTTGGTGGAAATCATCAAAAAGTGCAAACAAATAAAACACACGATATGGCAGGTGTCATGTTGTGTGAGACAAAGTGAAATAACCAGGAGTAAAATCAGGCACGTTTTTTGTTTTGTTTTGTAAACCGCCTTCAAATTGTCTCCCTGTTGAAGGTTTTGAAGACTAACTGTTAGAAGCACAGGAGGGTGGACACAATAATATGGACACCTATACTGTACTGTGTGATGCTATGAAGTACAGCACAAACCAATTTACTGAATGCAGGTTTCGGTTGAGTATGAGTCTTCTCTAATAACTGCAGCAATCAACACTAAGAAATCTATCTATCTATCTATCTACTTCTTGCAGTTAATATGGATTCCCTTAAGTTTGCCACCTGGAATATTCGAGGATTTGGCTCTCATGCAAAGACGATAAAATTTATGAATTAGTTATCCAACCTACAAGCAGAAGCTCATCTCTCAAAATTTGACCACAGGAACATTAAGACAGCTCAATTCAACCAATTTTTCTCAGCAAATTATAATACCAGGCAAAGAGGAATTTGGGACTTGGCGATAGTTGGTGATTATAACATGCATTTGCAAAGGAATTCATCTTTTTTTCTCCGGTTGACCATTCGTATTCACGCATCGATTTCTTCCTAACAAGTCATTCTGTTATGTCAAATGTAACTCAAACATATATTCATCCAATCATTATCAGTGATCATGCTCCAATAACTCTCACTTCTAAACATATCCCTTTTAAAAAGATCCACAATTTTAACAGCTACATTAAAAAAGAGTGGGCATCCTTCCTGGAAATAAATTATTCCCCAAACACCTCACCAACACTGTTATGGGAAACTGGAAAAGCTGTACTGAGAGGAAAAATCACTTTATGTTCTACTTAAAAGAAAAAAAACAGAAACTGAACAACAAAACAAAAAACTGAACAAAAAAATCAAGGACATGGAAAACATTAACTTAACTAACCCCACAGAAGAGATCGCAACAAAGCTACAAAAACTCACATTTGAACTGAATACAATATTACATTACAAAACATATGTCCTTTTACAAAGACTCAAAGATACAAAGATATGAACATTTTCAATATAATAATAAATCTGGTATATATCTGGCAAATCAAATACAACGGAAGAAAGACAAAACCACAACCTCAGTAATTAAGGACTCAGCAGGTAAGTCAATTAAATCTCAATTAGTCACATTTTTAAAACTTATATATTTCACTCTACTCATCAGAAAATGATCCAGATAAAGAAGACAAAACAGATTTCCTCAATAATATTAATCTGATACATCTTACTGATGAACATACACATAAGCTTGACTCCCCACTAACACAGAATGAACTTACTGCCGCTCTTTTTCACATGTCGAATCATAAATCACCTGGTCCTGAACGCTTCCCTGCTAAATTCTACAAACACTTCTGGAATATCCTCAAACCACTTTTCTTACGTCTACTCATAGAAGTACAGCCATTTTTAAGATTCCCACATAACATGAACAATGCTGCAATTACAGTACTACTAAAACCTAACAAAGACCTCACCCTCACATCTAGTTACGGTCCATTATCTCTAATCAATACAGATATTAAAATAATCAGTAAGGCACTAGCTACAAGACTTGATAAAATCACTCCATTCATTATCCACCCGGACCAAACCGGATTTATTAAAGGCCGATTTGCATCAAACAATACCCGCAGATTATTTAATTTAATGAATTAGTCTTCATCAAAGGATTCAATTAGTATCACATTAGATGCAGAGAAAGCATTCGATGAAGTAAACTGGAATTTTTTATTCGCCACATTACTTAAATTTGGGTTTGGAGAATCATTCATCAATTGGGTCAAAATTTTATACCCGTCACCAAAGGCCACTGTCACCACAAACAGATTAACTTCACAAAGCTTCACTTTACAGAGGGGTACCAGGCAGGGGTGCCCACTCTCCCCATCATGTTCTCTATATTCATTGAACCATTGGCAGCAGCTAGCTGTCAGAATGAAAACATCAAAGGAATACAAACGTCTACCACAAACCACAAGATTAGCCTTTATGCTGACGACTTCATTTCTTTAATTACTACCTAGCTAATCAAATACAATATATCATTAAATGGACACAAAATAAACAATCAAACAACTTCACCGATCAATTCTGCTAGAAAATACAAATTTCTGACTTACCTTTTCTCAGCCAGGCTATTAAAAAGCATCCCTCTTTCAAGGCACCAACAATAGGATCAGCTTTGACAGCCTGGTGGAAACTCCACAACATCACCAAAACACCATTCGCACCATTGAAGAACACCAAAGTCTGGAACAACCCTGATTTCTTATTAAACCAAAAAAAAACACTCCATTCGATCACTGGATATCAAAAGGCATCGCCCATTTTGGACATCTTCCTAAAAATAACACATGGATTTCGTTTCCTAACTTGATTCACAAATACGACATAAATAATAAAAACTTTCTGGAATGCTCACATATTAATTCTTATATTCCATCTAAAGCAAGATTAACATAAATGATATTGATTCAGAACAACTTCCCTAATGACAGAATTAATGAATATCAAATCAACAAAAAAAAACTACAATTAAAAATAAACAATATTATTAATAGATCTGATACATCAATATTTCTACACATAAATCACAGGGAACAAGATTTGGTCTCAGATTTGTAAAAATACCTTCTACTGTACATGAGCATAAATTCTAATACACAGCTTATCCAATACAAGATCTGACACAGAACTCATTACACTAGCCAAAGGATGTTCAAGATGGGACTCCACCTTCTCTAAGAAATCTGCTCACACTGTAAAGAAAATACCCCAGATACTTACATGCACGCTCCCTGGTACTGTGCTCCAGTCCAACACACTTTTGGCAATAAATTATTCTACTCCTCTCATCCTTGTTTAGTTGCCATATCCCAGCCTCACCTGCAGTTTGCTTACTAGGAGATATCACATCAATAAGCACAAACAACAACTTGAGTAAACAACTCCTCATAGCCATCACTATCATGGAAAAAAACATCCTCATGAACTGGAAAACAAGAAAATCCATAAACACTACACTCTGGAAAATGAATTCACTATGGATATTAAGACCTCTACCTGGTCAACACTTATTACTATGATTATTATTATTATTTTTCTCCTCTCGTTCCTATTTTTCCCCCCAATAGTGATATCCTTATTCATTTATTGTAAATGTTTTCTTTTTCCACATATAAATATTGTTTGTATGTTTTCTTTTTTCTTCGTATTTGTATGTTTATGTTCTTTGGCAATAAAAAGCTTGATGAGAGCTGCATATCATGTTGATGTATATATTTACATCCAGCTCACTAGTTATTTCAAAATGATGGATAGATATATAAAGTAGCAGCAGATGTTCTTATTGCACTGTTGCACTGAGCGCATATTAAGCCCATCACAAGTGAACCCAACATTTGTGTGAATGAGAGAGAAGGTTTTTGACATTAACAGGTTACATTTAAAGCATTTGCACATCCTCAAAAGTTCAAATCTGGCCTGAGACCTTTTACTTTCTCATTCTACCTCAGTTTCCTGTCTGGTTTCCTTCATTTCAGCACCCGTCTCTAGCTGTTTGAGGAAAACATAAAGCTTCACAGAAGTGTATATTTAGAAAGTCTATATTGCTATTCATTTCAGGGTTATCACATTATATAGTACTCTATGTCATCGTTTTCACCCCTTGTATGGCCTTGACAGTTTAGCACCCTCAGGGTAGCACCAAAAAACCAAGGAAGTTTCTAGAATTAATCAGTAAATCAAAACGTGTGAACTTTGTGTTGTGGCTGGGTGATTTTAGAGGTCTGATGTGCAAAGGACCCATAAATCACTGTTACGCCCCTGCATCCAGACACATAAACACAATCACACTCCCAGTTTCGGAGCGGCACTTGGAGGGAGAGAGGCGAAGATATTCTGGGTTATCTCTGTGAACGGGTGCCTTCCCTTGGCTCCCACTCCACTCGCCTTCCCCACCAGATAAACATGTTGTTCCAAACACTGGTTCAACACACGGCGACGGGCGGAGATTAAGGCCGACTTAAGTTTATCATAAATGAAGTGCAAAGTCGACAGTTGTGTGGCCCACTGCCTCTCAATACTAAAACCACCAGCTGAGGTATTTAGGAGGTGATGGGAACTGTGCAATAGCAGCCATCAGGCATTCCAGTGCTGAGGTAGGCTCTAATCCTCTGCTCCTGGCTCGCTCCTGACAGGGGAGGAAACAAGTTGAAACAGCAGGGAGACGCGTTCTCAAATCTGAATTTATGGCGCAATCAACACTGTCTAGTTGTTTCAGAGAGACACTGATCCCCAGGCTTGTGTGTTTTTTTTTTAATCTAAATCCAGCGAATAATCAGCATATAGTGAATATTAAAGGGGAAAATTGGATTTAAAAAATCAATCTGAGTTAAAATCAAATTTTGGAAATACATTTATAGCACAATATGTCTGCTACAATAGTTTACTATTTATTGTTTTTATCTTATTACTTTCAGGGATGCATCATCAGCAGGTCATTCACATTTCCTCTGAGTTTTCTGAATGTTGCAGTGAAGCTGAGGGGAACAGTGTCTTCTTACAGCAGGAAACACAACACCTTTATGGATGTGTGGGAACTTAAAATGCAATTGAAAGGATCCTCTCTTTCTAAAGAATGTGAAAATCGAAAAAGGAACCCCCCCGTTGCCGTTCTCACATCCATTTTCCTCATTCTGTCGGTTTCTTTTACTCATAAACCCTAAAACTCACATTAACATGCACAGGAGCATAACACCTAACACGCATACATTGAAAACTGCTGCACAAGGCCTGTGATGTTCATACGATTTTTTCAATGTCAACCGGGCCCGGTCCCTGCCATCTTAGTGTCTCTCCACACCAGCTTACTGCAACAGCAGAATGACACAGTAACAGACACATATCAGCTTACTATAATAACACCTAGCCAGCACGCTGAATAATCCGCCATTTTGCTTCACAACACTGTAAATAAGTATTGTCATGCTACACGAGGAGGCATAGAAATCTCCATCTCCTGACCGTGACTGTTTGGCAGTCGTGTAATTGAGTTTGAAGTCTTTGCAGAGATCATGTGGGTGGCGTCGCGTGCCAGAGAGCAGACACAAAGTGAAAGACGGCTAGAAATGTGTGGAATCACAGTGGCAACTATGGTATCTGTCTCTGTTTCACATGTACAGTAAGTGCTTTTTAGCTCTCTGTCTCTCTACCTTCAGTACAGTAACTCTCATCTTGCACACAAATTAACAAGTCCTCCAACAGCCTTAAGCCTGGGAACACCCGCTCGCTGATCTTTCTCCCCTTCTTTTCATCTCCTCCCATCCTCCCTCAAATCTCCTTCTGTCCTCTTTAGTCCCTCTTTCCCTCCCTACCTTCTCATCATCATCTTCCTTCCAGCATCCTCCTAACCCTCCCTTTCTCCTCTCTCTCTCTCTCATTCTCTCAATGTCTCTTGCTCTCTTCGTAGGTATTTCCCTTGCTGATGTTGTCCATTGAGAGCCAGTGATTGTCTGCGGGTGAGAGCAGAGGAGAAGAGTGTAGCCGATTACTGCAATGCAGAGCAACCAAACAACACCACGGCGCTGCAGCAGACGCCATGTGTTTGCATGTGCGTTTGTATGTACAGTTTGTGTACATATTTACGTGGACTTTTGTTTACTTGTGCATTTGTATTTGTATATAGAAAGTGTGCACACATTTGTAGCACTGATACAATAATGTAAATGTTTATGTGTGTGTGTCTGTGTGTGTGTGTTTGTAAGCAATGACCAGCTCTACCACAACTATTTGTCATGCCCAAACACCAAAGCTTCTGCAGCTATGCACCATGACTTTTAAATAGATCTCTTTTCACTGACATCAAACCATGCCCAACTGTGCATTTTTAATACCCTGCATGTTTATGCAGAGAAGAATATAGTTTCATGCCTTCACACACACACACACACACACACACAGACACATATACACACACACACACACACACACACACACAGACACATATACACACACACACACACACACACACACACACACACACACACACACACATAAATGCACACACACAAGCTCAGAAAGGAACCGCCTATCGCAGCTCAGTCTAAATCTATTATGCAAAATGACAGTGTTTTAATCAGGCTAATTGTCCAGCTCCTCGCCATGTCTCTGCCATCTCTACTTAACTGATGCCACAGCCGCACTGTTTTTTTTTTAAAGGAATAAATGACACAGCGGTGGAGGAAGAGCGAGAGGCAATCTAAGCCACAGAGGCCCACAGGCGTTTGAAGTCTAAAGACTCTTTCATCCTCGACTCTGGGAAATGAATGATTTTTTTCACACAGTGACAGGACAGCTCTGACAGGACCCAAACACATGAACCATGGCAAAGCTGTCAGATAGTCAAATACATGCGCGCACACACACACACACACACACACACACACACACACACACACACACACATGCACTCAGGGAAACACAAGTGCAAAAAAACACACACACACACACATACACACAGCTGGAACATGTCCAGAACTGTAAGTGTCGCAAATATCAGGCAGTGAGAGGGAGTGAGAAGTGAGCGTTAAAAAGTGAGAAAGGGAGAAAGAATAGGACTGAGAGAATGATGCTATAATTAGTCGTTTGTTGCTTTAACTGGCATTTAGTTTTAACGGGGCTTCTTTGTCTGTAGACACAATGGAGCTGATGTGGCACGAGTGAACTACACAGCTTAGAGGATTAAGGCTGGACTGAGGCTGTGGCGCCGCACTCACTCTCTCAGCCTCGTACACACATACAGAGACGCGCACTCATTGAGCTGCACAGACAGAGGTCCACACACACATTTCTTAAACACACACACATACACACACACACACCTACAAACAAAGGCACACCCCTCTGTATACACACACAGTCCTGCGTGTGCGCACACACAAACGCACCCACAGGGGGATTATCTGTGCAACAGAGTTCTGAACGCTGTGAGTGAGGAGGCGTCTGAAGAACTGTACTCATCACCGAAGGATGGAAAGAGCACAGCAGAAAAAAACAAAACACGTACACACACACACACACACACACACACACACACACACACACACACACTTCAGTGTGAGCTACCTGTGTGTTGAGCAGCATATAGAACAGCCTCTCTCCGTGTCTGTCCTGTGAGGCTGAGCTGACAGCCAGAGCAATGAGAGAGAAAGAGGGAAGGAGAAATAGAGGAGAGAAGAAAGAACAAAAGAGTAAGGTGAGGAGGAGAGGAGAGGAATAAAGCGCAGCGGAAAAAGAGGGGAGGCAGAAGAGAGCAAATCAAATGGATAGATGAAAGGAGATCAGAGAGGGAAGATGGAGGAAATCATTTAGAAAGAAACAGAGAGAGAGAGATGGAGCAATTCACGACCTTGGCCTCAGGGGCCACCAGCCTCACATGTCCTTATTTCACAAATAGATTGTATTGATTTTGACCATTAATGTGGTGGATTTCACATTATTAGCTTCTTTCGTCATCCTTGTGAGGAACCCTGCAGGCTCTTAGCTTTGCTCAACTCTCATCTGATCTCTCCAACATGCGGCGTGGACAAGCTTACAGGCTTAGTATACCTCGAGCCATTGCTTTCATGCACCATTATGGCGACGGTGACAGAGAGAGTGAGTGTGCATTTATGGGGGTTAGGGCACATGTGAGCATGTGTGTGCGTGAATTTGTTACACAGTAGCTTCCAGCGCAAGGTTTTTACGTAGCACCCTTTATTGTATTTCGTGGGTCGGCGGTAAGAAGGCTGAACCAGATGCAGAATCATCCTATACATTAATATAACATGATCCCTTACAGGAGAGCTTCAACACGCAAAAACTAAGAATAAATATATTCACAACTGCTTCTACTATTGGTAGGAGATGAAAGCATAAAAAGGTACCTCTGTAAAAGATAATAATCGATAGTTGATAGAAGTGTCTGTCTTTCTTTTTTTTGAAAAAAAACAAGAAAAAAAAAGCCATCGTCCTGGTATTTGTCCATTGTTTTTTATGGGTTTTTTTGCCATTCAATTTTCCTCTGAGAAATACTTAAAAATCAATACAATAACCTCGGTGCTTTTGTCCGATCAAAGAAAAAGTGGAACGGAGGTCCTTGTGGCCTCATTAAGTCAGGGTGAAGAAATCCAAAATGCATCCATTGCCACTATGTCCTTCTGTATGTCGGCCTTTCTTTGTTTTTATCTTGCATTTCAAAAATAATATTTCCTATATCCTTTCCTCCATAAAAGCAGGACCTTTATTCTTTTATTTCACACAGCACCAACTCACCAACCCTTCCTGTTTGAGTCAGAAAATGTCCCTCATCTAGCCCTGTAAAAATTCAACTTGATGTATGTAAGCAAATTAAGTTAACTGGATGAGATGAAAATGAACTGAACTGCATACAAACTCCAATACTGACTGGGTATATTATTATTTTTGGCTCATCCAGGGAATGCAATTATTCGGCGGCTTTGATTGGTTTTAGTCTTAGTCGTCCATCAGCGTCCCATCCGTTGGTAGTCAAACCTCTTTGTTTAGATAAATAGATCTGTATTCATAGAAAAATAAGCATTGACCACACTGCTGGCTGTTCATTGCTAAGGCACTTGGCTGTTTACAGTCATCTCTTTCTCTCCCTCTCGCTTTGTCTCTGTCGTTTCTCCATCTTACGTGTCCGCCCAGCTCATTCCACACCTTCTGGCTGTCACAGTTTATGACTCTGTGTTTGATGTTGCAAAGAGCTGGTGTGTTTCATCTCCACGCAGGTCTTTTGAGAGTGATAATATGAACATTTACGCCCACCACTACCACCACCAACATGCGGTCTATCCCTCATCGTGGCGCTGAGTAGAAAAACGGAGCCCATAGCCTCAGAACCTCAGAGCTTTACCATTGTGAGGCGTAATGGAGGAAAAAGTACTGTAATAGCTGCAGCTGAAGTTTCGCCTCCAGGCAGAGATCTGGGATCAGCTAACCCTTGCCAAATACCAACCTATGCGCCAGTAGTGGGGAAAATACAAAAACTGACCTCAGCTTGTTATCCAGGAATAAACATAGTGTGTAGTGTAGTCCCGCTCCCCCACAGGCTCCTCTCAAAGCCATGCCAGCCTCTGTACAGGAGTCATTGTTACTGGATGATTCATCACCAGATAGGGAGATGATGAGGAGACAAGAGAAGAGGGGTAGCAGGTGGAGGAGGAGGAGGAGGGAGAGGAAGAGGAGGAGGAGTGTTAAAACTGGTAGGAGCGGTCCAGCACCTCCATGTAGTCTGGTGTGGTCCTCAGTCTGCCTCTCGGCTCTCCTGCTCCCTGCTCACTCTGACTGCTACTACTGCCTGCTGTGGAGCTGGCAGTGGTGACCACAAGTGTTTGGTCAGGTCTGGCTTCCTGTTTGGAGTCTTGAGGGTGAGGGTAGCGGGGTGGTGGCCTCGCGAACCTGTCTGGCAGGTCTCTGAACTCAGGGGCAGGGAGCCTGAAGAGGCAGTCCACTAGTTCGACCTTAGGCGTGGGGCCCTGGCTGTCGATGACTGTAGGGCAGAGGATGCCATTTCTGTGCAGGCCGGCGAGCGGTCCCATCGCCTCCGTGACGGTGCTGATGGGTGACGAGGTCACCTCTAGAGTCCATTCCCTCTCCTTCTCTGCTGCTGAGCAGTATCCAGCCTCGCTCTCATTGGAAGCTGCAAACGTCTGCTGCTGTTGCTGCTGCTGCTGTTGCTGCTGCTGCTGCTGCTGCTGCTGCTGCTGTTGCTGCTGCTGTTGCTGCGATCGCTGTTTCACCGCTGCATCCTGCTCCTCTTTGTAGATGGCGTTGCTACACATGTGTGAGGTTGCAGTGGGGTTGGGACCTTTCGATGCAGCGCCTGGGGTCAATATGGTGTCGTAGACGTGGTTGTGTTCGGGTGGAGGTAGAGGCGGCGTCTCTGGTAGGCCGTGGTGATGGTGGTGGTGGTGCGTCTGCTCGGTGAAGATTTCACACTCCATCTGGATGCCAGCCAAGTCTACCTCTCCCTGGCGACGGAACGGCAGCTTGTCCCTCCTCCTCAGGGCATAGGCGATTAGTGCTGCTGCCGCGAAGAATGCTGCAACAAATAACACCAAAAGGCTGAGCACTAACACAGACAGGGGGATTGAATCCTTCCCTGGAGGGATCACAGGGCCCAGGCCTGAGTCAGGGTAGCCAACCGATGCACCTCTGTCTGGGGCTGTGGAGGTGGCTGTCTGCTCTTCCTGCTCCTGGTCCTCCTGGGGTTCCAGCTCAGGGCAGAGCAGCTCCATGGAGAGGGAGCGGAGGTCTACGCCTTTGGTCTTTTCCGGGGAATGACAGACCACCTCTCCCACCACCACCACAGCACTGAGCCCCTCCAGCCAACGCTTCAGTGGAGCTGCTTCACAGCTGCACTCCCATGGGTTCTGCTGCAGGTCCACCTAGAGAAATACATAACACCACAGCACATTGTCAACATGTAATAGTACACTAATTACCGGTCTACCATGCAATAAAAAAAAAAAACATGAATCACTTTGTGGAATGTAAACACTAAATAGATAATTCTTGTGATGTATATTAGTTACTTTGTCTTTTGTGTTGAAGAATAAGCCAGTAGCCAGAACTCTAATAAGATGACAACAAGAAAAACGATGTTTTCTTTGCTAACTTTGCCTTTCATGAGCAAGATTATATGCAAAATGAGTTTTTGAGCATTAGCATAATATAATATAGCTTTCCACGATGGCCAGTGTCTCTATAAATGTATTTTAAATATGCAGGGGATGAACAGTTCTGAATTACTGTAAATAATGTCATTATAGGATCAAAACACTGAAGTGCTTGCAATAACTGAATGGCTGAGTAAAAAAGCTCAGTAGTAGCAAAAGATGTGAGCAGCGACCAATTCAACTTCCACCACCCACAAGTGCTCTCTTTAAAACCTGTTCACACATGTGCTACAGCAGGTTATATATTTTCACAATAAAGACCACTCAGAGTTTACATAAGTGGTTATTCACAAAACTCTTCGGGAGGTTTGTGGAACCAGCATGTGAAAATATCACAGCACTTTGTTTTTGACAATAGCTGGGATGTGCTGTAATTCTCCCATCTGCTATAATCCAATAGGTATGTGCGTAAATCCATTTTTTCATTGCCAACTATTGATTGCGTGTCCTAAAACAAGCTAAAATATTCAGTTTGACACACTTCAAAAAGGATAAAGCTGATTATGCACAAAAGGAATCACTTATATCACATTGTCTGTATTGTATTGTCTGCAGGACTGATCTGTTCCATATTTTTAGCAATGACGTTCGTCGATGAAAGCTGATATTCTCTCTGTCACACTTCCAAGGAGCTTGCACAAATGTTGTCATGCTAATTTGGTTAGGCCGTCTCCCTGGCTTGCAGTAATAGATGGATGCTTTTTGAGATGATTCAGCATTGCTGTCGTGGGAGCCATGGTACGACGACTTCCCCATGCCTCACACTGAAAAACAGGATGCTTCTTCACTTTATCAACGTTAGCCCACTTTGGGCTTTTTGTACAGCTTTAATAATGACATAATTGTGTCCGGAGGGTGAGTAGAAAGAACACTCAGTTTGAACACTTCCACTATATTAAAGGTCCACTAAAAAGTGCAGTTTTCTAGGTTTCAGCATGACTGAGACACACTTAATGTTACAACTGAAAAAAACGGTTGTGTTTGGTTTATTTTAATGTCAGTTTAAAGTGTAATATTCACTGTTTTGATGCAGCTTGTGATTATGTTCAGGAAGAAATCCATAAGAAACATAAAAAACACTTTAGTCATAAAATATACTTTGCTTGACTTAAATGATAGCACCATTTTTCCATGAAAACTGTCATGCCTGAGCTGCAGAAGAGTACATTTGCTCTTGTGTGTTTTATCATTATTATGGAGATCAAGCAATAATTGTCCAGGTTTTATTTAGGAGCTATAAAAAAATTGCATCAGGGGAGAAATTCAGGATGTTCTCACTGGGTCGTGAGTGGTTGTCACAGTGTCTGGTAATTGATCACTTTTCCCAAACAGTAATATCACGTCAATCATCAGAACAGCTCCAGTTAGTTCACAGAAATATAGTCAATATAAGCAGGTTTTGGAAGTTCTAATTGCAGAGATTTTGCTGTAGTCCCTGGTGATATGACACCCCTGGGCTTCAGCTTGCCAAGCCTTTCATTGTCAAAAGACTGCATTTGAAGAAGAATCTGATGCATACGCAAAATACAATGTTTTTTTTCCCTCAAAATGTGTATTGGAAAACTGTTCATGGCTACATAGCATGTGAAATGTCAAACATACAGAGGAATTCACTCTTGCAATGTTAGATTTCATTGTTCTGTGATGTTGCAGGTGTTCCAGGAGATGTTTTTTAAAGTGTTGTAATTTACTTTCATAGTGTACTCACTCTCATTGTCTGCCTCGGCGACTTCTACCTCAGATAGTGATTTCCCACATTTCCCATAGTGACTTCAACAGCCCCTTGAGAAGGGGCATGAACTTGTTTTATCCAGCGGTTTGTGTTTCATGTAGGTGGAGACAGAGAGCGATAGTAATAGCAAAGAGCAAAGAGCAAGAATTTCTGGTCCATTGAGGCTACTGTCAGTGGAGAAATTGGCATCTCTGCCTCTGTGTGATTGCTGAACATCAGTGCAACATGGCGAGTCTACAAAAAAGCCCTTGATCTTTTATTCTGTGGGAAAACAAACACTGACTTTTAATAGATATCTGTCAGATATCTGGATTTCCTGTGTTCAGATTGTGCTGCAACTGCTATGGAAGTATGAAGACATGACATGAGGACTACATTTGGCTAATACAATATCAAACAACAAAACACATCCAAAAATGGAGTTAATGTATCTTATTTTTCTTATAGTTTGGCCATTTTTAATAGACTTTACACCCTGGAAAGAACATCAAAAAGCAGCTTTTGTTATTGAAAAAGCAGAATAACACTAGAAAAAACATTTGACTCAGCTGGATAACAATTAACTTTTTACTATGTGATTGTGAATACTAGTAAATACCATAACACAGTGAAATAATAATGATACTTATTATGTCAGGCTTATATTATCCACCCCCTCTTGGTAAATTGAATATAAGTGGTTGTTCTGTGCACCTCTATACTAAATTACTGTTTTCTTCCAATAATTATTAATTACAGCGCAGTATACTGGTCTTAATGGCATTTAATGCTAAATTATACTGAGACAGTTGATGAGACTAAAGACCAACTCCCTACCAGAAACAGAAAACACATTTGTATGCTTGCCAGAAGACCGGTCAAACAGCTAAAAGCCTGGTCTTTTGCAGGTGGTTTTATTGAGATACTGTAGCTATGTCTAAAACACCAGGTGGTTGTGCTTTTTTTGCTGTGACTTGCAAATTCGAGAGAAATCCTTACAAGAAAATATAACTTGTGTTCAATGCATAAAAAGGTGGAGAATTTGCACCTGCATAGTTAGAATGGCCACAATTGTTATAATAATACCCAGGTTGAAAATAACATAATTTAACTTTTACACTGCTTGAATAGTACAACATATAGTTAAGTATTAACATTCAGTAAGAAATGCACAATATCCCTAATTCTATATCTAACTGTGTATGTAACAGGCTGATGATGTATTAATGCCTATTCATGCTTTGTTGGGCATTAAATGCAATGTTGTCTTGTCAAACCTGCCACCTGTGAATGCTGTGCTGTTTTTGTATCTGACAGCACACAAGGTGAGACGTGACTGTGGGCAAGTTTCTTGATTGCAGTTGGCATCGATGAGAGAGTGCTGCCCTACTATACAGCAGTTCTCTTGTGTTTAGAGAGAAAGACATATGTACTCCTGAACTGTATATATTTCTGGCATCCACTCAGATGCTGAGTCACCTGACTTGATTTCTATTAAAGTTGACCTATTTTATGCTCATTTCCAGTGCTATACTTTTATTCTGAGACTCAAATAGAGTAGCTTTGCATGATTCACAGTTCAAAAAACTTCTTATTTTTCTTACACTGGTGCTTTATGCAGTCCCTCAAGTCAGTCTCTATCTCTTAAATAGGCAATTTTAGCTCCTGCCTCTTTAAGGCCCCCCTCCCCATGAGCCCACTCTGTTCTGATTGGCCAGCTTTCCAGAGGCCTAAATTGTGTTCCTCACCAAATTAGCTTCATTAGTGCTAAAAACCGGTCGACACAACAACATATGGAGCAGTCTGTTCAGCGGTTAAGTTAGAAATAATGCAGGGAGGAATAGTACAAGAAGAAACAGCCACAATGACGATGATGTCTGATGAAGAGCTGCAGACAACCAGCATACCTCCAACTCATAAACTTTGCTGTGCTGTGTAACGCAAAAACACAGTGTGAGTACCCACAACACAATGGAAAAATGCCATAATGTAGGCAAAGCGGAGCAGTGAACTGGCTGTGAGTGGAGCAAATGAACATATAAAGAAATCCATCATGAGCTGACGTCAGAAAAAAAAGTTGGAAACCGAGTGTTCAGAGAGGTCTGAAGTCGGTGCTTATGTTTCTTTTGTCAGTGGCTTTTATTGGTTATACCCTTTAGTACTTGTGATGCTAATAAGAAATCGGTGACACCATTAGAATTTTAAATTTCTGTTTGATGTCTCACCTTTTAAATAATGTTATCTTTTAAATAACAGGGAGGTATTTTTTAA
The DNA here is from genome assembly GCF_027409825.1 of Scomber japonicus. NCBI lineage: Eukaryota > Metazoa > Chordata > Actinopteri > Scombriformes > Scombridae > Scomber > Scomber japonicus. The sequence goes on along the minus strand of NC_070593.1, from coordinate 12,104,934 downwards.
GTACTGTATCAATACATGTACGTGGGTATACTATATCATTCTTGGTATGACAGTGGCCTTCATTCACTAGTGAGAGACAGATGCATAGAAATGTTTTTACTTTGCACTCAGAATAAATGCACACACAAAATGACCATCAGATTCATAGCACGTATGCACTGGCCAATTTTGTTCTTAACACTGTGCTTATATTAGAGAATTACAATCACTCTAAATTGACAGGCGCATTGCTGCTATTGATAATTAGCATGCCACCACACCCCCATTTCTCTATATAGGGAAAGCTTGGTTGGAGTGGTGTAGCAGTGGAGGAAGCTGCCACTCACTGCAAAGAGGACTGTGTAGGAAAAGCTTATAGATATAGAAGCCAGAATGGGCAGATTTAGCTGGTAAACATGTCAATGGCACAACCGTTTTGAGCCCCGACTGTGAATCCTGTATACAGACTGCATACCTGTTGCACCACTACCATGCAGTATGTGTGGAATTGATCTAAATAAATGTGTACTGCTGTGTCAGGTGCGCAGTGTGTTTCATCTCTGTCCACAACAGGCTGTGATGTAGTGAAAGCAGAGTGCCCCTCCCTGTGCCACTACAGAACTGTCAGGCTGTGAGGATCAGTGAGCAGGCTTCTGGTTAACCAGCTGCATCTATCAGAGACAAATCTGCAGGGGGATATTAATTGCTTTCATATTCCAATATAAATTCCAATATATAAGCTACTGTTCTAAAAGTGGGAACTGGACAATTTTAATATATTAATAATTTTATTACATTTATGAAGTTGATTTATTGATTACATCTTATCTTTTGATTTTATGCCACATACTGTAAATAAATTGTGAATTAGTAGCAATGTCACAATCTGATAAGGCCCAATCATTTCTTTTAAATAACTGTGGTTCAAATATACTGTTTACATTGAATAAATATATCTAAAACAGTTCTACATTTTACACAGAGTAAGAAAAAAATGTAGGTAAGAACATATTGATGAATCCTGGATTTGTGCTTAAAACAACCATACACACAGTTTAAGCACAGATTTATGCATTCTTGCTGTTTGTGAATGAGGCTTAGTGACTCGAAGCTATACATGCTGCTGCTTTATGATTATCAAAATTGACTGCTTTTTACAGCAGCTGCAAGCTTCACCCTGCTTCCATCTGTGTTGCCCTTTGATTTTACTGTGCAAACCCTGACTCCGAAAACACATGCCAGCACCCAGAAATCCATCATTGAAACAGGCCAGCAGTAAGTCAACAGGTGATATCATTGTCACACTATTTTTTTTTTGCAGTCCATGGGCAGCACTAACGTGGCTTTGTCAGAGTAATAACAACCTTGGTAAATGAATGAATTCAATTACTGTGCCAGAGATTTTAAGGACTACAATGGTGATACCGCTGGGCTTTATGAATATGGCCCGCAGTGTACTTCCATTTGGTGAATGCTTTAATGCTCCTGGACATCAGAAGCATATAACAGCACAAAAACATAATACACTATGTTATTTCTCCAGCACCATAAACCGTCGTTCTTCCCTTGAGCAAGCATTTAGAAACAGCCTCTGAACTGCCAGCCTCACCCACACTACCTTGGATCAGGAATTTTTTTTATTGAGCAAAGTAAAACGGAAATTCACAATGACATTCAGGCTAATCCACTCCCACCTTACCTCATTCTACTCTGGCTGTCTAAGAAAAGCCTGGTACTCTAAATTTGAAGTGAGAGGAGGCAGGATGGTATAATGCAATACCTCAGGTATCAGTGCATTGTGTATAGCAACCAGTCACATAATGCTGGAGTCAAATGTGCAAGGTAAGGTCTAACGCTAACTGTGAATTCAACACATCCTGTAGTTTGTAGTCTGTTTACTTAGAGGTTTGCTGATTACAGCCATGCTCAAAAACTCGAGGGGTTCAGCTTTCTCCAGTTTAGCTCCTGATTTATTAAGACCACTTATGCAAATCGAGTCAATTGCAATTTTCCAATTAGAATACCTGAGGCGCAACCATAGTCCCACATGCCACAGCCGAGCTCTCAAAACAACAGACGATGCAGATGACGGGAAAAACTGCAGCTGTGCCAGAGGCCAGGAGATCAGGGTCTGCCAGAAGTTTTAAATACGCGTATGGCTTCATCCAAGATTTCAGCTTGTTTTGTTTATTTCATCAAGCTGTGATAAAATAATGTGTCTTGGCAATTTATTAGTTCTTTTAATCTCGTCGGCTGACATTTGAAATAAATATATTCTCTGTAATTATGCACATTTTAGTTTAGTAAATCAATGGGGGTTATCCAATTCAATAATCTTTGTTTTTTACCCTGTGTCTGTCATTCAACAAAATGCATGTTATTTGGCCTAAAATTGTTTAAAAGCCTCTTGCCAAGTAACTGACTCCAAGTAATTTGACTCATTTAAACACCCGCAGGTTATCAGATCACAGTTTTTTCCAGCATCCACAACAATTCCACCGCAACCACAATTCATTCAGTGAATACAGTCCTCGGTTTGAACCAACCTGTACCAGTCCGGTGAGATGCTCCAGCACGCCCTCCATAGGAAGATGCAGAAGGTGGTTGTTTCTCAGATTGAGGCGTGCCAAGTTCACTCCAGAAAACACACCGAGAGGAAGGCTCCGTAGCAGGTTGGCGTTGAGAAACAACAGCTGGAGAGACGGCATGGAGTCAAAACTCCCACGGTCTACCTCACGGATCTCATTGTACTCAAAGTAAAGGTACCTAAAAGAGAGGAGGAGCCAGTGTTACAGTGTAGTTGTATACATGCAAACAAACTGATAATGAGCTTTGTAAATCGGGGTAGAAATGAGGGATGGTGTTAAAGGAAACTATCGCTGTCTCCTAGTGTTTAGTGACATTTAACTCTACAGAAACATGAATTACAAAATTAAAAAAGCCAATTCCGTCTTTGTTTTAACTTTGTATACATAAGTTATACTTGATTCTTGATTACGACGCAGTATGCATTTTCCCATTTACAAATGATTTAGTTTTAAATATTCAGTAGATAATTTATCTCTCCTGTCCCGGCTTGATAATTATATAAATCAATATTTATGTAAAGACGTCATGACATAATTTAATTTGCTCTGCCCTTTTACTATTAACCGCTAATTAGTTGATCAGATGACACTGTGTGATTTTACACACATGACTACTTACTGCTTTGGCATGCCTGATCATCGAGTTAAATTTAAGAAGCGTTGAATTTTTAAGTTTTTTTTTTCAATAATAGAAATAAGTGTGAACTTAGGGAATAAAAGTATTAATCGAGAGTTTTTCTTGCATGCAAGCCATCCAATAAGCTACCATTGCTGAAATAAGTAATAGGTCTGGTTTAAATTACTCAGCACTTGCTTGCCCTAGAGTCACTAACAAAGGCTAACGAGAGGTTAAGAGGAAAGATTTTTTGAATGTCCTGAGAGGATCTTTATTATTGATTACAAGTCAAATTAATGGAACTGTGGATCCTCCGAGCCTTATCTTAAAATATAGAGACAGTGGACCTGAGAACTAAGAGCAAAATTATACTTTGAATTTGATGGCACCTTGTCAAATTTTGTCACTTTTTCTGTTCTCATTCTTTATACAGTGAAACATGAAAGCTGACCTGCTGCCTTCATCAAACACCACAATGTTTAATCCAGTGAATAAATATAATTACTGACTGTAGATATTTGCTAAGGTCTGTATGCATTATTTGCAGAATTATCTGTATAAGCTTAATCTGACAATGATACATATGTATTATTGTGACAACTGTTTTTTTATAATAAGCCTTTCCCCAAACGCAAATTCCTGGTATCATCCAGACGTCTCAACACCTTATCAACACCTCTGTATGCACATGCAAAAAAACATTAATTTTCACATTGTCGCTCATACCAGGCTCACACCTCAACTGAAGCATGCTATCAGGCAGTGTGACTAACAGATGATACTCCTGGAAAGAGAATAGGCACCTTTCATTTCAATCAAACTCCAGCAAAATGGTAATCAAAATGTTCTGCTCTGTGCTATGCCAGTATTACGTTGAAATTAATTTCCACATACTTAAAAACGAATGTCTAAATATCTGAGCTGACATGTGGTTTCAGTTTATGAATTTGTTTGAAGTGCAGCGAAAATAACGAGCTTGAAATGCCGCCAGTGATCCAAAAATCCAAAATATTCTACCTTAGATTCTGCAGCCCCAGGAACATGTCAGGGCTGAGCCTCTCCAGGTTGTTCCCATTCAGATAGAGGCTCCTCAGGCTTGACAGGCTGGAGAAAGCCCCCTCCTGGAGGTAAGAGATGCGGTTGTTTCCCAGGTGAAGCAGATCAAGACTGGAGAAATTCCAGAAGTCTGTGTGGTAGATCCTCTGGATTAAATTTCCACTAAGGTACAGTTTACGGCCATTGAGCGGCCTCGGTGTGAGCTGAGACACGTTGAGGAAGCCGTTCTCCTTGCAGTTGACGGTCAGGCCCAAGTCTGTGATGTGCAAGTTGCAAGTGCAGCCCAGGGGACAGATGATGGGAATGGGGGGTCGTGTCTGGTAGCCAGCCACTGGTGGATTCTGGTTGGGCATCAGACTGCGAGATGTGGGGGATGTTCTGGAGGGTCGAGGCCTCTTTGTTGGCCTCGGGTGCCTCTCCCTGTCTTTACGCTCTGCAGAGGAAGAGGAGGATGAAGTGGAGGAGGTATGAGTATTCTGGCGGGAGCCGTGGACCATGGAGGAGGGTTTAGTTGGTCTGACACGCCCAGGGTGGGAGTTAGGCTTAGCATTAGGAGGAAAATGTTGGGGCTGTGACCCCCCTGATGGGCCACCCCCTTCTGCTTGTAAGTCTTTATCCGGGAGGTCAGCACACAGCTCCTTGCGGGGGATTTCCCTCAAGTCTTTGCCATGAAGATGGAAAGGATATTCACAAGTAACATCACCGACAACAGCGGTGTAGGGTATCTGACCCAGCCACTGTTGTAGCTGCACTGCCTCACAGCCACAGTTCCAGGGATTCTCCTCCAGCTGTATCTCCATCAGGGAGCGACCAACATACTCCAGGGTCCCGGCATATGCAAGGCTCTTCAGACGGTTTCCCCGCAGGTCCAGATGAGTCAGAGACACAGATCTGAAGCAGGAGAAAGAGGAGGGAAGATAGTTAGCTGGGTAAATGGAAAGACAACGTGATAGTAAGTAGAAATACACATTCTGCTGCTGAGATATTTGCTTTTTATCTGATGACTAATGTGATATGTAATGATATGAAATAGAATCCCACAGAAACATTAATTCAACAACAGTACATACTGGCTAATTGTGTCTGACACTGATATTTCTGCAGATCAGGCCTGGCATAATACAAAAGCTTTGCAGTGCAATAATCAGATTCTAACCTGAACAGATGAGCAGGCAAGACAGGGATCAGGTTGTCGTTTAAGATGAGAACCCGGAGCTTGTAGAGGAACCTAAGAGCACCGCTGTCTATTCGTTTGATCACGTTGTAGTCAGCCTGCAGGTAGGAAAGAGAAAATGTGAAGAACACATAATTGCTGCAATTGGAAAATAGACTTAACTCGGCAGGAAAGCTGCAGCACTTGCCAACTCCATTAAAAAACACACACAGATCTTGAGACAATTCTTTCGCTGGGGCCACCTGCTAGCCGTTGACTATTTCTGTCACGGCTTTTTACCATAATCTTGGGCAAATTTCTCAATAATCCTGTCAATCATGGATAATCAGCGTGGATTAATCCTACCTGGAGGTATTCCAGAGCCTCTAAGCCAGTGAAGGTATCATTTCTGAAGACCTCCAGCTTGTTCTCATGGAGGTACAGGCGTCTCAGTTTGGCCAGCCCATTGAAAGCTCCCACTCGGATGTCCTGGAGTGCATTGTTGCCAAGGTTTATGGACACTGCGTTGCCAAGGTGCTGAAACCCGTTGCTATAGAGACGCCTCAGAGAGTTCCTCTGGAGGTTGAGTTTGAAAGGGCGGACCCATGACTGTGACACCTGAATGATTAATTAGTGGTCTGATTAGTTATCTTATTAATTACATGAATTTAACAGTTAGAAACACCCATAAGGCATATTAGAGACAGGATATTAGACTTGGAGATACAGATCACTTGCAATGACAGCGCAATAAAGTGCAGTCACACATGCACGGCCAGATAGATGAACAGGAATGATACCTGGCTGACATTAGTGAAGCCCCGCCTGTCGCAGTGCACGTGCAGCACGCCTTCTTTGACCTCGCACGTGCACGGTTCAAAACACGGCTCGTCCACTTCCTCCTCAGAGTTGTCCACCAGAGGGGTGTGTGTGGAGGTTGGGGTAGGGGTTGGGGTGTGCGATGCCCGGGACAGACACACACACCCCAGGGCCACTGCAAGAGTGACCCACTGCATCCTCCTGCTTCTCCCTCTCAGCTGAGCAGCCTGGGGCTACAGCCCGACATTGGCCCTTCACCGCACTGCATAGATGGAGAGACATCACACATGCACGCATACATTCAGACAGACGTACCAAGCGCACAAACACATGCACGTGCGCACACACACACACACACACACACACACACACACACACACACACACACACGGTTAAAAGAGGGCAAACAGCCAGAGAAGCAACAGAAAAAGCTCAGGATGAATCAGATTGATGATACATCACAAGCATACTAAAACAGACAGAAAATAAAAGTTAAATCCCATAGACTGTGCCATAGGGACAAAATTACATTACATTGGAATAATGATATACAGGCTAACTGGAGGCCACAGTATGCAGTGATATGATTAATACCATGGTAAACATATGTAAGATGTATTCAGCACAGGGAGACAGAGCTTGGGATTTACAGGATTTACAAAAGCAGGAAATACTGACTTAAATACAGCAAGCTGGACAATCTCTCAGCTGCTACAATGTTGCTTTTGAATTAAAAATTCAAATACTGACATTGAAAATGCAAAACAAAAGCAAGCAAAGGGGCTAGTTCACCTGTGAATCACATTTTATCATTTTCAGAGTGGCTTTTTGGACAAGTGGAGGGGGGGGGGCTTGTGATGAATACATTCATTTGTTTTCTCAAAAGCCCGGTGAAGCCGAAATGTCACGCATGTGTTGTTTTAATGTATGCAATATGAATATGGGTAAATGCAAATCAGATTCATAATGCTTCTGTCTAATGAACTGCTCCATTTAATAAGATGAATGGCAATCAGAGAACAGAAGGATGAAGAGCAAAATACCCCATATTATCAATCAGCAGAATATGGTGAGGTTATCAACAGCCATTGAGTCCTGTCATACTCATTATTGTGATAATGACAGTGGAGTGGAAGCATCTCTGTGGATCAAAACTTCAAATTTTTCAAAAGCGCTGATGTGGAGGCAGAGCAATGACGGACAGAAACATGTACTGATGGTGATGTTGACAATAATGATGATGATGAGGATGGCAAGGCAATAACAACAGATTGAGAAGGGGGTTCGTTGACAGTTGCAGTAGTCCTAGAAACAAAACCAACAAAACATAAAAAACAGCTGAGATATGAGTCTCGCATGGGGATATCTCCTCTCAAGTCTTAATGAGATCTAAATTGGATAAAGCATCTCGATCTGCTCAAACAGTGTTGAACACTGCCATGCGAAATGCAATAATGATCATGATGGTATGGTAGCTGTAATCATACAGCAATAATCTAGCATCAGTGAGTTAGACAAGGAGGCAGAAGTGAAAACATCACCGCCCGGGAGAGGAAGAGCAATCACAGAGATGATTATGACGGGGAAGATGAAGGGAGAGGTGGAAACGAGAGGAGGAGGAGGAGGAAAATGGGAACAAGACGAAGGAATGGAGTAAAGGAGAGACAGACAGATAAAGGAAGAGTAATGGGCAGAGAGTAGGTACAAAGGAAGAGGAAACAGGTGAGGTGGGAGAGAGAGGAGTGGGATTGCATAAGCAGTGAGAAGTCAGTCAAGGCAGCCACTCAGTGAAACAGCTGAAATCTGATATTGATTACATCAAAGCCCTCCTCTCGCCCTGCACACAATGTACGCCTGCCTCGCAGAGAAACAGCGCTGGAGCCAAGTTACAGTACATGCGTGAAAAACAATGTGAGAAAGGTCAAACCATATCCAAAAAGAATGCTTTTATAGCCTGCCAAGTACAGAAACAGGTAGCTAGACACGTGTAGATGAGTGTGTGCTTTCATAACAAACCAGTGTAAGGCAGCAGCACTTGTTGGACAAGCCTACAGTTCCTAAAAGAGCATAAACAGAAGTGAAAAACATGTTTTTCCCCTGTAAGATGGGGGAAAATTCACCCATTCAAGTGGATTTTCTACAGAGCATCTATGCTTCACATAAAAAACCCGCAGGACAATCTAGGCCAACATGCTCAATAGTGTTTGACAAATTGGAATACAATACAGAATACAACCCATTCAGAGTCCCAGTAGGTCTTTGGAGGAGAGTTACGCAGTCGTCCAAGAAAATGCATTGTTTATAGCTGGGCCCAAAGCCCCCTGTATAGAGGAGATCAATACTGAGTCCAGATAGACCACTGGGATCCCTCCTGTTAGAAACTGCTTTGGTGGATGGCCATCTCTCCTTAATAAGAAGAAACACAGTCAACACTCAAGCTCTTTCCTCCAATCAGCAGAGTGGACTAGTCAGCAGTCGGCATAGCTCTGCATCATTATGTTAACAAGAAACGAAAGGACTTATGTGTTGACTGGTGACAGCACAGCAGAATTTAAAACTACCTATCTATCTATCTATCTACCTACCTATCTATCTATCTATCTATCTATTTGTCTGTCTGTCTGTCTGTCTTGACGTCCAGTCCATCTGAAAACAGGCCTGACACAGGTGTGGCTTCCTTCCCCTGTCTTTCTTGATTCTCTCTGGCTTTAAGTTTTTTTCCCCTCTCTCTCTCTCCTCCAGACCTGCACACTGACGCAAGCGAACTAGAGATGACGGTCACTGCTTATTCTTCACCATATTATTCATGTCACATAATTCTCGTGTCTACCTCTCTGTCCTCTCTGTCCGTCAGACTACAGAGAGCCTCACCAAGCTTCACACTGGCTTTTACATGGGCCCCTGCTCTCAGCACAGACCCGCACTATCAGGCGAGCAGCAGCATCACAGATCAAATGTATGGGGCTATCAGCCTGGATAGCCCATAGCAAAATCAATTAGCTCCCAACATTACAGCACATACATTGTAATAGTTAGCAGAATTAAAGCATGACCAATTAAACAGCCTAGTCATTAACAGAACCTATTAAGACATTTACCAGGCTATGTATGAAAATCCTTGGCAGAGTAACGCAATCCAATTGCATTCCCCATTGTCTGTCTCTCCCCACCAGCTTCTCTGATCCACACAGCGACGCTTAGCAGAGCAGGGATGCGGGTAATACTCACTCAGTCCGCCGCCAAAGAATTAGGGAACGACCGAGAAAACACTTTAGAGGCTGACTGTCGACATGTCGTTCACATTCAGCCGCACTCTTCTCCCTCTCTCTCCTCTCCTGTAGCGGCTGAGGCGGATGGGGAGGTGAGGGGGGGGGCAGAGCAAGGAGGTGGTGGTGGTGGTGGTGTGGAGAGAGGGGGGGGGGACGTGATAAGACTGCAATGAGGTGGAGGATAAAAACGGAGAGAGAGAAAGAGAGAGAGGGAGAGAAAGAGAGAGAGAGAGAGAGAGAAAAAAACTGATAGGCTTTAGGATGCAGGTCCGCTTCTCCACAGTGCAGCCCGTGGGAGCTGCGGCACTGGACCGCTGGACAGGCGTGCAATGCTCGGAGTTGCTGCCTGCGTAATGATGGAGAATCCTCTCTTCATCTCAAACACAACTGGGTAATTCATAGAGGAGAAAAAAAAGAGGAGGAACGGAGGCGCCGGAATTAATCATGCAATAAGGCGGCGTGCAACTGTTAGTTTGTATATGAAGCATAAAGCGCGCAGGGTGGGTTCTTCCTCGCCAAAGGAGCCAGTTCACTTACTCATCATAAACAGATTACAGAAGACACAACAGTCACAGACAATGGGCCCCATAAACTTTCTCCTCACGTTGCCCGCGTTGCAGTCTGGTAAAAATACCCCGACTGTTCAGCTATACCGACAATAATTTATAATCTCATTAGTTTATTCATCTCTCCTCTTGCCCTTAAGCACCGACGGGTTTCGTGAAAACGGTGTGTGTTGTTACCATGGCGACTCGTGCCAGCTGGCTCCGTCGCGCACACATACACACTCGCGCGCACCCACGAGCACGCACGCACGCAGCATCAGCCGGGAAAAACTGTGGTGACTTTTATGAGGAGATTACATGGGAGGCCTGGAAGTCTGCACGCCCTACATCAAAACACCTGTCTTGCCAAACGGAGGAGGTGAGCGCAACAGATGCCGCAAAGATTGAGCGCGATGGAGCCCCCCACCACCACTGAATCCAGCTTCCCACGCCAGATAACACAGCACAGACTGCTCTGTTGCGGCTGCTGCTCCATCAATAATACCTGTAAGTGGCAGATAGAGGCCCCCCCCTGTGAGGCCCGGGGTTCCCAGTGGACCAACGGCCCCAAGGACACCGTGGTGGTGTCAAGATGTTGAAAACAAGCATTCAAATATCAGTCAGATGGCTTCATGGCTATAGGAAAAGATTTAATAACAACATGTCTTCTACATTACGGAGCTGAAAGTTCAATTTTCAGTTCAATTTCACATTGATTTCAGCGTGCATTAAGGTGAATCACCTTGAGGAAATGGAGAGGTGAGTCTCTCTCGCACACAGGCTCTCCTTCCTCTCTCTCCATACCTCTCCCTACAGCAGTGGAGGGGAAAGCTCTCCCTGGAGATTCCTATCAGAAACAGTAACAGAGACGGTTCCAGTAATATCAGGAAGATGTAGATGATGGTTATAGATTTCAGGGCTCTCAGGTGCATTAGGCTGTATTACAGCTTCCCCACAAGGCTACTTAACGCTTGCCTGCAGTGGAAAAAGCCTGGCATGTATGCAGAAGCCACATGAACGCATGCATTCGAGGAGATTGCTTACAGACACGTACACACATTTAAGTCCCTCATAACATGCAGTGTTGCAGCTGATGTGTAAGTTACAACAATACATATAAGCTTTTGCTGAGATATCATTTTCAGCTTGGTGATGCCAGATCTGTGGCAGGGTAATGTGATCCCAGACCCGAGGCTATATCTTCTACCTCAGAGTGTAACAATGCTCGTGACAGAGAATCTGAGAGAAAAACATCCACTTTCCTCACTGTAGTGTTGTCGCTGAACCGTGGAGGCTCCCTAAATTAAGAAAACAAACGGAGAGGAACTGAGACAAGATGGTTATCAGGCGCCCATCAGATACCTGCGTGCCTGTTCTCTAGGGGCAGGAGCCGCTCTGAACGCATAAAGCACTTTTTTGGAGCGTTGACGGGGCCTCTAAAGTAGGGGATCTATTTATACTGGCCTAGTGCTGTCTGTGGAGCTGTCCAGTGCTGAAATGGATGGGGACTCATGCTGTTTCATTTCAGCCACTTCTCCTTTCTTCCTCCTCTGCTTTCGCCTTCTCCAAAGCCTTTCCTTCCTCCCATCTGAATTATTTCTGTCCGATAATATTTAGATTCCTTCTTTTACATGCTGTGTTCTTCCTTCCTTCCTTTTTCACTTACTTACTTTGATTCTCCTGTGGGCTCTTGTCAATTCAGAGTGGTTTACGTACCATTCTTCCTTTGATTGCATCTCCTTTGTTTTCGTCTTCCTGCACACCCTTTCTTCTCCTCTATTGTGAACTTATTGCAGGAAGCCGTCATCCCATTTTATAGCTCTCTCTCTCCAATTATGCTTTTGTTCACAAGATATCCACGTGGACCGACTGACATTGCACGCGTGAATGCACACGCACACACTCAAGACTCGCGGATCAAGCACAAACACTGACAAGAGCATGGTTTACCCCTCTCCCCTGACAGTCCTCAGGTCTGAAAATCTCCTCACTGCTACATGTTGTTCTCATAGTGTTGCGCTGTCCCTTAACATGTGCTTTGGCTCTTTGGGGCCCGCAGTGCCCCCAGTTTCTTGTTACTCAGTGGGATGAGGCACTCAGAAGCAGGCAAGGGCACCCTGCACACTGTGAGAAGGAGTAGAAAGTGAGGGGAAGAGAGCAGGAAAGAGAGGGAGGGAAGGAGCAAAGGGAAAAAAACAGGCCAGTATCGGGAGAGAGTGAAAGTGAGACAATGAGCAGTGGGAGTTTGGGGGTTCGTGAGGGCTGGCTGAGATGCATTTTTTGAAGGGAGAGAAGTGAACAGATAGAGGGGATAGATAGAAGAGAGGAGAGGATGGCCAGGAAGGCAGGTGGTTCTGTCATTAGCTCCAGATTAAAGCAGAGGGCAACTCCAGAGGACTCACCTCTGATTCACACAGTAGTGCTGCAGGCAAGGACAAGCCTCCCGGGAGACATGAAACACACACACACACACACACACACAAGCACACATGCAGAAGACACTGTAGTGATTCACAGGATTACCCACAGGCACATTAACACACACACACACACACAAGCATACACACATATAGACATATAACACCCCCTCCTCATTTAGCATAGCTACACACAAGATACACCGTGACTCACGAGAACATGCCAACTCCCACTCACACACGCCTGCCACATAGAGAGCCAACACACACACACACACACATACACGCACACACACCACACACACATACACATCGTTGAACTAATTAATCAAATCTCCTGTTTTAATTAGGATTCAAATCAGTTGCTATGGGAACCTTGCCCCCTTGGAATCTTAAGGTAAAGACTCTCGTTGCTGCTGCTGCCTCCAATGACTTTACAGGAAGCCGACTGAGGGGGACAAATTCATAATACCTACAATGATTCAGCTGGCTGCGTTCTACATTGCGTTTTCACACAGACACATTTTTCTGGGGAGGCCTGAGGTGCCTGATCTTAACATCAATTTAGACTCAGCCATAGAGAGGGGCACAAAAGTGGAAAAAGTGAAATTATGACGGCTCACATTGCAGCTTTACTAATACTACATACCTCACCAGGAAAAAGGCCATACGTGTTGCCAATAAAAGGGGGCAGGCTCATGGTTTGCAGAGGCCTATCCAATCAATCACTCACGCAAGCCTGCAATTCCTGGAAAAAGTTTTCACGTGGTGAGTCATGTAAAAGCGCTTTCACACAGTTCTAATAGGCTGCTTATCCTCGCTATTACCACAGCTGTGCAATTTCAGCCCCAAAGCAATGGCTCTGTGCTCGCTCCACCAGCGCTGCTCCAGTATGCCTGGTGACAGACCATTGCTCTGCAAACATCATTTATGATGTTTTCATAGTGATCAATATGATATGTTTGTGCAAATCAGCTCAGTGCTTTCACATTCTGCTTTTAAGCAGCTTTTATCCCCATGCTGAACATTTAGGTTAATTTTAATCAGACTGGAGAAACATTCATTCAGTGGCTGATATGGTGCTATTTTAAGCCAAGTGGTGGTTTTAGTGTTACCAATGTTTCATCTCACATGCTGATAGACATACCATCAGCATCCTAAACGGCACAGAGGGCAACTCAAGCCGTAAGTGGAACGGCGCCACCTTCATCAGCCCTGAGTGTCTTTAATATCAGTTCAGGTGAAGGCTGGACTTGATGAATTAAAGGAAGAGAGGAGGAGGATGCCAAGTAAAGCCATTAGGATACAGGAACTCAGGCGTGTGTCTGGCTCACCGGTTGTCATGGTTGCGGTGTTTATCACCTCTTTCTGCCGACAGAGGCCCAGGGGCAAATCAGATTGGCTTCAGACAGAGAGACACACAGAGAGAGAGAGAGAGAGAGAGTTGGTGAGTGAGGGGGAGGACATATTGGCACAGCAGAGGGGTGAAATGCCAACACGCTGCAGAAGGGAGGCTGAGGAAGGGCACTGGACAAATGTCAATGTGGCTTATTCATGATTAAATTTTTGTTTTCAACCATCTGACTGTGACTAGAGCTTTAAGTTACAGTATATCACTGATTTGAGATCTTTGATTGTATATTAAATTAATGTTTTAAATTGCTCTTTTCTCTATTTCTGGCTCTACTTTGCTCTCCTATCTTTGAAAAAAAAACTAAAATAAACTAAACTTTCTTTGCTCACTTTTCCCCATGGACAGCTTGTAAATGTGTTGAGAAAATTAAACATTTTACAGGGTTTTCTTTTAGAAGCCTTTGATATTCAATGAAAAACAAATATTGGTAGTGTATTAATCGAGCATCTAAATGTTATACCACTCTTAAGATCAGGTGTAAAATTTGCCCTACATCCCACGTAGCCTGTGCCTGCCACCTAGCGGCATCTAAACCAATCATCCCAGTTTACAGCCTTGGACAGGTGCATTAAGTGATATGTGGGGTTGAGAGTGCTGTGGCAGTCATGTGGCTAGCTGACAAGACAATTCACATCCACTTTAGCTGAGACCGGTTATTTAATAGGTCTATTGGCTAAGAAGATACAAACTGAGTTATGACATTTACCGAGTATGACAAGTGGTCGGTTGAACATTTTCAGTCTTGCAGTCATAATCATAAACAGATGGCAGGCAGCAGCTGCCGGGTGCATCCAGGTGTCTCGTCCCTGCGGCTCATTATACTTTAACCACTCCTGGCTGGACTGAACAGCGCACACGTGTTAACTCACAAACCCCGCCTCCTCGCCTCTACAGCCAATCAGAGGGCGCTATAGTGAAACACCGAAACTTCTCAGCGAATCACAGCGTTCCTTGTTGAGCAGACACTCGCATTCACTATTGCTCAGGCCCCTTACGCTGTCAGCAGGGAGGAAAGGTATGGATACATTGTTGCTACACCGGCTTCATGAACTACTTGTAAAAGTTTCATTTCGGCCTTTCCTCGAAACAAAGTATTAACTGAACCCGCTAAAGCTTTTCTTAAAAAAAAAAAAAAGAAAAAAAAATATTTTTAATTTGTTGACATAAATTTCTTCTGTGAAGTCTGTAGCACGCTTATGTTTGTATCTTTCTCTGTGTGTAAAGGAGAGTGATTCATTTCTTCTTGTGTGTTTTTATAGACTTCTGTGGTTCATATGTTGCCTTGCTTGCAGACGAGAGCTTCAGGTTTTGTTGTGGTGCTCCGGCTGGGTCACATTTTAGCTGACATCCAGCTGAATAGGGCGAAACCACCAGACAGCCTGTGTGAATAGCTGCATTGTGGGCGCTGGCTCGTGTGTGTGACAGTTCAGGTTCAAACCCATAGGCCTCTGGGTCTTGGTGAATCTGTGTTGTGTTGGTCTTACTGGTTTCTGGGCTTTCAGTTTCTGTCAGGGAGGGTCTTCATCATAGCTGTGTGCAGGCTGACACGGTGTGTTGCCGTGCTGAGGAGTAAATTACCGTTGACAGCGAGCTGTCCTGTTGTTTATGGTCGCGCCTTGCTGTCAGCCCGCAGTGCCAAAGTCTCATCATCTCTGTTAAGGATGCCGCAGACAAACAAATCCAAAAGCACCCCGCCGTCGGACTCTTTAGGCTCGGTCCAAGCAGGGGCCTCAGCAGAAGATCCAGATCCGGTGTGCCGGGGGGAGAGCCTGGCTGAAGGGGATGGAAGAGGAAGAGGCGGAGGAGGAGGAGGAGAGGATAATTCTGGAGACAGCGAGATCATCAAGTCACCAAGTGATCCCAAAGAGTATAGGTAAAAGATACTTCTGCCACACAAATTAAAGGAGTGGTTCATAGCCTACTTTTTTAAAGTGTTATTGATATTCACGTACACTTATGTGCACTGATATTTCTGTATGCTGTAATCACTGTTTATACAGTGAACACTTTCTAACATGCTTCCAATGCAAGAGATAAAAGTCTCATTGAGATTAAATTATATTTTTCAAGAGTGACCTCGACAAGAGAGCAGAATAAACCTGGTCACAACAATAAATATAAACAACATAGTCAGATGAATACAACAGACAAGTGAACACATTATCCAGTTAATATACAATACAAGATTAGTTATCTTGATTTAACAGGTACAATTCCTGGAAACTATTTTTTAAACATTTAAGAGCAATAACACTGATCAAGAGTATCCACTCGATGCTTGAAAATTAACTTAAATTCTCCCATAGTATTCAACTATGAGAGGTCTTTCTGTATATTATTCCAGAAGTAAAGGGTAGCAAATTTGAAAGCTTTTCTAGTGCTGGGGAACCACATCAGCAGAATATCATGAGAGCGCAGGCCATATTGATGCTGTTTTTTACACATGTATGTATACAGATAAAGAGGAACCAACCCAAGAAGAGATTTATATATAAAAACCAAACAAGAATGTGAAAGTCTGTGGACATACAGAGTACTCTGTAGCATCGTACAGAGTACAGTGGGACATAGTACAGTATCTAACTTCTTCAGGAACTGCTCAGATGTATTTATAAAGAGCAGAATGCTGTAGTCCAACAAAGGTAAAACAAAAAAAGTTTATTTGAAGTTAATATGAGGCATATTAAGTCGGCATCTTCCAAAATCACAGTATTTTTAGAAAATAATTTCCTCTTTGGTAACACAAAAAAGATGGTTTAGTCAGATTTAGTATGATCCGGAGGAATGATTACAGCAAGTAAAGCAGTTACACCGTTCATGTGGCCACCTGACTAATGTTTTAAGACACACTTGGAAAAAAATCCTTCACTCAAATCAGATGTTAACATCCTCCTGAGTATTTTAATTATGCATTGCAGTCCTGTTACATCATTAATTTCCTCTATTCTGCAGTTATTTTCAGTCATTGTTATTAAATTGTTGTATGTGCAATGAAATACATCTGAGAATACTCTTTCTTGTATTTGTGAACATGAAAGTGCTGAAGAAATGACCCAGATCCACTAACCCAAATCCAAAAATGAGCCTCTTTTCCACCTCCGTACAGCACTATTGTTCTGTACTGTAGTTAGGTGGGCCGATTTCATGCTATAAGCACACACACAAATGCCTCAGGCCTCTGTGGGGCATACTGAAATTGCTGCAAGGAGGCACAAAACAATTAAGTCTCAAAGGGTGTAGAAGACAGTTGAGCTAACAGCCTGTTGAAAATAAGACTGTGACATGAGCAGCACTGTATCTTCAAGCTCTGTGTGCTGTTTTAACCTTTGACTTTACTCACATCAGGTATGTTGAGCTGAAAAATGGGCTGCGAGTGCTGCTCATCTCAGACTACAGCGGTCCAGCAGCAGCATCGGAAGATGAATACTCAGATGAAGAAGGTGAAGAGGAAGAGGAAGAAGAGGAAGAAGATGAATCTGGAGACGAGTCTGGGTCTGAGGAAGGTGACGATGAAGAGGGCAGTGATGATGATGATGATGAAGACAGTGACATGGAGGGGAAAAAGAAGAAGGGAAATGCAGAGAAACAGGTATCACAGTGAAGTGTATTGTCTACTCATTTGTCTCACTTCTATGTCTATTAAGTGTATCAGGAGAGCAGGTAAGTTAAGTCAGTGGAAACTGAAGAAATATGATCTGAAATCAAATATCTGGACTGACCGTACTATTTAAACAGGAGAGTATTGTGTTGTTAAGTAGACAAACTTCACAGGTTGCCCGGGTGGCCAAAACGCTGACCATGTAAGTGTGACATGGTCAGCAAGTCCTGCTGGGGACTTTTGTAACACGTCCTCCCCCCTGTATTCCCTCACTTCCTGACTCCTCTCTACTGTTAACTATCAAAAGCAAAAATAACCCAAAATATATTTTAAGCAAGACTAAGCCTATCAATGCTCACACTGACAATGCTAGCATGTCTACCATGTTCATCATCTTACCTGCACTAAATGAAAAATCAGGGTGATTAAAATGTTTTTTTATTACAATTCATCTTCAAGCTGACATGAATGTGTGAACCACATTTTATGGCAACTCACTGAATAGTTGTTCAGATATTTTAGTACAAAGCAAACATGTGAACATCAAGCTAGCACTATGGGAAAAGTGAGAGGGTCACAAAATGAATTAGTCTTCATCCTCTGGGGACCATGAATATCTATACAAAATGTCACAGCAGTCCATCCAATGATTGTTGAGCTCTTCAGTCTGGATCAAGGTGTTGGATCGAGGAACTAACTAATATTGTCATCCCTAACGCCATGCCGCTAGCCTAGTTAAAAATACACAAAGTATACCTAAAATCTTGTGAGTGCGTTACTAGTTGAGTGCATTGCAAGACTTGAACATAACTTTATTGTGTGTGTGTGTGTGTCAGTCGGCAGCAGCCCTGTGTGTTGGAGTGGGCAGCTTCAGTGACCCCAGTGACCTCCCAGGTCTCGCCCACTTTCTGGAACACAGTGAGTAATTTTCCTCAACATTATTTGTTCATGGGTTAATTAACCTCTGGAGTCACTTACATTGTTTTCTATCACCTGTCTAGTAGTGCCTTTGACTCATGTAGCTCAAAATAGGATATTTTCTCAGAGGGTTTTATAATCTGGACAACATATGACATCATCCATCTATCCTCTCCCCCGTTGTTGAAGAAGACAAAAACGAGAGAAACCTGAGCAGCCATGTATTCCAGTAGTTACTTTATTCTAATTATCGAGTGTACCCCCTTATCCTTAGCCTGTGTTGTCTACTTCTACTCCATTAAATAATATCTGACATTTTCTCAAATACCCTCCATCAAACAATAGAGAATGAGCATGAACTTGTTGCATTCAGTGTGTGTAAGATAGCAAGATGTTCTTTGAGCCAAAAAAAAAAAAAAAGGCAAGACTTTCTCTTGAAAAGCAACAAATCTATAAAATTGGATTCCACTTTATTGATGCTACTGTCAGTGGGGAAATAGTGGGGTTATATCCGTCTCCTGTACTGACGTGATACCTAGAACATTGTTCCTGAATGGCCAGTCTGAAAAAGAAGCACTTGCTCATTCTTACAGGCTGTTGTCAAAACTGACACCAAATTTTTATAGCAATATTTAGAGCCTTTGTTTAAGACTATATCTAAAAAAGCTACCCTATTCCATTCTCACTTGGTTGGAAATATATTGCCATGCTGCCTGTGTTTGGCCAAAGTACATCACCAAGTAGTGGTGGTTTTTATAGTTTGATTTAACCCCCCCTTCCCTTCTCTCCCTCCCCTTTTCCCTACCCTTCTCTCACCCCCCACTGTTTTCCCGTTATATACCAGTGGTGTTCATGGGCAGTGAGAAATACCCCTCTGAAAACGGCTTTGATGCTTTCCTCAAGAAGCACGGGGGGAGTGACAACGCCTCCACCGACTGCGAGAGAACCGTCTTCCAGTTTGACGTCCAGAGAAAAAGCTTCAAAGAGGCTCTTGACAGGTGAGGAAGGATCAGAGGTTTTTGTTGTCAGAGCATGTATTATGATTTACAGATAAATACAAAACCACAGTAATGGGAAAAGGAGAAAATAAATGTGATAAATAATTTAAAACTGTTATTACATACCAGCAAAAAGCCTTGTTCTATTATTGTGTTATATAAAGACTAAATACTCTTTTGTTCTCAACTTTTACCCTGTAGGTCACTGACACAATGGGTCAAGATTGTCCTTCTTAGCAACACTAGTAAACTAAATTAGGTTGCACCATTAAAACTTGAGAAACATCTTGGCTAGTTAAGGTACAATTTAATCGTATGTAAATTGGTTGGCAGGAAAGATCTGTTGCATGATTCACTCAAAAGCAGTCCACCATGTAAATATGAAGTCACTATAGTAGTATCACAAGTTGTAGTATAACTTACATAAAGAACAGTTTTAGTAGGCCAAACATTTTAATAAAATTAGGTGTTAATCCTTTGTAAATGTTGCTATGACTTTATTTTGTTATATATGCATACATGTAGAAATATGTGCATCATAGTTAGTAGTATTCATACTGTTTGGAATGACTAGGACGACGTTTTGTAAATTGTGATAATGTGTTGCTTTTGTGTGAAATGTAATTTAATATCTTTCCAGATTACATCATTATTTAAAATGTTTAAGTATCAGGTCAGATTTGTCGACCTTATTCTGTATTAGTTCTTTTACTCTTCAGTTAAGAGGTAATATATTAGCAAGCTAACATTAGCTGTGTCAGTTGGTTCAGTTAGTTATGCAGCTTGCAGTTATTGGGTTACTGGGTTTAAGTATTTAGTAACTAGTCTCCATATAAGAATTAGTTTGTGTGGTGCAACCTATTTTAATTTAGTGATGCAGAAATCCACATTCAGTCAACACTCACTTTACCATGAGTGTTGACTGAATGTGTTAAAGAGAAGTTTGAAGTCACAAACCACTGGAGAAACTGACTCTTGTTGTGTGAGAGACTCAGACAAACGTTACACGCTCAATCAGTCACAATTCTACTCTTGTCTGTGTTCTGTACCAGTCTAAGTCTGATTGTTTCTGTTTGACCTCTGTCCTTTCTCTTTGGCTGGTATGTGGCCCCTGATTATGGCCTCTCTTTCTCATCCCCCTCTTAGGTGGGCTCAGTTCTTCATCTGCCCCCTGATGATCCGAGACGCCATCGATAGGGAGGTGGAGGCCGTTGACAGCGGTGAGTCTTGGTGCCTCTGTGCTGAGAAGTTAAATTTCAGCTGCCATACTCAGAGTTAAACTTTCCATCAGCCGCACTGCTGTGTTCTCTTCACGCATCTCTTTTACACACCATCGATCACCGTCTTTCTGTTGTCGTCTCAAGGTTTTCTGTCTCTCCTTCTGTCTGTCAGAGTACCAGCTGGCTAAGCCGTCGGACTCCCACAGGAAGGAGATGCTGTTTGGCAGTCTGGCCAAACCTGGACACCCTATGGGCAAGTTCTGCTGGGGTGAGTTGGTAAACACAACCACTGGGACACAATACACGCAGGGCCTCCTTGGGGTATGTTCAGCAATAGTAAACAGGAGTGCTGAGACAGACGCCAAGTTTCCTGTCTGCCTGATATCCAGGCTTTTTGTATACAAATTTCCCACAGTGTTTTATAATCTGTTGAATTGTGACAACACCAGGAAACGCGCAGACACTGAAGCAGGAGCCAAAGAAGAAGAAGATCAATGTCTATAAGCGGCTGCGTGCCTTCTGGAAGAAGCACTACTCTGCCCACTACATGACTCTTGCTGTGCAGTCGAAAGGTCAGGAAAATCTATTTAATTTATCATAATCAATAACAAGGCAATTAGTAGTTAGAAATTGATTGATTTCATTAATTTCATACACCAAATGAACATATTAATTGAAAAAGCAATCCGTAGATTAATCAACAATTACAGCAATCATTACTCGCAGCTCTAAAGATTCACTTCATCCATGCTCAGTCAGCTAGAGATAATCATTCATGAATCAACTCAAATTGCTATATTTCTTGAAACAAAGTCAGATACAAATTATGTAACACATTTTTTTTTAAGGTTTCACAGAAAATATCACACAGCTAATTAACTGCTGCACACAAGTCAAATGATGACAAGTGTTGACATTTGTGCTGAGAAAAATGCTCCTTGTAAAACAGCTGAGTTCTTTCTTTTTGAAACTGCGAGTGCTCGATAAACACTGTCTTCACCTTTAAAGTCAGCCACTGTAAAAGTTTAACATTAAACATTTTATATAACCTGCATTTTAATGGGAAAATAATGAGGCTTTTAAGTAAGAATAATAAAGTTGATGTTTGTCTTCTGACATGAGACTTTACTGTATTCTTGCTAATTGGTGATGACTTCAAGTGATTTTAATAATCCAGATCCCAGAGTTTTGTTCAAATATGTTATGTGTATCCACCACTGACAGAAGCAAACTAACCTTAGCCAGCTGCTCTTTTAGAAATGCAGAGGAGCAACTCCTCCTCGTGTGACATTTTATTAAAGAATATAGTCGATAACTGTCTTTTTTCCACCATGCTGTGAGCAATCACGATCTGAAGTCATGCTGTGTGCAGGACAGGAGTGCTTTCACAAGCAAAGAAAGGAAGCTCAATGAGGATTGGATTGTTATTTTCATTATTGATAAATTTAGATTATTTTCTTAATTCATTCATTTTTTGCGTGGTTCATAAAATATCAGTAAATTGTGAAAAATATCCATTCCAAGTTCCCAAACCCCTTAGTTACTCTTCAAGAAATCTTGCTTTGCCCAACTGTAGTCTAAAACCCAAACATAATTGGTTTGTTATCATATAGAGTATGGAAATCAGATAATATCCATATTTGGGAAGTTGGAACCAGTGGTGTTTTGCTAAAAAAATACATTGCTTAAATCGTTATTTGGTTATCACAATCATTGCCAATAATTTTTTGTTAATCGACTAATGGATCTAATCATTGCAGCTTTAAGTGCGTGCGTGCGTGCGTGCGTGCGTGCGTGCGTGCGTGCGTGCGTGCGTGCGTGTGTGCGTGC
This sequence comes from Scomber japonicus, assembly GCF_027409825.1. Taxonomy (NCBI): domain Eukaryota; kingdom Metazoa; phylum Chordata; class Actinopteri; order Scombriformes; family Scombridae; genus Scomber; species Scomber japonicus. The sequence continues at coordinate 12,082,514 of NC_070593.1, read as the reverse complement.
ATGCATGCATGTCTCTCTCCTTTGGTTAGAAAGACTGAGAGTGCCGGCTTTTTATCTAGATATGTTACAGTTAACCCCATAATCATACATGTGAATTCCACTATAATCTATAATAATTAAACAGTTAACAGAATGGGCCTGTAAGGGGTAAAATTTTAGTTGAAACTTAAGTTTTGCTCAACACTACAGTTGCTCTGAAACAAATATTCTCCCCACAGCCCATAAATCTGAGTTTTCAGCCAGAATTATTGAGACACACTCTAGTTCTAATTTATCCTCCTTCACTCTGTCTGTCCTTTAGAGAAACTGGACACTCTGGAGGAGTGGGTGAGAGAGATCTTCAGCAAGGTGCCTAACAAGTGAGTATTGAAGAAGAGACACTCACTGTGGAGAGGTGTCAGTGTGTTATAGATTGAGTCTGAATATACTTTAAGATTGAGCTCAAATGTAAATGTCAAGCTTTCCTCCATCTCTTACTGCTCCTTTTTTTTTTTACCTGACTTCATCTCAAACATTTTTTTTCCACCACCGCATACCTGAAAGGGATCATTTCTCCCTAAAGTTAAGCTGAAGTAGTGTTTTCTTACAGATATCCACCTCTGTTTGCCTTATGAGTCATTGCGACAGCATTGACATGCATATCACTGTTATCCACCAGGTTTTAATGATTTCATTTCAATTAAAGGATTTCATGCTACTGTATGGGTGTATGAAATTTCTACCATCTATGCGCTTATAAAATCGTATCAAGTGGATTTATTTTTATCAAGCGAAAATCAAAATTTTTAGAGTTATACCTAACGGCAACAACATGCTATTTTTGTGAAAAGTAAACAGTAAGTGGAGATAGTCATCAGCAAACGTCTCTTACCAACCTTTCAACTATCTCTTCAGTGTAATTACAACAAAAATAATATTCTCTCTGTTCTGTTGTATATGATTGTTTAATTGATGTCCATTAATAAAGAACCATGACTGTTGCCTTTCAAAGTTCTGTTTTTATGTCTTCAGTGGTCTCCCCAAGCCAGATTTCTCTGATATGCCAGATCCCTTTGATACATCAGCTTTCAACAAACTCTACAGAGGTATCCATCTTACTGTGCATTTCTGAATACTGAACACATCTGGGGTACTCTGAACAGTGGTTTCCAATCTGGGGGGTTGCAAAATAAATCACAGGGGTTATGTGATGGCTTAAACAGGGAAAAACATTGTGCTGTGTCAAATTTGTATTTTCAGGCTTCTGAGTCATTTTTGCTTTTTTCTTATAAAGTACTGAATAATTATGTCTACTCAAGGCTCTAAAAAGTGTTCAAATAAGAAAATAAGAAAATGTTACCCTGTGGTTGAACTGCATATAACCTGTAAACATATGCAGACTGATAAGACATAGCTTGGTATTAATGGTATTAATTTTTTATTTTTTTTAAAGGTTAGGAGGAATTACAATCTAGCAGCAACAAGAACTCTAACACTCTTAAATGTTTGTTTTTGTGTTTGCAGTTGTTCCTGTCAGGAAAGTTCATGCTTTAAATATCACCTGGGCTCTTCCCCCTCAGGAACAATACTACAGGTGAGCTACAGACAGTGCAATAGATAAAGAGCACATTGCACAAAGCACATTTATATAGATTTAGATGGTTCATTAAAGGCCACACTTTCCCCCCGACGGTAGAGAAATTGCATGAAATGTGTTTCTTTCTCTTTTAAGCATTTCCCTGCTTCCTTTCTCCAGAGTGTCATCTTCATATAAACATAGAATTAAACCAGCCAAAAGATACTATGATTGTAGAGGGATTGCATCAATGTTTTTGTTTCTCCTTTTCATGTTCTTCCCTCCTGTTTTCAGAGTGAAACCTCTCCACTACATCTCATGGCTTATTGGCCATGAAGGCACAGGAAGCATCCTCTCAGTGCTCCGGAGGAAGTGAGTGTTATTGCCTCTGTCTGTTTGTTTTTCTATTTCGAGGGTGCTTCAAAAACCCAATTAAAAGGTCTTCAATTTGCTTGGTATACATGAGCTTTTTGAAGCTCAGAGGGAGCCCAGAGTGTTTGAGCCCAATCTTCAAACTATACACTTTACCAGCCCACTTGGCGATGTGATTCATACATTCTCATCCCTGGATGTGGTTTTACAAGAGCATTTCAGCCTCTCGTTGATAAGTGGCAAAATGATTCACCAAATCCTGTAATCCCACAATACCAAGAGCCTATCGAACAGTCCCTTTACCAACAGCACCACTTTGAGCATTTGATAAAATATTCCTGTTTACTGTGTCTGCTATTTTCAGCTGTTGATAAATGACAGCAGTGAGATTTGAGTGTACTCGGTCTCAATTCCCATTTGAAACAAACTGCCGAGGCAGTAGAGTGGTTGTTTTTATTGAGTACAGACAGTTTCAGCGTCAGAGGCTGGTTTTAAAATTGGGCCATTGTTTTCACCCTCACTGAAATTGGGGAATGGTCTGTCTGCACATCTGTCTGGGATGCTACCAATTGGCTGTCAAAAACGCTAAGGGAGCATACCAGTGATTTTGTAGTGTACTGTACAACAGATTGATAAGAAAGTATACTATACTATAACACGTATCATTTTAAAAAGTATACTATATATGTTTTTTTATCATGCTTGTTTTTCAGTTCAGTGCAGTATGTAAACGTTCATATATTTAAAACTTGCTTGATGTGATCCATCACATTGAACATCATCTCTACTTGGGTGAATATGCACATAAGACTCTTCAAACCAACCTGAGTGTTTGAACGGCATTAACACACAACAGACACATGTCTTTTATTCAGATGAAAGCAGATACAAGGTTCACCGTGATGGATTACCTGACTCTAAAATGTCTTCAAGTTGTTTTTCATTCTTTAAATGAATGAAAAGCGATTGCAGCGTACAAAGACCGCATCGTATTTCTTCATTCTAGGATTTTTAAAGCTGAGCTGATTGTCCCAACAAGAGCACTAAAGCATTTTTAAAATTGTCTGCGATCAAGAAACATGAAGTGACACCTTTTTCTACTCACTATCCTCCTCATATTTCAACACTTAATTTGGTTTCTCTTTCTGAATCATCCAGCAGTCCTGTTTTCAAATCAATGTGAATTCATATTTCTCTGTGTGTGCGTGTGTGTGATTGTAGGTGTTGGGCTCTGGCTTTGTTTGGAGGCAACAGTGAAACTGGCTTTGACCAAAACACCACCTACTCCATCTTCTCCATCTCCATCACCCTCACTGATGAAGGTTTCCAAAACTTCTACCAGGTACAGACTCAGACGTAAACAGAGAAAACCCATTAAAAACATTTAACAGTGTATCCATTCATGTCTAATATATAGGTAAATCTTAATATTATTACTTGTGATTATAGAGAATAAATGTTTAATATTTTTGCTATAATCTGTTGCCTGCTTAGGAATTTGTATGGTGTAGATACTTGAATATTCACATTGCATTGCAACTTACATGTACACAGGTAGGACCCAGCTGGCCTATTTGTCTGTTTTAAGTAATACAACAGGTAATTTCAAGGAAGCAATCTGTGTCATCAGTTGCTATGACAACTCTTGTGTTGACCAGGGAGGCAGCTGACTATGATTCAACAGGAGGACTTTTTTTTCTAATCCTAAGTACTTAATGGAAAATGTTTTAGTCAACAAACATGCATTGATAACAACTGTATAAATGCTGCAGCGGCCTTGAGGATATAGTGGTTTGTAATCGAGAGCACTTCATCCCTCGCACCTCCATTCAGAGAGGATCAGTCTGGAGTTGTTTAGATCAGAAGGTGCTAATTTTCCGAAACACACTGCAGGGAACAAACTGCAGTCAAGTGCGCCACACAGAGTGCTCATGATTTAATAGTTAAGAGTTGTTGTTTTTAAATGTACTCTATGAATGAATAGACTTATAAAGAGAGTCTGGTACTGTAGGTGGAAGATGGTTGGTACAATATACTGTCAGTCTTTACAAAATTACTGCTGGATTATCACTGGCAGGCTCTCTATTGCACAGCTCCTCTTATTCAACTCACAGCAAATCACCACAATATGAAACTCGTGCTCTCACTTCAATAGGGACAGCATTCAACACAACATACAGATAGAACCATCACATGAATTACATAATATTAATATACACCAAATACCATAAATATAAAAGATAAGCTACAAACAAAAAATACCTTAAATTGCCAAAGTTTTGCAATTCAAGAAAAACCTAAACATACTAAAATGTGACTAAAAATTAGGAAGAAAACTTTTGTTAAAAACAGCTAAATATACCTTAAAGTACCCAAATTTTTGTGAGTTAAAATAACCTCAGGGAGCAGCTCCAATGAGTTTTCTACACTCTGTTGTATGCACAGCAATTATGAAAGTCATACTTTGGCCTTTATTCTTTCTCTTACAAACAGATTCGTCAGGACTGAGGATTCTTTTGTTCACAGTTAATGATTATTCCTCTTTATTCACAAAAGCAGAGGTGACATTTTCATTTACATGCTTGGATCTCTAAAAGGGAACGAATAAAGACACGCATTACTGTCTCTTCAGTTTTTCTAATGAAAACACCTTTTCCAAATGAATTGTTGTAGCTTGGTATAATAACTGTAATCAAAGAATCGTAGTGAAAATGATTGGCTGCCTCTCTCTGACATCAGTGTAATTGTTATGGTTTATCAAAATCAACAATACATTTCAGATTAACTGTCATTTCTAGTAACAAAGAGGAATTTTACCAACAAATGAATGTGGTATAGACTCATGTTATAATGTCTAATCTCTGTGCCTCTGCGGGTTCTTCACAGGTGACTCACCTTGTGTTCCAGTACCTGAAGATGCTGCAGACACTTGGACCACAGAAAAGGCACTGTCACTCACACACGTAGTCTCACAAAATGGCACAACAGAGGCACATTAGCTATTAAAAAAAAAAAAGCTTTTATGATCAAAAATACCCTCTATATTCTGTCTGCGTCGCTTTTTAGTACACAGTAAGATGGGAAGTAATAAATATGGCATTATACAGGATATGACAGGTTAATGTGTTTGTTTGTTTGTTTCGTCATTTATGTATTTATGGCTATATTGTTGTTTTTGTTATGTTCTATAATCTGTGTTGATGATGTGACATCTGAGCTTCTGTCTGGGAAGAATAAAGGCAATAATTCTGTCTGTTTGTTCATGCATTCAGAATATATGAAGAGATTCAGAAGATTGAAGCGAATGAGTTTCACTATCAGGAGCAGGTAAGAATCCATATATTCATGCGCTGCTGTCTTAGATGCTTTTTTGGATAAAAAGTGACTGAATATTGTGTTTTTGGAGGTGAAGCTGGGTGGCCAAAAGCTGTTTTTGATTTCATCTTTCTCAGATTGACCCTATAGAGTATGTGGAGGACATTTGTGAGAACATGCAGCTTTTCCCTAAAGAAGACTTCCTCACAGGAGATCAGCTGATGTTTGAGTTTGATCCAGAAGTAAGTTCAGTCATTCAGGGTTCATAAGAGTGAACCAATTCAGGATCTTATTCCAAAATGTCCTAATATAAAAAGGGTGTTATTGAAATAGGCCACTCACTAAATGTTATTTCCTGCCTGATATGATTTATACACCTGAATAGAAGTTTGGTGTTGGAAATATATTTGTTAGAGTTGGTAAAGTCTCTGACTAGAGGATGTTATTGTGCATCGGAAATTTAAGTCTAATTGTGGCTTCGCATTTTCTGTGATGAAAGTATCTTCTGTTCAGATTTTATGCCTCTGATTGACGGCTAAAATCTTTCTCGCATAAACAAGTAATTTAGAAACTCAGAAAACAACATTTACTCTCCTCACTTGCTGAAAAGTTGACTTTATCCGCCTGTATGTGCATGTGTGTGTCTGTCCTTGTGTGTCTGCCTGTGCGTGGTTGTGCCTGTGTGTAGGTGATCAGCGCAGCTCTGTCCCTCCTCACCCCTGAGAAGTCCAACCTGATGCTGTTGTCACCAGAACATGAGGGCCAATGTCCCCTCAGGGAGAAGTGGTTTGGCACACAATACAGCATGGAGGGTGTGTTTTTTGTGTGTGCTTGTTTTCAGTTTAACAGCTCCTTCCCACAATGTAGCCATTCAGTGAACACAATGTCTTTTTTTCCCTCTTGTGCGGTGATATTCATCCTGATATAATGCAGGCAGCCAGCAGCATAAATGCCAGCATTTATCTCTGTCTTTTAGATGGCAAACTACAGTGTTTGAACAGCGTGTAGATAAAACATTTACAAAACCAATATTTCGTTTTCAATAAAATGAGGGTTTAAGCCCCTCATTCAGGATATAAATCCAAATCACAAATCTCTTTTAGACTTTTGGCTTAAAATATATAACTTGAAATATTCATAACTGAATAGAAATTTAATTGTCTCCTTTTTCCCCTCCTTTACACAGACATCCAGCAGGAGTGGATGGAGCGTTGGACAGGAAACCTGGAGCTGAACAGTGACCTCCACCTTCCTGCTGAAAATAAGTTTATTGGTGAGTGAATAAACTTTTAAAAAATGGGTTGCTGTGGCCCAAAACTTCAGACAGTATCTGAAATCTGTCCAGTTAGATGATCATGAATGAGACATGGTCCAGTAATTTGTACTTTTACTCTCCATTCATCCATCCAACGAATACAGTAATCAGATATATTGACCAGACTTGGAGGAACAGTTGCCTTTTTGGCAGTTAGTCAGTGATCTAATGGAGATGCTCTAATTAATTGTCAACTTATCCTTTATGTCTTAAGCCCCATTCAGAAGGAATTCATTTCTCAAGGGTAGGTGGGGTGATTTCAGTTTCATTGCACTGGTCAACGATTTTAATCCCATCAGGAGCGCACGTATTCGTGATTTTTCAACACCCGGGTATGCCCATTACCATTTACCAACTGTTTTATTGGTGAACTCACTGGTCCTCCCAAAATTACGACTCTCTGTCTTTGCTGGTCTACCTCGGTATAGCTAAACCAATTTTGTCTAATGAGCTACATGTAATTAAAGCGGCTATAATTGATATTTCTTTACAATAATGGATCAAATGACAGTGTGTAATGTCAGAGGCGTCATAGTGATTAACCTACAGAGAATTATCACCCGACTCTGCAGCTCCCCTCGGCTTTACGGAGCTTTATGGCGAGTTTCAGCTCATTTAGCTGTCTGGCTTCAAATTTACTGTTTTGGTTGACTCTCATTTCTCTTATAGTGTTAGTTTTGGCTGCAGCAGGCAGCTGTTTCCAGCAAAAAAGCTCTAAATACCCAATGTATACATTACCTGCTCAGCACTAAACAGTAAACAGACACAGATATTTCCCTCAGGAATTGATAGAGCTTAAAACAGAGCTAAAGGAGAGTGACCACTGGACTTAAATTCACCAGATGAACAGAAACACACCTCAAAATGAGGTGCTAAATACTTCCATATTTATATGACTGACACAAAAAATGTGTTTATTGGGCTAATTAGGGTACATCAATTAAGTGTGATGATTTTTAATATTATCTATTAGAATAAATATATAAAATAAATAAGTATCTCTGCAATTCTCACCAGACTTGTGGGGCTAGTGCATTTTGGCACTGTGGTTGTCTATACATTTTGGAAGGCAACAGAACAGTTTTTTATAAATATGGTGAAACTGTGCAGCTTCACTTATTGTCACAACAGTGTTTTTTTTTCTTTCCTTCTATGTGTTGACAAGTGGTTGCATTTTTATCCCAAACAGGGTTTGCTGTACTGAATTGTTAAAATTCACACATTATTTATGAGATTGGACCAAGTGGAATGATAATGTTTTATTGTTTATGTGCATTTTTGCTCAGCCACTGACTTCACCCTGAAGCCCTCTGACTGCCCAGACACAGACTTTCCTGTCCGGATAGCCGACAGCGACAGGGGCTGCCTGTGGTACAAGAAGGACAGCAAATTCAAAATCCCAAAAGGTGTGTGTGCCTCCATGAGACAGTGTGTGCTTTTACTGTGTGCATCACTGAGCGTGCAAGATGTTTGCAGAAGGACATTAAGTAACATTAGGGAGATGCTGACACCATTTGTCCTTTCTCCTGCTGCAGCCTACATCAGATTCCACATAATCTCCCCTGTAATCCAGCAATCTGCTACAAAGTGAGTTCAGACTAATATACCACCTTGAGAATAGTGTTTGTTTTCCTGTTGTAACATTCATTAACATTTCTCACTTTTCTACCGTCCCTCATTCTTTTTTTTCTGCTTTGTGGTTTCTCCTCCCCTTCACCATTTTCCCTGTTTCCCTCTTTTTCATCATTCCCCCGTCCTTCCTCTCTTCACTGTTGATCTTGTTTATCACTTTCTCCTGTTTTTGTGTCTTGTATTCTTCTTTTGTTCCCTCCTGTCTTTCACCTTCTCTCTCATTTCCTCCATCTCTCCATTGCTTCACTGTTTACTGTTTCCTGTTTTATGTTTTCCTTCTCATTTTTCTCACCTTTCTCCCCTTCTTCCACCTCTTTTATATCTCTCTTTATCCTTCCTCCTCTCCTCCCTCTGTTCCCAGTGTGGTCTTGTTTGACCTGCTGGTCAATATCCTGTGCCACTACCTGGCAGAACCAGCCTATGATGCTGAAGTGGCCCAGCTCGAGTACAAACTGGTGGCCGGTGAGCATGGCCTTGTCATCAAGGTTAAAGGGTTTAACCACAAGCTACCTGTGAGTAAATGCATCTGATGGATAACACACCATGCAGATATAGATACATAAGCACACATATATCTACACAAACAATATACAGGATCTTTCTGGCAACGTATGGCTCACACACCAAGCAGTAAATACATTATTTCAAAACGTACAATCAGAGAAATCCATACTGTATGTCAAAGTTTGTTTTTTCTTTTTTGTCATGTCATCACTCTGACTTTTACGTTAACTGTTGCCTATATTAAGATAGCAATATGAAATATCAAGCCAACAAGGAGACACATTATAGTGAGTAGACTGAACATAACAGTATTGAGGCAATAAAGTGACAAATTTAAAATCCTTTTTAACTGATTAAAAGTTATTAAATGACTTTCCTTTAAATCTACTCTATAACATTATATGTCTCTTTATTGTCATAATTACTTTGAGAACCATTGATCACATTTTTTACGGTGTGTATATATAACTGTTTGATATAACTTTATAAAAAATAACACTGACCATAAAACTCTATGCATGTTTGCCAACCAATAGCTTTGTTAATGGTTATTGAATAATTTCTTAATGCTCTTCAAGTAATAATGGATTCTGAGAAGTTATTAAATGTGACACAAGTCTGTACAAGATGCATTTATCATTATTAAAGCCAGAAGTGACAATTTACAAACAGTTTATGTTTCTCATATGTGTGGCTTATTAAAAAGTATTTCCCACTGTATATTCTTTTAGCATTTCACCTTTAACGGACATTTAAAGTCATCTAGTGGTAGAATTATTATTTATTATGATCATCATTATTATTATTATTATTATTATTATTATTATTATTATTATTATTATTATTATTATTATTGCAAGAGTTAGTGGAATCTTTGAAAGGATCACTGCATTAGTTTTCACAAGATTATTTTTCTACAAACAAACAAAAGCCTTTAAGATAATTAGGATGGTGCCATAATCACATTTTAAAAAAACAACACATAGAAACTTTAAAAGCTTATCTTAGTAAAATTGCTCACATAATGTATATGCATGCACATATGCAGTGTTGACACACATATACCCATGTTGGGGTTTGTTCATTTTTTTGATACAGAATAATGATGATTCTCCATCTCTTCTGCTTTTCCTTCCCTCTCATTTCTCTCTGTAGCTGCTGTTCAACCTGATCATTGACCACCTGGCTGATTTTTCTGTCTCGCCTAATGTCTTCAGCATGTTCGCAGAGCAGCTCAAGAAAACCTACTTCAACATCCTCATTAAACCCGAGAAGCTCGGCAAGTCAGTTGTTTACCTTCTATCCTTTTTTTTCCCTAGATAATATCGTCTTGCCGCTGAAGTTATCTCCAAGTCTGTGATGCCTTCTAGTGGTGAAATGTGTGACAGCCCTAAATAGAAAATCCTCCTGCTTTTGTTGTCCTATTTTCCTCCGCTCTTCCTCTCTCTCTCTCTCTCTCTCTCTCTCTCTCTCTCTCTCTCTCTCTCTCTCTCTCTCTCTCTCTCTCTCTCTCTCTCTCTCTCTCTCTCTCTCTCTCTCTCTCTCTCTCTCTCTCTCTCTCTCTCTCTCTCTCTTTTACTCCTCCTCCTCCTCTGCCTTCCTCTCTCTCTCTCAGGGACGTGCGCTTGTTAATCTTGGAGCACTCTCGCTGGTCCATGGTGGAGAAGTATCAGACTCTGACAGCTGGTCTGACCAGTGATGAGCTGATGGAATTCATCCAGAGCTTCAGGGCTCAATTGTATGCAGAAGGACTGGTGCAGGGCAACTTCACCAGCTCTGTGAGTGGATGGCAGTCAGTAAATGGACATGTAGATTGATTAACCGTGAAATTAAATTAGCTAATTAGTTCATGTTCATGTCTGCACTTGTATGAATTGATTCTGAGTGTTCTTGGCATTGTCCTTGTGTTTTTGTTTGTTCCCTCTCCTCACTCTCTTTTATTTATTATTTTGAACCTGTGCATAATCCCTTTATTGTATTTCCTCCACAGGAGTCGCTGGAGTTTCTGCAATATGTCACAGAGTAAGTCAGCCATTACTCTGAATGCACTCCCTAATGAGAATACCAATACTATACAATCAAATGTATTCATTAGCTGGCATACACTGTAATTTGCATTAGCTTTAGTTGTTGAATCCATTATTCGCCTTTGTTTTGGGTTTTTTTAATCTCCACTCATTCTTCCTTTCTTCTGTCCCTCCTCAATTCTATCAACCCCCCCTTCCTCCCCCTTTTCTCCTTTCATCTCCTCTGGCAGCAAGTTGCAGTTCTCCAAGTTGCCAGTGGAGGTGCCAGTGATGTTCAGAGTGGTGGAGCTTCCTCTGAAGCATCACATCTGTAAAGTCAAATCACTCAGTAAGGGAGATGCCAACTCTGAAGTCACTGTTTACTACCAGGTACACACATAATCACATGTCTACAGTCCTTCTTTAATATCATTTAACACCATTTGTTTTTAAAGGAACACTATTTCACTCCTGTTTTTCTTTCTTTACATTTTTTATTTAGTCTGGTCCCAAGGCCTTAAAGGAACACACACTGATGGAACTATTGGTGGTGAGTACTGAAATGTTTTACCTAATTTTTTCCCATTCATTTCTCCATTTATTCTATCTATCGACCTGATTGTCCCTCCATCTTTGACTGAGCTGTTGTCTTTCAGATGCACATGGAGGAACCCTGTTTTGACTTCCTCCGGACCAAAGAGACTTTGGGGTGGGTATCTAATTATCCATCTGTGAAATTGTTTTTTTGGGTTGTTTACTGTTTGTAAAAATACAGTTTGAATCATGTTTACATTAAACTTAAAAAACCCTAAAACTGCTCATCTTTTCAAACTTGCTTTCACCTAGAAACAATATTTTACCTTACAAATATTATTAATTTAAAGTAAATGTTAATTTTTAAATATCTGATTTGTCTCATTTAAAAAATAAACAAAATCATTTTTGCTATGTTTTAAATTTTGTTACGTTTCTTTCACCATAGGTGAATTTTGCATATATTGTGAATCGTAGTGTATTTTTCTGCATTATATATTTACATAATTGATCAAGCCCCACTAAATCTGATACATCCTGGCATTTGATTCTTGCTTCTCAAAATGCCAACTTTTCCAACTCTTTAAAAACTTTTTTCTACTTTATTTGACTTTTTAAATTAGTTTTGCAAATTCCACTCAGGTTCAAAAACTGAATTGTGATCGGGTATAAAAACATGTGTATGCACATGAGACTTGCCATCTCTGCCTCACTGTTTTTTAATATAGGTTTTTATTTTGCTTTCCAAAAGAATTAACTGATCTTGTTTGGAGACTGAAGGAGTTTCTTTGTGCATGTCTAAAATTTGAAAGCTAACAATATTTATAAGTTTGCCCCAGCGACATTAGAACATTATTTTTTGCATTTATCCACAATTTAAATAAAATCTCTCCTGCAGGTACCATGTCTACCCCACTTGCAGAAACACTTCAGGTGTTCTTGGCTTTTCTGTCACCGTGGAAACACAGGCCACCAAGTTCAAGTGAGTCTGCAACACAATCTTAACCTTTCATCTGCTCAAAAGCAAGATATGATTTATCTTAACCGCTTTCCCAAAACCAAGGTATAATTTATCTTACTGTTCACCCAAGCTTCAATTTATCTACGTGGACCCACAAAGAGAAACCAGTGGAACTGATAAATGAGGAAAAGAGTCAAACACAGCCTGTAGCCCATATGTAATATACAATATCTCTTACCTCTCATGAACTTATCTCTCTCAGTACCGAGCTGGTGGAGTTAAAGATTGAAGAGTTCTTGGCTTCATTCGGGGAGACACTCAATGAGCTGACAGAGGAAGCCTTTAATACTCAGGTCTGTATGTGTGAGATTTTATGCATTTGTGTGCTTCCCATAGATATGGAAAACAGAAAAATCACAATAAATGATATATATCCAAAAAAGTTCTAAAAATGTCAGAGCTTGTTCTTGAAGTTACTTTGGTAGATTAATAACACATCAGAGCTGCTGTTTCACTTCAAGTTATCAAACAGTCAACAGTGTACAGAAACTCTAATGTACTGTATGTTTGTTTTGGACAGGTCACTGCTTTAGTGAAGCTGAAGGAGTGTGAGGACACACACCTCGGGGAGGAGGTGGATAGGAATTGGGCCGAGGTGGTCACACAGCAGTATGTATTTGATAGGCTTAATAGAGAGGTGAGGACACACACATGCATATTTCTTCTTTCTGCTTTTGGGGAGCATGTTTTGACTCACAATTAATTCCTTTACTTCCACAGGGAAATAGTATATCTCTGTTACAATGGGAGTACATCCTCATATTATTTCAACCCTAAACTTCTGTATTTTTCACAATTCATCCCACCCTTGTCATCCATACTTCAAATACACCAAATGCACAAAAAATAAACTCTTATTTCAGCTGACGTCAAATCTTGAACCTAATACTGTCAATTCTCTAAACTAGAGTAGATTATTAGACTTGATCTTATCCCAGATGGTTCAGTTAGAGACAGCTGTCAAAAATAATAGCTTATGGATACATATTATAATATAAAATGTACAAAATTGATCAGGAGAAAGCAACATACAGCTTAGCCAGGGGACAGCGCACTGTCACAGTATAACCTTCATGCTATCAGTCAAGATAATTTTACATAATTGATCCAACCCCACTAAATCTGAAACATCATGGCACTATTTCCACTTAGGTTATTTTATGCACATAACATAACAGGTAAAGAAATATTACATTAAAAAGAATATAACTGATGTGATAAAGAAACTCATATACTCATTAGTGCATGTAAATTGTAGTGAAGGTGTTGCTAGGATTCCAGTAAAATAGCCTAATCTCAAACTTGACTTTATTGTACTGTTCCCCCTGTTAATATTTGCCCTTTAGATTGAGATGGCCAAATCAATTCACTATAAAAAAACATTTACCATAAAAGAAGATTGTGTCAAAATTAGAACTTCTTAGATTGTATATGTTGAACAAATTGGATCACACTGACGTTTGTGTGTTTAGATTGACGCTCTGAAGCAGATGACCAGGAATGAGCTGATATCCTGGTTCCATGAGCATCAAGGACAGAACAGTCGGAAACTCAGCGTGCACGTAAGTGATGCTTCATCTTTGCATGCCTGTTAATGTTCAATAGAGCAAGAGGGGGATATGTAGCTTTTTTGTTACTTGTCTGTGCACCTGTAAACACTGCATTTAAATAAAACTCACTCTTTCTCACTAAGGTGGTGGGCTTTGGTGCTGAAGAGAATGATGAGGAGGGTGGTGGTAAAGAAGGAGAAGAGGACAAACGGGAGGATTTAAGTGACTCTACCTACGGGGAGGTGTCAAAACTTACCTACCTTTCTCCCTCCGCCAAGATGACGGGTGCCATAGCTATCATGGACATTCCTGCTTTCATAGAAGGCTTACCTCTCTTCCCCTACCACAAGATAGTCAATTAAACTTGTGCTTAGACTGAGGGCCAGACAGATGGTTGGGCCTATTACAGAGCCATGTTCTGGGACTCTGTCTTATTAGAGAAGCAGTAATTTAATATGTGGAGGTGAATGAAGGTTGAATCAGCTTTACCTCCTCTCTGGACTGGATTTTACCAACACAGTGTGCATAAACAAAAATCCTGGAAGTGGTAATAGAGTTTTCTTTTAGCTAAGTGATAATCAATTCTGCTTTCTCACACTCTATTATTTTATATCGTCGAAAACCAAGAGCACGGGAGCACTCTATTTCTCTATCCCACACTGACTGAAAATCTTTGAATTCTCATTTATTTCTCTGAGCTCCGCTGCTAATACAACCATGAATACTCTGACTGAGTTTAATGCCATTTTAAAAACACAAATTAACTGTAAAAACTGGATGCTGTGTCCTTTTGAACTCCACATGTGTGAATTTGAGTAATTGGGTGCTGGATTTCAAGCTCTGATGTGTGCTGCTGTTGTTAGCTAACCTGGATAATGCTGTGGTTAAGAAATAAATCAATGACTGGAGAGTGAATGGAAGAACAATGTTAGTGTGCTGACTACAGAAAATACAGTTGTCTCTTCAGTTGTCTTCACAGTAAAAGTACACTCAAACTACATTTTCTCTACCAGCTAATACTAAAGGTGGAAGGAGTTTAAAATAACATTATTTTCGACATTCTGATTATTTTTATTTTCTCTAAATGCCAACTTAATGGACACACCTGCACAATTTCCTTAACATACAAATCATACAACCACATTTAACTACACACTTACTTGGATCCACTGAGTGAGAGAGGTCTCTTTCAAATGTTTACATGCTGGTGACTCAGTAAAGTGTCTGCTGTTAAATTTACACAGGTTTAATTTATGTGAAACTCATACACACAGGCTATACCCTTTCCCCAAGGAAAAGGTTGTTGCTGATTATTGTTGCTGACTATTGTGCCTGGCTTGTGGCTGGTGACATTCTGCACTATTGACTGTAATTAAAAACTAATCTGGAGCCCAGCATAGCAGAATGTGTTTATATGATTAATATGCCCACAGGGAAGTGTCTTACAGTAGCATAGTCTTCACCTGCAGTAGACTCACATGCAGTATAATGATACTACCTGAAAGACGGATGGCAAAATTTGTCTGCATTAAAAGGTCCCTACAAAGTCAAAAGTCTATACACACCTCAACATTCACCTGTATGTGATCGTTCATCACCCAGTATCAAAGCCATGTCCATTAATATACTGCTATAACAGCATCCACTCTTTCGGGAAGGCTTTCCACAAGAATGTGGAGCCTGGCTGCAGGGATTTGCTCCCATTCAGCCTCAATGGCATTAGTGAGGTCGGCCGCTGATGTTGAGTGATGAGGCTTGGCTCAGTCTGTGTTCCAGTTCATCCAACAAAAAGCATTCCTCAGTGTACAAGGGCTGTTTAAACAGCAAAGAACCTTGCCACAAAGTTGATAACATACCATTGTCTAAAATATTATTGTAAATCTAGCCCAGTCATCAGAATAAAATGTTGGCATTGTACACTTCTGCAAACCACAGATACATTGAATCTCTGCATTTCAATACATTTTACATGTAGCATGTCAACTTTTCAACAATACATATCATATCAACATTTAAAATCAAACCACAAGATCAATGCTGCTTCCAGTTTCAACTGACAAAACAGGTGTTTTTAGCAAGACATAGGGATATTTGCAGCTATAGCTAAACTATGATCTTTACTTAACCCTAAGCAAGTGGTTTTTGTGCCTAAGTCTAACATTACTAACATTATTATTCAACTAATAATGGCCAACACATTGCTAACATGGCCAACACTGAAATGTAGAGTCAGCATAGACATTTAACATATCTGTGGTTTGCAGAAATACAATGCCAACATTTTATTCAACGTTTTAAAGCTGATTCAGCTTTTTTGCCAAAAAGTAAGAATGAAAACGTTACAGAAGAACATAAAAAACAAGTATTATATTGTATTGTACACAGCTAAGGGCAACAGTGTACTGTAAATCATTTCTCTTCCTCTATTCACTGCATCTGGGCCCTTTTTCAAAATTTTCAAAATATGTGATACATTGATTTTCATTGGAACTATGAAGAGCAACCCCAAACCAAACATACACTAAAGTACAAAAACATCTGGCCAATTTTAGGTGGGATTTGTTGTTTGTTTGTTTCAAAAGATTATCTGATTTTGAATTCCTGCTACTGAATATCAAATCTTGAAATATCCAAAAGGTAAGTGGGAATACTTTTATGAGGAAGTAAAATTATAATTATGACTTCTTTATATTGTAAGAAGGTAGAGCACAGTGAATTTAAAAGACTAGTAATGGACTCAGTTTGACTTTTGGTATTAACACAGTACAAAATATAAGGAAGTTAGTGAAAAAGAAGTAAAAATAAAGCTGTGGGATAGATGGTGTTATTGCTATACTGCTTAATGACACAATATGGAATTCATCTGACAAGTTTTGGGTGTACGGTCGAAAACTACTCTGCACAGCGCCCACAGAGCATTCATGACAAACAGATCTAATTAGCTTTCAGTTTATTGTGATCTGAGCCGTGCCTCCCTGGTTGATCAACTTCCTTAATCTTCTCTGTTGAGAATACAGGATATTGAGGATAGGCTATCTGTCCTAGATTACACCAAGCCAAAGATACTATAGTTTAGACACTGATGAGAAAGCAGAAATATATGAATATTAACTACTACAAACAAATAGAGGCAGTTGTAAGCTTCAGGAACCTTTCAGTCTTCCTTCTACTGCTGTCATACATCACTTGAACTGTGTCTATTAAAATCCAAGAATATCCTTAAAGAGAAAAGCCTGCAGTTCTTTTAAGGTCGAAGCACTCGAAAATCTATTTTCACACCCTTCACTCCAGGATTTGCCGTAAAGGTTTAGTGATGTTTCAATCTGGTGAGCTCAGGGGCCATGGGCACTTGACTTTATCTTGCTGTTTATGAAAACACTTTTGAAGACTATATGGCCTCTGAACAGGCAGAGCTCTTTTAAAGTAGATGTAATGCTGCCTGACTTTTTGGTTAATACGGTTACTTTACCTTTTTTAATGTATTATTCCCATTAAGTTTGTACTCCTACTATGAGGTGCTGTATATAAGACTATATAGACTATAGACTATAAAAGTCTATAGAGATAAATAAATAAATCAGTTTGCCTTTTTATTGGTATAACAAGATTTATTATAGATGTATTCATTCTCCTTGTTGCCATACCTCACTGTACTTCACCAGACCATTTCTGCCTGTCACTTGCAATAAAATAGTTCATATTTCTGTCGTTTATCTCTAGTTTGCAGTAAGACATATGGACTTCTACAGTAACACTTCAATTTTCGCTCCAGTAAGGAGGTCTTGACATTAATGCCCTTCCTGATCTCACAAAGAAAAAGAACAAGACTCTACAGCCATGCTACAGTAGTAGTGAGGCCTAAATGCTAATGTCAGTATACTATAGTGCCCACAATGGCCATGCTAACATGTTTACCATCTTAGTTTAGCCTGTTACCGTTTTCACCATCTTAATTTAACATGTTAGCCTGTTTACCATTAGCTTGTTAGCATGTTCACCATCTTAATTTAGCATGTGTCCATGTTGAACACTAACTCACTAAACTGAGATGTTGATCACCATCTTGGTTTAGTGTGTTACTGTATTCAGTATCCTAGTTTAATTTGTTAGTGCATTCATCATTTAGCTTTCCAGCATTTATTAATTACCGCTGAACAAAGTACTACTGCTGAGTCTGATGAGTATTTAATTATTTTTGCCATTATTGGAGAAAAGTTGAAACATTTTAAGATGACAGTTGATGAAAAGTGAAGGGATTGCTGAAATGATTACAATTCATCCTGAAGATAACATGAATCGCTCAAAGCTACAAATGACATCATGGTGGTACGAGAGTCAAAATTAGGGGATCACCACAAATCTGTAAGATTCATCCTCTGTGGGCTAAGAATGTCTTTACTAAATTCTATGCATCCATCCAATAGTTGTTGAGATATTTCTGTCTGGTTGCACAACCAACTGATACACATCGCCATACATAGATAATGTAGCCACATACATAAATAATGTGGCTAAAAATAAACTCTCACTATGTAAAGAGAGGATGAATTTTCCAACATTTTTTTTAAACACACCATTAAACTAGTTTTGAAAAGCACAGAAGAAGCAGCTCATCCATACTGTGCATGTGAGGGAATTGAAACTGTGCTTTTCCTCACTGTCTGCCTGTGAAACAGACAGCCATCAGCACTTTTCTGGATCGGAAAGTCACAATTCAGCCTTCAGGGTATCTAACTTGTGTGACAGGTAGTATTGCCAGTAAATGAACTCTGCCTGTACTGTCAACAGTAACTGGTGGTCCCACTATGAAAGGCTTTGTGACTTTGTCCCAGAGAGTTGTACTCATGCTGTGTTCTACTGTCAGAAGCCATTCTGTCTCATTCGCTCTCTGTCTCCATCTCTTAGACTGAGTACATACTGTACGCAAAGAAGAAGTGTATCACAAATGCATGCAGACAAGCTTGCCCATGAATCAGAGAAGATTAGATTTGTTTAGTACACACACACACACACACACTCTCTCTAGACTTCACCCTGTGTAAACTTTCCACTGCTACACTCTGTGTCATTCCTGTTGTCATTCTAATTTCATCCGAGAAACCCTGCCAAGGCAATAATGAACTCAAGTCATGAGGCAGGGGCCATGCTGAGAGCTTGTGAGTTGTTGTGTGTGTGTGTGTGAGTCCATTAGTGTGTTGACGTGTAGCTGAGAGAAAATGAAGAAAAAGGTAAATGGCAGGGAAAAGACGCCGTTAAAGAGAGGGGCTGGCTAGGTTTACACTTGTTGTTTGGGTGCCTTGTGTGTGCATGTGAGTAACATTGTGCTGCTTTTAAATTAATCAGTGCAGTGGGGTGTATCATCTAAGCTGCTGTAATGTGTCGACTCCTTTATTCAATTTGAGCAGTAATCTTAGAACACCCCAACAGTCTGCCTTCATCAGCCCCCTGCTACAAAACTAGTTTAACGTTTCCAGAAACACACACACAGAGGCAGAGAAAGGCTAAAGAGATGAGCCATTTCGTTGGATCAAGATTATACTTAAACAAGTGTAGCCAGGCTAAATCTCCTCATTATATGGGTATTATAGTCAAGATGGACCTTGTTTGCTGAAGCAGTTTGAGATGGCTGGCTCTAGCTGCTTTAGGGAATTAGAAAGAGGAAGATAGTGTAACAAAGATTTTTTAAATAATCCTTTAGGTGTATGTGAAGTTGAAGGAAAAAAAGATGATTACCCTTGTGTTTGTCCTGTTATCATAGATGACTTCAGCACCATGGCCAGCACCGTATGCTTACCTGAACTTCACTGCAATTTCCCTGTTTGACTCTCTGTCAGGAAAGTCACCCCTAAATTATCTTAAAGGGACACAGACGTGCATGTTTTCTTGACAGTAGGAAGAGCGTTTGATACATTTGAACAGTGAGGTCTCACGTTTTCTATTTTCTATGTGGTGCCACCTTTCTTGTAAAGTACATAAAAACGCTTTACAATTTGTTGAAATTAATGGCTAAATGGTTGAAATAATTTACTGATGCTTAATAGACCAGTTATTAACCATTAATAAGAGCAACTTTTGGGTTGCCAGGTAGTTTAAAAAAACAACAATTATTTCTGGCGTTTCATAGTCAAGTTGTTATTAAACAAGCGTCTCCAAATAGCCCTCAAGTCTGCAGTTGTAATCATATTAATAAATACAAAAATACCTGGATTTATTTAGGAAAATTAACAACAATGAGAACAGGAAATATACACTACAGTCAACACTGTACTTAGGAAGTTATTACGTTTTCACTTTATAATAAGACCAACAAAAATTGGAAAGTCAATCTGCAATTATGAATGTTAATGAGTCTTTTACAAGTATATTTACTATGATTCATAAAGTCTGCAGGAGTAAATATTAATACATATTTTGGATTTTGCCCTGATGCCCTATAGCCCTTTTCCAAAAGGTCTGAAGTCAAAGGGTCCACTGGAAAAATAGGAGAAAAGATATTTCACGACTTGGCAATCCAATAGTTAATTACTGACAAATAAAGCTCTGGTCCACCAATGCTGCCTTTACTACCAAATAATGTTATTTGAGGTTGTTTTTTTTTACTCAAGAGTGGAGCTAACTACAAGTTAGTGCCACCTTGTGTAGCCTATGTGTGGCTATATTATGTGGTTAATAACTAACTACTAACTTTTTTTCTGAAGGAGTTTTCTCAGCAGTGTTGTTATCACACACCTCATCACAGTAAAAAACTATGGGCTGTCAAGTAATGTGGGAATCACATAATCAGGCAGCTGGCAGTGGTGGATCCCTGGAGCAAGATCCATAACAAATGTAGGTGTGCTGGGCTGCTTCAGGGACATCAGGAATTTTTATTATCTCTTTAACTTTGCTTTGTATTTTTCATTTTTCCTCTTAACACAAACTCATCTGACTCTCACTTTAAAATTAGCCCTCTCTTATCTAAGATCACATTAAACTGTGTTCTTATTTCTAAAAGGGACAGGAGAACTTTCCAACCAACCTTTACTCAATTGTCTTGTAATCAGGTTTTCTGCTCAGATCTCTGAAGTAATGACATGATCCGCATTGACATCAGGTTATATGACAGATTGCGTTATGAGACTTTTGCCATCATTCTTAACTGCCTGAGACAGGAGTCAATACATTTTTTTTTTTTTTTTTTTTTTTTACAACTGTAGATAGAGCAATACTTTGGATATACATTTTGAGAGCCGAGTGTTTGTTTAGTGAACCTCTCCCTCCACATTTCCTGGCTGCTGGGTGACACTATTCCACCAGTTTTACGCATTAGTCTCAGGATGGTGACGACTGTAGCCCACTACCACTACTACCACCCCGTCCTCCCCATCCTCCCGGTAAAGTGATATCACACGGTGTACAGCTGACACTGTCGCTCTTCCTACCCCGCCCCACCGGGACCGGCGGCAGCGGGTGCCAAACCGCCCCCCGGGAGCCGAGCACGCAGCCATGCCGAGCGATGACACTCAGCAGCCGGACTGCCGCCTCGTCTCCATCTCCATCTCCAGCGCTTCACAGAGGAGGATGCCATGAGATTTCCCACAGGCCCTCACTGGCACCTGGCTGTGAGTGAACCGGGGGGAAAGAGGGGATTACCGACGGCGGATAATGACGTGATGGTTCGGTTGTAGAGCGAGCACGGGGGCGCTCCGGGCGTCTTTAATGACCGGTGGTGGAGAGGAAATCAGCGGACTTAATTGTGTGTATGTGTGCATGTTTGTGTGTGGAGCCGCGTACTGTACGCTACTGGACCGCAGTCACAAATAAATGAACAAACAAATAGAAACGGTGTCTCAAACAGGTTGCAGAGATTTCCTTCAATCTGAGAGGTAAGAATCACGTCTTTACAATCATCCGTGCGCGCCACTTAACGGCTCTGCACCAGTTTACCCGCTTAATTGAGTAACGATGAGCCTAATCAGTGATGTAACAGCTGGAAAATTGACCTCCACCGACCAAATTAGTGGAAACATAAGCTATGATCATTTCAGAAAAGTGTTAATCTACCTGCTATCCTATATAGTTTGATGATATACTTGACAGTAAGGTGAGTGAAATCGATTTTTGGCTCCATCCTATTACTGCTTATAACAATTTAGTATGGAGTAGGCTATTGGCATTAGATGAACAATCATTACATTTATAGACTCTGTGGGCCAAAATGACCATAACATCTGTATTATCTTGCATGATTATGAGTGCTCTTGTGCAGGTTTAGTGTAATAATAAATACTGTTTTGTACAAGCCAGATTTCATTGAAACATTTGGTGTATTAAAGTACAATGTTAGTGTTTCTCACATGAGATAACCCCTGAACACTCACTGACAATGTGCAAGTGAGGTGTTGAATAAAAGCAAGAGTGATAAATGATACCAGAGGGATGAATGAGTGAATTTATGCTGTGAGTGAAGAGGGATCTTTCAAACAGGCTCATTTACTGTAGCTGCAGTGCTGACCACATCACTGCTGGGTGCCCGAGGCGTCTCCCCAAATTACAGTTATAACTGATGTCATGTCTTTTCTTCTTTTCCCAGGGGGCTTTGCAGCACAGTCGAGGATGCTATCCCCCTGATGGTGACTTTTGCAGGTAAGTTGTGTGTTTTTGTATTTTCTCTACACGCTTACGGCTTCTACAGCACAGGTCAAAAAGAAGGCAACTGTAAAACTATTGCCACAAGTTTCTTCTAGTGGTGTCTCTGATCTCTGCTCTGCTCTGCACAGGGATTCTGCTCAGGGCGAAATGTGTAAGTGCTCACTTGTGTTTTAGCTCTTATATCCTCCACTAGGATTTGGATTTCAGTTTTCTGCCTCTTTTTTTTTCAGCACAGAATTAACCCCTGCCCAGGCAAGCAATGTAGTTCTTAAGTTGCCTATTCAACTGTGAAAGATCCAAAATAAATAATACTTAGGTAATAATGACACATGGTAATCACCCCAAACACACAAAGAGACCAGAGTGAGTGTACGCATTGTCAGTCATATGGAAAAAACGGATGAATGAATTCCGTTTAGACTATCTGAAAATGAAATCATCCACCCTTCCTCCCCCCTCCTTTTTTTTTCCTGTTTCTCGCCGCCTTTGTTCCCTCCTGCCCCAGCAGTGGGTGTCTCTGTCCTAGATGCGGATGTGTTCCTCTCCTCACACGCTGAGATGAGTGCTTTCAGAGGCGGACGAGGCAGAAAGTCCCAATTTTACTACCTGGCTAAATTGTCCTGTGATGGAAAAATGTTGTTATAGGAATGATACTTGAATAATTGAAGCCCCTGGGCTTTAAAATTGCAGGGACCCACTGTGATTTCCAGCACAAAGTTAGAGGCCACCTCAACAAAATATTCATATCATTATTTAAGAATGGATATATCAAGGTTCCTCTCAGGTACTGCCACCCTATCTCTCCATCTACCACCCTCACTCTCTGTGTAAGCTCTCTGTTTCCTTCTCTTAGCTTCTCTATTTCTTCTCTTCCAAACGTATCCATATTCATCCAACATAATACTTACTCTTATCAATATCATCTAATACTACTTCTTAAAAGGGGGTTTAGACACTGATGAGTTTCAGCTTTAAGCATATTTTATATCTTACTACCTCTTTCACATGCGTAAATTCTGTCTATTTATCTGCAATGATGGAGGATAATGATAAAAATGAAATGATAAGAGCCCTTAACGAAAGTCATTTCAAAGAGACATTTTAAAGAATAAATATAGAACAGAATAGAATAGAGCTGCTACATTTAGTGGATTAGTTGCTTAGTCAACAGAGAATTTGTCAGTCAATTATTTCAATCAATTATCAAAACAGTGCCAAACATTTGTTGGAAGGAGGATTTTCTGCTTTTCTTCTGTTTTATCTCATTGCACATATCTTTGAATGTTGGTTGACAGAACTGAGGATACAGAAGATGTTTGCTGTCAGTTCAGGCTTGTGATGGACTTTTTAACAACTACTTTTGGACAATGTTTCAAGGGAGTCAAGGAAGAGTAAGTATTGTAAAGACTGGAAGCAGGGAGAAAATGCAAATCCCTTGTAAAAAGTAGAGAAAATCTGGGGTTTATGGGGTGTTACATGCCAAACTGTGTCTTTGCTGGTAGCAGTGACTTTCAAGAGTCTCTGCCGGTTGCCTGGCAACCTCCGTCTTAAGTGAGGAAGTCACTGCTCCCTACCAAGATACAGTCCAGCACATATTCCCCAATGAATCCACAGTGTATCTGAGAGACGTAATATATTAATTAGCGAGCTTTAGAGGTGCTGATAGGTGGATTTTGTTACCTACGGAAAGAGCCAGGCTAGCTGGTTCCACCCACGTCCAGTCTTAGTGCTAAACAAAGCTAATCTGCTGCCGACTCACGCTACATATGGAATTGACTCTGACTCTCATTAAGACAACAAGTAAGCGTATTTCCCAAAATGTCACCCTACTCCTTTAACTTTCACTTCAAGATGAGTTTTCTGATTCAGTTTTCATTTCTAACGTTCATGGTTCATTCAGGCATCGCATGGGAGAAAAAGAGCCTACTCATCACCATATCATTCCACGTAAAACTTTCTAAGGGATAGCAGTGTTTTTTGCCTTTCCAACTTTCGATCAGGGATATGTTTGATGGGGGATGTGTACGTCGCGTGTGAGCTTGAACGTGTGCATGTACACAGCAGTCGTTCACGTGCACGCTCTTTGCGATTGCGTTAAGCTGACTGTTAGGATCGTTTCATCTCCCACAGAGAAAACAAATTAAAATATGACACCTCTCAGCTGCCTCTCATCTCTTGCTTTTCACCGTGTCAAGAGACGACAAAACTGCTAAATTTAGTTCTGCAAGTGGAGTGTGAAACCGCTTCACCTCGCCCAACATTTCTAACATTATAAAGGCTGAAATGATGTTATGGTGGCTGGAACAAAAGTGTAATCATCCCATCAATACATCTGTTTATCAGTATCGGAGAGAAAATGAGAATGTGTTTTTATCTGAATGGATTTCTGAATTATGATGTTATTAAAAACTTTTTTCTACTATTGATGAATGGAGAGGTGACATAAAAAAGGACAAACCTGAATATATCATAGAAACCCAGTGAATGCAGATGCTTCTGTACAGGGGGAGGGGGAGGGTTAGGGTTAGTGACAGTAATGTGAATTATATGCAACAGGCTTCATTGTCACCAAATCTCAAACCAATTGAATTCTTATGGGAGATTTTGGATCATGCCAGAGAGCTCTCTCCACCTTCCAGCATCATCAATACACCAAATGGAGGAATGTGTTTGTAAAAATGGCATTCATCCCTCCAGCAGAGTTCCAGAGGCTTGTTGGAGCAATCAAGTCCTGGGCTTTTCTTCTAATATTGGCTCTGTTGTTTTCACAGTATACAAATCTCTGTATCTGACCAAAAATAATGAGCTAAAATCAAGAAGCAAACAAGTTTTAAACAAACGTCTTTGATGCTGAAAGAAAATCACATCATGAAAGACAACAGTTTGACTCCAGCAGCGGATCATTGTTGCATGTTACCCCCATTCCTCTCTCCCCCTTCATCACTCCACTGATCCAAAGGAATAATATGCCACCCTAAAATATGCATGTGTAGAAAAAAGAAAGAATGAAAGATTCTTAGATTTTTTTCTCAGTGAAACGTTTATTGATCCTGACAATAAGACTTTATGGGAAATAGTCTCTCTTCTGTATGCCCACAATATGACAAACTGATGTTCAATTCAATTTTCTTTGCTTCACTACTCTCAACACAAGAAAAACAAAAACATCAATATCTCATTATATCTATGTCATTATGTCATCACTTGTAATCATTTTCTAAAACAATCAGCTATGATCATATCATCATGACACAAATCCACTGAGAGTGAATGAGCAATTATATCGATCATCACGGTTCATCACGTTCAGAGTTCTTAGTTGACTTGACAGTGTTTCCGACAGCTAACGTCTCTCTCTCTAACCACTTATTATTGCCTTCATGCTGCTTTCAAACTCCCTTAAAATCTCAAGGATATAGATACAGTAGTCCTCAGCATATCTCTTATACAGTCAGGTTTGGGATCCTTGAAGCTCACTTGACAGACTCACAGTCTATCTGGTCACCTGGGACTTGTATGCTTAATGGCTTAAAGGAGGTTTTGTGTTCTGGAAATCAAATGCCTGTTGGCTCATCTTAGACTGCCTGATCCCCCCTTCATTTCTTGTCCAAGTCAGTGACTGATGGGATTTCTGGCAGATCCTGTAACTCCTTTCAGACCCCAGTTAAATCTAAGGGTTGTTATATGTGCATGTTTGCTCATATTTCTATTTGCATGTTTCCCAGTTGAATCAGACAGCTCTGAACCCACTGAGAGTCATATATGAACTGCATTGGTTAAGATACTGTGACAGTGTTAGAGTTGAGTGTCCCAACTTCTGTCACTTGGTGTCTTTATCTCTCCACTCTGTTGGAAACTCTCTAATCTGAGGCTTTACCTCAATGTTCCCTTTCTAGCATAGTTTGGCTGCATGTTAGTCAAAATCACTTATTTTAGCTTCCAGAAAAAGTCCATTGCTGTGTCTACACAAACAGAGCAGTTCATAATTACTGCATAAATGTGCAGTAGTAGCTTTGGCAATGAAGCAAAGGTCTTATCGTGCCATGAAAGCCAAGGGAATTAAATTGATAGACCAAGAGGGAAATTATGTACAGTGTGGTGAGAGAGGAGGAAGTGGCTGAAAGAGTGAATGGGAGAGAGAAAAGAGGAGACATGGGGCAGAAGGAGGACTGAGGAGACATAGATAGTGAGCTAGAGAAAGAGAGGAGATAAGGAGATGGAGAAATGAGGAGCAAGAGAGGGACTTCACAACGCTTTTAACGACATTATCGTGGCCTGTGGTGTATATAATTTAGTACAATGACGCAATGGAGGAACTGCATAGAGGGAGTTGTCTTTGAGGGCGGCTCACATGCTGGTTTTAACACAGAGACTCACATTTCTCTTAGTGATTGTGGCAGCAGTTCAATATTGGGGTGCTTTCAATATCAAAGGTTTAGATTAATCTACCTGTGTGCAAACCATTTTGCAACTAGATTTTGTTTGCTTTTTGACACTAAGAAAGCAGAAAGACAAACGAGGAGTTGCCTTCTGGGTGGATTTCACTCTAAGCTGGGGAACATGTGTCAGGCAGGAGACAAACCACCCAACCCTGAAGTAACATTTGTTTAAAGCTGCTAGCTGAAATTTTCCAGTTATGACAAGAAGTGCCAGAATGTTTAAACCATTTCATTTGGCAGT
This sequence comes from Scomber japonicus, assembly GCF_027409825.1. Taxonomy (NCBI): domain Eukaryota; kingdom Metazoa; phylum Chordata; class Actinopteri; order Scombriformes; family Scombridae; genus Scomber; species Scomber japonicus. Next base: position 12,055,399 of record NC_070593.1, on the reverse strand, counting down.
AAGACTCAAATTCACTGCAAATTAACAGTCATGGGATGTGCAGGGCTTTTAAAAAATAACATCAATCCACCAGTGTGATGAGAAAGAAGGCTTTTTACCAATTTAATTGGGATAATTAAATGTTGTTCTTACACTGAGAAATATCTGGGTGTTTTAGTTAATCATCTTGAACAGTAAATAAACAAAGTCATCCGGTGTTATTACTATAATGACAGTACTTAAAACGTAGCATTTTGCCTGAACTCAGCTGGCGTGTAAATTAGTTTAAATATATGTCAGAATCATACGTTTTATATTGTCATTTAAAAGGTCAGTTTCTCTAAGTGCATTAATGTTTTGATTAACTACCATGCAGGCATAGGATGTGTTTATTTCATATTTCAGTGTGACTGCCAGTGATCGGAAATCAAGGCCATGCACATATTCTAACTCTATTGCACACAGTGAATTTATTGCTTTCTGTCAGATAGAACGGCTCATAAGGTCTATTTGAGGTTAGACAGTATTTTTGCTGTAAGCAGAAGACATCATGTGTGTGTGGACAGCTTGATTTCTTTTCATTTATAACATTTTTGCTTTGCGTGCATGTGTGTGTGTATTCAGATTTTTTTTTTTGTGCCTTTAATCTTGCTTATATTTTCTCACCCATTCTCAACAGAATATTTAAAGATAGGTTCGCAATTTGTCAGTCAGGTGCCCAAATGAAATCTGAAAGAGGCCTTTCTTGCAGTAATCATTCCTCATGTTCATACTTGCTATTAAAATATCCCCTTTAAATGCACTTTCAGTGTAAGTCATGGGGGGCAAAATCCACAGTGTGTCCATACTATCAATTTGTGTAAAAATGGATTTAAAAGTTTATCTGAAGAAGCTTATATGAGCCTTCAGCAGTCTGGGTTAGTCATATTAAGTGGATATCTGCCACAATTACTGTCTTTTTATATTTATATTCCCTCTTTGTGTTTCCTCAGACAGTGTTTCCCTGTTGAGCTGCAGTAGAAGTATAGCAACAAAAAGAGGAATTTAGGCACTAAAGAGACTGTTATGTTTAAAGATAACTGCTTGATTTGACTAATTTAAGCAATATAAGCTTTCTCCTGCTCATAGCGGCCATTAGAAGATCCCTTCGTAATGCACTTACGATGTAAGTGATGGGGCCAAAATCCATAAGTCTCCTTCTGTGCAAAAATTGATTTAAAGTTTATCTGAAGCTAATATGAAGCTTTCACTGCCTAAATTAGTCAAATCTTTCAACATTAGAGCCTTTTTGTGACTGTAAATGTGGCAAATATCCATTTAATATGACTAACTCAGACTGCTGAAGCCTCATATAAGCTTCAGATAAACTTTTAAATCCATTTTTGCACAGAAGGAGTTTGTGGATTTTGGCCCCCGTCACTCACCTCGTATGTGCATTATGAAGGGATCTTTTAATGACCAGTATGAGCAGGAAGAATGATTATGGCAAGAAAAAAACTGTTTCAATGTTCATTTGGGCACTTGACTATTACTTTACGACAGACTTGAAAAACTGTGAACCTGTCCTTTAAACTGTATGTATTTTGGGAATTGTGCAGGTAATTAATTTTGACTTACTGTACTGTGTTTCCTATTGACTGTATCAGTATGCAGTGTGTACTACTATCCAGGGGGATCACATGATGACAATTAGCTATGCAACTTTGAGAGGCACTGTTGAATCAGTCCCAGAAGCACTAAATGACTGAAGATGCACGTACGAATCAGATTTAGTATGCTGCACATATACATGCTGGCCATATGGTTAGTGTGCACAGTAGGTGCTGCTGTATTCACCATGCTAATCCATCTACATCCTGAGTCTCTGTTTTCCATCCAAAGTGCTCCCGTTGGAATTCAGTCACACTGTGGTAATGCATCTATTATGTACAATTTAGGCATATCAGTTTATGGATTTATTGTGATTCCAGATTCAATGCCATATGAAATAGCGGGGGTGATACGCTAGTGCTGCAACTGGTTGATTTAATGTGACATTTTGGTTGTAATTTATTTTAGATATATGCTGCTTTCCACCATTTCATATCATTGTAATTTAATATTTTTGGATTTTTAGACTGTTGATGGTAAATAAACAGTTATAAGTACAAGTCAGATTAATCACTAATGAAAGTACTTGTTAACTGTGCTGCTGTATTTCCCACATGCCAATGACTTCCTCTTGACAGAAACCTCTTTGTCTTCCTGTAGGAGTTCCAGCGAGAGGAGGTTTTGAGAGTCACGCTCCACAGGCCTGTCATGGTTTTCTACCTTTTCACACTAATCCATCTCCTGCTGTCTTCTAATGTAAGTGTCCCTCTCAGCTGGTAGAGCTCCGACAATAATTCTAACAACCTCTAAAAACAACACATTTTAAGCCACAAAGATATTTAGACAAGACAAGACACAATTAGGTTAATTCAATGAAAGGAAGCAGGGGAAACCTGTGACTAGCTCTGTCCAAAGTTAAAAAATATAACTCTCAGCCTACCTCTAAAGCTCACTTATTAACATTTCTATCTTATTTGTTTAAAGGTAGAGTCAGAGATTCTGGAGAAAGATTGCTGATATTTGAAATGTTTTTTGTTTTTAAAAAGATTTCGAACATGTTAAAATAACAAAACAAATAAGTTGTGGTTTATAACAAAATCGAAATGACGGCAAAACATTTTTAGGCATACAACAAAACAATAAACACCCAGAAAAATGCTCTGCCCCCCCTCAAATTCATGGATGTGTGTTGCCAAGGCAATGACCAGAAGCAAAATATGGCAGAATCCAGAGTGATGCGTCAGCTGTAGAGTCACTTCTGTTCCTCTCACACATTGTCACAAGCGGAAAAAAGCCATTTAATCTCATGTGAGCACAACAGTCCATCTACAATCTTCATCTCAATGCAGCCGCCCCAGTTCATCCCTGACCTGCATTCAGCGCATCTGTCCACAAAAGCAGCTGTCTGTCGGCAGCTCCTGGGGCGCTAAGGCTACATTCACATTGCAAATCTGAGTGCTCAATTAAGATTTCATTCTCAGATTCAACATTTTTTTTGTTCGGCTGTTCACATAATTTTTTAAAATGTGGCCAATATCAGATTCCAGTCTGAACTAGTCACAATCCTGGACTGACTCAGATTGCACGTAGTTATATGAGGCCATGTGTTTACGGTTTCATTTTGAAGTCGATGTGCAGTAGAAGCCAGCAAATTTGTGAGCAGATGATAACATTGATGAGGAGAAAGAATTTAATTATGGCCTATTGTGGAGCGATGGCTGTTGCTTCTGTGTGTAGGTGTTTGCGGGAAATGGAGAGGGAGCCAGGAGTGGTGGGATCATTATATGAATGCCTTCACAGACACATATTATATCCAAAATTTCAGTATGTCAAGGGCTACTTTTAATAATATCTGCAGGGCTTAACGCTCTCAGGCACCATGCCTGATTTCAGGCATAGAACAGTTTTAAATTCATACTTGACTCATTGCATTGCACACATTTCGTCCTGGACAACATTTTTGGGTTTCTCACCTAACTCTTGTCTTGCTTTAACCCAAGACACTCTGTATTGGCTGGGGTGACGTAAAAGTCACATGAATTCGAATATGTTCAGGTTGTGATTGCAGTGCAAAAAAATTTGAACAAACTGCCTTCAACAGGATGATTGACAGCAGAAATGTACTGAACCAAAGTATTTTACATACCAGGAAGAAATGGAAAGTGTTTTTATTGATTGATTGATACGGTTAGTAAGCTGAAAACACAAACACAGTGCCATATTTGTGTGATTTAAACAGCTGCCTGCTCAGATTACACCTCACTAAATGCAACTAAAACAGAATTGGAGCGTAAAAAATGCATGTGGTCTCCATGAGACTGTCTCGGATTCAGTGTGGATTGATACGTTTAATAAAATGAAAGCGTATCTGTTCCGTGAGAAAACACTTTCTATGTGAATTGGCCACGGCCTTTCTCTCTCTCATCAGTTTGCCAGCCCTCCCCCACCATTCAGCAGGTGCTGGAGACGGGATACTGTCATGTCCTCATACAGACAGCAGCTCTGATGACCTCCCCCCTGTCCTGTGCACAAGCACGAATGCTGATTGCCTGTAGTAGTGTTGGGTGACTTGCTCCAAGCCACTGTGTTTACTGCCCATTTACAGAGCCAGTGCTGTGTATGAACACCTGATTTTTTTTTCAGTGCACACACAGATGGGACAACTGGCGGTCCGTGAGGAGATATTCACTGAAATTGACGAAAAGTGTAGTGGATTAGAATCACTGATTTTATATGAACACACACAGAAATGTAGAAACAACAATTTGTGCTTTTAGGGGTCAAATGCTGCAGCATAACTATTGGCCTTAATATATGATACAATACGATACAAATATTCAATATTTTAGTCTGGAAATGACATGTGAGTGTGGCTCATCTTGTATTTGAGGAGTAGAAAATAACATGTTCACAACATCTCTCCTACAGAGTGTGTTTCATTATAGATTGTTTGTAGCCTTAATGCTAGGCTGGTGAATGTCTTCTAGTCTGTTATAATGTGTCTGTTAGTGTCGGTCAGCACTTAAGTGTTTTGTGAAACTCTAAATGGGCAGAAGGTTCTTGTGTAACATATTTTTCTGCCTGCAAAACCCTAGAAGGCAACTGGCACACGCAAAAATCAATGAAGTTTTGGTTATAGTCTACTCTAACCTAGGCTACTATGGACTAATCATTTTTCATTTTAAGGTAAATTTTACGTTTTTTCCATCAAAAAACAACATCTACCATCCTGCACAGCCTGCCTACAAATTAAAGTTGATACGTGTGCAAGTAACCATTGACCTGTGTAAATAGTAAACAATACAATGCCTGCAGCTAATGCTAGAGTATACTCTAAATATGTTCTTATCAAAATGAAACAAGCTTGATGACACTTCTTCAAATAACCTTGCATTGATGACCAGTCAGACACAAGGCCTAAAACAGCTGAGGAGGATGCTTCTCCATCACCCTCCCCCTCAACATGGAGATGGAATCAGAGGATGCAGTTTAGTGTAGCATCAAACTGGGTGCTGTATTTTGCCAAACTTGCTGCCACTTTAACATTGATGTCAATGAGGACAGGTTTAGCAAAGCAAGAAACTGTCAACATCTTGACCAGTGTGTTTGTATGTAATACAAAGCTAGTAAAGCTGATGCTGCTGCTCTGGCCAGACAAAAAGGTTTTGTGGGCTCAAAGGCTGGAAGAGGTGACATTGTGCATCAGATCACAAAAGAAAAACAGGAACATTTTTCTTACTTATTGAAAAAAACCAGGAACAAGGCAGACACAGAAAGTATGGAGAGATGAACCTTTCTTGAATAGTTTGAACTGATTTGTGCGTATGATCCAAAGCACATTGAAGAGCTTCCAATTTATGCAAAAATGAGGAGTCCTGAAATGCAAACTGACCTCCCTGAACCTGCAGCATTGCTTCTCAAAGCAGAAATGCGTGCACATACTGACACATACTATGCAATCTTTGCTGACGAATACAAAGACCTCTCCAAGAAGGACTAATTGCTGCCTGTGTGAGGTTCATGCATAATGGCAATCTGAAGGAGAGAGCTGTCAGATTTGTTGCAGCAGAGGATAGGACATCCTCTGGCATTGCTGACAAAACTTTGGAAATACTGAAACCTCTGCGGCTGGATTCTGAATTGTGTGTCTGTTTCAGTTTTGACAAGGTGTCATCATGTCAGATAGGAAAGCTGGGGTGCAAGTGCTGCTCGAAAAATCTTTTCCCCCTTGCAGTGTATGTATATTGCTACTCACCCTGCTTTAATCTTGTGCTTTCAACAGCTTCCAAAGTGTCTCATACTGTGTCCACTTTTTCTCATGTTTTAAAATTGCTGCACCATTTCCTGACTGGAGCCAACAGACACACAATTTCAACACATCCAAAAAGAGCTTCACCCTGAAATATCCTGTCTTGAGCTAGTCTGTAAGTGGAGTTTTGACTTTATATGACTTCACATTAGAAACATTGAGTGAGTTTGTGGAAGGCTCTGGTCAGACCAAAATAGACTCTTGAGTCTGTCTTGCAACAAATACAGACCAATTGGTTCATCTTTCTTCTTGTGGCATTTTGTGAGCTGTTCAGTGCCAGTGATTTTGCAGCAAAAAGCCTACAGTCCCCATCTGTTTCAATGACTGATTACATTCATGTGATTGAGGATCTCAGAAGAACTTTTGCTACCTCTAGAAATAACTTGGATGGGGAATTTGAGAGAAGCTTTAGGCTTACAGATGACGTCATGAAGAAAAATGATGTGTAGAACTGGGACCCTGTGGCCACTCGAAACAGGAAATTACTTTTCAGGTTTGCCAAATTGCATGTGATCTTTACCTTGGGCAGGATTTGCATATACTGTATATAGAGAGAGAGTAATGTGTTGTGGAAAAAAATTAGATGTGGCATACCCACAGTCTTATTTAGTAAAATATACGTCTTTACTGCAGAAACACAGCAAGGACAGAATCTTCTGTAACACAATTATGATTTGGGCTTCAATGATGAGGACTTTCTTTTCATTGGATTAATAGTATCTCAGGGATATTTTTCCAACGGCGCGAGTGTGAAAGTGTGTTGTGTCTTCAAAAGGTCTTTTTCCAAAAACAACTGTTAGAAGGGGGGGGCAGCTTGTCATATATTTAGACCAATATTTTAAAAAAAATTGTTGATGAAAACCAGTTTATCCATCTGCTTCTTACCTCTCTACAGACTGTTTCTGGCTGTTGCACTGCTTGCCTGGCAATCCCACTATGACAACAAGAAAGTCACAGCCATTATTTGCCAACTGATAGTTACACCACGTTTGTGTACAGAGTAAACATGCACTGTGTTAACTGAGCTTTACAGGTGTCGGTAGGCAAATTCTGAACTTTGGACAGAGTCAGACCAGCTGCTTCCAGCTCAGTCCGCCAGTCTTTCTGCTAAGCTAAGCTAACTAGCTCATGCAGACATTAAACAGCTTACTGAGACACTTAAAGTGGGTTTTTCTTTTAATTTATCACTCGTCTGTTTCTGTTAGGCCTGAAACAACCCCAGCTGTCTGATAACAGCTGCATGATAAGCAACTAGTTGCAACATATTTCATCAGTTGCAGTTACATCATGATGGTACATGAATATACTAATTCAGCCTACATTGGTTATCTTTGCAGGCAATATAGAAACCTTTGTTGGACGTAAGTATGCTTCAATATTCTGTATAATATTTTAGAGTAATCTCCAGCTCTGTCAAATGTACTGTGGCTGTGTAATAGGCTCATTCACATTCTCCTCCTTTTTCTACTCTTTTTTTATTCTCTCTTTTCATATTTCTATCTCTGGTGGTCCCCATCTATCCGCCTCTCTATTGCTTTCATCTTTTTCTGTATTGCTCTCTGAAGGGTTTGATGGAGAGCTGGTCGAATGTCAGCGGGAACTATTGTTATAACCGGAGGAATTCTCGCCGGAGTGATACTGCTGTGCATTGTAGCAGTGCTCTGTTACTGTAGACTCCAGGTATCACTGTGTGTGCATGTATGAGTGTGTGCCTCAGACATTTCAAATGAGGATATAAAAAAATAATATATATATAAGAACTTTCTCAATCAAAACTTTATGTATATTCAAAAAAATACGCAAGATAAGATCTTTCTTCATAGTTTGGAAGCAGAGTAGATATTTCTGGTACAACCTAACCCATTTCTCAGCTGCATGGAGGAACATTTGCATCCTATTAACAAATGGTCTCTAAATTCAACATTTACAACTGAGTGAAATGCAAATATATAATAATTATAAATGATCTGATAATTTAAATAGGGGTTAAAGTTCTATTTTACATTACTTAATTGTACATATTTCCTCCTGGACTCGGGCTCACAAATCTTCTCGTCTTAATAATGTAAGATATTAAAATGTAACTAATCCCAATCATGGTATGAATATTCACAAGAGATATAAATGTTTTTGAATTTTTGCTTAGGTTTTAAATTTTCATTTTCATTTTCTGGTTATTATTATTTTTAGTGTAAGTTTTTACATTTTATGCAAGTAGTGTTTTCAATGATGAAGTTCTTTAGATTATAGCAATTTAGCTTTCAAAGGTCTTTGTGTGCATTATAGTCATTATATTAATATACTTATTTTATGAGTCTCGTGTACACACACACACACACACACACACACACTTAAAAAATTACTGATCTAGCTAACATTATTATATTATTTTAACAGTAAACATAATTTTTAAATTCATATGGGATTTCCTGTTTTCTTACTGATTCTGGGCCCATTCAGACCAAAGGCTTCGTGCTTGATTTCTTTATTGGTGATATTAGGCTATACAAGTAAAAGTGGATTTAACTTGCCCCGACACTCTCTCCCCTTATATCATTTTCATCTTCTCCCTGCAGTATTACTGCTGTAAGAAGAATGATTCTGAGGTGGACATGGGCTCCGTGGTGGGAGCAGACCCTCTCTCTCACTTTCCCTGCAATGCTTGCAACGCCCTCGCCATGGACGGTGCCGCCATCACCCCCGTCTCTCTGGATCAGCTGGATGCAGGCTCTCATCACAACCTCTGCCCCTCTTGCTCACCATACTCCCTCCGCTCTGGACTCGCAGGCGACATGCGTAACGGAGGGGAGCGGCTGGGCTTCCATACCTACTATGAGAACCCATCTGTCTCTCTTCCCCTGTCTGTCAACCCACAGGGCTCCTCTCCTCTGAGTTACTACAGTCCCACGGACATGTTTCCTCCCCCGCCGCGCCCCTACAGCACCCAGGTTTGACCTCTGCTGCACCGTGAGGACTTGCACACATTTAGAAAACTCTTACTTACACACATCTGACGTTCACATGTTCTTGTTTGGGACCAAATTATTTTTTTCAATATCTTCCTGCAGGTGATGGATTATGATACAGCACAATTACACACACATGCCCACATAACTGCACATGCCCACATTCATCTCGGGGGAGCCAGCCCACTGATAGAGCCTACATGTGGGCAACAAATCCACGGGCCAGCCGCCACCCTCGGAGAGCTGAAGACAGGAGCATGAAACAGTGTTAGATCAGCAGGGAAATGGCATGTAACTCTAGTAAAACCTCAGTGTGTGTCACACAGGGCCAGTTAATGTGGTCCTCTCTGAATGAATCACAAGTGATCAGCCCTAAATCCAGGCTGATGCATTCATTTAAGCCACGCTTGAAGGTGGTCTGGGACACGTAGAACATAAAAGTGTCACCAGACACACAGAAAGACAGCCTAGTCAATTTGTCATGGAAGTGATGCAAAGGGATGCAAATTTTCAGTAATTCCCTTGAACAATGTGAAAGGTTATTTCAAACCATTTTTGGCAGCACAACACAAATACACAGTATTAAGTATTTGAATCATTAAATAAATAAACACAAGTGAAGTGTTTAAATTGTGAATTAAATAAAACTAAACGATGCCATCACTAAAATGTTCTGCTTTTGCTCTCGCTCACTTATTCACAGGCTGAACTAAATTCAAATGCTAAAACTCAGTCATTCACAACTTACAGGCTTTTCCAGAGGCCACAAATTGGATTAAAATAAACAAACTTCAGCACATTCTCTATTCAGGATCCAAATTTTATGCAGTTTTCTAAATGATTAAATCACCTTTTAAGAACTTAAATGATACAAAATGCTTTTTATTTTCTTCCATGAAGCTTAAAACAATAAACATGGGATGATTTTGCAGCAGAATAAATGTGATATTTAAATCATACGTTAGGTAAACACTAATTTCCTAAATCAAATGTTTTAGCAAAATAATGCTAAATCATGTAAATGTTTTGCTCCTTTTATCACTTCACCTGTTATTCACTAATAGCCAAAATGTTAAAACAATAATTCATCATAAATCTCTTTATTAAACATGCAGGGCAGGATGTTTAGAAACTAAGTACAGCCCGCTCTGAGTTTAAGAGCTGTAATCTACAAATGCTTATATCAAGTATGAAAATTAAATGGGCGTAGTAACAACTAGCACATGTCTTGATTATCAGTTGATTGTGAGGTATTGTAAAACATAGCTATGCTTTTAAAGTCTGGACCCAATGCAGGTTCATAATAGCCACAGAAAATCCCCTTTACTGGATTTATGGCCAAAGACAAATCTCTATTTTTCTCTGTTTAATTCTAATTGTAGGTTTCCACATTTAAAATCTAATGTGAGCTGAAATGTAAAACCTGACTTCTGCAGACACATTGTATGAATATATCAGTTACAAGATACAAAGTCTGAAATGGACCACTCCCTCTACCACTAGTAGTTTCTGTTATTCTCCCCCACCACTAGTGTTAACTGAAAGGGGTGAAATACTACCCTGAAACCCTCCCCTCCCCCCTTCCCCCTCCCCCCTCCCCCTCCAGTTTACTGTACATGAGGGCTAACAGTTTTTCTATCAGTCGTTGTTGTTTCCCAACTATAGAAACCGCAACACGGAGATGAGGTGATTGTGTCCAGAGAAAAAGACTGTTGGTAAAAGAGAAAGAAAATGCGTGTTTTTAAGCATGTGAGTCTTGTGGCAAAAAAGTACAGTTGCTTTAACGGCAAACTATTTGAGAGTTTCAGCCTGCAAGAAAAAAAAAACGTGATGTGAATTTAGTTTTGCTTGTATTTTCACTTCTGGTAAATGGTAATGCAACTTCTGATAGCCGGTTGGTTCTGAAAGTGTCTTTTATATAAGTTGATGTATTTAACTTTTTCATGTTTACAGAATGAGGTGGATGAAAAGAAAAGAAAGCATCTTAAGATTTTGGATGTGTTGTTGGCAGAAATCAGATAGGATCATTTACCATATTTTGTTGACCTCAAAGCTTAAGTTTTTGTATCTATAAGCCATTATATCTGCTACAGTATAGTGACAAGATGCAGTGTTATTCCACAGTACTGTATATGCCTGAATATATATATTTTTAAGGAGTGTTGTAGTTTTTGTGAGAGATATCGAGGTTTAAGTGTGTTTTAGTGAGTTTGTACCAAATGTGAGTTTTCAATGCTCTTCCATCTTCATTTTTCCTATGTTATAAAACAGCAGAGGAACACAATGATACTGTAAGAGCATGAAAATAACACATTTGGAACTGGAAATTCACTTTAAAATTGAGATAAAAATGTGAAAACACACAATGATATTGAGTGTTACAGATCAAAGACATATAAGAGATATTTATTCAGTATATTCCAACACAACATTGTTTCCACTGAGCTGTGAGCTTCATCTTCACATTTCCTAACTTTCCTCACCTCACATCCCCTTGTTGTTGGGAAGTATGTGCTACATTAGATATGTATAACCATTTCTTTTGTTTAATTTAGATGTCCACAAAGCATAGAGTAGGTGTTCACTGCCACTTAGCCAATATACTCAACAAATATGGTCCCTATATTTTAAGCTTTGTATCACCAGTTCTGTGACGACCAGTTTGTTACGCCACGAAGAGCACCATCGCTGTATCAGAACTGACCTGTGCCCCTTCTTATTATTAGGGTTTCTTTTCTCTCGTTCTGATTGTTGAAATTTTTTATTTTTTAGATTTTTTCCTGTATTGAAATAGAATACGTTTTGGTATGCTCTGATACAGTGTACTTTAAACTAAAAAGGAAAATCCACCGTGTTTCACATGCCTTTTTTGAGGAGGAATAAATGTTTATATCTGGACTTTTCTTTTTTTTCGTCATCTTTACTTCCAGTGACTCAGACAGTAGATGCACAGAATGTTGAAATCACAGTTTCTGATGAGAAAAAAACAAACAAGCGGTGAGTTTAAAAAAAGCACAGAGGGGGGACACACATGAAAATTTAAGTGAAATGACAAGACAGAAGTGAGAAATAGCTATACATGGAAGCTCAAAGAAAGGGAAGTGAGACTGAACTGTCATGAAAAAGGAAGACAAAAAAATGTTTAATGAGGGAATCCTGACAAATTAAGAGAAACTGTAACAGTGGGGTGGAAATGAGACTTAGAATATGACGAGGGAGGAGAAGTGAGTGTCATTTATAGGTGGAGCTGCCAAAATCTTCTTTGTTATTCTACATTCATGCTCTGGTATTCTATCGCTTTACCTGCTGGACCCGTTTGCACTCCTGTCAGGCTGCTCAGGCCAGCACAATAATAGACAGTCACACCAACACCCTGGGGCGAAATATCACAAATACCACATCCTTTTATTCCCTCCTAATACATCAACATTGTGTCTTTACTTGCTGTTATCATGGAGACGAGGTTCACACAGCATCTGCGCCAGCATCGAGTAAGACTGTAAACAAAAGGAATGGATGATAATTAAGGTGTATGAAAAACAGAAAAACATACTGCGGGAGCTCATTACCACCAAAGGAAATCAGAAATACTCAGATGGCTTGAGAGAGAGAGAGAGAGGGAGGAGAGACATTCAGGTGATAGCATAAGTAAGGTGAGCAAGGTAGTGGGTGTGTCTATGACTGTTGTTCTTTCACACATGCTTAGGTCTCATATAAACCCTGTTGAACCTGTTACTGCTGATACACCTGTTAACACACACACTCACACACACTCCTTCACCTGACACTGTGTGTATGTGACTCTGGCTGGTACATATGTATGAGGTTATAGAGTGTGAAAGTGTAGCTACGCTTTGTCTACCTGTTGGGATATATGTGTTATTCACCTTTGGACTGCTACAGCTTCCTTGTTTTGAGACAACCTGGACTTTGTAGTATATCCTGTTTGTACTCTCCTGCTGGACTGACTGACTCCTCGCCTTCAAGTAAAACAAAAGCCGATTCATTTTTCTGAACTGACTTTACATCTCTGATTAACTCAAGAGATGTCATTTTTATTTCTTGGACTTTTTTGATCTAGGTCTAGATTGTGTGAAGCCTGAGCTTTATCTGGTGTGCTCGACACACCTGGTGGATTTTCAGGATTTCTCTAATTGGAGTTGGAAGCATTATCTGCAAAGGCTGCGCTGGTTTGTGATTGTGAGTGTTAGCAGCTCCCAGGGGGCTGAATATTCAGCCAAGATGATGGAGGAGGTGTCCATGATGACGGCATATGACGAGCATGTTGTGGACCAGATGAGCGAGGAGGAGATCCTGGCCTGTCTTGTGGCTGAAACAGAACCTACATTCACAGTAAGACTCACTGTTTCATAGATTGATTTAATTATTTTCTTTTTAGAGTACTGCATTTAGAATTAGCAGCTAAACTGCTGTCAAATCAAGAAGTAACCATTAATTAGATCCAAAACTAGAGCATAATTCTGGTATTGATGGGACTCATACAGGTTTACTACTTTCTCTTTAAAGTAATATTGAATTTGCATGAATAGACTTGAAAATGGCTTATTTTCACTTTAGTGCAAAATGTATATTATCTTGCTGCATGAACAGATGAAGCATTACTACTGTACATTCATGATGACAGACTGATGCAAAAAATTCAAAACATATCATAACAAAACATAGAAGACAATGATCTCTGTTTGCAATACTTCTGAAACTAACTGGCATGAGCATAACAGACCGCACACTGTAACACAAAACACAGTCCTCTCTATGACAGATTTGTGATGGGATATATGAGAAAATGGATTCTTATTGTTAATTTTAGATATTTGAGATATGGAAATTGTCATTTCAGGCTTTTATAAAATAAATCCCTCCTTCTACTGTTATTCCTTCATGCATCCTAAATTATCATCCTCCCATGTGCTCAACTCTTTCTTATCTTGTCCTTATCCCTATCTTCATCTTTCTGGGCCTGTTCCTGATTTGTTGCGCTTACACTGCATCCGGCGCTCGAATCTGTTTGGAGGAGATAGCTTTCTTCAGCTCAGTCAAATATGACAGAAATATGAAAGAAAAAATATTGCAGTATTTAATAAGACTTGACCGTCTCCCCTCAGGTCCCGACGAAGAAAGCAAAACTGAGAGAAAGCCGACTTCAAATAATGGATGATGTGGAAAAAGAGGACCCCATGGACAAATACCTGGTCAGAAATGTTTGACTCCCTCCAGAAATTAATAATTAAATCTTCACTTCAACTTTAGTCCATCTCATCTGCATCTTGAGATATGATGAATTACATTTGTAAAGGCTGTATTTTCCTCTTCTTTTTTCTGAGTGAATTCTCCTCTATACGAGCCTGAAGGAGTTAGTATTCTGTTGTGTCCTACAGACTCTGACAGATTGTTGTGTGTGTTTTGCAGAGGGAGAACCACCGGCTTCAACAGGCCAGCCTCCGTCTGGAGCAGGAGAATGACAACCTGGCCCACAGACTGATCACCAGTAAGGTTGCCCTTAGGAACGCTCTGGACAAGGTGCACACGCAAAAAAGGACACAAGAGTTTAATTATAAAATGCAAAATCGTCTGCTGAAGGTCATTTTTCAGAAAAGGGTCTAATAAAAGGATCACATTTCTGCATTAAATGAGCTGCTCTGTGCTCGACCTTTCCTCACTTCTTTCCTCAGTTTTCTTTAACCCTTAATATTCCGGTCAAATTGGGCCTGTTTTTACATTTGACAGCAGTAAAACACCCTAAACACCATTCAAAAAATATATTTTTGCCACTAACACAGATTTTTATACATGGAATCGTAATACAGTGAATTCTGATTGCCTTTTCTCTTTAACCCAGTAGCATAAAAACCCAAAGAATACACTCCCTCTGCTCTCTGAAAGCTTAATTAAGGATTACTCACTCATTTATTAATGACTGATAAGACCGACTCTAATAAAATGGCCTGAAGTGCTAAGCATGCTGTCAATTTATGTAAAGATTTATAAATCATACTGCAATGATTTAAGTGTCTAATTTGTTTCATCAAATGGTTTAACACAACCCTGGAATACATAATCAAAAAATTTAACTGGTAGTTTAATTTTCATGTGGCAGAAGGTTTCAATACAGGGCAAGATTTACTTAACCATTTTTAATTAGTATTCTGAATGATTTGAAAATGCATACACAGCATTCAGGGTCTGGCTTATCCTCATTTACAGAGTTTTATGTATGACACAAGAATAAAAACATCACACTATCTGTTTACAGGCGGAGGACAAGGTGGATGAACTGGTCAGAGACCTCCTGTTGACCAGACATCGAGTGCAGGCGACAGAGGAGGAGAAGAGGGGGAAGGAGGAGGAGGCTGAAATGGTAAGAGTAAAGGTTTCTATAAGTGTGAAGATTTTATAGCACCTCACAAGTTATAGTCATAGTGTGTTACTGTATTCATGGGTGTGTGTAAATAAAATATTTCTTCTCCTCTTATAGTTAAAGGAGGTGTTTCGTAGAGAGCTGGAGAAAGCTGAGCAGGAAGTCAAGAGGTCATCGGGCATCATTGCAGACTACAAACAGGTACATAGAATTGACAACAATGTGATTGGAAGAAGGAAAATGAAAAGAAGACTTATAAAGACTCATATAAATGTTAAAATCAGATGCTCTGCCTTCTGCTCAGATCTGCTGTCAGCTGACAAACCGTCTGGAGAGGCAACAGGCTTCCCACAGAGAAGAGTTCGATTCACTCAAGGTGAGAATGGCTTTCCCCCGTGGAGCTCTACGGTCGCCCCTCATGCTATTATCTTGTCCTTTCAGTTCATTTTGAACACCATTTTGCAGGGTTTGATTTTACAACCTCTTCCGAAAATCTGTTCACCCATTTCAAACACAGTTAATGCCTCAGTGACTTCATTTTCTCATTGGGGATCATTTTATGGCAGCAGGTATCAATGGTGTTCAATTGTTGGCTGTCCTTATTCAGGCACTGATCTAATATTCTGCCTGTCACTGTCACTCTCCGCCTTTGCAGAGCGCGGTGAAGGCTTGCCCTCGCTGTCAACACATTGTAGAATCGGATGAACAGTCTGCCGCAGGTCAGGATTCTCTAACAGAAGTGTCAGCGGGGGACCATCTGATGACCGAACCAGGCCAGGAGGAGAACACCACAGGACCCAGAGAGGCAGAGCAGAGGAGGGAGGACCAGGAGAAGGAATCTCTGAAGGCCCAGATTACGGAGCTGGAACAGGAGTTGGCCCAGACCAAACTTCAGATGGTGGAGGCCAAATGCAAGATCCAGGTAAGATCAGACCATCAGACAACAATGATTAAATGTTTTCAATAGCCAGGTCAGGTGACAGCAGCTAATAATGCTCTGTCACAAATACACATGTAAGCATATGAACACACACACACACACACACACACACACACACACACACACACACACACACACACACACACACACACATATATATATAGAGAGAGAGACAGCAAAATATTTGTGCTTGCAGGTACTTTCCAAGTAACATATATCCGTTGCCTATCACAAACTCAAGAAGTGAAAGGTTTCAACTGCATGCCCACTATCAATTTCACTTAATGCTAGCAGAGAATGAGTTAAAATTCAATTAAACCTCATCAATGTGAAGCATCTTCATCAAGCATAGGTTAATATGAAAATATAGCTGTATGCAAAATCACTTTCTGTTTACTATCAGAATTCTGAATGTGTAAAATGTGTGAAACTCACTAAATCTCTGAATCTCACTAAATATTTAGGGGGTAATGGTGGTGATGGTCTGAAGGACAGAATGAAAGGATCACAATGATATTAGCTTCTAAGGACTGATGGCTCGAGGAATGCAAGCAGGAAGATTATTGTTCAGATGGGGAGACATCCGAATTTGTGAGTGTGAAGGACTAGCAAATTCTAGGAAAGCAGAAGTGACAGAGAAGATTAGAGTGGGCGGAAATAGCCAGAAATTACACACAGATGAATAAAGGAATACGTGTCAGATTGGCCTTACTGAACGTTCACCAAAGCTTTACTGCTGATCTGACGTAATCCAAGTTTTAAAGGATAGGTTCCCAACTCACAAGTCTGTCTTAATAATAACTTTTTTCGTAATAATAATAATTTATGCAGCACTTATCAAAAACACGTTAAAATGTGTTTTACAAAGACATAAAAACAAAATAGCCAAATAAACAATTAATAAAGGTAGAATTATTACAGCTATAATTACAGCAAGGTCATTCTTAAAAAACACAACAGATAAATAATGAATTCAGGGGAAAGCAATTCTGAAAAAGTGCATTTTAGAGAGATTTTTAAAACAATACTTAGGCACACATACCTGTATGAACACCAACATGTTTTTCTTGCTATAATCATTCCTCCTCTTCATACTGACCATTAACAGACCCCTTTATAACACACTTTAAATCCAGTCTTCCTCCTGAACAAAAATATATTTATAGATTAGTTTATCTGAAATATTTTATACTGAAAATACTCTAACTTATATATATTCATTAGATTTGACCCATTTTGACAGTTGAAGCTTCACATAAACTTTTAAATATATTTTTAATCAAAATGAGGACTGTGGATTTTGTTCCCCAAACACTTACGGACTATTGTTTGATGACAAATTTGAAAAATTGCGAACCTATCCTTTAACAGTTAATCTTAAATTAGACCCATAAAAAACTGACTGACTGAAATACAATAACAACCATTTGGCTGCACAAATGAAGACTAAAACTCATGTTAAGATGCAGCATTTCTCACTTATGTCTTTGTAATACTCGCACAGGAGCTGGAGCACCAGAGAGGAATCCAGGCCAATGATCTCCAGGAGGCAAAGAACAGCTGGATAAGCAAGGCTTTTACCTCCCTGCGGACGTCCAGTGGGGGGCTTCACAGTATTAGTGTACCCAGAAAAGGGGCTCCGGCAGTGAACTGGAGCCTCCACAGCGGCTCCCTCTCTGGATGGAGCACCAAGAAACTAGCGTGGCTTCACAGAGAAAATCAAGAAAATGTTTGACAGCTTGGACTGTGATTTTACAAGTGCAGATCATCAAATCATAACTGGACACTATAGAAGGATCACATCAGTGTTATATAAATGTGAGGTGGATCTTTTTACAGTAAGGCACACTGTGTTCAATACTATAGCTGCTATGTCTCATTTTGTGCACTAGAGGACAGTCTAGAGCACAAAATGAGCAGATGAGAGTACCTGGGAGCACCTCAGACAGGTATTCATTCACTTTGTTGTATAATACTTTCCAATCTGCTGTACTTTGTCCTTTTTATATTGTAAACCTATTTCATTTGCCAATTGATATGTCTTTCTGTGTATATTGGTTATCTGTAAACCATCTGAAAGCGATATTAAAACAAATATGGCACAACTTTTTTTTTCTTTAAACTCATGTTTTGACATAATGAAACTTGACGCATCAACAGAGACCTCAGGTAAAACGGTTCTTTTTTTGAATGACGTTTCTTTTGTGAGAAGCTTCCTCTTTCACTTTGACCTCGGTTGCTTTAAAAGTGCTCAGTGATCAGCTCTCACACAAACACCCAGCTCAAACACCCAGGGAATACCTGCTCGCTTGTGATCTCTGAACTTTGAACATAGAGTAAAGTAGAGAGCAGACAGAAACAGAGCAAAGAACAATAGAAGAGAGTAGTCAATATCTTGCAGAAGTGAGGCTTGACTGCAACACATTCAAAAGTATTTATAAGAACTAAACTTGGGTATCAACTTCTCCTGCATGACCGACTGATGGCTGTGAGTGTGTGTGTCACTGTGACTCTTCTCATGTGTGTTGCTGGAAGTCAAGCAGTAGACCTGCTAAGGGCAAATGCTGCATCAGGGAGTAAGTACAAATCTTTAACAGTATGCTCACTGTGTGCGTGTGTTGGGAAATAGCTGAGTTTTTGGTCAGTGGTAATAGTTAGGATCACGTTTTGTGTGTGTGTGTGTAATGTTTCATCATGCATGAAACAGAAATTGGGAAATGTAATTACTCGCTTGTGTTTTAACTCTTTCTAGTGTGTGTTGTTGCTTTTAAGGCCTCATATCTATGTTTATCTGTGAGTGCTGCCTCTGGAGAAAAAAAATGCAATCTTGCTTGAAAAGCTCTCTGATAATCTGTATATGACTTAAAATTCACACCTTGGTTTAGATGTTTTTAAACCTGCATGGAGTGGTGGTTAAATCATTTTCTATCATGTGCCAACATTATTTAATATTTAATTGATTTTGTGTTTTCTAAATGACACACAAACAAGAAAACAGAGAATACAGTAGATTCGTTTTTAATCTGATATATTATATTACAACATAGACTTTCTTTCTTTATTTATTTTTTTTGTATTTTCTTTTTTGTAAAAATTTCGTCTGTATCATGAATTTCTGAAGACCATGTACCATGTATCTTTACAAGATGTCATTTTATTCTAATCTTAGGTCACCTCCTTAACATCTGGCCAGTGGCAACGGGTGAAAATTAGCCTATTAGACTCTGGCTCATTAAAATGTATTTTTTTCTGCTGGTTAATGAACTTTGTCACCGTCAAATAATGACAACATCTATGAGAAAAACTTAGATAAACAGTGTGACTAACAGCAATTTCTTCCTCCAGATCCTCCCTCCATTCCCAGGGTGCAATGTTGGTGTGCAAGCTATCCAAACCAGTCTTTTTGCTCCTGGCCTGAGCCTCCTCATTCTCCACCAATACACTACATTGCCACCTACAGGTAAATATGACATAATAATAAACCCACCTTCTGTGTGCTGAACCAAACAGTTGACCCCTTTTAGTGAAACACACTCCAGTTGTCAAGTGTCATTAAGGAGCTTATTCACTCATCATATCTCTGTAAATGGGTTTGTGTGTGCATTTCAGTGAGAGACACAGACAGCTGGACACAAAGCACTGTCAGCTCATCCGACCAGGCTCTTCATCCTCTGCACTGATCTCAGCATCCTCTTCCTCTGATCGGGTACTAGCTTTATTTACATTTGCAGATAGACTGAGGAGACGTTTTCTGTCATTCAGTCAATTTGCTTTTAACCTAAATGAAACAAAGCACACATCACTCATGTTTATAATTAATATTATGAAGAAATTGATGCACTTTTCTAGGCTTTAAGTGTATTTGTTGATCCAAAAACTTTCCACACAAAACTTACAGGCTTTTTTTGGAAACCCCCTATTCGCATTTCCCCTTATAGCTGTGATAAGCAACAACAAATAAACAAGCTGTTAGTGTGTGCAAATAATCCAGTTTCTCAAAATATTGTGACTGTCTTTTGGACACATGTAATGTACTGAAAAGATTCAAATGTAACATTACATAATATCCTTTATATTTCAGCTCTGGCACTGCCTCCTACCTGACTTAAAGCTTTTCACTGACTACATCATCAACATCACAGCAGTTTATCCCGGCAAAAGCAGCTCCAGTCTAAAAAGTTTTATGTTGGAGGAAATTGGTGAGAGTTGAAATGATAAATAATCCAGTGTTAAAATATAAAAAAGTGATGGATATGTGGTATCAATATCATTAGAAATACTATTTAACCACTTTGATTGATATGATGATATTCTGTAAGGACAACCTTGTTAAAAATTGCTTCCTCTGTCTTTCTTTCTCTCTGTAGTGAAACCAAATCCTCCCGTAGATGTTCGGGTTTCCCCTCATCTTATAAAAGGCTTGACACTGGAGTGGTCTGCTCCCCCTACTTGGGCTAACCTTGACATCTTCCCCCTTATCTATGAGATACAATACCACAGGGAAAGCACGGGCACTCCACAGTATCACAACGTAAGAAAACTGCCACTTGATGATTGTCACAAGAACAGCAATGTGATCTAAAAAGTCTATATTTGACACATGCACAGATACCACGTGGAAGTTCAGAATTACCTAAAATTTTTAGGCAACCACAAAAATAATGTTCCAATTGGAAAGTTTCAAAAAGTCCCTTTGTCTGTGGAATTTTCCTTGTTTTTTAATTTAACAGTGTTGTGCATATAATACTTACATTTAGTAATTCATCTGTTTGCTGTAAAACTAAAATATTGAACGTAACGACACCTAAAGTCTTCAAAAGTTAGTATTTCACCAACAATTATAGTACCACTTTTTCTAAGAAGGAAAAAAAGGCCCACTTTTTATAAAGGCTTTGTAACTTGTAACTGATGATTTAATAATGGCCAATTAATGCCAATTCTTTATATCAGTTGGCATGTTATGAAGAATTCTTCTGACACATCTTAATCCTCCTGGAAAAACATTTGAAGGATCTGTACCAAAATCCATGTATTACTTTATTGCTTCTTAAAAATGCTATGTTATTATGTTGCAAATGTTATTAATAAATACTTTAGTTACAACTTATAAACACATATCAGAAAGTGGTACCACAAATATTTGATTGAACAGCAGTCCCCTCATGTAGCTGCTATGTTTGGATGTGAAAATAATACAGATGACGTTACATTTTTTCCCCCCAGGTGGATACACATCATACCAAGATTGAACTGGTTCTGGTTACCCCAGGCACCTACCAGTTCCAGGTCTGCGCTAAGGAGCTGCTGGGTCTGGGCAAGTGCAGCGACTGGAGCTCACCTGTGAACATCACTATACCAAAAACAAAACTGTGAACACTTCCTCTCCCTTTTCCTCCTTTCGAGCTTCTAATGAAGTGAAACTGAGGAGCTGAACACATTCTTGTTGTTCTTTTAAATGCACAGTCAATTCCAGCTAAAGTCATTGATATTTAATTTAATTTATGAATTCATATTTGGATATTATCTGTACAGTATACAATCCAGTTAAATTGTTATTGTTTTAGTATTTATTGTAATACTGTTAGTTTGTGTTGGTTGAGTCATTCACCTTAAACATAATACACTGTAATAATTGGTATGTACACTTTCGGACCAATTTTGTTTTACCCATTTAAGATATATTTTATTATTATTTTTATAATCGTGGGGCAGCTTCATGTTTGTGTGAACATTTTAATAAAAACAAGGCATTTGAAATCAATCAACAGTGCAGTCAGTCAATCACATCCACCACAAGTGGGGTGACAAACTCAGAATGCCTGACACCCAGAGTGAAGGACGGTGCCTTAGGGAGGTGTACATGAGACTTCTCTGGGCTGTAAGTGCCAGGACCGGGAATAGCAGAGGTATAACTGGGTCTCTTAGTCCTCTTTTGCATGGAGAAGGAGGGCTGACGCTGGCGGTAAATGTCTGGGTTGGTACTGTTGTATTTTCCTGGTCCAGGGCTCTTGGAGAGGTCTTCAGAAGGAGCTCCGACCTTCCTCCGGGCTGAGAAGCTGTAGCTGGGGCTGGAGGATTTGTGGGGAACCTGACAGCCCAACACGTTAGGAAGAATGTAGCTGATGGGGTGAAGAAGATAATATTTAGGTTGAGCTTCAGAGACTTTGATCTTAGATTTAAAGGATAAGGTTGGAAATATTATTTTTATTTAGTTATGCTAGCGCCTTGGTTCTGGGGATAGCCAGTCTGTCTGTTGCCCTGTAGGTTAGAGCCCCACTTCAGTCCAGACCAGCATATTTGTACAGATATACATGGTGACCTTACAATGTATTCTAATGCTATGATCACCTGACTTTTTGGCACTCTGGAGCCACCATGAGGTTGACATTTGTGGTTTAGGAATAAGTAGTGCATTTCTAGAGAACTATTTTCAGCAGACTCAAAATGAACCACAGTGCCCATGTTCATTACAATACAACATGTCATCTCATTTATATTTTTTTAATAGTTTTGGGCTCTATGGCAGAACATCAGGCTTTGGCCACACAGATAATACCTGTTGGTAGCAGGTTCAGTTCATTGTTGGATTTTGCTTTCCATGGGATTTGTTGACCATGAGAAAATATCATTAAATATCATCAGCAGTATCTTTTAATATGTCTCTCCTCCAGCCTTCACCTGTTGGGTGCTGGCACAGCATCCACAGAGCGATATCTGGTGCGTGTGCTGATGGTGTAGGACGGTGGTCTGCGCTGAGAGTTAAGAGGTGGAGCTTTCTCTGGGCTATAGGCACCTGGCCCTGGAGTCTGGAAGGGCTCACCTATGGACATTAATATAAATTGGTTAGGACAATTCTCCTTTTCTTTTATTGTCCCTTCTGTATTACCTTTATCACTTGAACGCTTCCCTCTGCCCAAAATGGAGTAAGATGGGGTGTCCATTCGACCAAATCGGGTAACCTTGGCACCAGTATGGTACCTTGGTCCTGGGCTGGAGTCTACAGAGACCACTACAGAAAAAACACACACACCATCTGACCTCATAAAATCAATTCTAGAAATGTGTTTAACACAATAAAGTTACTCTAATATGAACTTTTTTATGAACTCTGTGAGTAAAAACTGGGCAAATGCAGCCAGTATAACAGATAAAACATGCAGACTATCACATTTGCATGGAATTTGGTTTGCGAGAACTCACTGGCACTGCTCATACGGCTGTGGAAGGAGTAGGCTGGGCTGCTGGGTTTGGTAAAGTCATGGTTGATGTAGCCAACAGTAGGGGGCAGAGCATAGCGTCCAGGGCCTGGGCCTGACTCAAGGAGGAGGAGGAGGATGAAGACAGGGATGAAAATGATGCAACAGACTCAGCTCTAAGCAACAGTATAGCACACCCACCTCTCTTTGGCTTGGGCTGTATTGTCTCTGATGATTTCCATATGGAGTCCTTTGACTTATTTTCTATGGTTTTGCATTTTAATGTTCTTCCTCCACTTGTTTGGGAATGTATTTTAAACAATGTAGAAATCTCAAAAAAATGTATGAAGCAATGACCATAATGCTGTGAGAGATTTCATAACAAAACCACCTCAGCTATAATGCAGTCCATGCATGTACACACACACACACAGCCACATACAGAGGTATACACACTTCTTGTACTGACCTCTTTCTCTAGCAGAGATAATTGGCCGTTTCTTCACCACCTCCTCCATACTCTGCCAGCCTCTTCTTTCCGTCTTCTTTGTCATCTTCTCTTCCTTTTTGGCTCCTCTGTCACTTCGGACACATCCTTTTCTTGTGTGACCCTCCAGGTAATCCACGTCCTACCAGGCTGAATTATACATGACCATGAGGTGAAGAAATCCAATCTTGACCAAGGCCCAACCTCCTCCCCACCTCCTTTGCCCAAGGTCCCTTCAGGACAAAAAGTTTTCAGAACCAGGACCAAAAAAGTCACCTCTGACAGGGCTCAAAAGAGTAGAACCAATGTTGAATCTGAACTAAATTAGAACTAAAGATTACAGCTAATAATGTATTAAACATATACATTCAGAGGGAAAGTGCTTTTTTGAAATAAAAGTATCTTGAGTGGTAAAGCACTGCAACATAAATCATGTCTGGAACATGTGATGTAGTTCATTTGTTATCCTATTCTGAGGTGTCAGGTTACTGAACTTCTACATGTGTGCAAACAACATGTATGTGTGCTGTAACTAATAGCATCTCAGTGCACATGCTATTAAAAATTAAAGGACTTTCTAAGCTCTGTTACAGGTGGATAGCTCAACATTACTGGTAATAAAAAAGATGGACTGGTGAGTATGAACATTTTTACATTTACTTAGTAAATGTAAAAATTTATGAATGTATAATCACTTTTACATAATCAATGGAAAATTGCAGCTTTGCTCTTGACAAAAAAGTACAAACTTCAACTTCTGGGATTGTGAGAATTCCAGGACTTAAAAAATGGGGTTGCAGGCGACCTTAACTGTTGGTTTTGCACCCAGGCAGCATCTGAGAAGTGTGAACTGTGGCAGAAATGCCCTGAGGAGGATTAACTTTTGGCAGAGACTTTTGGCAGAGTCATTCACTTTCCAGTGCCCACTTGCACTCCTATTCTACTAATTCTACCACCAAACACAGAGGTAACTAAAGCCTTTAGAGCAGAGCAACGACAAAGAAAAACCCCATACTGGTTAAATATTAAACACCAGTGACTCAGTGTGGCCATAGACTTAGTAACCAGACTCTTCTCTGTCATCAGCAGGAGATAACTTTACTACATAGTAAGGCACCAACAGAACACATATCCGTAGTCTTAAATATCCCTGATCAACAGTGAGAGAATTGAGAGAATGCAGTGTGTAAAACCATGTTCCCTGTTATGATGAGAATGGGATGCAGATTCAATTAGGGCAATTATTTCTCAGAGATATCAACATTTTAATGCCCCTGGTTATATGTTAATTACTGTGTGTTTTTCTTTTAGTTAGAAGGACAACCATCACAGTTTTCAATATTATTTCTTGAAAAGTTGAGTCATTGGCCCAGGAACATCTATTTAGATTTAGGCTCATACAACACCACCATGTGGCCAGCATGTTTTGTTTTCATGTTTTGCTATAAATACTGAATTGTGAGGTGCTGAATGCTGGCCCATGCCATGCTCATTTCTACATACACACTTTCTGACACTGTTTGTAAAACACTTTTATCATCACTCCCTGAAATTCCTGTGACATTTTGTGTGATTTGATATTGCATATGCCATTCCATTTGTCTATAGGCTAACTGTGTGCCAAATGATTAGACTGATGCAGGCACATGTTGCTCAGTGTTTTCTAGTTTAGTCTCTGACTAAACTGGCTGTACTGACTTGCCCATTTGATGTTGACTGTTGAGGTGTGTCCTAATTGGCAGAGAGCAACAGTGACACTTTGAATCAATGAACTATCAACAAATGATAAAAGCTTACACAGAAAGTATTACTAATATCATTAGTGTATACACATTTCAACAGTGTGTATTGTTTTACTGGCTTTGGCTTTAAAGCATGCATTATTTAGACTCTACTGTATTGTTGACATAGTTAAAAATATTAAACTGCTTTCATGAATATGGAAATTTGTTGCAATAGATAAAGAGTTAATTCAGAATATTAGATACAATAATTTAAAAATGAAACCCTCCATCTTTCTCTGATTTGAAGAAATTGATTCTATAGTATTGCTCTTCTACATCATACTGATTACTGCATGCTCTTTGCTTATTTTTGGGTGATATAAAGTGAAAATGGTCTTTTGTATCCATATTATCAGATTTGTTCTTATTGTCCACATTAATTGCCGTTTGGAATTCACTTCTGACAATGTGACCCAAATTCTCATGTGTGTTATTGGTGCTCTGCTACTCTGTGTTGCATACAACTGAATAACAAACTGTGTTTCTGAAAACATTTTTATCGGACAACATTTAGAGATCGATAACAACTTCAGTCATTGGTATTTCTTTACTAACTAAACATAACTTAAGAAATAAAACATAACTTTATACAGTTTTAAATATGCTGGTACAATTCAGTACAAAAATAAAGGCAGTGAAACGTCTCCATACACAAACACCATCAGTCACTGTCACTCAGAAACGTGAATTCTGGGTGAACCAGTTTGGCACATAATCCACTTATATAACAAAACATGAATTACAAATACTGTATAATAATTTGTAACTTTTGTACGTCAGGACCACAGTGAAAATTAAAGCTTTGATTGGAGTATCCACTGATGCTGTATAACCACTAGATGGTGCTTTGGATCCACAGGAGAGACCCAAAAGGTGTCACAGGGTACTTTTAGATGCTTCGGCAACACTTCTGGTTGGTTTGATTCTTTGTGCACATAGAGCAGGTACACAGCCATGTCAAAAATATTTTCTGATGTCCGAGTTAGTCGTGCTACAACGTCCTTTTTTGAGGAGAGTAGGCCACATGGCCTCTTTCTAGCCATGCAAAGACACCAGGCTGTCCGTGATTGGTTCATTAGTCTTCTTAGTCCTTCCAGGTTGCACCTTTTCAGGCAAATCAGTGCTCATGTTGACTGGAAAACATGTACAAAGGAAGGATATCCCACTGTTTCTCTTTGGATGGCTGGTGTCTCCACAAATTGTCCAGAGCAAAATGATCATTCCCATATACAAACACAATCTCTCTTTCTTGTTTCTCATACACACACAGACAAAAACACAAATCACACTAACTCAGTTCTTTTCTCGACTCGGTTTCTGCTCGTAAATGCAGCGTGTGCTATGATTTATCCCCTTGAAGAACCTAAATTGAAAAACAAAATCTGTTAGCTGTCAGCTTTTTCAGAACAGAACATTTTAACTGTGAGTGTCCGTGTTTGCAGCACTAGTGTATGTGTGTGTGTGTGTGTGTGTGTGTGTGTGTGTGTGTCTGTGATAATATTTGAATGTGCATGTGCATGCTTCATCCCTGCGTTAGTGATGCTTACCTACCTGGTTGCGTGCTTTGTGGGATTTCTGCATCAGCACTCTCCACTGGTCATACAGCTTCATGGACATGCTGCTGCAGCCGTAGGCGTGTTTCCGCACCCAGCCAAAGAACTGCTTCAGCTCCCGGCGCAGGGTGGAGTTGGAGTCCCCGCTGGATTTGGAGTCACAGGAGCCCGACATCAGCCGCTCTGCATGAGGAGAAGAGATGGTGGGAGGGAGAGAGAGAGGGGAGGATGAGTTGATTGTGGCTTTGGTGCTCTGCAATGAAACATCTCAATCGAAAGTATATAATATGTGTAGAGTACTGTGTGTGTACGCCAGTTTAACTGCAAATATTAACAGGAAGTTGTGGCTTTGAATGCATCTTAATGTAATCTTCAATCTAAACAGTTTCATTTTCAAGAAATCCCTCTCCAAGAGTGTTTTATGGTAACTTCTGGGAAACCCTTGAAGAAGTTTCTGTAAACCCTGTTTTATTTTTGCAGTTGCAGTTGCAGCTGTCAGCCCAATCAGTTATGATAGCATTTTACTCAGCAATTTCACTGATGACTCTGGGGAAGCAACAACCACCAGTAGCTAAACATTGCATAATCAAAGCTTGACATAGTTTTGTCTGGAAATGATTTGATCCATCATCCATGAATAAAGCTGCCAATATAATACAAAACAGGCTTGAAGATCCAAGAAGGTGAAAAGAGCACCACCATTTTCCTTTTTGTTTTGAGGCCTCCAGCAGTGGGAGAGAACTGTGGGACGTGTGGTACACCGTGAAATAAAACATATTTTAGTGGTACAAATTGCCTCCTAAAATGGACCAAAATGTTCTCAATAAGTGAGATCAAGAGCAAAAAAAGGCTTTCTGAGTAACTTTCTTACTGTGCGTGTGTGTGTGTGTGTGTGTGTGTGTATGTGTGTGTCTGTGTGTGTGTGTGCTCACCACTATGGGGTGTGGATGCAGCGGTGGGATGGCTCCACTCACTCCAGATCCCAGCTTTGCGAGAGCCGTAGATGCCCACAGGGTTACAGCGGACCTGGATACGATACAACATCATTAGCTCTGAAACACAGACCAACTCTGACGTAAATTTGACATAGACTGACGTACACTTTTATACACACACACACACACACACACAAACCTGGACAAAATACACTGTTCCAGGTCTCAGTCCTGCCAATCTACATGAAGTCTGATTCCCAACGTCGTCCATCACCTACAAGAATTTAAAAAAAAAAACACACACACACACACACAGAAGAGTTGAGTGCTGGAGCTCTGACCACAATATTAAATACCAATGGGCATAAACTAAAACACAGTGCAGAATCAAGATATAGAAAACAAAACCGCAAACCATGTACAAACCTAAACATGCATGCACAACCACATTGTTTAGTGGCTCCTGATCAGCATGTTTATGAAAATATTTCAATGTTAGCATGCCTTCTGGGTAAAATCTGCTCTCTATTATTTATTACAGAGCCGGATATGCTGGAACACACACACGCACACACACACACACACCCAGGAGCATGCACAGGTACTCAAACATGCAAATGGCAGAAATAAGAACAGAGGAGAAGAAACGCACACTGAAGTTAATAATCTTGTCTAATAGTCCCCACTTTCTGTCTGGCATTCAGTCTGTAAACACTTGTTAAGAAGGACTAAAACAGAAAACAGATCATGGAAATTAGAGGCATCAGAGGACTAATGATGTGACGCGGGAAAGCCAAATCGGCACAAGTTACCTAGCTCTGAGTGTCTTTACGGACATATTGAAGACATTAACAGCTCAGATGTATCCCGCCATTCCTCAGCATGACCTCATGATTAGGGCCGGTTCAGAGAGAAATGGCGTTTGTTTTCACCACCGAACCCTTAAAGCCACTTGGATTTAAGTCTCCTCTCATCCCTCTGCCGCCTCTCCACTCCCGTTCTTTTCTTCTTCCATGTTGCGAGCAAGGACTTGCTTATATTACATCTGTGTAATTCCCCCTTAATTACCAGAGAATCTTCACTCTTACCCAGAGGACTCAAATGAAGTCTGGGAAGCAACATCTGCATGGCCAAAGGTTTCACACTATATTTTTCATTCATTACAAGTTTGAAAAGAGGTATACACAGTGGCTCTGGCCTGTGTTTTTCTCTGGATCAAAACCCGACTTCTAGATTCATGACTGGTGAAAGTTTTTGAGAAGCTCAAGTATTAACTCATCTGGCAAAGGAAGCCTCAATCAGAGTAGATTATAGGTGATTACGGCATTAGGATGAGAAACAGCTGGGACAGTGTTTGAGTGATATATCTGTTCGTGAGTAAGAGACAAAGAGAGAGGATTTACGTCCTCATAACTATGTGTCCTTGTCCTTTACCTTCCAGTCTTGGCTGTCCTCCAGTCTGTAGCGGATCTGGTATTTGGCCTGAAACAGGAAGTCTTTGAGCGCTGGAGGGGCCTCCCAACGAACACTCAGCTGGTCCTCCAACTGCCCGACACGACTCACACTCACACCTGACGGAGGGTCCGTGGTCACTGGAGGAAGATGAGAGAGGGGTAAAATTTAATAAGAACATCCTGTCTTAATATCTTTGGGTTTTGGACTGTTAGTCGGACAAAACAAGCAATTTGAAATGTCACCTTGGGGACACAAAGATTTTATAGACCAATCAAATTTATTATTTTTTGTCAGATGAATCTATTAAGATCACAAGTCTTGCCCCAGTTCGTGACCCTCTCAATTATTCAAAGAAATGTGAAATTATAATGAATAACTAAGTATAGAAAAGGTAACATAATATGAAAATGTATGGATCTGGTGATGCATCATAGCAAAAAGACAAGCAAGCAAGAAGATACTGAATGTCATGACCTGTTGCCATCTTTTTATTTTCTTTGAAAGAATACAATCAAACCTCATGACTTTAGTTTCCTTCAGTCCTCAAAGCAGTATTACTTAATCATATGACCCATTTAGGGGCAGTAGAGCAAGCTGGAAACACAACATTGGACATGCTATCAGCAAAATGTTCGCTAACAGTTATGTATTATTCAGCAGCATTCATTTGGAGTTGTGTTTCTTCTGTCTCCTTTTAGCCTTGTTTTGATTGATTGAAGAAAATATCTGGCTTATTAGATGCTAAATGCTCCACTATGTTCATCAGTTATTCACTAACTGTAAAGCTGGGGTCTGTAAAACCAAAACAACCAGCTGAAAGACACTAAAACCAGCCATAACTGAGAGGAACTGCCACAGTAATTCTCTGTGGTTTGGTTGCTTTAAAACATGGCTTTCAAATGACATCTAAAAATTGGATCCATTGTTAATTTAATTTCGGAAATGTCTCAGAAAAAGAGCGTAGTTTCCACACAGAAATAACAGTGGCTTGTAGCTGTGTCTCTGATGTAATCATCATAGCAAAATCCCAAATGTACAAACAACGATGTCATGAGAGGCACAAACTGTGGTATTTTTAAATTTATTGCATCCATTAACAAGTTTATTTCTATCCTAACAACGCAGTGATTGACTTCTGGCGTACAGATGGCCCAGATTATCGTTTTGAGCCATGACTCCAAAAATTCATCGCTTAGGGGCTTCTTTCTACATGTCCGGCTTATGTTCGCAGGGTCAAGGAAGCCATTCAATTCAAATTTAAAGTGGTAGGAGTGATGTCTCTATGTGTAACAGTACATTGAGGGATTGTTCAGCATTGGCGGAGATTCGCGGTCTCTCGAGTGCGTTCTAGTTTCTGAAGAGTTGACTTGTGTGTGAGCTGGGGCCTTTTCATCTGACAACAATTATGTTTTTGACAAACAAACATGTGGTGACAGGCCATTATTTTAAATTTCCTCGCGTTTTCAACTTCAGTTCCTTTACATAATGTCATCCCTTACCGATAAACAAACAAGACAACCTGGGGGGAGAGAAGAAGGTGGGAAAGAGGGAAAAAGTTGTGAGTTGACACGAGGGTTTTAGAGAATTTGTTTCTGGTTGTGAGAAACTGAGACTCTCTCTGAACTATGAGTATGATTTAAAAAGTGTAAACCCATAAGCATCCTTTTTTAGGAAAAATAAGAAAAGCAGAGAATAAAACTAACAAATTAAAGGTTTTAAAGCTTTGGTAAAACATATTAATACAGTGGAAACAGTAATTGTATTGGACATGTGAAATGAAAGCTTTCTTTTCCTTTTCACATTAATATTGTGAATTAATTTGTGGTGTTAATTATTTTATGTTGTTTCAACTAGCAAAAGCAAAGACCTCGAAGTAGGATTAAAGCAGCACAGAAGCCAAAAACAACTGTGGCTGCATTCATTTTATTCAATCTGTTTTTTTAGGACTATGAGTACATTTATTTCTTTATTTCAGGTTGACAAAGTAATTAATCATCTTATTTTCACAAGTAAACAAAAGGTTGTTTTGTCAAGATAACGTGATAATTATCCTGTAATCTTGCAAAAAACAAATATTGTTATTTTGAGATAACAAAATATTTTATCACAAAGTTCTCGTAATCCTGAGATAATGGGATAATGAGATCATGAACTTGTGATCTTGAGATAACTAAATAAATAAAGTGATTACGACAGCTGTTCTTGGCTTCCATATAACAGTTAGAGAGGAACGTGGGATTTTTTAAAATTGTATATGTAATAAAGATGAGTGTAAATGTGGTATCCTTATACATAAAAAAGTCAAAGAGACATGACAAATTACAAATTAATCACGATTGTTGTGTCATTTCTCAATACAGCCTCATCTCAGGGTGAGACAGCAATACGTTTTGCCTCTAGTGTCTCATTTCAGAGGACTCCCCGTGACTGAGGAATGCAGAAAACTGTAGGTGTTTTCCGCCTCGCCTACATAACTGATTGGACATGACTGTAGACGTGAGTGACTCATAGTGATTGACGCAGGTGTGGCTGATGTGTTTTATGACCTGCTGCTGTTGTGGAAACTCCATGAATGAAAAGAGCGTCCAGGACAACCTGAGCGAAACAAACGCACGCACAAGTGCAGAAACCTCCTACACTCTGCCTGTCTCTTAGTTTCTATACTGTTACCATGCCCTGCCCTGCCCCGAGGGTGTGTAAACAGGTGTGTGTGTGGATGTGTGTGTGTGTGTGTCTGTGTCTGTGTCTGTGTCTGAGTGTGTGCATACATTAGGGAACGGAAAGGGATTACAGTTTGATGGACGCTTGTTTCCGTGCCAATGATGCGTTTACCTCTGAAACTCTATATAGTGTTTCTCTCTGTATATTTCCCTGAGACAGGAGCGTGTTGGGAGTGAACAAGGTGAGGGCTTCCAAGCTAATCACGTTGTATTATTTCAGGTCCAAGCCTCAAAAGCCCATACTCCTCAGGCCTTGAGGGTCTGCGGCCGCCTCTGAGACAGGATTAGGTTAGAGGATCAGTGTGGAACATTCCAACATGAGATAAAAGAGGGTTATTGAGTGTTGTGTGTGTGTGTGTGTGTGTGTGTGTCCAGTGAGCATGAGTAAAGAGAAAATGAGCTCATCAAAAGAGAAGGTATTTCCATGCGTCACACACCTACGCCTGTCCAGGTGTGTGCGTGCATGTGTCTATGAGTGAATGAGTGAGTGGGATAATGAGAGAAGAGAAGAATTTGGTCTTGTTGCATGCTCCGTTTGCTTAAACCGCACTAAGCTAGGCATCGGACCACATAACAAAGCTTTAAAAGGGAACGCTGTTCAGTTCCTATCAATGTGAAGCCGGATGAATACTTGTGAACAACTTTCTCCAAAAGCCAGAAGCCACAGAGCTCAAGCCAATGTTCTGTCTGTAGGAATAAAAAAGATGAATGTATAAAGTGATGTGATATTCTTCATCAACATTTTAATACCATCCATTTGAGGCTACAGCAGAACTCATAAAGCTGAAGGTTAATTCGATAAATGGGGGATAAATGGGGTAGAAATTAAGACTTTAACATACTGTTTTGCAATCTTTAAGACTGAAAAGAACAATCTTTTTTGTCCACTATAAAGTATTCTGTGTCAGCTGTTAGATGGATGATATTTTGATGTATTATGAGATTCATTTTATACACATTTCCATGTATGTTACATTTGATATTTTACGAAACGTTGAGATCTCCGCTGAAATTTGAATTCAAGTTTGATGGGTTTGGTTTCGTAGGCTGCACAGTGAGAAGTTTAAGGGGTTAAGGAAAAACTATATCTTGCTCTTTATCTAAAACTAAACTGTTTTATCTCACCAGGCGAGAAATTGTTTATCAGTCTATGAAGTTGAGCAGAAACAAAATGGATCTTTTCAGCTGTTCTAAGTAAACCTTTTAAATGGAGTTACCGACAAAATGTCTGCTGTGAAAAAAGCTCCATTATAATGAATTAGTGAACACAACAGATTTGGATTTTAGACGCAGCCCATTGTGTTCCTGAATGGCACCTTGTTCATTCCTATTTTGCTCACTGGCTGAAACTTGTCAGTTTTACATTTCTATTTTTGTATGAATTAAACAAACACAATATAATATGTAAATTAGTGAGCTGGCTAGCTAATTACCCCTGTTTCCACTCTATATGATAAGCTAAGCTAATGGACTCCCTGCTCCTCTAGTGCCAAAGTAAACATAGAGACATGAAAGTGGTTTAAATATTCGCATCTAACTCTTGGCAAGAAAGGGAATAAGAGCATTCCTGTAAAGTCCACGGTTCGACTCCCAGGTGAGGGAACTTTGTTGTGTGTCACACTCCTCCTTCCCTCTCTGTGTTTCCTGTTTCTGTCTACACTGGCTGTCAAATAATGGCAAAAAGCCCCAAAAACAGACTTTAAAAAATAATAAATTAAGAAGTGAAGAAGTGAGTTTAATGAGAACGAACATAACCATTTTAGCTGGCTAGTGTCCTGTTGCCTTTATTGAAGTGCTGGACCCTTTACTCCACAGATACATAAAAAAGTTTTGTTCTTTTTCGTGTAGGATTTTAATGTCTTTCTTTGTAGTTGGTTTTTTCAGCTTTTTCTTGTCATAGTGTATGATTTTATTGTGTAAATTATTTTAATCATTTTATATGGACCACAGGAAGACTACCAACCACTTTGTGGAAGCTAACAAGGATTTTGATAAAGAATAAAAGCTGTAGATAACCTGTGATGAGAGTAGCAGGTAGACATGGCTTCACTTTTTTGGGGTCACAAACCTAAAACATTGGAAGCCATTGTCCCAGATTAAAGCCTGAGGGTCCACTGACACTGAGATCTAAGCTCTGAAACAAAAGTTAAAGCAAGAGGGTCAAAGGTCACTTCTTCTCATACTCACCCACGTCTAGGATGTCCAGGGTGATGACATCAGAGGTAGCCCGGCCCAGCTGGTTGGAGGCCTCCACCCAGATCTCGTAGGGTGTGAAGAGGTGCAGGTCCCGGGTGATGCTGCAGGAGTAGGGCTGGGTATGAGTATAATCCTCACACTCCTTCTCCTTACCATACCACCTGTGAGGAAAACAGGAAATACTGAAATATCTACAAACAGCCTTCAGTAACACATAGGATAAATACACATTGTTGTATAATGTGTCACATGTTAAGTTTATCTGGAAGCAGCAGCTTTATTGAGTCATTATTTACACTAATCTGACTGCAATAAGAAATCTCCACTCAGTTGCCATGCCTGTGAGCACTGTGTGTCAAGTCATTTCCTTCTCGGTGTCTTTAAATTGGTGATTTAATCATTTAAAAAATGTGAATAGAGTTTTTACACCCGATCTCATTTTCAAAGATGTTCATGAAATGTTACTTTGCACAGATGAAGAGCTTTCCCCTTCTGGCAACGGCTGCTGCTTAAAATGCAGTCTGCCAAGGAGATAAAGTATTTTGTCTTGGTTCCAACTCCAGTTCAGCTTGTTTAAGGAGCTTTTTTGAAACGTGTCAGTTTCATAAAACTAATGAAACTGCAGATTATATTATGAAACTACACATGGCGCC
The DNA here is from genome assembly GCF_027409825.1 of Scomber japonicus. NCBI lineage: Eukaryota > Metazoa > Chordata > Actinopteri > Scombriformes > Scombridae > Scomber > Scomber japonicus. Next base: position 12,020,257 of record NC_070593.1, on the reverse strand, counting down.
AAGATTATCAGGACATTTAAAACAATAAACTCATCAAATATGTTTGAACCTGGGTCACCAGTTAGGGTCTTTAACCTTTTGAAGTTTGGTTTTTACATGAGGTTACTATACTATATGTCACTACATGCCATATATGTCTGGTTACTCAGACATGACATCAATGCTACTACTAAGCATGTGCTGTGACAGTTTTTATTCTTGTACAATTTTATAGTGTAAAATAATGTAAATCCCACAAAAAAAGTGCAAATTTTAATGGATTTATGTTTTTTTTTTTTATCCTTGGTGATTTGAGTAATATGAATATGCTGTCTTATATGTTCGGTTTAGTTTTGAGTTATGACTTTAAGAAGAAAGGGTGTGATTTTTTTTAATGCAAATAGCACCAATTGCATTCAAAAGGTTTGTCTTTTAACATTAAGGAAAAGCTGATGTTTATATTACATAGCGTATTGAATGGCGTCTAACAGTGAATATGCTCTGCAATGTGGCAGTAGTGTGTGTATATACCTGAGTTTGTACTTGAGTGTGTACTTTGTGCTAATGTTGGTCTCCCCCTTTCCTCCTGGAGCCCAGCTGCAAGTCAGGTCTTTGGTGTTCCTGGACCAGCAGGTCAGATTGACCGGCTTCTCTGGAGGCACTGGGACAGTAAGAGGAAGTGTTGGAAAGAGAAGCGGGAAAGAAGAGAGAGAGGGTGAGAGAAATGGGTGGAGAGAAGGGAGAAGAGAACAGAGAAAAAAGTAGATAGGGGAGTAGGGGAGATGCAGGGTCAGTGAGGGTACAAAGTTACCTCCAGCCATTACTTCAGCCCCTTCCTCTTGAGTGTAATGTGAAGTAATGTTCCTTGGAAATTGGGGTGTTTTTTATTAATCGGTGTGTCTGTGTGTGTGTTTGTGTATGTGTGTGTGTGTGTGTGTGTGTGTGTGTGTGTACTGTCTGATTTGGTCAGACTTGGGATCCCTGCCAACATTCCTCGTCTGTCAGAACACAGGGTGCTGAACACCAGTGTCGCACAGAGATTAGGATCCGGACTACACCTCCTTGTTTATGTGCGTATGTGTATGGGAACTACAAGAAAATGAGCTACAAAGTGTGTGAGTGTGCACTCATACTCATGTATTTCTATTTTTGTGAGGAACTATTTTAATTTTAGACCTTCAGAATGAGGACGTTTTGGCTGCTCGTCACTTCATAATCCTGAGGGAATAAAGGATCATTCCAGTTTATCACAGCTCGGATCTTGCTTTCGTAGATTTTGCTATCATTCCTATCTGTAATACGTGGCAAGAAAACATGAGAGATTCAGGTTTTATCATTCAGGATTTACACAGGGTCGCAGGTTAGCCAAACATTTGGAGGATTTGGAGGAGAAACAAAGGTAAAATTATTACCTGCACACTGTATTTTATGAACATCTATCACAGACATAATGGTTTAACTTTGATCTAACATACTTGCTGTAGTTGTGTGTGTAGACAGTTTTTACTGTGCAGTGAGGGAATATTACAAACATTTCTGGTGCACTTAGTTTTGGTTTTATCTCCAAATAATGTGGTTTAGATACGGTGGTTAAATAAATGCCTTGTTATTTAAACACCCATGTTTCTTGGCCTGCCAGTCTTTGTTTTTCGCAATGTTCCCAAATTTGAATTACCACAGTAAATATGATAGCCAAAACTATTAAATAAGAAACAAGTTGTAATAAAACTGAATTATCTTTTTAAAGGCATATACAAATAATTTGCTTGGAATTGTAATTTGTCTCTACTATTGTTTTTTTCCACAAATACAGTTCAATAACTTCAAATTACATCTAATCTCCTTCTCCCTCAGACTCTATGAACATACAACTAAGTTTTTCTATTAGACATAAGATGTCCTCTACTTCAGTACAGAGTCAGTTCTCGGTGTATGCGCATTTGTGGCTTAATGTCTCCACATCACACTTAAATAAATTATATTTTGCATCATGAAAACTAGTTGTAATGTCACAAAATCCAGCTTGTATTTACATGTCTTGAACTCGGATTTAGAGCAAAGAGAAACATCCCACTTTCAGCAGATTAAGGTGGAAACATCCTCCAAGGGTCAAATATAGATCATTCATCACAGTAAAGCTCAAACATACAACTTAAGTTACAAGAAGCAAAACACACTTTTGAGAGAAGGGGTTTTGATGCCTGGTTTTAGTGATCAGGCTCAAAATGGGCTCATATTAAAGTAAGGACTCTCACAGAAGAAAATAAGATTACTTAGAGAGTTTTATACGGCATCACAGCAACAAAAGCTTCCAAAAACACACTCTAAAAAATAAGTAACTGTTTAGGGGTAGTTGATGTTAATGGTGGTCCTCATAAGCATAGAAGTACAAACACGTGTGTGTAGTGTGTGTGTTAAATGTCAGACCCGTGCCCTATGAGTGATAGTGCGAGTAATGGACCACACAGGTGGTCAACGCGTCACACAGTGACACACACTCACAGAGGCCTCTCGCTGGCCTGCAGGCAGGAAAACTAAACATAAAATACATCCACAACTGTGTAGGGACACTTAAAAATCTGCCCACTACTTCCTTGTTGTTTCCCTTTATTCCCATTTCCTCTCCACTCCTCTCACTTCGGTGCTGCACTCCTCCTCTCACTTCTTTCCTGCGCTTTGTTTTCCCTGTAACACACCTTAACCTCTACAATTCCTCACATTGATGCAAAGAGGCAAATGCAGATACCACACATTCCCCCCAAAGAAAAAAGGTTAAAAGGCATCATAGACACCAAATTAAACATGAGTGCAACTAAGCTCAAAAACTATAAATTGTACTGAAACTTACTCCCAACATAGAGGCAGGAGCCGGCTAAGATGTGTCCCTTGTGGTTGTGACAAACCAGGTTGTCACCAGAGGTTTGCCTGGAGGCGTTGAGTCCGGCCAGCGTCACACTGAGGTTGCTCGGGCTCAGCACTCGATACAAGGAGCTGGGCAGTTGCTGGCCATTAAGCGTCCAGAACAGAGAGTTGGCGTGGATGCCGAGGTCGGGGTGGACCCAGCAGCTGGCAGTCAGGTTGGACCCCATGCGAAGGACAGGGTCCTGGGGGTAGATGACTGCTACATCTGGAAGGAGGCAGGAGGAGATTACTATTAGAGAATATCTCAATGGTGACTGGTATGAAGTTTAGGCTGAAGGACACAAGAATTAAGAGAAATAATATGAAGTGAGAGGTTAAGTGTGTCTTTAAACAACCCAAGGTTGAAATGATTGCATCCACAAATTTCCTCTCCCTAAGCTACTACCTTATCATGGTGGAGGGGTTTGTGCGTCCCAATGACCCCAGGAGCTCAGTTGTCGGGGGCTTTCATACCCCTGGTAGGGTCTCCCATGGCAAACAGGTCCGGGGGGAGGGGCCAGACAAAACGTAGCTCACAAGACCCCGATGATGAGTACTATAAATGTTTTTTCTGGGGGTGGGGCTCGGGGGCGAGCACCTGGTGGCCGGGCCTTCGCCCATGGGGCCCGGCTGGGCACAGCCCGAAGAGGGGACATGGGACCCCGCTCTCACAGACCCACCACCAGTGGGAGGGGCCAAAGGGGTCGGGTGCATTGTGAGCTGGGCGGCAGCCGAAGGCAGGGACCCTGGCGGTCCAACCCTTAGCTGCAGAAGCTAGCTCTAGGGACGTGGAACGTCACCTCTCTGGTGGGGAAGGAGCCTGAGCTGGTGCGCGAGGTTGAGAAGTTCCGGCTAGATATAGTCGGCCTCACCTCAACGCACAGCAAGGGCTCTGGAACCATTCTTCTCGAGAGGGGTTGGACTCTCGTCCACTCTGGAGTTGCCACTGGTGAGAGGCGCCGGGCAGGGGTGGCAATAAGTATTGCAACATACAGGCTTGGTGCCTGTATGTTGGAGTTTACCCCGGTAGACGAGAGGGTAGCCTCCCTCCGCCTTCGGGTGGGGGGACGGATCCTGACTGTTGTTTGGGCCTATGGTCCAAACAGCAGCTCAGAGTATCCACCCTTTTTGGACTCCTTGGAGGGGGTGCTGGAAAGCACTCCCCCTGGGGATTCCCTTGTTCTGCTGGGGGACTTCAACGCCCATGTTGGCGGCAACATTGAGACCTGGAAGGGTGTGATTGGGAGGAACGGCCCCCCCGATCTGAACCCGAGCGGTGTTCTGTTATTGGACTTCTGTGCTCGTCCCAGATTGTCCATAACGAACACCATGTTCAAGCATAAGGGTGTCCATATGTGCACCTGGCACCAGGACACCCTAGGCCGCAGTTCGATGATTGACTTTGTAGTCGTGTCATCGGACTTGCGGCCGCATGTCTTGGACACTCGGGTGAAGAGAGGGGCGGAGCTGTCAAGTGATCACCACCTGGTGGTGAGTGGGCTACGATGGTGGGGGAGGATGCCGGTCAGACCTGGCAGACCCAAACGTATTGTGAAGGTCTGCTGGGAACGTCTGGCAGAGTCTCCTGTCAGAGAGAGTTTCAACTCCCACCTCCGGGAGAGCTTCGACCACGTACCGGGGGAGGTGGGGGACATTGAGTCCAAGTGGGCCATGTTTCGTGCCTCCATTGTTAAGGCGGCCGACTGGAGCTGTGGCCGCAAGGTTGTTGGTGCCTGTCGGGGTGGCAATCCCCGAACCCGCTGGTGGACACCGGCTGAAGAAGGAGTCCTATAGGGCCTTTTTGGCCTGTGGGACTCCGGAGGCAGCAGGCAGGTACCGGCAGACCAAACCGAGCGCAGCTAAGGCGGTCGCTGAGGCAAAAACCCGGACATGGGAGGAGTTCGACGAGGCTATGGAAAAAGACTTCCTGACAGCTTCGAAGAGATTCTGGACCACCATATGGCGTCTCAGGAGGGGGAAGCAGTGCGCCGTCAACACTGTGTACGGTGGGGATGGTGCGCTGCTGACCTCGACTTGGGACGTTGTGGATCGGTGGAAGGAATACTTTGAAGACCTCCTCAATCCCACCGACACGCCTTCCAGTAAGGAAGCAGGGCCTGGGGGCTTGGGTGTGGGCTCTCCTATCTCTGGGGTGGAGGTCCGCCAGGGCTGCCCTTTGTCACCAATCCTGTTCATAATTTTTATGGACAGGATTTCTAGGCGTAGCCAGGGTGTGGAGGGGGTCCGGTTTGGTGACCTCAGGATTGGGTCACTGCTTTTTGTGGATGATGTGGTCCTGTTGGCTTCATCAGAACGTGACCTCCAACTCTCGCTGGATCAGTTCGCAGCCGAGTGCGAAGCGGCTGGGATGAGAATCAGCACCTCCAAATCCAAGTCCATGGTCCTCAACCGAAAAAGGGTGGAGTGCACTCTCCGGGTCGGGGATGAGATCCTGCCCCAAGTGGAGGAGTTTAAGTACCTCGGGGTCTTGTTCACGAGTGAGGGAAGGATGGAGCGTGAGATCGACAGACGGATCGGTGCGGCGTCTGCAGTAATACGGACTCTGCACAGATCCATTGTGGTGAAGAGAAAACTGAGCCGAAAGGCGAAGATCTCGATTTACCAGTCGATCTTCGTTCCTACCCTCACCTATGGTCATGAGCTTTGGGTAGTGACCGAAAGAACAAGATCGCGGGTACAAGCGGCCAAAATGAGCTTCCTCCATAGGGTGGCTGGGCTCTCCCTTAGAGATAGGGTGAGAAGCTCAATTATCCAGAGGGAGCTCGGAGTAGACCCGCTGCTCCTCCGCGTTGAGAGGAGCCAGATGAGGTGGCTCGGGCATCTAATTAGGATGCCTCCCGGACGCCTCCCTGGTGAGGTGTTCAGGGCACGTCCCACCAGTAGGAGACCCCGGGAAAGACCCAGGACACGCTGGAGAGACTATGTCTCTCGGCTGGCCCGGGAACGACTCGGGATCCCCCGGGAAGAGCTGGACGAAGTGGCTGGGGAGACGGAAGTCTGGGCTTCCCTGCTTAGGCTGCTGCCCCCGCGACCCGACCCCGGATAAGCGGAAGAGGACGCACACATCCACAAATTTAGAGATTAAATTACTAATGGATTAAATGATTTGTTGACTGGCAGAAAACCAAACTGCAACAATTCTTTTCTTTTGCTGTTTTATTTGATCTTTTTTAATTTATGTCACTTAAAATAAATATCTTTGGATTTGAACTGTTGGTCAGACAAACAAGAAATCTCAAGACATTGCCTCATCTGCATTTAGTTGTTTTTTAGAGTAATGGTGACTTGCAACTGACTCTGAAATCTCAGATGGGGGAACAAAAGAAACAGCCTCTGATTGATTTGATTTAACAGTGATGGATCACCTATCTCAAAAAGTTTTACTCTCTGTAGATAAAGACTGTGAAGAATGCACTATATTGGGTAAAAACATGCAAACACTTTTTTTTAAACTAACTGTTGAAAGATGTTGAGTTACATTTTCCTTGTTTTTCATTAGATCTTATTTGTTGCATTTGTCCAATTGTCAGAAGTGCTATAGATATTGATTATTTATTATCATTTCTTACAGCTGGCAAAGCTCTCTCTACAGGTGAACAAAATACCAAAAGGATGAAGAAAGGACAAAGGAATGAATAGTGTAGGAGGAGAGAAGAGTTTATTTGCTTCAGATAGGAGGATTTCAAAAAAATGTTGCCCACCTAAGTAGACAGTGCTACGAAAACATTGAACTACGATTTCTATGAAGCAGGGAGTGAGTGAGATCGTCAACACTTTGTCAGACCATTACAAATCCGTGCCTGGGGCCACATCCAGTCAGCTGCCAACCACCTCCACTGACAGACATTGTGTGGTCCTTCATAGAGGAACCTTTGAAGAAGTTAATTCAGCTGTAACCCTTCATCAGTGTTAATATCACAACCCCAATTTCACACATTCATGCACACACACGAACACAAACAAACACAAGCGCAGTGGCTAGTTGTCTTTGTCACCAGATAGGGGGCAAAGTGCAGGGGGCCGTGATTAGGCAATACGATGCTGATCCAGCTGAATAACAATCATTGTTTATGTATTCCAGGCGCTGAGGATGGGACATTGCCCTGGAGCGGGGCGCTAAACCCTCCAATGTACCACCCTTCAAATTCTACAGCAATAGACACAATTACTGTTGTTTATTGCCCCTGCTCGACACGCTCACTGAAGGAAATGACTTGTAAAATATTATTTGTTTGGAAAGGCTGAGGCTGCTTGAAGCACAGCTCTCGTCAGGTCTGGGGATCAATTTAACCCTGCCATAGTGGAGGATGGGGCAGGTTATTGGGCAAGTTGAATTTGGAGCAATGGAAAGGTTTCATTTCAAATAATTCATTTTTGACTCATTCTGGCTCTTGGTTTATGTTTAATTTAAGCTTTGTGCTGGACAGAAAACACTCCCTTTTTCATGCTGTCAGTCTTCAAAGGGACACAACATCCCCTCCTGTTTCTAAAAAGCTGTTTACTCTTCACTCACTCATGCAACAATTCAAATAAATCCTCTGTCTGCTCTACAATAGACATACATGTGGAACATTTTGAGGGGCTGTTGTGGACGAGCCAAGTGGAAGAAGCTACGCAACATTTAGTGACAATGAACCGTGCAAAGCCATCTGAAAGGAAATCATGCATGCATTTTTTGTTTTTATAACGATTTACATTTTATAGGTATTTAATGGATGATCTCATACTGTCATACTGAAAGAGGAGAGATTATCCTCTCTGATATCAAGTCACATTAGGGCAAGCACAGGCAGGACAAATATGAAAAGTTAATTTCAGGTTAAAAAGTTTTTTCAGGTCTGTGTGATTTTGGAGTCAGATATTGGGTATTGAATGACAATTTCCAACATAAAATTCCCTTTATATGCCAACAGGACACATAAACTAAAAACGTTGTGGGGAATATGAGCTGCAATAAAAACTAATAACATGTTTATGAGCAGTGAGAAAATTCCACATTCAAACAGTTTTATCCTAGTGGCATCTGTAAACCGCAGTACTGAGTGAAGGGGAAGCACCATCCATTATTACAGGGAATAAAACAGTAATGACCAATAAGTAGTTATCATAAACAGCAGGGCGGCTCATGATCAAGGGCCATTGTCTTCTTTAAACCCCTTAAACTATACTTTTTTTTTTATTAGCGCATTTCAAATAGGATGAATAACAGGAGATCATCAGTGAGGAGCTGCTCTTTGCCAGTGAGCTCACCATAAAAACTAATCCAGCCACTTAGCGGGTGGAAGCGGACATAACTTTGATTTATTTACGTTACTGTGCATTAAGCTGCCGGTTAACATTCTTCAAAACCCGAGCAAATGATGTCACTGTTTTGTTGCGGTCCGTAAAGCCCCCACGCTCTCCATGTGTTAAACGAATTATGGCCTGACTTGTTGAAATTCAGCCTCCTGGGACCTGCAGCTCTCTCTGCAGGGATACAACAGATACACTTCACCGGGAGCTCATCAATAACCAGAGCTGTCAGGTGGACACGTTTTAATGTGTCCAGACATCTGATTGGATCCAGTATGTGTCCCAAGCAAAGGGGGGCTTATATAAGACAACTTTGGAAAGAATCTGTGGAATCGGTGTTATTGAGTGTTATCTAATGAAAGATTGCCTGTATTTACACGTGTCTCATGTCATTTTTTATCCTCATATGGAAACATGTATTCGTGCTCCTTTTTTTGTGAGGTTTTATTCACATTTTAGTGTTCTTAAACCCTTTAACATTAGTATAATAGTCCTAATATTTCTATTGATGTCTGTAGTAAGCAGTAAGTTTGCATTGACTACCCTTCTAAATTGTCTTGTACTGTTGTGATGATCCATTTCTGCAGCTGTTTAGTCTGTAAAATCTTCCACACCAGCGCAGGTCACTGTCACACAGAGCTCTTTACTGTAAGATCTCTGGGTGACACATGGATTAAACCGATCTCAGTGGACCAAATAAAGCACTCGACCCCATATCAAAACTCCCTTTCCAACCAAGACCACGTCTTTGCGCATCGATGGACATCTGTGTGTAACTTACGTGTGGACAAGGACAGCACGCCGGGAGTGTGCAGCATGAGGAAAATCAAGCAGATATCCAAGACGGCTTTCATTTTCCCCCAGTTCGTTTGATCTCTGCCTTGAACCCTCGTCCTCGTGTTGTTGTGATGTCGCTTCTGTCGATCCTGGATGGAAATTACGCACAGTGGAAAGAGGAAAAACAATACGGGTTCAAGCTCAATGCTCCGGATTTTATTAACAAGACAACCCTGCGGAGTAAAGGAGCGCACTAGAAAAAGTGCGACCCAGTGGAAAAAGTCACCCTCTGAGAACCCATAAGACTACTCGTCCTCAGCAAAGGCTAAAACAAAGAATTTATCTCGTCCTGCGCGCAATCTTTTCCCTTCTTAATGTTTTCTGCAGCTAAATCATACACAAGTTCATACTTTTTAAGCCCCTCCTCTCTCTTCCCACACAGTCGCCAGTCATTTCCCCCTCTTTCCGTCCTTTCACTGCTCTTTTTTTTATTCTCTCCCCCCTTCAGTGATGGGTAGGAGAGTCAGAGCCATTCACTTTCACTGAATCACTCTGTCTCTGTTACTTTCCATGCCCCAGGTCTCTGCTTTACAATATTTCACCATAGGAGGCTGTTGAGTCACTGAGTCTTACAAGAAAGGTCGCCAAATCCAAAAATGTCATTTTCTTTGTATCTTTTTGTATTTCATTGTCTACAAGGAGTGTGAGAAATACACATTTTTCACTTAAAGAAAATCTCATTCTACCCACTTGAATCGTAATAGTTTCCTCTTTTAATCGTGATAGGTAATGCCACAAATATATTATACTGTATGTTAATATTCTATAACATTTAAATGTCTCCAAATAATCTGATGATTTTTACAACTGATTAGCTATGATTTGGTATTGAGTTAACTAAAATTGGCCTTAGAGAAAGTTAACCTTTTTTATTCTAATATTTCACATAAAACATTACTCTGTGGTCAGTTGTGAGTGGGTTAAAGAGGTACTGTCGCAATTAAGTGCTGTACTTCCAGAAAGTTTGGGGACTTGCATGAGACAGATTACAAAGAGAGTGGTTAAAATTGATGCAGTGTATCCTGACTTTAGTCCTTAAAAACACAGCAATAATGCAACTTTCATTAGACTTTCCCTGACTGGTATAAACACACATCTTTCAAACCAATTTACAATGCAAGGTTTATGTTGTACATGTGTAATCTCTAAGCCCAAACTGAAGTGAGTAGTGATGTAATTCACATTATTTGCATTATCCCACAAGACATTATACAACAGCTTTCACAGGCTGAGTAGTACTAATCATGGCTGGTAAACTGATCTTCATGTGTAAAATTAGTGGAGTGCCCCTTTAAAGAAAGAAGAAAAACAGTTTTTGCGGCCTTCTTGCCTTAACATAAACAATGATGTCACAGGGCTGTTTGGTTGGCTTTCAGTTCTATAGTGATCATGCACAACAGGTCGGTCACCACTGCAATACAGACACTGACTGAGTATGAATCAAGACACTAAATCCCACATGGTGTCTTGCTTACTGCTGCTTTATCCAGTAGTATTAAAAACAACCTTTAAATCCTACTTTTACTTGTCATAGTAGGAAAAGAGCAGGTGTTACTAACATTAATAATGACTCTGTTCAATTCAAGTGTCTCAGTAAGTCATGACCTGTACTTTTTTAATTGTGACATGCTAAATGTCTTCTGGGGAAAAGGCCTATCAGACAATGAAACACCTTGAAGAAACTTGCAAATATTTGTTCAAGTAAGACTTTTTTTTTTACACTGTGGAAAAGGGTAAATGAGAAAAAATATATATTCCAACGTTCATCATAAAGGTGAATTTTATTATTTCATCATATAACAACATCACAACATATCATAACAACACACTCAGCAAATGTCAAAGACATCATACAGGAGATGGACGCATGAATGAAATGAATGTAAATACAGTATTTTTTTATCATTCATAGAATAAACTGTGACATTTTTAGTTTTCAAGATTCAAAAATTCAACATAAATCACACTTTGTAAGGCGTACCCAAATCAAAGTTGTTTTAAATTTTTGTCTTTAATCAATTTATAATTGCTGTTTAGATAAATTGAAAGTATTCTAGGGAAAACCTTCCACATTTTAAAGCAGCAGAAACCAAGGAGCAAAAGCTGTTTTGCCTCAAACCACCTGATACAGTTTTTTTTCTTTTTTTAATCAAAGGATTTCTTGTTTGAGGAGTGATATAATTTCATAAGGAACATCCAACCCTTTTCTAAGAATACTTTACTCCATCAGCATTGAGCATTAAATAAAAACCTTTAGATAGACGTCTACAGAACAAGAAGAAAAGAAGGACATTTTTTCCACAGAGGAACATTGCCCTTGGGCACAGTTTTGGCATCTTCTGAGTGGATTTCAGGATTTCAGTAGGAGTCCTCTGATGCAAGAATCCACTGAGTCTGTCGCCAGCGGCAGTGTTGGACTCTGGAGACAAGCATGCTGCAGGAAGACTCAGCAGGGAGCGGAAATGCACCCACAATAGATCACATTGGGATTAAGAAGTCCACATTTAGGCCCCAGGGTCTGTCTGGAGAACAGAAACTCTGTTCATGTTCATCACCTAAATGGGCACTGTGACTAATGTTTGACTAATGGTGGCCAAAGACGCACACAAGTTAGTCCTGGTCGACCTCCTCTGGTTGGACCAGCAGTGACTCAGCAGGAGTCCAGGCAGAGTGTGAGCCTAACAGCCATGATGACCTTTGGGTCCCCACAATGTCCCCCTTTCTCTTCGCTCAGAGGGGACTCTTGTTCAAGGGCCATTTCCCACTCGTGCTCTGTGGTAACCGTCCAGGAACTGTGAAAAGAATTTTGTGACACGGCTAGGCTGTTGTGTCACTTTCCGGTCATTTTTCCCTGACACCCATTCACAGTGCCATAGTTAGAATAGTTGATTTATGACAGACGCTCGTCAGCGTCTCCGCTCTGTCAATGAAAATGTTGTGTCACTGTCTCAGCTGGTGTGTTTTTTGCGTCTATTCTTCTTCTATTGTCTTCCTTGTTTATACACACACACACACACACACACATCTCCTGAATTTACATATTATACACAAACTATCATTCAAGTTTGCACAAAAGCCACATTTGCATTTTCTTGCACAGATGCGTGCCATAGTTCCATCTAAATACCACATCTTCCAACCAGACAGTCAATAATCCGAAACACCGCAGAGAGCAGAAGGCAAAGTACTGAGAGGCAGCGAAACACAGTAAAGATGGTGACAAAGAGTGAGACAGTTAGAGTCAGAAAGATCAAGAGAGCAGTTAAAGCAGTGCTGAAGTTAGATGAGGAAACCAGCCCTGTAATAATGCCAGTCATGTGAGGACAATAGGCTTACATCGCTTTGGCTGGAACCACAACATGAGAACACAAGCTCAGTGTAAACCAATAGCACATGTTGGACAGGCTGGTTCTTTGTGGAAAGCTGATGAGACTCTATCTTAAAAGCACCTTTTTAGCAGCGTGGCGCTATATATGTATGGCGTTGGTGGTCTGTCAGTCCACCATTTTCATTTAGACTTGAACATCTCAACAGCTACTGGCACAGGCATTCAAGTTGCCCAGAGGATAAATTCTTAATTACCTGCACCTGTCTCTTCATCTTGCACCACCGGCAAGGAAGTTTTCACTAATCCAGTGAAATATCTCAACATCTATTGGATCAATTGACAACTTGACAACTTTTAAATGAATTGCCATAAAATTTGACATCCATATTTCCCTCAGGACGAATGGTAATAACTTTGGCAATCCCCTAACTTTTCATCTAACGCCATCATCATGTCAACATTTATAATAGTAATAACTTTATTTGTATAGCACTTTTCAAAACAATTTTCAAAATTCACTGAAAGCTTAGTGTAGTGTAGTATAAAATAGAAATGAAGCAAAACCAACAAACAAACAAAACTACTCAAAATCCAAGCACAATAAATAAATAAAGATAACAACAGACTATAGATTAAGAACAGTCTGTACAAGTGTGTTTTAAGAATGGACTTGAAGGTTTAAACTGAGGTGGTGAGCCAAAGTTCTTCTGGTAAGGCGTTCCAGAGTCGAGAGGCCTTGACAGCAAAGGCTCTGTCAACTTTAGTTATCAACCTTGATCCAGGAACAACCAAGCGATCCTTACCAGAGGACCTCAGACCACAATTCAGTTCATAAAGGGGTGCAGAGTTCAGAAATGTGTTTTTAGGGCTAAGTGTTAGAATGCTAACACACTAAAGTAAGATGTTGAATATGGTAAAAGTCAGCCATCACATCACATTTCCAGTTGAGCAACATTTGGATTACCCAGATGTTATATTCTTGTGTTTTTTGTTGTGATGTGTTGGTAACTAATGATGCAGAAAAGTGGAGATTGTTGAGGTAAGATTCAACACCACAATTTAAGAAAACATGCAGTTAAAAATATAGAAATTCTCATTTTAAATTGTATTTCTCTATCAGTCTTACAGCTAAGAATAGTGAATGTTTTCCATGTAATATATGTTGTCCTAAATCAGTCTACTTTCAGTGTAATCTATAGATTATTTTAAATTTTCTCAATATCATTTCTCATAATGCCACCGCAACCCAGCCCTGGATAAGCGGCAGAAAATGGATGGATGGATGAATGGATAAACATAAAATGAAGAAATAAATCTATTTGGCACAGAGTGTGGAACACATCTCTATTAATTAAGCAAACATATTTGGACCTTTTTTTAATTATTTCCTCTGTTGTTTCCTTTTTAGGGACCAAAAACTTAAAAAACTGAATTAAAATACATTAAAACATTAAAAACTATTCACACTTCAAATATCATTCTTAAAAAACAAAGAATTGTGAAACTTTTTTTCAGATTTTATTTAAATACCTTACCAGTCATTAAGAGTTTCAAAAAGTAATGTTACTGTCTCTACCACTGTCACTCATGTTACAGTGATAGTGATAGGTCATTTTCCGCATATATAACGACCATACAATATGGTCTCCTTAAGTCTATATTGAAGGATTTACTGGATTTGTTCTGCTAAGTGGATAAACAGCTCATGATCAAGAGACTCAGAAACTCAGAGTAGCAAACCAGGGAATAATCAGAGGGCTGGATGCAGACAAGATGAGCACATTTTCAAAAAAAATACAGTGAGTTGACAGACAGAAACAGGACAAGAAAAGTCTTAGATTTGGTTGGAGACAACAAGAGAACCAGCAGCCACTGAGACAGAGATATTTGGAGAATGAGCGGGGGCAGAAAGAGGGGGAATAGAGAGGGAGAGAGAGACATAGAGAGGGAGTAATCAAGGAGAATCAGGACGTTTCCTCTGTAATACCCACAGGCCTCGGCTGAGCCCCAGCTCTGCAATCCTCGCTGATTGGAGGGAAGGGTTTGTTTGAAGAGGAGGTCAAGACCATCAGTACCTTGTTAAGGAAAAGTTGTGTCCAGAGGAATGAAGAAGGCTGACTCCTTCCTGAGGAATTCATTGGGGGATAGTGTGTGGTGTGTGTGAGGAAGACAGAAAGAAAGCACTGATGTTTAAGAGAGCGCGACAGTGTTTGTGTGTGTATGTGTGTGTGAGTTGTAAAGTGAATGGGATTGCCTTTATATGTGTGTGTGTGTGTGTGTCTGTGTGTGTGTGTGTGTGTGTGTGTGTGTGTGTGTGTGTGTGTATGTGTGTGTGTGCGCATGCTGGTGTTTGTGTGTTGATAGAGTCACTAAAAAGGAAAGGCAGAGGAGGAGGAGGAGGAGGAGGAGGAGGAATCAGATTGTGATTTAAGGAGGACCCATCAACCCCCTCCTCACATAGTTTCTGAAGCCAGGATAGCAGCACTGGCATTCGCTGCAATAATGCATGACAGATGTACATCAACAGTGCTCTCTCTCTATCTCCCTGTCTCTGTTTCTCCCTCTCTCTCTCTCTCTCTCTATCCCTCTCTCTCTCTCTCTCAGTCTCTCTTTCCCCCTCCCTCTTTTTCTGCCTCCTCCCATCTGGACCCAATGTGTTGTTGGTGATGGGCATCACGCATCAAGGCAAAAACCACTATAAACGAGAACGGATCATGGTCTTGTCTGAGGAATCCTCTAGTTCTGGTTGGTTAAACAGTTGATTCTACCAGCAGGGAAATGTTTATTAGAGCTGGCACAGTGTTGATGTGGGCTCCAGCACTGCTTTCATCTTCTTCTTTTTTTTACCCCTCTCTGAATCACGCACAATGACGGGCAAGGCCACATGTTTGATAGCAGCGCAAATGAAGGTGATAATTCGTAAGACAATACTTCAAAAAGTGCTGAAACATTTATTTATTTATTTATTTGACTGTGTTCTTATGTATATTACGGTTTCTCTTCTTAAATTATGTAGTTGTAAATATTTTTTCCTTTATGTCACTCTTGAGTCCCCTTTTTTCTCTTCAAAATTACATCTGTCTACCTGATTAAATACAGTTTTTAGATAATTGAAAATGTAACTTAATGTCATATAACCTTCTTGAACAAATAGAGGTTCAAGTTTAAATAAATCCATGGTGCTGTATGCTGTTTCATCCAATTGCTTTTTGATTTAATTGAGGATACAGTTGAGAAAATATTCAAGATAAAGTATTTCTTTTTAAGTGAATTTTCTTTGTTTTAAAAATGGAGGTCAATCTAAAATAAGCAGTATGATTATAGCCTTAAATGTGTTGTGCATTTGTTTAAACCTTCTTTAACTCAAGCATTTACATTATTCCCCCAAAATCTCCCCTGATGTGCATTAAGACAAACATTTTCTTTATTCTACATGAAATATTCACTTCCAATGTGCCATTTCTTTCATGGATAATGTGGAGAATTTTAGATTAAATGTAAAATTATGTTTTCCGCATGACTTCATACACATGCAGCTGCAATTCAGCCTGTTGCCTGAAACTCTTAGCTGAAATTTAAAATGTATTTCTTTAGTCTGCAGTGCTTATCTACACTGCATGAGTTTATAACCACGTGCTGTGGGACTGAATAACTTAAAACTGCATGAAAACTTACATGAAGTTGTGGAGCACATATAAGAAGATTATTTTAAAAAGAAAGGTCAGAACTGAAGAAATAGAGACAGCAGTGTCTTCACTTTTAATATGGGTCAAGCTTTAACCTACATTTCACATAATGCAACTATATATCCACTTCTTTCACATCCCACACCTCCAGTTTGTGATGCCTCCAGTTTGTGATGCAGGCTTGATGTTAAAAACATTAGGTCTCGAGACCAAGCAGATATTATTTCAAACTTTGCATGCTCCCACACTGTTTTCACAGACTGAGTCATACTCCTCTTCACCAGTAAACTGGACCTGATATGTGAAATCAGTGGAATGCCCCTTTAACTACAGAACATTTCCTTGTGTTTCTGTGTTTAAACAGCGGAGGGCAGCACATTCACAGTGAAAGATGACACTTTTCCCCCTCTCATTACCATACTTATAGAATAAAATCCTAGGATTGTTCCACTTAACCCATGCAACAGCATTATATTCATTATAACAGGGTTGTGTTGGATGTTTTTAATACAGTAATGTCCAACTTGACACACAAGGGAAAATCCAGGAGAGGAGAGGAGGAAATTAAAAGCATTTTTGGAAAGGTATGAAGGAAATAAAAGCATAAAGAAAAGGAGAAGAGCTTAAAATAGGATTAAGCACAGAGGAAGATGGAAAGAAACGGAGGTAAGAAGAAACAAGTGATCACTGTGACAAAACTGAAGTGGGGCCAGCTTTGTGCTGTGTCACTGTGATCTTGTAATTTGTTTTTATTACTTCCTCTTAGCAGCAAAGGGACTTGAGAACAATGCCCAGGCAACAGGTGTAAACAGAGATGATATTAATTTCAGTTCAGAGGGTTCAGCTGCTAAATGAAAGTATCAAAATGCATATCAAAGTAGAAATCTCAGTCCTACCAAACCATAGATACCCTTTCCTAAAGTGTCTGTTATGCAACCTTGTAAAACTACTAGGTTTACTCACCATTCAAGTTGCACAGAAAAATATCCAAATTAAAATGTACTGGCCTCCATGCATGCACAGACATTCCTGTACATGTACTTAACCACACCTTTAATTGTATTTCAGCTTCACATGAATCACCAGCTGTGAATCATCTTCAGTTTGTTTTTTACAGGAAACAAAGTCAGTGGTGTCTTCCTTTAATTGAGTTACGATGAGACATTTACACATTTATGACACTAGAAATAGGCGCATGATAAAAAAAACGGAAGATATGAATCAAATATATGTGAGTGAAATGAGCAACAAATAATAAATTGCATCAAATTTCAATTTCAGCCTCAGTATGATTCCTAAAATCCTTTACATGATCATGGATTTGTTGTTGTATCCTTAGAGAGAACAAGAAAAAACCTGCAGCCCTCAAGGTATACAGAATATTATAGTGAGACACCAGAGTGTTGTTATAATATGATGCACCCAGACTGGCATGGTATCTTCAAGTCATTTTTGTTGTTTCCATGTGTTTGGTAGTGGTGGGTGTGGTGTGGTGTGTTACAATAATAATGCTGCTATAAAGCACTACAGACTTCCTGAATGTGACCTTAGTTGATATTGTGTGAAGTATGCTGCAGTGCAGTAACACACCCATGTGGAACTGCCAGAGGGCCAAGACAAATTCTTTGATTATATTTAGATTAGGATTTGAATGAAGGTTGGAAGCATTTACACTTAATGCAATCAATGTATTGAACTATGATCACTATAGATAACACTGTGAAATTCACCTATTGATCAGGATTCACTACAAACTAAAAGTTGAGTCCCAACTCAAACACCAACCCAGACTCTAGTCACTATCTTTATAATTTCATTTCTATTGTTATGATTTGTTAAAGGGGCTTTAAAGTGTCTGTGGGTATGAATTGGATACAGTGCAAATATATCTTGTCTTCTTCTTCTATCACAGATCATTGAGACATCATAAGGAGTTGCTAAATGAGTCTTTATGCATTTTTTAAGAACAGAGAAACACTTCCGATTGTGTTAGATGAGGTATTGTGTTGTCAGTGGGGGTTCATTGGTATTGGTTGACATTGTAAGTCATTCAGTGCTTAGGATAAGAGCTGTGTTTGTTAACTTGGAATTAAGTCAAGCATGTTCTCTGTGGCCATTTACCAAAGGTGTTGCCTGTCACCTCTCCTGTTTCAGATTTACATATTATGTAAGGGAACACTACTGAAGGAAAAGCCTTAAAGATATTTTGTTACCTAAATATTCTTTGTAAATACATGTTTTTCCCAAGCATTTCTGAATGAGTATTGACTTTGAGGCTCTCAAACTAAATCATTCACCCGATTAGACCAGCCATCAGTCAGGGGATTAGCTGCAGTCATTTAGATTTTGCAACTGGCCGCAGAGAAAACTTTAATACCTTTATATCACTGTCACATATCAGCAAAATCACCTTTTCATAATCTTAGAAAAACAGCTCTATTTTTAGATGTGTGACTATGCATTTTTCATATAATCCAATAGGGAGGTTTGCACTGTTTGTTTAGCTCAAGACGTAATAGAATTTTCTCAACCCACAAAGGGACACTTAATCAAAAAGTTACGAATCACCAAGTTAGATACACAAGATACACAAAATCTCTTTCAGGAGCTTTCAACTGCATCTTACTGTCTTCATAAGCAGATGGAGTTTGAGGGTTGTTGTTTTGTTCAAACTTCTATTTTCAATGTTGAGATAGAGACAAGAGAGGTCTTAAAAGTGCTCAGGTAAGTGAGACAAACTTCATTGCTTGCTGAAGATACAGACCATGACATATGGTTGAAAGGTTCAGAAAATGCTAATATGTAGACCTTGAATTATGACAATTACCAGTCTCAGCTTCAAACCTTACCAATGGTCACAAGCTTTACATAGATACCAAAAGTATTTGAGAAGATCTTACAGAGCTCTTGAATGGTGCCACTAAATGTGGCACCTCCATACACTTTTATAAAAGAATGAATAGGCTATTAGTCTATTCAGATCTTTTACTTAAGTGTGTAAAACACTCCATCACCTGCATTCAAATCTTTAAAGGTAAAGATTTATCAGCAAACAATCAAAAGTAGAAGTTATTCTTCCTTGTGACTTTTACATATAACATGCTATTATTGTACTGATGCAATAACGTGGAAGTAGCACTTTAATGTTGCCTGGAGGTCATTAGATTGTACAAATCTCAAATCTAATCTGTTGCAAGTGTCACATTTTATGAGATAAGCATATGTATTTTATTATGTAAGATCCTTATCAGCAAAGTATCTAACTGTCAAATAAATGTACTGCAGAAAAAAGTACGATGTTTCCTATTCTGGTATTCACCAGCAGTATGTTTCATTAGTTTACAGTTGTTAGTAGCAACCCTTATTGACATAGTTGCTGTGCAACTGATGTCACCATTTTGTGTCCATCTGTGTCCGTGCAAATATTGACATCTTTATCGATTCCTCAAATACCCTTGTTGGAACATTATTTGTATGTACCTATTTTATTTCAGTTGTTTTCTCATTTTGTAAAGTTGCTACCAAAGCTAGCCACTATCAGTCCCTCCAGGATTTCACAAGTTTTTATTTGTGATTGTTGCGACCAAAAATGCATACAAATAGCATTTTTATATGCTCTTTTTGCAGTAACACTGCAGTAAAACTGCAAAAAAGATTTTTTAAAGATCTGAAATGTATTTTGTGAAATAACTTTAAAAAATGTGTCTTTCCTTGACTTTCTCAGTTGTCTAACAGCCTGTGAACTGATTTTTATGTGAAAACCAAAGGATGTGGCGTTTTTGCGCACTCCCAAGTGTCTTGCCTCTCTACCACTAACGTAAACAAACAACCGGCATCTCCCACACCAAAAATTGTGCTATACGAGCAGAAACAACCAGCAGATATTAGCTCTCCAGCTAATGAGACGGCTAGCTGCCTCTGTCAGCCACAACACATTTCACTGCACACAGAGTTAAAATATTATTTACTCAATAAAGAAGCAGAAAAACACGCTTCAGAGTGATAACATAGCCTACCCCTTTTTGTTTTTTTCTGTTGGTAGCCCAAAGTTGGTAATGAGCACACATTTCACAACAAAACCACAATGTGTTGGTCCCCGGCCACAGCTGGCTGAGATTACTAGTGCTTAGTAAACATAGTTGGTAAACAAAGTCGGTGGTTTGTGAGTCGGGTTCAGGTGGATTAACACATATATTTGCGGGTTGTGTGGTGTGGATTGGTTCTCGTGACAGGTTGGGTGGGTGCAGTATTAAAATAATGTGGACCCCATGTATCACTACTGACCAGTGACCACAGTACAGTTGGAGTCTTTGCTTACTGTGTGTGTTTCTGTGGGGGGCGTGCACATGTACAGGGAGGGGGTGAGAGAGGCTGACTGGGAGTGAGAGATGCTTTTCTGAAACACAGTGTAAAACACAACATAAGGCATCTTTAATGTTATTATTTAAAGTGTAAGCAAAGAAAGACATTACCTGCAAATGCAAGCAACAAGATGCTGACTGCACTTCACTTAATGGCCACCTGTGTCACTAATGAGAGGGAATTTCTGATAATTACACAAAGCCTTTAAACTACTACCAATGAAGAGTCATATGTAGTCACGTCCTTTGATAAAAAGCATACTGCATATTACAGAAACAAATATATTTAAATAATTTTGTGCTAATGTTTTATTTATTTTCCAAACATGAGACGTGTATGGGCTAAAAGTTATATAAAAATACTGTACCTGAATTCCATTCATAGGTCTTTGTTAGAAAACCTTTCACTTCAACATTTCCCACATGTGGTATAACCACAATGTTACAAGGAGTACAAAACAGTACACACAAACAATTTGTCCTGAATGCCTGAATCCTTGTTGAATATGTGCTGCAAATTAGTTCAAATCACAAATTGTCTGTCAATTTGACAATTACATGCGGAAAAGTTGCAGTAGTTTAGCAAAATTACAAGCTCTTGCAAATACTGAAGACATTTCTTGAATTTGTATAAGTATTGCAATGACTGTATTTTACTCTTTCTGTTTTTCCATTTATAAACTTAAACCAATGTCTGTTTTTGCCAGATTAATGAATTTCTTCCTATGAGAAAATAATGTTAATCTTTCAGTGGTTATTGTTTTCTTTCTGACATGAAACATAATATAGGTTAACTCATTTTACAGCTAGCTCAGTTTAGTCTTTTGTGAATGGAGTTATTGATCTAGCTCATTTTTTTTACTTTTGGTCTACCTCTTGTTCATGCAATCACGTTGGTTTTTAGATTTTACACACACGACTGAATTTAATGGTGAATAGTTTTCAGCTTTAGAATCACTAAAAACTTTATGGCAATCTGCTATTTGCACTAAAATCACATGCATAGTGAGTGCGGGAAAGGAGCTAAAAGTAAAGTCAAATTTAAGCACCCCAGGATAGTACAACTACCTCAACATTATTGTTCAGTAAAGCCAGTAAATCCCACTAAAGCTCTTACTCACATCACTCTAATGGCATGTTGTAGTCCAGTACACTTAAAATATCACCAGCAGCCAAGATGATTCATTATAGCAGAACACAGAAATGAAATGGGGGGAGCTTGTGTTTTTATTTTTTTTAAATGTTTTAATGAATCACCAAACTAAGAAGGAGCAATTGTAGATTTTCTCTGTATATCCATAAATATCACTGAATGTATGTGTGTGTGTGTGTGTGTGTGTGTGTGTGTGTGTGTGTTTGTCTGAAAGGATAACATAATATTCTGCTGTATCATTTTCCAGCAGCGTAATAGTTATATAAATCTTGAAGGCTGTCCTGCCCCAGACTGAGGTTCACTTTCAGTTTGAGGAATGCTGTCCCTGACTTGTTGCCATGTAGGTCTTTGTACATGCGTGTTGCGGGCACAGCATATTTGCAGTGTACTCCAGAAGTTGCAGAGTCATGTTGGTTGGTGCACGCATTCCTCTCCACCAGTAGCCTACAGCTTCTGGAAGTGTGCCCGCAGCGGCGCAGAGCAGCAGCAGCGACACTCTCACAGCAAAAGAACAACTTGAGTGTGGAGAGAATGACACTTCCTCTGCTTTTCTGACTGGACATGGCCACTTATGGTTCAACAAGTCGCACCTGAGCTCTCCGAGGTGGTTTCTGTGGTAACCGTGGAGCCGTGGAGCCGTGTCCCCGGTGCGACGTGGAGTTAAACAGCCGCGTTTGAGGTGTTGTGCTCGGTGAGTGAATTTTAAAGCAGTTTAAAAAGTGTCCCTGCACGTTTCTCACGCTCAGTGGGTGGACGCGCCCTTTTGAAACAAATCACTCGTGTATTTGTGGTTGAGTAGCACTCGTGACATATGTCGTGTTGTTACTTCTTTGAGCGGGCAATAAGCCTGTACAGGATACTCAGCCTGTTTATTATTTGTCGTCGAGCATTCACTTTATTTCCTCAGTAGTGCGCAGACTCCTAAAAGGGAATTGAAACTTATCAGGCATTTATATACAGAAGACTGAGAGTGGCTTAACTTGAGTTTCTGGTGTGATTGTTTGTAACTGAAGCATTTGAAATGTTTCTGAAATATCCTCATGGGAAAAATAAGTACCTGAAGGCTGCAATGAGGACTGCAGTTAACTAACAATTTGTATAATCTGCCGATTTACCGATTAATTGATTTGGTCTAAAATGTCAAAGAATGGTGACAATGATATAATAAGGTTCACTTCAGCAGATTCGTTCATATAAAAATGCATCTCGAAGTTGTAGCAAATAAAAATTAAAAGGGCAGGCAATTTTATAAAATAAAATAAAATAAAATATTGAAATCATTTGTAAACATACCCATTACAATTTTCCAGAGCTCAAGGTATCATTGTCAAATTAATCTAAAAAACAATCCAAAATATATTTAATTTCCATGATACAAATCAGAGAAAAATGGCAAGTCCTCACATTTGAGAAGCTTAGATGATCAATTATTAGACACATCATGCTTGAAAAATTGTCCTAAACTGGTTTTCACAAATTTCCACGTAGTTAAACATTTAATTGAGAAAATAATTGGCACAATAAATAATCCTTAGTTGTAGCCTATCCCTAGAATGAATTCAGTATCAAATACAAAACACACTGCAAAGCCTTAATGGAGTAATATGAGATTATTTGTTGGGTTGCAAAAGTCAATACATCATCAGTCATCAGTTCAATGTAGGGCTGGACAATATGTCAATATTATATCGATACTGTGAGATTAGGTTTTTTTTATCGTAATATCCTCATATGGCATAAGTGTAATCTTTTCCTCATTTTAAAGGCTGCATCACAGTAAACTATTTGTCAAAAGTCTCATTGGGTAAATATTTTGTGAAAGCACCAATAGTCATCTCTACATTACTGTTGCAGCATCTTTGATATTGAGATATTTAATTTCACATTTGATATTTGTACAGGTCGCCCAGCCCTAGTTCAATGTGTGCCCAAATGTTTAAGTGCACATACTTTAAACCAGAGTTTCTGTATTTTGTGATGAATAGGCAAAGTGCATATTTAGTGTTGTTGACTGCCATGATGGGCAGCATTGGGCAATCCTATTTCTTCTTGAGTTGTTTCTCAATTAGTCTGATGTATAGAGAGGAGGCTTTTTAACTTCTCAAATATCATCACCTGAAGGTTACCAGTCAGTATTTCTAAATATGAGCAAGATCTTTTAGTTTGTTATGCAAGGCTTGAGTTGTGTGCTGTTGTGTTCATTTTACTGTCTCTTTTTCAATGCAAATGAAGAAGCACCATTATCATCAGCAACCTTTGACCTTAGTCAGCTGTAATTGCAGTTAAAAGATGACATGGCATAAGAGTTTGTGTCACCACCGTGCACGACTCATGTGGTCATTCCAGCTCCAGCTCAGCACTTTTAGTCAACGTTTTTCTAAGGTTGAGCAAGAGTGTCTTCACTCTTTTTTTTTACCCTGTTGTACATTGTATGTTCAGGTCAAAGCTGACTGTACATGCTGTCCTGCCTCCAACCTGCCAGCAGAAACTACCTGTAAATGGTTAACTCTCTGTGTCTCTCTTGTTTTGTCTAATGAGTTCTGAACTAAACCTGTGAATTATGGACCATATTTTGTACTCCTTAACACACAGTCTGCCAAAAACAATGAGGTACTGTGCAAATATTTCTGTCTTAAAAGTACAAATGCCTTCTTATGAATACCACGAATCTCCTTTTTTTAAATAACTCCATGCATCTCCTTCCTCTCACTTCAAAACAGCCATTTAAGAAATAGATTTGACATAACCAAACAGTGCTACCATCCGTGGTGTTACTAGTAAGGACTTTGGTCCAACAGTCATTTAGAAACATGGTTATGCTCAATAAACCTGCAGAGCTAGCATCACAGTGTTACTGCAGGCTTGAGCAATGCTTTATATAGCAGCCAAGTTCTGCACACTGTGTTTACACAGTAATTCACTGTTAACCCCTTTTAAAGCTTGAGCGGGATAGTAGGACAGATTGATATATCCATGCACAATGGGCCTTTATGAAAAACTAATGACTCTCTTCCTCCTTCTTTTATTGCTTCCTTGAAACAATCTCTCCCTCCGATACCTTCCTTCATCTGAATCTGGAGTCCAAGAGAAGAATCCTTAAATGTCTCTCCCCTTCCATTTTGTTTTTCTCTCTCTTGCTCACTCTATGTTGCCCTCAAAATCTCTTTTTCTCTGTACCACTCTCCCTCCCTTTCCGTCTCACTCTTTTGGTCATATGACCAGCACACAGGCTGACTGTAGAGTGAGAGGTGAGGGAGCTTGAGGCTGAACAGATTTGATTGTGCAACCAAACCAGTAATAACATTCTTTTGCTTTGCACAGTGGAATAGAAAAAACCCACCACCAAATTGCCCAGTGCTGCAAGTATTAATGTAGTTTTGCCACTTGTTGGATCAGTGTTTGTCCCTTTTCATGCTAAAAATGGATCTACTGGATACATTTCTATTGATCAAAATGGTTGTTGCACAGATAAATGAGCTGTAGCTAACAGGCAGCATTGCAGAATTCTTTCATTGCTCTCCAGCTCAAGAGCTGATTTGTTCTGCTTCGAGCTGTCGCAGCGAGTGACACTTGGAATGTAGAGACTTCATGTTTGTAGGATATGCAGTTGGTTTGGGTTTGCTGCGTTGTGTAAAGAGACCCAACACAACTCAGAAGTATGTCAACAGTTTATATTTGAGCATTTCTAGGTATTTTTCCAAAAGCGTCAATCTAGAGCTTGCATGAAAGTTTATTGGCAACTGTTTTGATAATTTCATAATCATTTTTCAAACAATTATGACAAATATTTGAGGGTTCCAACTTCTCCAGTTTAAAGATGTCTAGCTACTCCAGTTGGATATAACAAGACGGCAGATTAATCACTAATGAAAATAATCGTTGTGGTCTTGTAACAATAAAAAAGAAGTCGTGTAGGTCTAAGTGAATTAAAGAATGTTTTATTTCATTGCTCTTTTTAACTCTAATCAAGATCCTGTAACAGAGACTGGCTGTGTTTATGTGTCTGTCAGACCTTTTTATTCTGACCTCCTCTATTTTCTGGAAGCAGCTTGATAGTTTGAGATATAATGCTTAAAGCTAAGAACTTTCCTTTTCTTTCAGTAGTAGAGCTTGACCATTAGCTCGTCACCAGGCCCAAACCGACTTTTTTAGTTTTGAGCGGTGATTCACAATGAAAACCTGCTGAATTCAGTGGAACGTTTCTTTACTTGTAATGTGATAGATAATATTCATTTATGATAAGGAAGTTTGTTTTCAGTTAATTAGAGCTCAACCACATTGTCTTTGGTGAATGGAAACAAAGTTTTTCCCACTGATATCAAAATACATATCTCTTCCTGTCTTTGTTCATATTTCTCTGTTAGCTACTATGACTCACAAGTAGTGACGTGTGGTATTGTATGTCCAGTGTGATCAGCTACTTACACAAAGTCTCATTTGATTGGGTGAACTGTTGTAAATACCTATGAGTACATTATGAGCAAATATTTGAGACTATTTCAATATTAACAGTAAACGTAATTATGTAAAAATATTGATTTTATCACATATTTGGCATACAATAACAGATAAATAAGCAATGAACACAGGGACACAGGATTAAAAGTAGGGTCTTAACATTTTGAGTTTTACAAGTAGTATCTTTATTGGTGGAAAGGCTGCAGAAGCGTCATCGGAATTCCGTTGGCATAGATTCCACGTGAGCTGCTTATCACAAATATATCAGTGTCTGCTCTTATCTGGCCAATAAGTTACAAGAAATTGCAGTACAGAAATGGCAAAGATAAGTTAAGTTACAAGGTGTCTTTATTATCTGTCTAGAATATGAAACTAAACCTAGGAGACCCAGGAGTTAGCTTAAAGACTGGAAATGGGGGGAGACAGCTGGCTACAGACTAAACAAATCTGCTGTTGCGTTAATTAAACCCCATGTTTTCAGTCTTTATGCAAAGCTAAGCAAACCGTCTCCTGGGTAAACTGGAAACGGGAACTGCAAATTTAAGAGTAAATCTAATCTTCTCATCTTACTCTTGGCTAGAAAACAAATAAGCATACTTCCCAAAATACAAAACTATCCTTATTCCTAACAAAATATCAAACACTTGATTGTTTGATCGTTGTTGCTTTCGTTTTAAGTTTCGGCCTCAAAAGGTGTTGAACTTGTATAGAAGGGCTTATTAATTGACCAGTGTCCAATGAGACACTTAATTAGTGCTTTATTAGAGACAGGTGCCCCATTTAAACACATATAATTATGTTAAACTGACATTAGGTGCTTATATCATGCCGTTTACTGGTCCCTGAATGTAATGATAAAGATCTTTAATGAAACTGTCAGAAACCTTTTTCAAGTCACTCATTCTGATTATGTACGTACATTTTTGTAATGAAGGGTTATCAGCATTGAATTTAGTTAAGATAGTCAGTCAAACAGGTTCCCGTCGGTACAGAGATGAGCTGGAGGACAGTAGGGAGTGGTTTTATTACCTGCTCAGATAATAAGTAAGAACACAGAAGTGAATGTGACTCAGAGAAACAGTGGAGTTGGTCAGCGACAGCTTCTGGTGTCTGTTAGGGAATCATTCATACCTTCTGTTACTTTAAATAGTGTGAACTCTTCTTATATGTAGCAGCCTGCTGCTGTCTGCATAATCTCAGTCACTCCTCTGTGAGTCATACTTAGTGTGACTGCTCCACCAAACGGTATATATCGAGCTTGTTTTGAAGGGGATTGAGGACCAACTCTTTGAGGTAGCTGTGACACTGGCCTTATTAAAATGTCTAGTAGTTTTCTAAATGCTCAATACTTGGAACAACGATTGGCCTGTAATCACATGCCCCAACCCGTCTTCATAGATGCTACACTAGCTTATACATGTATGGATGTACATGATTGATTATCTGTTATATATTTTTGTATGTTTTATACATTTTTGATTTTTTTTTTTCTGCTATTCATTTTAATGTGATTAATTTTATTGCTGGAGTTTTGACCTCTTTAGACTAAATGCACATCATGTCAAAATGATGAATGTCACACTGTTAATGTTTTTTGTTTATAAACTTTTGCCTCTCTTGATCATGATTAGTGTTCATGTTGCGACAGACAAAAAATAAATCCACAGTCAATTTTTTAAAAATGTTAATTAAAAATTATCCATCAACATGTTGAATATGAAAATCTTTTATGTGTCGAAGTTATTCAAGATAGTCTTTCCCCCAAATAAACCACACTAAAATAAACAGTTACCATTTCCTCTGGCAATAGCTGAGGCATAGAGTACTTTAACAAAATGTGCCTTTTCTGTTCCAGCTGTAAGGAAGTGAAACCTTGAGTGTGTGAAACTCACACATACACAAGGGGAAAACAATATATTCACATGAGATGAGATTTTAATCCTGTAAGCATTTCTTTCAACCACTAAAAGTCTCTTATCTTTATTAGATTACTCTGTTTTGTTTTTTATCTGTGCAGGATAAATACAGCAACAGACGGAATTAAAGAAATCCCTGCAAGGATACGTCAGATTTTGCAGTTACACGCATTTGCCGACCACTTCCCCTTCATCTGTGGAACACTAGATTGCAGAGGACTCACTGAGATGTCAGAATGGATGACTTTCAAAACCCTGAAACCTGTAAAATATGGACCAACAGCCATTTAATGATCATGATTTGACGAGTGCTTTTGGAACTGTGTGATCCTGATACAAATGCTCTCAGTCATGTTGGAGCCTGGATCTGTGGATGAGGGAGTATTATGTGGTTCGCCATCAGCCTGCAAGTTTGTTTTTCTGCCGTGTTTGCACAGAGAGACATATGACCTTAACTTAATGTATGCAGCAACCCAGTTTTTCGTCTGGAGTGCTGGTTCTGCCTGCTGCCTGCAGCCGGGATCCCCAATGGATAGTAAAGTTACATTGTTCACATCCTTAATTTCTTGTGACATGTCTGAGTAGATTTTTGTGTTCAGTTTGAGGAAAAATGGAGGAACTAAGGACATTTTCTCACTGGAGCCTTTACATTAATGAAGTTAAGATCAAAGGAATTTCCTCTGTTTAAAATTTTACCCCAATGGGATAAGAACTGACAAAAACTGAACTGTTGAAGACTGTAAGACTGAACAGTTAATTACTGAAACAATCTGGACTACTCCTCATCCTGGGTCCCAGAATGCATTGCCCAATGAGAAAGAAACGTCCAACACGTGAGTCTGATTTCTCAGCTATCGCCGTTCCCTCGATGCACGGGTCCGGGTACCTTGACTACACAGTTGAGACCCACGCTTCCAAGTCCATGAAGGTCATGGATGAGTTCAGACGACAGGAAATGCTATGTGACCTGGTGCTACATGTCACATACAAAGAAAGAACAGTGGACTTTAAGGTGAGACCAACTAAGCTAAACTATCAGGAAGCTGTATGTGCCATCTCTCAGGTAGACTTGTGTACATACACATGCAACTTAAACAACTTAAATGCTTTGTTAAAAACTGAAATATTCTTTTTTTGTCCAGTCAACATGAAACTACAAACGTCCTCTGGAACAGTTGTGTTATTTTGTGTATGTGTTTTATCCTCTTTTCTCCTCTTACCTTCCTTTTCTTTTC
Source organism: Scomber japonicus (assembly GCF_027409825.1). NCBI lineage: Eukaryota > Metazoa > Chordata > Actinopteri > Scombriformes > Scombridae > Scomber > Scomber japonicus. The sequence goes on along the minus strand of NC_070593.1, from coordinate 11,991,090 downwards.
ATGTGTCATTACAGCAATACTATAAAAATTTAGACAATGTTTTTATTGATTGATTACTGATTGGTGGTAAAGGAAACATTTTTTGCTTTTTCACCAAATAGTTCCTGGGAAAGTTTAAAGCTTCATATTTCTTTTTACACTTCATTTTAAATATTTAATCAACAAAATTATCTATTATGTATTCAGTATAATATTTTGACAAACACATATTAACAAACCCGACAAGTGGGCTGTCATTGGCAAAGTTAATGCAGTGTGTCTTTATCTTTTAAAATAATATTTTTTCAGGTGCACAGAGTAGTACTGGCGTCGTGTAGCCCTTACTTCAGAGCCATGTTCACCAGCAGCTTCAAAGAGTGTCGTGCCTCGGAGGTCACCCTGCGTGACGTCTGCCCCCAGGTGGTGGGAAGGCTCATTGACTTTGCCTACACTTCCCACATCACCGTGGGAGAGAAGTGTGTCTTGCATCTTCTTTTGGCTGCAATGAGGTAAACGCGTGTAGGAATGATCATCATGGGTCACTGAAAGTAGATTACCTGATTTATATACTGTAATAATCTCTTCATATTTCAGGATTTACTAGTTTTTTCCTCCTTGCCTGTTCTCTTCTGCAAGGTATCAAATGGAGGATGTGGCCAAAGCATGCTGTGATTTTCTCACTAAGCACCTTGGGCCATCTAATGTCATCGGCATCGCCCGCTTTGCCGAGGAGATCGGCTGTGTAGAGCTGCACCAGCGCAGTCGAGAGTATATTAATACACACTTCAATGAGGTGAGGCGATAGAAAATCAAGTGGACCTACGCATGCAATTCTCAGTATTGCTTTAAAGTTAGTCAAGTCATTCATTTGTTTATTGAAAGCCCCTTATACTTATCACAAAAACATACAGTATGTTAAGCAAATCTGTGACATGCAGTGTATATATATATTTTGCGGTGTGTGTTGGAGTGGAGGTGTTTTTCAGTAGCCTCTAAAATACTCATATGATATTATTCTGACATGGGAAAAAGGAGGAAACCGCTAAAAATGTTGAAATGCATTGTATCAAAATCAGCGACTCTGTACCACTCAGCAATGCTCATGTTCACTACGTCGCCCTCAGACAGCTCCATTGGACACTCATGGTTGTCCCAGTGGTTCCAGGCATAGACCAGGAGAACTCTTTGGTTGTTCTTGTACAGTGCTACACCCATGTGGTTGTTTATGCAGTTATCCATGGCACTGAATCTGAAGTAGATGCTGAAGTATAAAAGTTTTCTCTGTAATTTCTTGCGGATCATCTCTTCACGCTGGCTCATATCATACCAGGTGATAGTTGCACCCCATATCTGACAGCTGAGTTGTTTTGACTTAAAAAATAAAAGAATATCATGATCACAAGTGTAAAATGACCACAGGTCTTTTGCTACTTGTTTTTTAGTAAGTAATCTCTGAGTTTGTTACCTGCCAGCTCATTAGCCTTCCTTTGGTACTGAAGTAAGTGTCTTGGTGATATCCAGCTCTGTTCTCAGATCCTTCGCTAAGTTCTCCTCATCTTTTACCTTACGTTCGTTTGCTGCCTATCAGCCTCAGCTCCTCCACTGTGGCTCTCAGTGCTCCAACCTCAGCACTGATGTCAGACCATGAGGCCATCTCTGCCTGAACCAAAGTCCCTGACAAGCAAAGTGACATGAGCAAAGCTGTAGCACTCTTCATTCTGTCTTCAGATCTTTAAGCATAAATCTCTTGTATGAAAGACTTGGGAAGACACAGTGTTCCTCTCTTTTAAGTGTGAAATAATACTCTTGATGCTGATTGAAAGATGGTGTTACATAGACTGTGGGTAGCCGGCAGTAAGGCAGTAGTACATCTCATTGGTTTGTCTTTTTTATACTGAGTTATTAGGTGTGTTCTTATGTTGTGATGACAAGGAAACTGCACAGCTGCAGGGTTCAGTTTTTAATGGATAACCTGAATCAAACCACTAATCTCTTTAGGACAGATTTGGCACTTTGGCTGCATCACTGTGTTTCTGTCTTCTGGACCTCGCAGCCAGGCGAACTTTCACAGAGATTACAGATATTTCATATTCTTTATTTCATTTCATTTTTAATGATGGAAACCGTCTGTCTGAACGTATCCATTTTTTCTGTCTTAGCAAGTCTTCAAAATCTCTAAATCTAAATCTTCTACATTTCACACTGGACCACCAACTCATGTTAGTCAAAACATAAAAACAACAAACAAAACATCCCTTTGAGGAAAATTAAATCTAAAATGTACACATTACGTACTAAAATATGTCTTTTTCTGAAGGTATTTGTGTGTGCTTCTGTGTTGCTCTGTCCAAGGTGACTAAAGAAGAAGAATTCTTCAGCCTTTCTCACTGCCAGCTGCTGGAGCTCATCAGCCAGGACAGTCTCAAGGTGCTCTGTGAGTCTGAGGTGTGTGACAATTAAAAAATAATTAAAAGTTGGCTGCCAGGCATATAAGGAATATATTTGTGTCAAACATTAAGTCCTATACTGTAAATAGTAAATTTGGTCTGTAATTTAGAGTTATTTTCTTATGTGTCATAGACCATTCATTTCCTCCTAAAAAGATCAGTCATACCCCAAGAAATCTGCACAAGTTCAACTTATCTCAAGAGCGCTTCTAGCTGCACAAAACAAACCACATATTTATGTCTTTGAATACTTTCATGTCAGGTATATAAAGCCTGTACAGACTGGGTCCGCTGGGATTTGGAGGGTCGAGCTCAGTACCTGCATGCCCTCCTGAATGCAGTCCATATCTGCGCCCTGCCTCCCAAGTTCCTAAAGAACCAGCTCCTGTCCTGCCCCATCCTCAGCAAGGTAATTTGCATACCCACATTTTGTTTTTTGTTATGGAAATGCAGAGAGAGATGAAATCAATGTTCACAAAAGATAACTAATAATTTCTATTGGTCTTTTTGAGACACGTTCAAGAAACTTGTAATTTCTTTAATAATCCAATGAATTCAGTCACTTGCTCTTAACAGATTTCCACTCTTCTATTTAACTGCAGGCCAATTCCTGTAAGGATTTCCTTTCTAAAATCTTCCGGGATATGACATTAGGGAAGCTTCCTCCTGCACCACTCCGTGGAACCCAACTCATCTATGTCGCTGGCGGGTACTTATTACATATATCCTCAGCAACATTGTGTTCTTTCATCAATGCATTACCAGTTGCACACAATAGTTTAGGCTAAAGCAGACAGTTCAGGACACATTCATTAATGAGTAGACAATGTAATTGAAATGATTGTCATGCATTTTTATTCTTCTATATATTCTTTACACTTGGTGCCAGTAAGTTCACACTTAGAGATATACATGTCCATGAGCTGGCTTAGCAAGTTAGTACTGCATCATATTGGCATGTTGATAATGTTAGATGCATAGTGCCTCATGGATTCATCACAAATGCAAACAGGGTGTACGGTGTGTTCCTGGTCCAACTAATACTGAGAACAGTAGATATGAGTAAAATCCATCCATGCAGCATACTTGTATCAGCATGATAAATTATAATAAGTGTATGTTGTCCTCGTTGTGTGGGTCTTTGTCTATAAGAGCATATACTGTATACTTTTTTTTAATGTGTCTTATTGAAGTTGTAGACAAACTGTATTCTCTGTAGGAGCTCTATTATGGGATGGGCCTTCATCTGATGCAAATTGTAGCGGTCTTCCTGTATTGTCTGAATTACTTGCTAAGACACAGTTCTCCTTTTTTGTGAGCTCTTAAAGAACACTCCTGATGTCAATCAAAAATAGAGTTACATAGACTGCAGGTAGCAGACAGTAAGTCACCTCTAAGGCTTAGAAACTACAGAGCATTACATCTTCGAGTGGTTTTGTGTATTCCTAATTGGTTACACCTTAGCAGCACATCTTATTGGTTAGTGCTCTCTTACTATACTTATACTAACTATATAACATTACATACTATGATGCTATGTTGTGATAATAGTACAAACAGCACATCAGAAGTGGTTAATGGTGACTTGACACTTTGGTACTTTTTTGTCAGTACTCTGCATATCCTCTCTTTTTCTCTGTCTCTCCTTCTACTCACTCACTCTGACTTATCTCTGTTCAGATACCGGCAGCATTCACTGGCTTCCATGGAGGCTTATGATCCCAGGAGGAATGTCTGGATAAAACTGGCTGACATGGACACTCCGTGCAGTGGCCTCGGAGCTTGCGCACTCTTTGGACTGCTCTACACTGTACGTTGGCCAAAAACGTCAAACCAGCAGTCATGTGATGGCTTCAGTGAGATAAAAATATAACAACATAGTTTGACAGTCCGAGATTAGGCATGATGCAATATATTACAACACAATGATATGAGATAGGCAAAAGTAGTAATATTATTGGTCTAGTTTTGCGCCTTTGTACTGGCATATGTCAATATAAATTTGATAATGCCTCTTTTTGTAAATGCAGGTTGGTGGCAGGAACCTGTCGCTTCAAAACAACACTGAGTCCAGCGCCCTCTGCTGCTACAACCCCATGACCAACCAGTGGAGCCAGCGGGCCTCCCTCAATATCCCCAGGAACAGAGTCGGGGTAGGCGTGGTGGACAGCTGCATCTATGCTGTAGGAGGTTCCCAGGGCTCCACACATCACAACACGGTGGAGAGGTGAGACATCTCAGAGGTTTTTTTTAGGATTTATTTATTTAACTTGGCACTCGAGAAGTAATTCGATTTTAATGACTTATTTTACTGGGATGAATGTAATGAGCACGGATTTTCTTTCCTTCACACACATTCTTAGATCAAGTGCAGTTTACCCCAATCTAAGTATGGATAATAACTTGAGAGTCGGGAAATGAATAGCTGCCATTCAACCTAAAGAGCAGTCGAGAAGTTCACAGGTACTCCTCTTAGCCTAATTAGACAACAACACACGCTCTTTCAAGACATGTTGAGACACACTTCCCAGGAATGTCGATCCTGTTGGGAATGCTTCACATCTCGTTGCTGCAACCACCAAAGAGGGAGGAGTTTTAATGCTGTTATAAATCAGTGTCAATCAATTAATAACACATCTGAGAAATCACAATTCTTTTGATGCTATTAGCTTTTTGTTTTATATCAAAAGAACTGTGCATCAAATGCGACCTTAATCCCTTTTTATATTCACATGTATAGATTTCTAAAACATGTTGGTCTCAAGAGAATTATTAGAGCTCATCAGGCAGCACTTGGAAGTCTTTTTTATGAGAAGCTGCTAAAGACTGTATAATGAAAGCTGATAAAACTATTGAAATGAAAACTCAATGTGAGACACATTAGAGGAGATTAGAGCATTTACAGTAATAATGGTTGGCAGAAAAGGCTCTGCTCCTGAGGATGCTTCCCAGAAGAATCCAAGCAACATGTAAGAGATCACTGAAATGTGCATTGCTGCATGTCCCTGTAGATGCACATGCCATCATTTTAGGGTTCAGAGCACAGGCTCAGTGTCAGGACAGTGACCCAATAAGTGACTTGGATTTAGTGCCTTTCTCAAGGACACTTTGCTACCGTTGGAAGGTGGGTGATGTAATACCAGAAACCTTCCTATCCACAGTTTACAGCTGGAATACACACAGTGCGAAGGATTGAGGCAACAACCTTTTAATCATTAACCAGTCAGTGAACCTGCTGTCCAACCTTCCTCATCATGTTTCAGGTCTGTGTTGTGGTTGTTTTACCCTTCAGTATTTGACAATAACGAATAATATTGTGTATTTTTGTTATTGTCAGCAAATCCCATTAAAAGACCAAAAGCAGCAATGCGTTATCCTGTTAGAAGTCTAACAAGCCTACTGTTCCTACTCATTATATTAATCTTTAAAATGGGTCATGAATGTATACTTAAGTCTTTTTTTAAGACTACAGCTGGGAATTAAATTTTATTTGGAAACTTTGCTTAAACAAGAGCTTATAGTATTTTCAGTAAGGTCTATTTTCAGCTGTTGATTTGGTGCTCTAGTAAGTATTTACAGCAGCAGGACAAAGTGTATCAGATCAACTCAACATAAATGTTCATCATAATGAAGGCTGGTTTATGTGTTTTTAATAGATTTAGACAACAATGGAGGTTTAGGTTAGAGGATATACAGTTTCAGTCTATACAAGCAGTACTTGTTAGTAAGCTCAATTCAGTGTTTTGTTTTTCTTTTTACGGGATTCATTGATAATGGATAAATATAGAATATCAACAGACTTGCGTATCATGTGGGAAGACATCTGGCTTCCAGCAGGATGAGATAAATTTGACCTTAGACCTGTAAGCCCCTATTTTCTCTACAAATATGGTCATGGAGTCTGTCAGTCTACAGAATCATGTGGACTTACGTGTCTCTGTCTACTCTCACTGGTGTTACAACCTCTTTGGCTTCAAGTAAACCTCGTCAATTGTTGCCAAACATGGTTGCCAGCTTAACCTAATCCACTTAAAGTTGACTGGCTCGTGTAGATTGAGAGGGTTGATGCACATGGCCCCGCCTCCCTGAAACCGCATAGTTCAAATAGAGGTTTCACAGAATTGGTGCACTAATTGGTTATTTTAATTGTCACAAAAAAAACCCTTAACATATTAAGACTATATGACTACAAGCATTGCACTGCTGTTTGGTTCGCAGGTGGGATCCAGAGTCTAATCGCTGGTCCTTTGTTTGCCCGATGTCGGTGGCTCGTCTGGGTGCCGGGGTGGCAGCATGTGGGGGGGCTCTGTATGTGGTCGGGGGCTTTGATGGGCAAAACCGCTGGAACACTGCTGAGAAATACCAGGCTGACACTAACACCTGGCAACAACTGGCTCCCATGAGTACTGTACGCAGCGGATTAGGTGAGTGTTGTGTATACATCTGTCTTCATGAAAGCCATTTTGAGAATTTAACAAACTAAATTTTTGCTGTGTGTGTTTTGATCTCTCTGTCATTCTTTGCAGGGTTAGTATGCGTCAACTCTTACCTGTATGCTATAGGGGGCTATGATGGACGGAGCCAGCTGAGCTCTGTGGAGCGTTACAATATAGCCAGGAACATTTGGGAGCCCAGAGCCTCCATGCAGTACTGTCGCAGTGCACACGGAGTCACAGTCCACCAGGGATGCATCTTTGTGCTAGGTCAGTTACATCACTAATCTAACATCATAAAAGTGTTAAAGCTATCCTTACCTTTGTTACATTTGTACACATGTTTAGGTTAAAATGCTATTAATAAGGTAATGGCACTTTAAAATGTTAGAGAGATCCACCAGGCATAGAAACTCATCATTATTCCATTCTCATATGGTTCTGTGAAAACTCTGACCAATCATATCATTCGGACCGCTTCCGCATTATGTAATCACGCGCGGACCCCCACCCGGAAGAGAATCTGTTGTGGATCTACAGCATTATAATACATCCATGATCCACGGAGATAAACAGTATTATAATTAATTATAATCTGATAATTATATCAGAACATTTTATTGTAGTGCGCATTCGCGGAGGGGGAGTGTGGGGGTGGGACATAGGAGGGAGGAGGGGTTGTTGCTGTTCAAGTTTTTTCAAAGTGCTGTGTAAAATGCAAGAAAGGTAAGAGTCGCTTTAAAAGTCCTTTTTAAAAAATCACACATTTTTAAAAAATCAGCTACTTACTATAAGACTGTGCTTCTGTCACTGTTTAAAGTGGGAAGGACTTAGTTGGAAAAAGGTGATGTTAAACTCTCAATGGTTTTAGGTTGATTTGAACATCCTCTGACTCTCCAACCTCCTGCATTCAGATGAGCTAATGTCTGAGTTGTTAAAAATGTTGATACATTCATCTGAGTCACCTTGAATTTTTACTGAACACTCAGATCAATGAGTTTAAGCAGCAGTGAGTTTTTGTGCCTTAAGTTTTGCCTCTCAGGAAGCTTTATGCGGCCTGAGAAAAATACCTGCACATACTTAACAGGACAGAAAAATTTTACTTCCAGCTATGTTTTTCATGTTAAAAGCATTTCTTTTTACAGGAAATCTTGTCCTAAAAAGAAACGAGAACTGAACATAAGTTTTGTTTTTTTTAATCACATCATAGTACGGAGCTCTTTGTATCTCATTTTAGAAAATGTTTATGCATGTTGAAGCATTAATAATACAGACTTGTTAAGTAATTAATTCTGATGAATTAGTAAGCGGTCAGGTCAGGAGGTGGCCCGTGAGATCTTGCACTGCACTGTTTTATTTCCAATGAAGCACAATGGTTCAGTGTTGTTTAATTAAATGGAGTATGTAAGGTTCAAATGTTAAGAGTAAACAGATAAGAAGCAGGCAAATGAAATGTCAGGTCCAGAAGTAACAGCATTAGTAATTACATCAACCAAGAAGTAAAATTTGTCTTTTTAAAAATATAATTTTACTAATACATTTATAGGTTGAAAAATTAATTAAAGAGAATAATTGAATTTAATTATTAATTTACTCAATTGTTCAACATTTCCCTAATTGGTTTATTAATAGATTCATTAACTGTGTTGTGTGTGTTTGTGTGTGTGTCTGTCGTCTATTCAGGGGGTTTTAACCAGCATGACTTCCTGTCCAGCGTGGAGTGTTACTGTCCAGAAAGAAACGAATGGACCTGCGTCACCAACATGACAGTTGGACGCAGCGGCATAGGAGTCGCTGTTACCATGGAGCCTTGCCCTGGCAACCTACCCGAAGAAGAGGAGGATGAAGACGGAGCCACATAGGATGAGAACGAAGTCTTTTGAAGTCTGAAGTGTTGAATGCAGTTCGAAGTGATGCTGCTTTTTAAGAGAGGGTTAAGTGCATTAAAAAAAACATTCCAATACAAAACCCCTCACACATCCCGCCTGCAAGGATCTCACTTGTGTCGCACCGTGAGGTACTGCAGGTAGAGTTTGTATGAAAATGGACGTGTTGACGTGGCAGAGTATTCCTACATCGACCAGGGGATGAAGCGATACAGAAAAAAACTGGCACATTGCAGTGACCTCGCAATGAACAAGGTGCTACAGATATAATCTCTAATAAAACTTCTATTTAATTGAATATTGTTTGTTATCTTGCAAATTTCCACGTCTGAAAGTAAACTATGAATACCCTTCAGTATCCTAGTGTTTAATTCCTCTCAGTATGTATCTCTACCTCTAGCTGTGTCTCCCTGTCTAAATGAGCACTTTTCTGATGTGTTTTCTTCATTTGTGCCAATATAGTTTCACCAGGAACTGCCAATTTTTTTTGGATTTCATTTGTGATTTTTATTTTATTTTATTTTTGTGAATTCACTTTCTTGACATAAAGTTAATCAAATAAGCTTTACTCCTGCACCGTATTTTCATCATTATGATTCTTTCATATGCACTGATGTAAGTAAAGGCAAATGTGTCTTTCTGACCTCTTGTGATCTCAGTTATTTGGATGCCTCCAATATGTGGCCTCAATATGTAACAGCACATACACAACCACTAGATGGTGGAATAAGTCCAAAAACAGCTGCACACTGCAACATAAAATTTCAGTTTTTTCTTTTCTTTTACTATGTATAAGAACCCTTGCAGAACTCCCACTATACTGACAGCATAAAACATCATGAAAAAAGACAACAAAATAATATAAATATGGAACATGCACACTATGCTGGTGTTATGAAAACTGATCTGAAGAGTAGTTCTTCATGTTTCATCTATAAGGAAACATGGATGATATTTGTAATAATATATAATAATTGGAGTTAGTAAGTGGAGGCCTCACAGCAACCTTTTTTTCAGTAGTCCTAAAGAAAAAGCAGAGGATACTGGAGTAACTACAGCGTTAGTCATCAACCACAGACGTCACCCGTGTGTTTACTTGTCTCTGCACTGCTGTTCTATCTCCTCCATGGCTCACCTGCAATTATCCCAGCAGGCCACCACAGAAGACAGATCTGGACGTAGCTATTATTCAAATGTAGCCTCACTTGTCTCATCATGTTGAGATTTCTGACAGGGAATAGACACCAATTAAAGGGAAGGGAAATGTCCATGTTTATTTTATCGCTTTTTTGCAATAATAGACAGGCAGGTGATGGTGGTCACATGTTTGTCTCCCTTTGACTATCTCAAATTTCAAACTCATGGACACAGTGCATTGTGAGCATCCATTATTGACAGAGCAACCTGTTGGGCAATGAGCAGAGATGGTGTAGCAGTAGAGCAGAGCCCTGGTTGTGTGTTCAGGCCCCAGAGAGCGAGAGTGGAGACAGACAAGGGAGTAAAGGGCTCTTACTCACTACTTAAAGCCCTGCACAAGAGCAAGTGACTCACATGGCGAACGCATGACGCAGGCATCTAACACACATGCACATGGATACACAAACACTCGGGCATCCATACACAAACACATTTGTTCTTTATCTGTCACGCACACATATGTGTGTGCACACTCGTGCGAAACAAAGCTGGCTGTCTCTTATTCACAGGCTGTGGAAACAGATTTGCCTCAATGTGTTCATTGTCTCATGAGGGGAGGGGAATACAAAAAGAGATGTAGCGCTGTACAGCAGGGAGATTTGCCCTCCATAGAGAATCAGTGGAGGAAAATTAGTACACATACAGATGTAGCCGCTGTACACGGCCATCTTTTGCATGCTTGCTGCACTAATGCTGAGCAGTTGCACAACCCCAAGAGGAACTGTTGAAGGAGAGAAGCTTCCTCTGCTAGAGCAGAAGAGATGCAAGCACTGAGCTAGGCTTTATAACAGTTTTGTTTAATTCTTCATGTTGGTCCTCAAACTTAGTCCCCCTCCACTCAAAAATGTATTTTGCATATTACTTCAGCTGTTCACAGTTTGACACTAGTAGGCTGTTTTCACATTCATCTGCTGAAGGGGGAAAGTTTCGCTTTGTTCACCTTAAATCTGAGTTTAAAGATCTCCTCTGGACATGTATTAAAGCATAACAATTCTCTGCTTGGATAAAATAATGTGAGTCTGACACAGTTTTTCCACAAAATAGTATAATTGCCATTTTAAAAATCCTTAAAATGACATCTCCTTCTCCCTCAGTTCATATTTCAGCATCTATGAATATGCAAATATTCTTCATTTCAGAACTGCTGGACACAAGATGTCTCCTACGTCACTCTAAAGTACATTTCAGTATGTGTTCAATGGCTTCAAGTTTCATATCACACTTATGTAAGTTTCATACTGGACCACGACTGGCTTCCACACTAGTTGTGACGTCACAAATCCTGTTTATAGACCCGCCTCTTAAATTTATAGATTTTCAGTGATCACAGAGAAACTTTCCCCTTCAGTTGATGAAGGTGAAAACAGTTTCTAGTGTCACACTCTGCACATATATCACATGCACAACATTCTGCACAGTGAAGCTCAAATATTAAACTGTAGGAACAAAAAGAAAAACATTCTTGAGTGGAGGAGGACTTACATTCATTGGATGTGGGGACCTTTACAATGATTGGTAAATAGTGACTTTTACTGAACAAAGTCAATATTTTTGATGTACTGTTACACAAACAGGACAAAAAATTGAGGTCTGGGACCCAAAGATGTTTGAAAATTGGAATCCCCAGTGTTCTTCTTGCATCCTTTATTTCCTGACATTTTGCACACAGTAAATCCAGCTAGTCATATTCAAATGTAATAACTGGTAGAAGTGACAGAAACTAAAAGAGCTGATCTGATCATCAATCATTGCATAACAGAGTGAGCCTGCAACTATGCTGTGCCCTGATATGCGCGTGCAGGGATCAAAAACCCTATAGGAGCCTTTAAAAAAACTATAAGTGATGTACAGTATGTTGTAACACAAAACTACCAAGCATTTTTCAAGTCAGCGCTTTAGGGTGAAGGAAGCCTGAAGGGGTCGAAGCAGTCTGTTCTATCACTGAGTATTACAATAAGGCTTATCCTGTTGGATATGGCTTATTCTGCCTTATTCAGATCTGCATGCCGGCAGGAGGTAGAATCGAGCCTCCATAGGATCTGAAGAGGTGGGGGGCTTTAACGCCAGTGGGCCTATTGCTAGATGTGTGTAGGTGTGACCTTGGGAAGTGATGACCTCATCAACATCCCTGCCTGCAAAGCTAATCTGTTACATTCTGAAGGATGCTCCTACTATGGAGCCACCCATGAAGGTGACATTGGTGAGTGGGCTGGTGGCGTGGTAACACACCCCTCAACGCAACATTCCCACATGCATCTGAATGAGTTTTACATTCATGCATATGTGCAGAAGGATACGTGTGTACTGTACGAGCATGTGAATTCTGTACTCATATTGTCATCAGAAAAAGATTCATATAAACTGCCATGATGAACCTCTAGTGATGTAACATCCTTCACCTTCATCAGCTGATCACCGACGGGCCTGCAGCAGGTGTTGCAGCATGATGGTGGTTGAAAGGTCAAGCTGCTTTCTCTAATCTCTTCTGCTCTGTGGCCATGCAACACATGGAACTCAGCACATTTCCATTTCCACCTATATTTTTCCAAGAAATGTTGGACTCAACAGCACTTTTCAGGTCATATGCTGTAATTTTGCCCAAATCAAAGGAATACTCATAACACCCACTAGTTGTGGGGCCTTGCTCATGAGTTTTGACCTCAAGGTGAGGCAACTTCAACAATAATACCAAAATGTACAACGGTATCAGCCTAACTTACTTGGTGCAAGACTATCCTACCCCCCTCTTATGTGTCAACAGATGCCCTTGAGCAAGGCGCGTTGTCCGGCTGATGCAGAGGAGTTGCTCTGTGGAGAGCAGCTGAAGAACAATTGCTGCTGTAATGAATGCTTGTGAGCGAAATGAGAGGGAAGCTGAGCATATGTGCACATATACTAAGCTCATGTACCACTGCACAAGTTTTATAAACACTGTTTAAGACTACATGGCAAACAGTTTTGTGACAGTGTCTGTTTATTTAAATATGTGACCTATCATTAAGCTAGATTATTTATTGGTTTGTGTATTTATTCTTTTATATATTTGTTTATATGGTGAGGTAAACAGCTATCGTATTCCTTTCAGTATGAAACATATATATGAAACAGAATATGAGAGTCACTGTTGGATGTGTGTGTGTGTGTATACACACACACAGGGACATTCACACTCAAACACACAAACTACTGTAACTCACTGCCCTGATCTTGAGCATCACATTAAAGGACAAGTTCACAGTTTTTCAAGTCTATCTTTAAACAACAGTCAACTGAAAGAGGTTTTTCTTGCTGTAATCTTTCATCCTGTTCAGACTGGCCATTAAAAGATCTCTGCATAATGCACTTAGCTACAACATAGATGATGGGGGATACAATCCAAATGCCTCCTTCTGTGCAAAAATTGATTTAAAAGTGTATCAGAAGCTTATATGAAGCTTCAGCTGTCCAAATGAGTTAAATCAAGTAGATATCTTTCAACATTACAGTCTTTTTAGTGCCACAGTCCTTCCTTTTGTTACTATACTTCCACCTCAGCTCAGCAGAAACACTGAGGAAACACAAAGAGAGAATTTAATGCCAAAAAGACTGTAAATGTGGCAGATATTCACTTGATATGACTAACTCAGGCTGCTGAACACTCATAAAAGCTTCATATAAACTTTTAAATACATTTTTTGCACAAAATGATTGTATGGACACACTGTGAATTTTGACCCCTACACTGAAGCACTTTTGAAGGGAGATCTTTTAACAGTCAGTATGACAGTATGAACAGCAGAATTTTTTGTTCACCTGTTTCACCTGAACTATGTGTCAAGACAGCCTTGGAGAAATTGTGGACCCCGCTGTCAGTTAAGAGAAAATATCAAAGCAACATCTGCATTTTTAACATCTGTAAACAGCAAAATAATATAAATCATAAAACTAAAATAACCCATTTCATATGCTGCGATAACAAAACAAAGACATACCTTCTTTTTCTTTGTTTAAAGTATAATTTAATATGACTGCTACTCCTTTAGGCATTAACAGTTGTCAGTGGCACTAGAGTTCATGTACCTACTATGGATCTAGTGTCACTATGAAATTCCTGTGTCAGTCCTGCTGTGACATATACACTCTTTCAGAGATTTTGTTGAGTGTTCTTGTAATTATACGCTGTTGTTTTTGTTTATTTCGTTAGTGATGGGAGCCTGCCTGTTGTGAGCATGTAGTGCGGCCGACTGGTCTGTGTGTTCACTTCAACTGTGTTTCTCTCAGACTCGGAGGAAAGCATGAGTGGACGGTTTCAAGCTCCCCTCTCGCTGAATTGATTCTACTATGGGTCCTCTAGAAACACGGCGCTGAAACACGGGGGATGCAGACTGCAAATTATTCCTTGTATGCACTCTTTCTTACACTTTAAACGAGCCATGTTTAATAAACTCGAGGTTATAATGCTTTAATACAATTTGTGACACCGCTGAAACGCACGCACTCTTACGCACCACCCGCCTACATGCAAATGGACGTTTCCAGCTCCCCCCTGTACCCAAAGATGGTATATTCCACAATTTATTCCAGGGAAAGACTGACAGTTTTTTGGGTCATGAAGCAGCTGTTCAAGTCAGTGGTTCACCCTCCCTCCGCAAGAATAAGGAATTAGTACATTTCAAATTAGATAACGACAAACGTTGGTGCAAGAAGAGAAAAAAAAGTATGACAATGTGTCCGCAGTACAAAATAAACCATTTAAATATGAGTAAAAATATTTTATTGTTGCAGATTTTTTTTTAAATAACTGTACATTTTCAACATATTAATGTGAACAGTGTCATGTGTGTTGTTTATATTTTGCAGTTGTGTTAGTGCAGTGGAGAGAATAAGTGGAGCAAATTCCTTCTGAAATTCTTGTGATATTTAAGGTTGAGAACTTAGATCTCTCTGCTCTCTCTCTCTGCTCTCTCTCTCTCTCTCTCTCTCTCTCTCTCATACACACGCATGTACACACATACACATGTAGCCGACCTACAGTGGAAAGTGGAGTTGAACAATGGTTGAATGACTTTTGACCCCTCCTCAATAAATCCAGCCAGTGTTACGTTGCGCCTTGGTAATCCATCAGCCTGCTGCAGTATATAGGTTTAAACTAAGGATTTCTCTCTAGTTCTCTTATCAATGTATACAATTTAAACATGGTTATTATACATTTCATCATCAATACATGTTAGAAGGCCAGTATACATTTTTTAATTTGTACATAGTAAAGCACATGCATCCACTGCATTTATCTTTGTGTGAAAAAGAAATGTGTGTTTATGATGAGTGACTGAATATGTGCTGCATGCGTGTACTGACGATTGTTTTTGTGCATGTGTGTGTGTTTGTGTGTGCACACGCAACATGGGTCAAGCCCCTTGGAAACAGCAGCAGAGGTCCTCTGCTTTTAAGTGGATTAAAACTCCAGCACAATCCCCAGGGCCAGCAGGCATTGGACAGACTGGGTGTAGTTTAGATGAGGACTTAAGACTGATTATCTCTCATGCTGCCTTTGTTTTTGCTGCTACTGTTGCGTATATGGGTAATACTGTACAGTATATGGAAATCTGTATTCTGCACATATTTGTAGTGAGACAGGTAAAAGCGATTCAGACTGCAAATCATCGTGGTTGTATTTTCCTCCATCTGTCTTGATTCCTTTGCTTAGTATCAGCCCAGCTCTACTTTGAACATCAGCTGTTACCAACTTTGCCGTGCTGCTGCAGTGGAAAGATTCCTCAGCTCTGAATGTATACCTGCAGTGTTTATGTTTAGTCTGCCGTCATGCAGCCTGTCTTATCTACGCTATAATATGTGAGCTCCTGTTATGGTTTCCCCAGGACCTAGAGTGTCACT
Organism: Scomber japonicus; assembly: GCF_027409825.1. Classification (NCBI taxonomy): domain Eukaryota; kingdom Metazoa; phylum Chordata; class Actinopteri; order Scombriformes; family Scombridae; genus Scomber; species Scomber japonicus. The sequence goes on along the minus strand of NC_070593.1, from coordinate 11,975,274 downwards.
CCCATACTTTTTGCAGTGCGTCAGCACCAATTAACCAGGTCAATATATTTCTGTGCTCCAGTTGTTCCAAATCTGATCCTGATACTGATGCAATTTTTGATCCTGATGTCTCATAATGTGAAAATATGTTGATACCAATCTTTATATTAATTAATCTGGTTCAGACTGCTTGTTATGTCTTAAAGAGTAAAAGGTTTCACTTGCTATTTATTGAATTTGATTTCAAAAACATACAGATGAAGAGTTTATAGTTCAGTATCTCTAATATAGTGCACAGAAATAATCTGAATCTGAATCGCTTCATTTACCAAATGTATAATGTACACAGGAACTTTACTTTATGATACAGTACTGTGGAAGAAAATAGCACAATAAGACATAAAAGAACACACCAAGGAAAAAGGGAATAGAAAAAGAAACATAATAGAATAAAAAATAACTAAATAAGAGTATATATACAATTTATGAACAAGAATACAGATACAGTTAAGAAATGATGGATGCTACATTATGCTACATATTGCACAGTACAGTGTATGTGTGTGTTGTTTGAGAGGTGCATGCATGTGTGTGTGGGTGAGGTGGGAGGATGGCTTGCTGAAGAGAATGCTGGCCTGAGGGAAAAAACTGCTCAGGTAACTGGTGGTCCTGGTCCTGATGCAGCAGAACCTGTAACTGAATGGAGGTTTGCTGATGAGACAGTGAGCCGGGTGTGTGATGGGTCCCCTACTATCCTGCTGGCCCGCTTCCTGGCTCTGGCATCATGCAGAACGCTCACAGGCACCTGTTTCTGGCCTGTGAGCTGCCTGGCTGGCTCGCACAATGTGTTCCAGTCTGAGTTCGGTGTGGGTGGAGGATGCGGGGTACCACACAGTGACGGAGGAGGTGAGGACACTCAGTGGTGGCTCTTTGAAGTGGGTGCAAACTTTTGAAGAGATTCTTATCTTCGGGCGCAGTCGGAGAAAGAATATCCTCTGGTGAGCTTGATGACATTATATGAGAATGTCTCCCATTTCTGGTCGCTGCTGATAGTGGTACCAGTTGACAGACTCCACCAATTGCATTGTTGATGAATAGCGGGGAATGTGACGGTGGGCGTTTCCGGAAGTCCGTGACTACCACCACCTTCTTGTTGACACTGAGCCCCATGATATTTTCTGTATACCATGCTGTCAGCTGTGACACAGTGTTCCTGTAGGCCAACTCATCATTGTCCTTGATGAGGTCTAGGACTGTGGTGTCATCAGCAAACTTGACCAGTGTGATGGAGGGGTGGCTGGAGGTGCAGTCACTGGTGTATACGGAGTACAGACAAGGGAAGAGAACACAGCCTTGTTGGTGGTGATAGATGGTGATGGGGGCAGACCTATAAGAAACATTATTTATTTTCCATTTTGAGGATTAAGTGTTGCTTTTCCTAAATGTATTATATTTTATTTTGGGAAAACATTTATTTGGGTTAGGCAATATATTGTGGTGAATTCACTGGTTGTTTTCATTTTTATGACCCCACATGATCTTCATGACCTCTATAATCTTCTTAGGATTTATGAGGCTTGGAACCAATGAAACAAATTAAATGATCCAGCTTTTTTCACTTCCACACATGTTGTGGCAGAAGGATAGCCATTGTTTTATTAAGTGAGCATCAATCGGTTTTCAAAACTAATGACAATAACTATAGAAAAGATGTCACATACACATACATAGCCGTAATGCTTTGGGTGTGGATCTGGCTTCGGAAATCACATTATCTGTTCTGATTCTGTCCCTCCCTCCTCTCCTGTTACTGTCCACTGTATACAACCCAATGATGCAGAGATGCTATAAAATTAATGTTTAAGGAAGTAATGACAGTCAAACAGTAGTTTGACTGTCAGCCAACAAGATAACAATGTCTTTGGCATACAGTAGGCGATGCACTCTACCTACCTGCCAACACTGTGTACTTTGTTTAACCACTAAATTTGTTTTAGACACTAATGCATTTTTTGTGTTCATTGTTTCTTTATGAATATAAATGTGTCATTTCAATGAAAACCTAAATCTGTGCACCATACCGCTTTATATTGTGAATTTAACGTGTCCACTCTGTTAGTGTTTAGTAAGCATGTTCTAGTTAAGTCTAAATGTTGTTCTACATATAAGAGTATAAATTACTGTAATTTCCAGGACTAGCTAATTTTTATTGGACGTGTCAAATCTTGACTTTCAACATCGTGAAAGATTATGTTTTTAAATGTGTGCACAAGTTATTATCTTGCTCGCATCTTGTGTGAACAAGATAAATATATCAACACATCATAAGATATCAACTTGTGCACACAAGATAAATATATGATGTTTTGGGACATCAGTGATTCTATTGTTTTCACAGTGAACTCCAAACTTGTTAAAAAATGATAATGATAATATAAAGATCAACTTTAGACTCAAGTTGAGTATAAAAATGACAAGAAAGCATGTAACAGGATGTTCTAGATGTGCTGATTCACATGAAACAGAAGTTCTGCATGAAACAGCACTCAGTTAATTTTGAAGAGAAATGTAGAAGAGAATTAAGCAGGAAAGTATACACAATTGTTCCACACCCACTCATAAATTGATATTAGCATGGCCCTAATACTTGCTAACACTTGTTGCCATCATTATCCATAATGGAACTTTTTAAACTAGTTTGTCACAGGCATGTTTTCTGATTCGGTAAACCAGCGGATTGTATGTTGAGTTTACTGCTTTGGATGATTCCAACCCAGACATAACTTACATTTTATGGCCTTTTGTATTATCTTCATGTCAATTCAAAACAATGATAGTGTTTCTGACAGCAAAGGGGGCAAAATAATGTTCCTTGATAGATATTGACACAAGATTTTATTCACTGTGTGATGGGATAATTTTGTTGAGATTTTTATCTGTGATACATATAAAACAAATTCAATCTATACTGTAATGTAATGACTTCATATTATACAATAGTCCATCTTACTACTATGTTACTGGCAAAGAAATTAAATTATAACATTGTGCATTGTATTGCATTACCCTCGAGACTGTAGATCAAAATATTTTAGAATTGAGAGTAATAAATGTTGTATGGTTTAAAAAGATTTAATCATAATGCTGCTCAGATCTTGCACGCTGCCTTGATATTATCTTTACTTACATGTTGTCAGTTAGTCGTTTAGCTACCAGCTGCAGCCAACTTCTACAGAAAGAAAGCACTTTCAGCATCAGTTGTTCAAAAGTGTCAGAGCAACAAATTGGGATAAGAAGTTAGGAGTGTTTTGTTTAGGTTGCAAAGAATTACAATCATTACACACAGCCTACACACACATAATATAATCAAAACTGGAGCAATCATTGTAGGCAGAAAAATATTTCCCACATGCAATCTGATATGGCATCATTTCATTTCTATCCACAGCAGGGTTGGTACATTGTTACACTCACAAAGAACCCGATTGGACAGACCCTAAACCTGAGCCTGATTCTCACCTCAACCATGACCATTCATTTCTCTATCAGCTTTTGTCACATGTTGACCATTCAAGTGCAATCAGTGGCAGGATTTTGGGAATACAAATTGTTTCTCTGTGCTTCTTTAGAGTTGTTGTATCGCAACTTGAAGAATCTTAGATACTGTAGTTAATGGCAACTTTGTCTTAAACATGGTTGTAGTCACTTTACCTGCTGTTTGAGTGTATCTGACCAAAGAATTAATATAAAT